>NC_139927.1:8356821-9034321 GCF_963514095.1 Eutrigla gurnardus
GTCACCGAGAGAGAAGAGATTTCTCAGGCTTTAACCGAAACACATGCGGCCATACACACACACACACACACACACACACACACATACAGTTGCGAGCAGTGAGTGCAACCGCAGCCTTTTATCCGAGGGCTTGGGCCTCTGGCTACCTTTTTAAACGTTTGTCTAAGCAGTCTTAAGACAGGGGCCGCCGCCGCCGGAGTGAATAGCTCCCAGCAAGCCGTCCACAGGCTCCTATTGTCCTCCGTCATATTTTATTATCTCATCAAAAAGCAGGAAATCCGATTCCCTCTCTCTGAAAAAGAGCTTATCCTTCTGTCTCAAAGCAACCTGTCACGAGAGAGGGAGATGGAGAGAGGTGGAGAGAATGGGGGAGAGAGTTGTGGGGGGAGAGTCGGTGAATGAGAGTGATTAACTGCCTCAGAGAACTCCTTCTTTTTCTCTTTCTTTCTTTCTTTCCTTCATCCTTCCTTCTTGATTGGTATTTACCCAACATGCAGCATGATGCAGAGCTTAAGGAAACATGTGTCATATTGCTGATCCTTCTCTCCCTCCTCCCCCTCCTCCTCCTCCTCCTCCTCCTCTCTTCCTCCTGTCCTATTGTGTTACACCGAGCCACAATAATATCCCTTTTCATGAAAGCTTCTTTTTTTTTCGGACCCCCCACCACACACACACACTTCTGTCCTCTCTGCCTTCCTCGCACCTTCTATCAGAACAAAACCACTTTTTTTTTATTCCAGAGAAAAACGGCTTTATCAGCAGTAAGTGTGTGTGACACATGAAGAGGTCAACCTCAGTCATGCTGGTCCCCTTTCATTCCAATTCATCCACGCTAATTTGCCTAAATTTGAAAATTGCTGTGTGAAAATGACATTTCAGGTTGTTTTCGTAAAAGATCTCGTAAATGGTAAAAATCTCTTCTTGAACCTCCTCTTTTTGTCCGTGTGCATCCTCATGTCTGTCCTCCTGTTTTCCATCACCACTTATATACTTAAACTGCATTTTCTTCCTTTCTGTTATGTCGGAAACAATACAATTGTTTGACTATAAATGCACCCTTTTGGCAAACAGTGGTTCCTGCACTGCAGACACATCGTTTTTAAAATAAAGTTTTCAGGTGAGAAAATCAAAGGGTAGTTTGGACCAAAAGCGGGAAAAGGTGCATTTTCAAATTTAGCCAGCATCGTGAAAATGAACTCTCAATCACTTTGTTTGCCTTTTCCAGGCATCATTCACACACACACACACACACACACACACACACACACACACACACACACACACAACCCTTCATCCTTAACTCTACACTCTTTTCCACCATCGCCCCTCTCCCTCCCTCCCTCCCTCTCCTCTCCCCTCTTTGTACATCTGTCCTTTAATTTTGGGCTCTGCTGAGAAGTTGTTAAAAAGCCCTATGAAATATGTATGAAGGATTGTGAGCCACGCGATTGGCCCCATTTACCGGACAGCCGAGCGAATGAACGGCCACACTGGATAATCCCCCACAATGCCCCTGGAACAAAGGCCCAACAGCTGACCCTAGAGAGAGAGGGAGAGAGAGAGAGATGAGGAAAGGGGGAGTGATGGGGGGGTAGAGTGGGACAAGGGAGGGGTTGCAAACAGTTATGGCTCACTGCTGGTCAGGAGGCAGCCTCACATACACAACTCACACATACTCACAAAACAAAGGCTTGTGGGACAGGAATAACTCCCTCCGTTCTGTCACACTCTCTCTCTCATTCTCTCTCTCTCTCTCTCTCCCCCTCTCCTTAGACTCTTCTCAGCCCCTCCTTCCCTTGCCATCGCTCTCTCTCTCCCTCCCTCCCATTCTCGCTCTCTCAGTCAAGAGGATCTGAAATACCAATACCCTTTTCTCCTTGACATTGCTTTCTCCTTGCAGTCAGCGTTTTGCTGTCCTTTTATAGTCAAAACGTCAGGAGAAATTCCGCGCAGGAATATTCTTAGTAATGCGGCACTCCCTGCGTCTGAGGGCTCAGGGCGCTAGCACTGCACCGGCCCGTTAGCCGGGTCTTTGGGGAAAAGGCTGCGCGTGCCGTCACGGGCACTTACGACGCACACACACACACACACACACACACACACAGTTGCCCTCATACCGGGGTCATTGTGCCAGTATTTCAGAGTCGACAGCAGCCAAAAACAATGAATTATATCCACTTCTGTCCCACCAGAGGGGAATTCAATATTTGGGGAATTGGGTTAGCTTGTGAGTTGTCGCTCTGTCTCACACACACACACACACACACACATGCTCACACACACACACACAGAGCATACAAGCTCCTTATTCACGACTCACCTTTTCATTCGAGCGGTGGACAGAGATATGCACACACACCAGACACACGGGCATCTTAGCCTCCATTCATCACCCTGAGGGGGGGCGGGGGCTGTCCCATGCGTGTATAATTGTGTGTGTGTGTGTATGAAGAGGTATGCCTGTGTGTACATGTGTGAGTGTGTGTGTGTGTGTGTTACAGTGGCCACTAACCTTGCTGTGTCCTGACACTCCTGATGAGTATCTGCAGGACACTGGAGGAGAGGAGTGGAGCGGAGTGCGCACTGTCAGGCATTTGGGCAAGCTGCTGTATGTGTGTGTGTGTGTGTGTGTGTGTGAGCATGTGTGTGTGTGCGAGCATCAAGGGAGGCGGGTAGGGAGACAGTCAGCATTATCCAAGCAGGTGACCCCTGAAGGCTGCGTCGCCCTGGAGCTTTGAGTCGAGGAAAGAGACTCAGCCAAATCCACCAGGGTAGCTGGTGTGTGTTTGTGTGTAGCCTTATGTAGAGCCCTGTAACAGTACAGGATGTGTCATCTCCTTGGCACAAGGAGGTGTGTGCGCTCACGCCTGCATGATTTTGTGTGTACGCGTGTGTGTGTGTGTGTGTGTGTGTGTGTGTGAGACAGAGTGTTGGCTTGGGGGAAGGTGTCACAGATCTTTGCCAGACTAATCATCTCCATGGTGTCGGTGAGCGTTGCTGTCAGGGACACTAAAGAGGCGGCGTGTCTCCCCGTTCCCAAAGCATTTAGTACTTCCTCTTTCGCCAGCGCCTCTCCGTCGCTCGCAGATTTACAGTAGGGAATCATAAAGGCGTCCCGCGCGCCGCGTCGCGGGGAGGGGGAAGTGGGAGGTGTGAGAAACCGGAGGATTCACCAGAAGTGAGTTTTCTCAGGCTGATGCCTCAATCGACGTTTAAGGAAGTAGATACTCAAGAGACGGGAGATTTATGGTTTTACATCCATTGTTGAAATATGAACGTGTTCTACAAAGGGAGCAGATAACAGCGTTGCTGCACAATGATAGAGATGTAATGGGGAAGGAGTTCTTTTTGGAAATCCAGTGTGCGCCCTGAAACCTGCATTTTAAAACCAATCATTTGCAGGCTTTGAGTCAATTCTAGATGATTTTGACTCCTTGCAGAGGAGCAATGTATTCAAAGTGTATTTTTCCACAGATGTATGAATATACTTCCATAGATGATTAATGGTTTCTTTTCTTCCCGTCTGTAAAGGTCCCTGAACGCTTCCTGGAGGTGGCAGAGATCACACTGAGGGAATTCTTCAACGCCATTGTTGCCGGCAAAGACGTGGACCCGTCCTGGAAGAAGGCCATCTACAAGGTCATCTGCAAACTGGACAGTGAGGTCCCCGAGATCTTCAAGTCCCCCAACTGTCTCCAAGAGCTTCTACATGAGTAAATTCCTCCTCCTCCTCCTCCTCCTCCTCCTCCTCCTCCTCCTCGCTCAACGCTTTGGCTTTTATTTCTTTCTTTTTTTTCCTGATTTCATAGAATTTCAAAATATTCTCTTTTGCTGTTTTTTTTTTTCCTTTTTCCTTTGATTTCCTGTTTTTTATTTTGTTTTTGAATGTATGAAAGTTATGAAGTAGCATTCCCAATCTGAAGCCTCTGTGGCCGTTCCTAAATGATCTAGCTATTGTGTTGTTGTTCCTCTATGATAATTATCATGATGGTTATTATTATTTGTTTTGTTTTTTTGTATGATTCTGAACTGAAGAGACTCTGATCTTTATTGGGTGTTACTTTGGCCCGTGTGAACCCTCATCCGTTTGGCTTGTTTAATGATCAACACTAACAACGTCCTCAGCGTGTGGACGGAGTTCCCGAGTTCCCATTTACACTGCTGAGAACGTAGGCTGGGTTTCCTGAAGACTTTACGCGTGGCACCCAGGGGTGCCCCTCCAACACAGTGGGTGTCCAAATGAACTGTCCCTACAAAGACTGTGCTACTGAAGATGTCCCCAGCAGGACAGTCACACACACACACACACACACACACAAACACAAGGCCGAGACAGGTTATTGACTGGACTAAGACTGGACTCGAGGTACTGGTCTGGACTAGTCTGTGGGACTCGGACTGGTTTCAAATAGCTACTGAGCTCTATCATGTTTTGAAGTGTGTTTTCCCTGCAGATAGGGCATTGTGTTTATTGGGTGTACATTATTATTTTTGATTATTATTATTATTATTATTATTATTATTGTTGTTTATGATAATTATTATTTGTCATCACTGCTTGCTGAAGATTGGCACTTCGAGATTTGTTTGTCCCTTGATGCCGTTGCAGAAAAAAATAAATTATTGCTAATAATATTATTACAAGAGTTTAGATTCTGAAATACTTTGCCCCCCCCCCCCCCCCTCCCCTTTCCCCATCTTTCCCGTTATGTTGTTTTTGTTAGTCCATCTCTGAAGTGGACTTTGGTTTTGTTTTTTTTGGGTGGTCTGAGGCAACTTGCCTGGAAAGGGTTTCAACTTGGGTTTTTTTTTTTAATGGAGTCAGAGTGGGCTTCTCTGTACGCCTGTAGTGACTGGTGTATCCAGTCTGCCAGCAACAGCTAGAAAAGGAGCAATGCTGCGTGAACACATGAAGAAAAACGGTGCAGAAGTAGAAATATGCAGAAGAAGTGTGGCCTTTTGGTGCTTGACCTGCTCTTTTTTAAACGGCTAAATATCCTACAGCCGCTAACTCAAACCGCTCCTACTAAAAGAGCCATTTGTCCGGCTATCAAATAAATCGTATTCGTCTAGTCATCCGCTCCGGATTGGTGAACATACACAATAATAACTGCATTTTTTCCCCCCTTTTTATAGCACTGTTAACTAAATAGCTCATAGCGGGATGAAGTTGACCTGTTTATACGGCAGGCTTTTATTGTGATTAGCCTATACAAGGTGTACATGACATTATGAAGTTATTTCAATAGCAGTTGATACTTGAATATATCAGAATACTGTGGCAATCTAAAGTGCAGCGTCCCTGTAACAATAGATCATTGAATGCATTTATGAATAGAAGCGTTACAGTAATTAAAGGAGGGCAAAGAGAGGGGGCGACTATAAGCTGAAACACGGGCGTTCATTAATTCTGCTTCAAGGGGAACTTCCACCGCAAAACGACACACACCGCTCCTTCCCTCCACGTTCACCTGCCTTTGAGTGAGCTAGCTCCTCCCCCAATGCAACAATATGAGGTCGGAGGTGAGCGCTCACCCCCGGGTGTGGATGGAGAAGCTCTCAACACTACAAAGAGTGGGGGGGGGGGGGGGAGACAAAGGCACGGAGCAAGGAGCACCACGCACCTGAATCCCTCTGCTCCGTCCCAAAGTGGCAGCTTTTAAGACCCAAAAGTGTGATTCGGTTCGCCATTCCTTTCACTTGTACCTGAGATCCGTTGCACATGTTTATGGTGTTTTATTTATTTTATCCCTCTCAGGCCTTTTACGGATTTAAGAAAAGCAGTTAGTTGAGCGCTGCCCTTTTTGGCGAGGTAAGTTTGGGAGTGCGTGCGAGCTCGCTGCCACCATGGCGATGATATCTCATTATGGTGTGTGTGTGTGTGTGCGGTGTGTGTGTGTGTGTCACAAAAGATCAAAAAGGGGGCAGGTTGCTTAACCTGCTGACTTGTCTAAGCGAGACAAAGCACCTGACAAAAGGAGGCAGAGAAAGACAGAGAGCTACTCCCTTCATTATGTCCCCCCCCCCCCTTCCTTTTCCCCGAACACTGTTTTTCTTAAGATCCGGGAGCCCTGAGAGAGCGAGCCGGACGCATTTCTCACTGAAGGATGGGCTCGGCCCTGCATGTCTCAGAGTCTCAAAGCACCAGCCAAGGGCTCTAAAGCGCCACAAACAAAGGAGAAAGGAAAGGACACTTTTATCTGATGCACAGATTATTATCCCCACCCCCCACCCCACCCCCACTTCCTGCAACCCCGCCCTAAAGTTAAAGAGTTCCTGCACCTAAAAAGATTAATTCAGGATAATGAAGACTTATGTGCAAAAAGGATTAGCAAGACCTTAATACCGCATCGAAAATATTTTTGTCAAGATTTCTTTTCTGGGGTCGTTTGTAGGATAAATGCATATATAGTCTTTTTTTTAAGAATTGTAAAAGATAAATCTATGGGGAAAAATATATACAGTAGTGGAAGTTCCTTTGAAGCACTCTTAGAAATTGTTTCATAAAAGAAATCTTGAGGGTATTTTTAGTGACGGCTTTGTTTGAAATCTGTATTCTGAATAAGTGAGTTGTTGGTAGATTAGGAGCAATAGTTGTAGTTTTTTTTTTTTTTTTTTTTGCAGGTTTTGTGACCAGTTTTCCTTTTTGGTTTCTTTACCTTTTTTGTATTGTGCTGAATGGCTGTGTCCTTGAGATCAGAAAAATAAACTTGGAATCATTTTTCAGAGTATGAAATATTGTTGTTGCTACTGTAAATACTGTCAGGATGAAACAAAGAATAGCTGTACAGTTTTTCTATTATCTCTCAGAGTGCGAGAGAAAAGGGTGGTTTAAAAAAAAAAGAAGAAAGAAGGGTGAAAAAAAGAGTGATGACCCGCTCTCTCCGACCGGACTCCTAACCACGCTTCCAAAAATCCACAGAGTCCCCCCCCCCACCCCCCACCATGCCTTTAACGGGGGCCTGTTTCCCGTCGGCAGTGCCCTTGAAGTTGCACCAGCATCCGTTTCTTTAATTTCCGCTGACAGAACGATGCATTGGGCTAGCAGTTGGGTAATGATGATGTCACAGAGCAGCCCGTTGGTAGGACCCGGGCTCGTCCGAAAACAAGGGCAGACTGCTGCCGACGTAGCTCTAGATTTGACCCGGGAGAGAGACAGGAACTCATTGTCATCAGAAGACTAGTGTCATGGAGGGGGCACATGTTGTACAGCTTAAAAAAGGAGACTGCAAACAGAAAAAAAAAAACACAAAAAGAAGTGATTTATACCCTTTTTTTACCGGGTTCAAACAGTTGGGGAAAGTTTGGACTTTTGTGGAATTTCTGTACGCTTTGCATTTTGTGTGTGTGTGTGTGTGTGTGTGTGTGTGTGGGTGTGTGTGTGTCTTGATGTATATGAGTGTGTGTCTGTGAGAGAGAAAAGACCGATTATGAGAACCTGTGAACCAGTGAGTGACACAATTCTCAACACTGTGGCCCCTCCCCCACCCCTGGGAGTACCATCCTGACATGTAAATGATTCTCATTAAGCGTTGGCAACGTGTGTGTGTGTGTGTGTGTGTGTGTGTGTGTGTGTGTGTGTGTGTGTGTGTGTGTGTGTGTGTGTGTGTGTGTGTGTGTGTGTGTGTGTGTGTGCGATAATGTCCTCTGATCTGTTTCTGACCTGTTTGAAAGGGTTTTTTTGTTTCTCGATGCTTTCAGTAGTAATTCTTTATTTTTTATTATTATTATTATTATTACATTGCTTTTTTTTGTAAATATCAATGATGTGGACTTACAGTGATAAATACTGCCTTTGTGTAACTTAGCAATATGTTATGTAAATAGTGTTTTGTTGATGCTTTTTGTATGACATTATTATTCGATTCTAGTGCAGTAATTCCAACTGGAAGAGCCATGTTTCAAATACAGTCTGAATAGTTACACACAGGTTGTAAAATAAAATGACATGGCTGCTTTTTTTCTGTTATTGGTGTCTTATTTGTCTTGCAGATTTTGTGTAATTTATTGGTTTAATTTATCCTAATTTATTTGATGTTGTTTTCTTTTGTTTTTTTGTTTTTTTTTCAAACAGGGGAGGCTGTACTGCATTTCATTAAGTAGAACCAATTTAAAATATTTGAATCCTACGTAAAAAAAAATTGAATTTGAAAATTTGTATTCTAGCGTGCTCATTCAAATGAGATAAAATGGGAGATCTTGGCAGCTAAATGGAACTGGACACTTTTAAAGAAAGGAAAAAAAAAAAAAAAGGTTATGTTTTGTTCCGGGATGGGGCCGAGGGTGGGCTAGAAAGCTGAAACTAGTTTGAAGCAGTTTTGTATTTTCTCTTGAGATTTTTTCCCCCTGTATTGCTTTCGCCCAGCCCAAAAACAACCAGTAGTCAAATTGCCTTTCGTGCCTTCACCCTCTATGAACTGAATGTATGTGCAGTATATATGCAAGCTTGTGCAAAATGAATAAAAAATGAAAAAGAGGATAAAATGCCTGTTTGTGCTTTATTTATATCACTTTCTACAGGGCACATGCACACAAAAAACTGTATTTTGTGTGTGTGTTATGGGTGGGGATTTAAGCACAATAAAGATATGATATTACCTCGGTATATTATATCTTTATGATCAACTTTTTTTAGTCCTATTCGGGTGAAAGCACTAAAAGGGGTTCGACAGCAGAGAGCCAAGTTTTCTTCACAGATGACTGCAGATGCCACCTCGTCGGGCAAAACGCAACAACCGGCATACCCAGGTACACACACACACACACACACACACTCTTCAACATTTAATAGAGTTAATAAATGCTTAGATAAAAGTTCAAGAATATACAAACGTCTTGGAATTTTAGGTTTTTTTTTCTAACTAAGGCTGCAACTAACAATTATTTTAGTCAGACAGTTCTCAATCAATGATAACATCTATAAACTGAAAGCCGATGCCTTTGATCAATGCCTAAGCCCAAGAACTTGCATTCAAATTGCTTGTTTTATTCAACACTCCAAACAGCAAATATGTTGTATTTACTATCAGATTTGATTTCTCAAAAAAATTCAGCAAATTCTTACAATTTGAGAACCTCAAGACCAGATCATGTTTTTCATAATCATTGCAGATAAATTATCCATCAATCGACTAATCGATTAATAGACTAATTGTATCAGCTCTAGTTCTAACCGATAAATAATGTACTTGTATGACGTTCGACCTACTGAAAACAGAATTAAAAGAAATTTAAAAATGAAAATTGAAAATACTGAAGGGGGATTTTGTTTGAATAACACACGCCCACATATTTACCGTTTGCTGATGAGTTTCTCAGTCTGTTTTTAAAAGGCTCGCCTCGTTCTCTCTGCGTCATTTCGCTGTTTTCTTATCGTGACCTCTGCTGTGCTTTCCACCACGCCGGCCCTTTGCTGTGTTTCTTTTCTTCCTTTTGTTCTTGCCTCACTGCTTTTCACTCGTTTTGCTTTGATGCTCATTTTTGGAGTTGCTTCTTTTGTGTCTTTCTTGCTTGCTTGCTTTTATTCTTTTTTTTTTTTCCCTCCTCGCCCGTGTTCCTTTTCCCTCCCGTCCTCTGCCTGCCTCCCTCTGCTCGCCTTAACCGGAGGCTACAGCTCCTTAGGTTGGGCTGAGACAGCATCTTTGTACAACACCGACCGTCTGCTCTGTAATCAAATACCATCTGTCGCTACATCTGAAGACTCACTCTCTCACTTCCTCCATCACACACACACACACACACACGCACACACACACACCACATCTGTGCTTCCCACTCTTGAACAATATGTGTGTGCGCTCTTTATGTACAATGACCCGTGTACTTACAATCATTCCACCTGATTCATTCTTGGCCTGCAGCGAGGGAAGTCACCAGAGTCACTTTCACCACTTCCTGTTTTTTATTTCCACGTCTCCCATTGGGGGTTCAGAGGTCATTGTCTTCAGGTATCCATGTTTGTTCTGTGGCTCTGTGTGTCAGCGAGACCTTGGCTGCTGTATCAGACGGGAGATAGTGGACTTTAGCTCCTCAGTCTTAGATCAACGGCCCACTATCTCAAAGGCTGGCCAGCCTTTCCCAATGTTTGCCCAATGTTTGTCCCTGCTCCAGCACAGAAAACGTTGACACGGTCCCCAAGGTCCCTCTCCAAGTCCCCCCCTCCCCGCCGTGGTCACTTGTTATCACACGTTCAGGTTCAAGAACATTTTCCATTTACTGTTAAAGAGTGTGTTTTCCAGATGAAATTGTTTTCTTTAAGCTTACACATTAATGGATAGTGTGTTTTCCAGGCAGTAGGGGAATTACAGCACGCCAACCCAACATCTTTATTTTATTTTTTTTGGTAAACATCACCACACACATGCACTGATGTAACTCCCCTTGCTGAAGGAACCTTTGTGAAGAAGAAACACAAGGACTCAGGACCTCATTTTCGATTTCTTCTCTGTGCAATCCTCCTACCAACGACCAAAATGAGCTATCCACCGTTTGAACCACTTTGACACCTACACCTGCAAAATGACTGTGGGCTTGAAACTAAAAAGAGCAGAATGTTATTGAAGTGTTTCTCCATCAGATGACTTTTGTTTACGGAGGATGGCAATCTGTATGTGTGTGTATATGTGTGTGTGTATCTCCTTCTATTTGCTTAACAGTGCATTTATTTCATCATTGGGGCTCGGATTTAATGCGCTCGCGCAGAAATGATTCCAGGCATGAAAACAGATTTCCACATTGCAAAGATTGATAGATTCATTCTGCATGTGTTCGTAATTAAACACTGGATTTTCATCTATTGTGGATGGAGCAACACACTGGTGTTACGCTCCAGAGCCACTGGCACAGTGTGGGATTAAGTCTGGGCTGCCAACACTCGGCACCAGTGATGGGGACACCTAGTGGTCAGTATGTGCAGCGTGCGCTCTCCTTGTGTGCTGCTCTTTGATGGTGTCTTCTTATCAGCCTTGTGCAATTTGTTCAGTTCCATTTGTTCTTTATTGGTTATCTTTTGATTCATTAGTGCTTTCTTTTTCTGTCCGTCACTTGGTGTGTGTGTGTGTGTGTGTGTGTGTGTGTGTGTGTGTGCAATTGGAAGATTCCAGTTGGACAGATCATTGTGTCCCCCTTTTTTCCTCCCAATCTCTCTCTCTCTCTCTCTCTCTGGAAGGCTCCAATGCAACTGGAGCCTCGGAGGCTCAACAGAGGAGCCTGGGAAAGGAGGAACAAAGGGCCGTCCGTCTGCAGCCATCACCACTCTGCCCCCCCCCTCCCTCCCCCGTTCTTCCCTCCCTCGGTCCCCTCGCCTCTCTTCCCTCTCCCCACTGGCCAGTACCCCAAATTAAGACTTCAGACAAGAAAATGGGCTCAGTAAAAAAGGGGAGAGAAAGCGAGAGAGAAGGAAGTCCATAACAAGCCAAGAGGAGCAGAGCGACAAAGCCTCTGTTGTTGGATGGCAGGGCCCCTCTGTCGCTCCGCGAGGAACTGTCACAGTGTCAACTTGGACCCCTTGTTGTGAGTAACACAAACCATAATGAACACACACATAAAACATACACGCACAGGCAGAAACATGCTGCAGATGACACCGCCTCACACACTCATTCCCACGCAAAAAAAAAACAAACAAAAAAAGCAGCCGCCGTGAGCGCACAGTGTGTAAACTCACGTACGAATCATGCCAAGCACATAGCGATGCTCCGAAATGAGTATAGACAGTATAGGTGAGAAGACAGCGGTGGTGAATCCCCACAGCACACCTTGATTTTGGCTGCCAAGAAAGGTGAGGGAGTGGGTGAGGGAGGGAGGAACTTCCCTTAAAACGAGTGAAAGTGAACGTATGTGTGTGCGTAGCGTGTGTCGAAGGTGGACAATGGCGGGGATGTACATGTGAATTATATCAGGACACTCTTTGATACCAGGCCTTTAAGGTGCACTGGGGGCCCCAGGGGCAAACACCTGTTATGGGGTCTCGTGAAGCAAACACACACACACACACACACACACACACACACACACAGACACACAGTAACGATGCATGTCCTTTGTAAATTATTCAAAGAAAGATCAAAGAACTGCAGGTGCCTTTAACATATCCCCAAACACAGCCCAAAAAACAGTCGGTACACTTTAGATTCACTTCAAGAGACACATTGGTCAAGAGGAGTGTGTGTGTGTGTGTGTGTGTGTGTGTGTGTGTGTGTGTGTGTGTGTGTGTGTGTGTGTGTGTGTGTGTGTGTGTGTGTGTGTGCCTGCCTGTGTTCACATAACAGTGCATTGGGGGCAGAGATAGAGGCTGAACTGGTTTGGCTTCTTCCAGTCTAAACTGGGTCTAGTGGGTCCAAGACAGATGGCACTCGGGGCAAAGCTAGTCTAGGCTCTCTCTCTCTTTCTCTCTCTCTCTCTCTATTTCACACACACACACACACACACACACACACACACACACACACACACACACACACACACACACACACACACACACTCTTTTAATAGCCATTATTGGCATCCTTTGCCTCTTCCAGATCCCTGAATCAGAAATCACAGAGGCCCATTATATTTCCTATTGACCCATTTGGCAAGATGGTAGGAGCATCGAGTGCTGGATTAAATGGAAAGCAGTTTATAATCCAGTAATTCTAATGTTTTAATTACTTAGATGAACAGGAGGTGTTTGAGCAAAGGCTAATCTCTGAGACATAAGGGGGAGAGAGAGAGAGAGAGAGAGAGAGAGAGGCGGGAGGAGATTTATCTTTCTCCTTTGCAACACACACACATAGGCTTATTCGTGGAATATTAACGGCGTATTAAAGTTCATCACCTGTTATCGACACAGATTAAAAGATTCACAGACTTGTTTATTCATATTAAGGTGAGGTCCACAGAAGAGCGGAGGTGCAAAATGATTACCAGGTTTAGATGTCACTCTGTATTGGTATGTTTTTTATCAAGTGAGCCATGTTCTGGTTTGGAAAAAATCAGGATTTCTAGGCTGAATTCTGTAGATTATCGGTAGTATTTTTTTTATTGGAGATGTGCCGTACCTCGAGTGCCATCCATGGCTGTAACCGATCCCACAATTGTCTTTGATAACCAAACCCTCCTGTCAATCAGGCTGTAGGACAAAGGCTGCTAAACCAAGGCTGATGACCTCATGCTCGGGGTCTGCTCCATACCGAAGGGGTCTTAACACCGTCCAACTCGCCTTTTGTGTCTGGGGCCGTTTTTCAGACGCTGCCGAGTACCGAGAATTGCCTCGCGGTATCTCTCGAGGGCCCGGGATGCACTCACACACACACACTCACACACACACACACACACACACACACACAACACCACACATGTGCTGCACACATCCCCTTGATCCATGGGCTGGAGCGTTGAGCCAGGAGTGAGCCTTAAGACAAGGAGTGACAACCGGGACAGCTGCAGGGGCTGGAAGCCAGTCTTACCACCCCTTCCACCACCGCCTCCACCACCACCTCACACACACTGCCTCCAGCCAGCCAAACAAGCCATTGTTTCTGGCCAGGGCCTTTGGTATTTCATTTGTCATGAAATGGATACGGACACGGGACAACCGTGAGGCTCTTTCTCTAAAAGAGAAGCTGCTACTGCGACTGCTGCTGCTGTGGCTGCTGGTAGCTGAGCCCAGATTGCTAACTCCCCTCATCCTTAACCTTCTCGTGCAGCATGCCCCAAGCACCCTGTTGGAAACTATAAATAAACCCGCTTTTTTTCTTCTTCCAAAGGTAGGGAGGGGGGGTGGTCCGAAGTGTGTTGTGTAGCGAAGGGGTGTAAGAAGAAAGAAAAAGAGAGAGTGAGAATGTGGGAGGGAGGTTAGCCTACGTGCCAATCTGTTTTTAACATCCTTTATGATCTCCATTCTTTCAGGTTTCTCAGCGGACATTAGGCAGGTGAGGCCCGTGAGTCAGGCAGGTCGTCCGCATCCTGCGCCGCTGTCAATCTCCGCCCAGAATGACTTTGAGCCGTATCACCCCCCTTCCCCCCTTCCCCCCCCACAATAATTGACCAACGTTTACACTCTGCTCGATGCTAAGCTGCTGGCACATGCCATGTCTTAGAGCAACTTTCAACACGTAGTTAACAGCAATAAGGAGGAACTGACAGCATGCAGCTGCACTCCTCGTGTCATTCATGATCACAGTAGAGATGCTAAGATGCTCAGCACCCTCCCAGCTCCATCATCCTGAAATTCCCAAGTCTAAAAGAGTTCACGGGCATAAAAACAATACCCTTCTATCTCCGTCAAGGGCATTCCTTGGCACAACAATAGGACCATCTCCTCCCCCCGTATTTTCCTTTCCTCCCCCCCCCCCCCCCTTCATTCTCCAGCCCCTCCATCAAAGAGCATTCCAGCTCCAGAGCCCCCTAAGCCCTTCACTCTGGGCCTGTCCATGTGACACGCAGACAGTCATCTTTAAGAATTGATTCACTCTGGTATCCAAAGCCTATGGAGCCTGGCTGCCAAGATACCCAGCAGGCGCCACTCGTGGGGTCCAGGTACACAACAGCTGCTCACCAACAATAAAAGGCAAAAATGGGAGGCACTCAGGGGGAAGATGCAGCCCTAACCTCCCTCTCAAGCCTGAACTGGTCACCTTGAGCCAGTTGTTGCCTGCCTGCCTGACTTTAGAGACGACAAAGGATCGGGTCCAACTTTGGGATGAGGGTGGTGGAAGGGAGTGGCTATTGAGAGACACCTATAATTCATTATACAAATGGAGAGAGAGGGAGGGGAGCATGGGACAAAAGTGGAAAAATACATATTTCTCCCTTCCTTGGAAGAAGCATGCAGTCGCAGCTGTGCTACCAAGACGATACAGAGTAGGGCTGAGCACATGCAAGACCATAAATAAGACAATGGCATGTTGTTTTCTTCTGAGGCACATCGCGCTGTAGCCCGGAGGTCAAGTGAAGGAGACGAAAAAGCCCATCCCAGAGAACCTCACGCACACATGCACACGGGGCCGCAACGCCGGCTATGTCGTGGTACCGCCGATAGAGATCACAAATCACACAGAAGGAGACAGGAGAGATATTACCTCACCTGAAGTGTTTCCATAAACTCCAGTGTACCAAAGCCTTGGGAAGTGGTATCACTCTTCAAGCAGTGATTTATGATGATACAATCCGGCACATTCATCCATCATAAATAAGGGAGATTAAAAGAATAGGCTGTGTATATAGTGATGCCACCCTCGACAAAATAACGTATACAGCTGAGCCACTGCGTGATCCAAACACTAATTCCAGGGGGGTTTTTTGGAAAAGAGGAGAAACACAATCTTTCCTTAAAGTTAAGGAGAAATGAAAAAGACAGAGAGAAAAGGAAAACACAGAGAGGAAGATGAGGACAGAGAGGAACTTGGCACTGCCAGTCTTCCTGTTTAAACGGAAAGGCAGAAGAGGGAAAGCAAGAGCGACGGAGAGCTGGGGAGAGAGGGGGAATTTACTAAAGCAGCTCAGGAGGGCCCTCATTACGATATTAAACAAGATTTAATAAGTGAGAGTGATTTGATGAGGTGATTATCCTGGCCCATTAATCAAGCAGGCTCTAGCCCCGCTGTAATATGGCCCATCTTTCCCCCTATACCAAAGCCTCTTTAGATGCTGAGCTCCTTACTGCGCTAACGGCGCTTCAGAAACAACACCAGGCCCCGAAAAAAAAGGCATATTACGTCTCATCTCTCAAGCCTGCGGGTATTTTCGATGCTCACTCATCCCTCTGCCTCCCCGTGCGCTCTTCTGGTGCATCTGGTAAATTGAACTCCTTAACATCTGGGTCAGAAAGTAAAGTCTTATCAGAGGGAGCTAAGAGTGATAACTGGCAATGATAACGAGAAAGCATCTGTTGGCTTTAAGGCTTTTGGGTCGAGAACAGAAGGAAGTTGTGCGGATATCACTGGATTGTTGGGTTTTGTAGAGGTAGTGGAAGCGTGTGTGTGTGCGTGTGTGTGTGTGTGTGTGTGTGTGTGTGTGTGTGTGTGTGTGTGTGTGTGTGTGTGTGTGTGGATGGGCTGATTCATAGAATGGTTCTTTGTAAAAATGAGGTTCAAGTTGTGAAAGCCCTGCTTATGTTCAGCCAGGTCAAAACAGTAATATGACTGGCAGACCTTATGAACCATGTCCCATTGTGATTTTTTATCTATTTATTATTGTCACTATTGATGAATCTGTTGTTTTCTTTTAAATATGTAGAGTTATCAATTCATCGTTTTTAGGAGATACTGCAAAAAAAGCTTCTCCGAGCCCAAAATGGCCTCTCCAAATTGTATGTGTTGTTGCATCAACTGTCCAAATCCCACAAGATGGTCAATTTACACTGATATGAAACGGAAAATCCTCACATTTGTAAATCTGCAACCGAGCAAATGTTGGGCATGTGTGCTTGATAAGTAGCTTAAACAATTAATCCATTATCCAAATAGTTGGCGATTAATTCTCCGTCAACTGACTAAATCGATGAATTAACTAAGCCTTAAACACTATAATTTCATCAACAGCTATCGTCAAATAAATTGTGGTTCACTTTAAAAGTTCTCTCCTTGTTTTTTTAGGCGATGAGGTTTGATATCCTGTTAGTTGCGTTCTTTTTAAGCTGTAATTTCTTACGGCTGTTATGTTGAAAGTCTGATGTGGAGCGTTTTTACGAGATGTTTCCGATTCCAAAATGCCTTCCAGCAGCACGAAAGAGATGAAACTCCTTAAGCAAGACAGGTTTTAATTATTAGCCTTATGGGAATCTGACGCCGGCGAGTCAAGAGGGCGAGTTCGTTCCCTCTGAGTCTGGAATTAAACACTTTACTATTTGGTCCCAGGAAGTAGCTGTACATCTGTGTAGGAAGCCAAATGCATATTTATTCTCCACTAAAGCAAGTCTGACTGGAGCTGAAGTGATTAGTTGGTAAGTCGAAGGATTTTGATAATTGAGGAATCTGTTTTCAAGCAAAAATGCCAAACTCTCTCTATTATATTAGCAAGAAATATATTAATTAGCAGACTCAATCTTCCACAAACTAACTCCAGGTTGAGTCACTGCTGTGCTCTTCTGATGAAGGTAGATTAGACGTTTAAATATGTACTTTAGATTAAAACTGTAAAGGTCTCTAGGCACAGTTAAATCCTATAATTAAAACACAATAATAAAACGTCCTGCCGGAGACACATTTATTATGTTCTCCTCACAGTGGAGTAAATCACACCTATAGGGCAGCCATGTGTCTTCAAAACTGTTTAAACCTTTAGTGTTTATACTGACTAAACAAGCCCAGTCCTGACGCACATATTTATTAAAAGATGTATAATTTACCGCATGGAATGATATGATAGAGCAGGTAAGTCAAAGACAAGAGGTTAAATATAACCTCAAAAGTGGGAGAGAATAGGTATTACGGAGGAGGCCAACCCCCCCAAAACATTTTAAAAGCTCAAGTGGAAGAAGATTACCTTAAAGCAGGCGTGGGACGGAGCTTTTTCTGGGAACTGCCTGAGAGTATTAATACAATAAGCACAGAAAATATAATACAAGAATGTTTTTATCAACGTAATCCGGAGAGATGAGGCTGAACCAACCTGGACTGTAATCCCAAGGAGAAGGTCCCCATGGTTATCTGTCATCTGGGACACACACACACACACACACACACACACACACTTACGGAGACACACTTACACACAGTGTCTCTCCATGTCTCGTCCTGGCTTCAAATAATCAACAGATAATCTTCAAGAGGATGTTGTAGCCTCATCTTTACTGTAATGTCCCCAGCAGCAGTAAAGGGTCGAGAGGTCAACTGCTGGGTTAAGTTATCAATATGAGTTCAGCTTGTTAATATTTCTATTAATATGACATCTTTGACCTGATACATTGCTATTTACTATTTGTTGGTTAAGATCCTATATTTGATTTAGGCTGAATTCATCTCATCCAGTGGCCCTTTTTTTTTTACAGCTCAAGAACAAACCAAATCATGAGATAAGTCTCTCAGTAGGTCCCTCGGATGTTCCCCATCGAGCTGCACACAGATGGAATCAACTTCCTGCTGGTTTTAAATAACCATCTTTGAAATTGAAATGAAAAGTCTCTCATTTATCTCCCCCCCTTGCACTATTACGACCTCGACTGCATGTGTTTTTGCTGCATCTTATGTAATCTTTCCTATTTTAATTGCTTTTATTTTTCTGTTTATTACACTTTTAAATGCTTCTTTGCCTCGTGTGAAGCCCTTTGGATTGCCTATTTGAAAGGTACGGATGAACTCGCCTTTATGATAAAACAATTCGATAATAATGACGAAGCAACGAAAGCAGTATAACTGTCGTTAAGGAACACCTCGGGGGAAGAAAGTAGAGGTTTCTTTGAAGGACAGATACAGAAAGGGCTGTAAGACAATGTCGCCTTGGCAAGTTACTTTCTCTCTCTCTATCTATCTCTCTCTCCCTCTCTCTCTCTCCCTCTCTCTCTCTCTCTCTCTCCCCTCCTCGTTTCTAAGCAGCGTAATTTGAGTAAATGACAGGGGAACATCTGCTGTGCATAAGAGAGAGGCCAACACTTTAACATGCAGATGTCTCTCTCCATCTGCATTAATTCAATAATTACCGCAATGGAGGGAGGGGAAAAATCTTTTTTTATAGCTTAAGACAATGTTATCTGTGCCAGTTGGTGTGGGGAGGGCATAGGGGGGGATGTGTGTGTGTGTGTGTGTGTGTGTGTGTGTGTGTGTGTGTGTGTGTGTGTGTGTGTGTGTGTGTGTGTGTGTGTGTGTGTGTGTGTGTGTGTGTGGGTATGTGTGCATGTGCTGCTGGAGGTTTTGTGAGAGGAGGGGTAGATTATTACACCATTTAGCCAGAGCAAGCTGTCACATTGCGGAGAATCTCACTAATTCCATTGTGCCCTTGGTGAGTCACTGGCAGACTCCAAGTGACCGATGATGCTTCGACGCCACCACTTTGTCACCGGAAGACCGACTTGCTTCACTCGGAGTGTAACCGTGTGTGTGTGTGTGTGTGTGTGTGTGTGTGTGTGTGTGTGTGTGTGTGTGTGTGTGTGTGTGTGTGTGTGTGTGTTAGATGACTAACCTGTGTATTATAGGAGTATGTGAGTGCGTGCCTGCATGTGTGAATGCATGACAACCAGCCTGCTTCACTGTGGCGTGTGTGTGTGTGTGTGTGTGTGTGTGTGTGTGTGTGTGTGTGTGTGTGTGTGTGTGTGTGTGTGTGTGTGGTCACTGAATCCCCCAATCAAAAGGAATCTGAGGCAACAGCAGAGAATGACAGGTCAAGGCTTTGACATACCACTGAATCATATTTTGGCTGACACCATCAATTACAAAGAAAATATTGGGCCAAGGAGAGCATTAACATGGAATGGTTTTCATTCAAATAGAGCTAATTACTTTATTGAGAGGTGGGCTCCAGTATCTCATTTTCATCAAAAGCATTTATAAAGCTATCAGACAAATCTGATTATAATGTGAATGAATGGAAGAGATGACGTGTGAAAAAAAATGTATTTTAATGATATTAAGAGGTTATTTTTTTGCACCACATGTAGCATAACCAGACGTTTAAGTCATTTACCTGGAGATGTGATTGGCCAATAGATTAACACGTGTTCCACCAAGAAGCACACTGATGCTCCAACAACCTGTGAGGGGGCACATGACCTCCCGGTGAAAAGGTCACCCTGTCAGTGGGTGGCTTACGGATACACTCGCCTAGACACACACAAACAATTAAAACATGTATCACTGTACGTATACGATTACACACATAGATAAACATACAGGCTGACATAACACCCGTTAGCATGCACACATTAGCTTGTACAGCCACACACACACACACACACACACATATCTGACTCTTAGATGCCTGCCAAACATAGGGACAAAGGAAACTATTTGTATACTTAGCAGGCCAACTTCCTTTGATTGCAGCAGTGCTGCTGTAGGAAACAATGCACAGGCAGGCGCTATTAATACCCCAAGGAGAAAGAGAATTCCTCTAAGAGGAAAGCTCAAAGGAGCCATCGGCCGAGCTATTTACAGACTTACTGACTGATTGGATGACTGACTGAACTATACTTACTGGAGTCTCTGCATCTTGTCTTACCCGACTCCCTTCTTTCTGCAAGGACTCCGACATGCTGACGCATACAGTACGTTGTGCATTGGAGGGTCAGCGGTACACATTCTTGCATAAAACCTCCTTTCAAACAGTTTGCTGACTCTCCTGATTATGTCGGTTCCGGTGTGCCGACGAGTGCACGAGAAATGTAACGGATCTCCTCCACTTCCACCACCGTGTCGACACGCCTGTGACATTTGACTGTTGGTAAATAGCTGCCCGGGCACACTTATGACCGCCTCTCCTTTCTAAAAGTGCCCAGTTAAAGAGCATCAAATCCCCACTCACTAAACCCACACAAGCCCAACCTTCATTAGCATAGCTAACAAACTCCCCGAAAGAGCAACAGTGAGGAAAGAGAACAATGGCAGTCTATTAAAGGGGGAGACGAGGGGTGAGAAGAGGAGACGAGGGGCAAAGCTATTGTTCTGGTCTTATTTAGCCCTTGGTGTCACCCTGCAACTGTTGTCACTTCTAAGTTTAGCCGGGCGGCTGAAGAGGACGGGGAAGAGAAGGAGGAGGGCGGAGGAGGAGGAGGAGGAGGAGGAGGAGGAGGAGGAGAGAAAGATGGAGCTGAGAGGGAGAGTGGGTGGACGGGGTGATGGTGTGAGGAGGAAGAGGGGAGGATGAAGAGTGGAGGATAAAATGGAAGATGGAAAGAATGCAGGGTGAAGTGATGTCAGCCCCTGTAACAGACATGTTTGTAACATCATGAGTCAAGTCTCGTGTCTTTGAGCTTGGAGACTTCGGCATAACATTAATAATGTGGCTATTTATATATTCATTTCACTGCAGATGAATTATATCCTATTACAGGCAGTTCATATCGGTATAAATAAACAATGTGATCATGACCTGATACAATTAACAGCCTTAATGTTTTTAAAACATTATTTGTTCAAATGTCCAAAGAACAATGGCAGAATTGCTCTTTTGACAAAAAATGTAAGAAAACTGTAAGATAAACAAAGTGAACAAGCAGCTAGTTCAATGGTTGCAACTATCAGCTGAACTTTCCAAATCATCTGATTTATCTTTTTTTTCCTATAAAATGCCAGAAAATTACAGAAAATGTTAATTATAAGAAGATATCTTATTTATACAGTCCAAAACCCACATATACTGAAGCCTCAAAGGCTCACATTTAAAGAGCTGAAGCGTAAATGTGAGCATGTTTTTGCTTCTATATGTCTTATGTAAATTACATCATATATTCTGTTTGGTTCAAGGTCTAAAAAGTACCTGAACACAGAGGTCACAACATGTTGGACAAATCCCATGGAAGCCGCTCTGAGATCAATTCAGGTGTAACAAGGTCGTCAGCCTGGCAGGTGCATAATGAGTTACATACAGTTCACACACACACACACACACACACACACACACACACACACACACACGCACACACATCCCATACCTCAGCATAAATGTTCACCATGCCGTAATCATCTTTCAGACAGCATAGAGAGAATAGAGATGAAATGTGTTTAATTTAATTTCAGGACCTTAATGAGCCCAGGATTAAACATAAACCTTTCTCCAGTTACTTTCAAACTCCTTCTAAATTCAGAAAAACAACTGCTGCACTGAGACGTGTGTGTGTGTGTGTGTGCGTGTGTGTGTGTGTGTGTGTGTGTTTGTGTACTGCAGAAAGAGAAACAGTGGCGTCAGTGTTCGAAAGCCATGAGAGCAAACAAGACTACAAACGGACGACCGAAGGAGCCAAAAAAAGAGATGAGGCAAGACCCAAGGAGAAAGAAAGAGGGAGACAGATTAGCTCAGCTGTCTGCTCATAAAGCGGCCGAGGGGTGAGGCGCTAAGCCCTGCAGTGAAAGCAGAGCTTAGGTGGGTGACACAGGGCAGCGGACCCCACTCAGCCCACAGTGGTTTGCCGCGTAGGGCCTGAGCCAAAGCAAAGACACATGGATAAACAGTGGGAGATGAGGCTCCGCATCTGCAAAGCCCACCGGGCTAAGATGGCCGGGCAGGCGAGCGGGCAGGCGGGCGTCACATTCCCACCCAGCCAGGAGTGGAGACAGGGGGGGTTAAGGCTTAAGGCTTGGCTCCCTTACTGACTGACAAGGGGACGAGCCAGGATGGCAGACATTGTCTCAGTCAGTGATTTCATCAGGAAGAATGTGGATTTATGGTATATAGCTTGGGCTTGTCTCAGTCCATAGGGTCTTGGCACGCACCCCCCTCCCAAAACGCAGTCCGGAATGATCCATTACTCTGTCCACACTCTCTCCGCCGCACACAAACACACAGCGCCGTCCATCTCTCAAGTCGTGCCCTGGTGATGACCCCTAGTTAGCGCAGCAGCCTGGGAATGGCCTGATGACAAGGTCGCGGGTATGAGGTGAGGACGCCCGCTTCGCCACTCCTGCAAGACCCAAAGTAGCCCAGGGTCTTTAACGCCGCTGGATTTCACACAACCCTCCACCACGACCTTGTGGCAATTGAGGCATTAGCAGCTGCTGTTTTTTTTTACGAGGTTCCCAATGTGACAATGTATATCCATCAAATGTATGGTCATAACTTATACCTACATTGTCTTCTAAGTGTGTAAAAACAGCCCGAGTACTTATGTGGTTTGATCCTTGAAGGGGCGCGGGGCGACGAGAGAACATGCCGATGAATTATTGGACAGTAAAAGTGTAGATTTGCGATAAGCAGTTTAGCACAGTGCAGAGAATGATACTGGTAATGCAAACTATTACATGTTCTTATTTTCTTATAACAATGAATCAGACCGCCTACGCTACAAAGCTCAGAAAGACCACACTCTATTGTCTATCATTTAATTGCCTCGTCTGTAGAGTATGGTGAGCCCTTTTGAAGTTAATGAGCACATCATTTCCTCAAATAATCAATCAATCATTCATGAAAATGGCGATTACAATTCCCCGTTCTAAGGCCTCACTGAGCAATTATTTTTCATTGTTGAATAACCTCCATTGATTTTTGTTGTTGTTTGCGTGGTCTATTCAGATGTTCACAAATACATCACAGCTTCCCATAGCCTCAAGAAATCCTCAAATACAGTTCAAATAACAGTCCAAAACCCAAATATAGTCTTTTTATTAACATACACAGCAGTGAAACACAGCCGATCCTCACTTTGAAAGAGATAACAGAGGGTTTTTTGCTTGAAACAAAGCTGAGATCATTCATTTATTAGTCAAATCTATTAATCAACTAATATTTTGCAGTGAAAATTTGAAAGCACATAACTTTGTATTATAGATTAACTCTATAATAATAAACTGGTGTTTAATACATCTTTTTCTGACCCAATACCTTAACTTTTGGTTAA
Organism: Eutrigla gurnardus; assembly: GCF_963514095.1. NCBI lineage: Eukaryota > Metazoa > Chordata > Actinopteri > Perciformes > Triglidae > Eutrigla > Eutrigla gurnardus. The sequence goes on from NC_139927.1 coordinate 8,380,286, forward strand.
CATAATGAAATTTGAGTTGAGGTCTCTTGGAGCAAACAGGTCAGGCCGACTGTATCTATTTAATACTCTGTCCTGTTCCTCTTTTCTGTTCTCTCTCTTATTCTGGTGATTTTCCCTAACAAGGTTTCCTTGAGAACTAAATCTACTTAGGATTTATTGTTTCTTATTATTTCTCATCATTGGAAATTATAATCCTTTCACCTAATCCCCCTCTCCCTCCCTCGCTTTCAGATCATATTTATCAAGATCATCCCCTCTCTGACAAAGCAAGAAATCAGCACAGCGGGGAGGTCTAACGAGAACGCATACTGGAACACGGGGGCTTCTTCCAAATCAAATCAGGTACATCCTCTGATGTAATCAAGACGAGACGCTAAAGAAGACGACATAATCTCCCGGGGACATGCCTCCCTTGCTTGCGCGTTATTAAAAAATGAGGAACAAATCTTTAGATTGAAAGACTGGAAAAATTGAATTATTATAAATCAGGGGAAACTGGGGCAAGGTTGGATAAAGCCTTCAGATACAGATGATGGACAAATCTTCACAGTGGTTGGTGCTGGTGTGTGTGTGTGTGTGTGTGTGTGTGTGTGTGTGTGTGTGTGTGTGTGTGTGTGTGTGTGTGTGTGTGTGTGTGTGTGTGTGTGTGTGTGTGTGTGTGTGGGAGACTTTTGGTATGTTTTACCTGTCATGTGGGGACATAAATCTGATTACACGGTCACAATGTGGGGACTCACACTTTTCAGGGGACAAAACAGGGACAGCTGCACTTCACCATAATGTAACATTCAAGGGTGGTTTTATGTTTAGTTTAGTGTTAAGATGAAGGTTAGGTTTAGGCTGGTGGCAGTTATGGTTTGTGCTAGGCTAGTGAGAGAGAGCTATCCCTCTCTATGTCTGTTTAAATCAGGCGTGCCCACTATAAGTCACACAGTGTTGTTGGATGATCCGTCTGTATCTAAGGTGACCGGTGGACTCTGATGCATCATGGATGGGCTTCTCAATCACTGGCAGGTGCACTTGCAATGAACGCCCACATGGTGGCACAATATGATAAATAAAGCTTGAGGGCTCTTTCTATCAATCTGACCTCATCTCTCCATGATGAACAAAATACCGGATATAATGCATAATGCTATCAAGGCCAGTGTTGTTACAGTTGAACTTCATGAAATCCTTTATTGAGCGGATCTACACACCCACAGCTTCCACAACACAGAGTAGATAATATACAATGCCTTAGGCATCAACTGCAAAGATATTCCCGGCCTTCACCACCAGATGGCCTTATTGAACTGCAGTACAAAATATATATCAACACTATGGAGATGAACTGTACTATGCTTGTTTTTGTTTTTAACATCACTTTACGTTATACATCAGATGTTTGAGGTGGATGTCTGATGTTTGAGTGTAAAAAAAATATGCCAAAATAGCAAAAAATGGCAAATCACGATGGCTGATATGCTAATATAGGTCGGTGTGTCATGGTGGCTTGGGTTTTAGGGCGCTGACCATGACCTCCAATGTCCACAGTTGGATTCTGGCCAGGTACTCTTGTTGCGAGTCATACCCTAATTTATTGTAATTGCTCTACTGTTTATAAAAGCCTCCATATTGCAGTTTGATTCATTATAACAACAAGGCATTAAAAGTTCAAGCACTAAGAATGATTCTATACTTTTTGCAGGATGGGTTATTCAATCTAAATAATACTGTGGTGCCTTCTGTATGGAGGGTGTCACAGCACCTTCATGGGAGCTCATCGTCTGCTTTAAGTGAAGTGAAGGTGAGCCGATATAGAGCAAGCACATCATAGGCCTCAGAAAGAGTATGGATATGGACAGCATACCATTTGTCAAACCGAAACCAGAGCATGTGACCTGTATAGTGGTAATCTGGTCTGATTACTGTTGATTGTAATTTCTAGTGTGTTCCTACTGTGATCTGAGGGGTGAAGGGGTGGGGGGGTGGGAGATGGCGTTTATGTACTGTATTTTTTGTTTATGTTTTTGTTATGTGTCTTGTCTACACTGTGTATTACTCTCCTGCTCAGGTTTCCCCGCTGACAAGCAGCGCTTTGCAGCTTTTTGGGGCCTTTTCCTAGTTCATATCCTGATTACATATGAGATGTATATTTATACATGTATGATTGCAAGATATGAATAAAAACACATCGTATCGTATAGTAAAGTATATAGTATATACTGTATACATATACAGTATATATAAATAAGCATTTATAATAAGTACATTTAAAACATTCACAGATTATTATTCAAATCAAAAAACACTTCACTCGTTCTTTTTAAATGCACCTAAACAGCCTAAATGCCTTTTACAGTAATGTCTATACAGCATCAACTTTACAGGAAAAGAGATATTGAAATAGTCAAGGTCTGATGGGAGAAACGTCTGATTTTATCCTGGCCTTCAGGAAAATCTTCTGCGGCCACTAAATGTGACGGGAAATGCATCCATTACATTTGAATCATGAAACAGAAATTTAAAAAAGTCACTGTATGTTATGGAAAATTCTATGGAAGTATTTTTTTTAAAAGTAATAGTTCAGTATGACAAAATAAATGGTTCACGATGTCATAAAACTTCATCAACATTAATAGTATGTGTCATGAAAATCAGTAAAAATGTACAGTATTGTAAGCTATAAAAATGTTATTAAAATAATTATTAAAAAAGTCTAACCCTAACCACAATCCTAACCCTAAACCATCCATCCATCCATTTTCTACAACTTATCCTGTATTCAGGGTCACGGGGGGGCTGGAGCCGATCCCAGCTGTCATTGGGCGAAGGCAGGGTACACCCTGGACAGGACGCCAGTCTATCACAGGGCCGACATGTAGAGACAAACAACCATTCACTCTCACATTCACACCTACGGGCAATTTAGAGTCACCAATGAACCGTTCCCCATCCTGCATGTCTTTGGACTGTGGAAGGAAGCCGGAGAACCCGTAGAGAACCCACGCTTACACGGGGAGAACATGCAAACTCCACACAGAAGGGGCCCGAATTTGACCCCGACCCGGGAATCGAACCCAGGACCCTCTTGCTGTGAGGCGCCAGTGCTACCCACTACACCACCGTGCAGCCCCCCTAACCCTAAACCTAACCCTAATCCAAACTCTAACCTTAAAGGAGTCATCACCTGGTTTTATACGTATCCAGCCCCCCTTGGATCGCTTTGGATCAATTCGTAAAACTTATTAGAAAAAAAAAAAAAAATTTTAATCAAACATTGAGCTTGTTCTGACCCTTTTTCGTACCGCGATTTTATCACGCGAGATTACGCGCGAGGTTTTGACTGGTCCGGATGTGCATTGTATAATATGTAATGAGGCGCGCGTTGATTCGCCGCAGGAAGGACAGAGCCGGGGGGGCTTGCCTGCATGCAGACTCCAAAACATAATGGCGGCGCTTCGGCGATTTCAGGTAGCGGACGGGGCGGGGTTGGGTGGTGAAAGAGGGGTGGGCTTATGCAAGTAGCCGCCACGGTGACGTCACCGAAGGCGCAGAATCAAAATCTCGTGCTTTAGGAATGCACACCCTTGTGTGCTATTCCTGTTCGGAAAAAGAGCAGAAGCGAAAAAACGGCGCCACTTTCAAACTCCAGCCTTTCAGGCAAGTTTCAACTGAGGTCAAACACAGATATGCATGTTTTAACAAGAGAAAATGCGATTTCCAGGTGATGACTCCTTTAACCCTAACCTAAACCCTAAAAAAACTGTCTGAGAAACTACATTTCTCAATATCTCCCCCCACCCCGCCTCCTAACCTCATCACATGTACCCCATACATTTCTAATACACACCCATTATTTTTCATATTAGTCTCCATTTAGTCTTCTATTGTTGAATTATTTATTTAAATTTTTTTTACTTATTTAAAAAAAAAACAGCCTTAGTCGTATTTTCCTAAAAGTAAAGTCATACTATAGCATGTCGTATTGACGAAAAAGTCGGTCATAATAAATTCATAAAAAATATTAAAAAGGCATAAAAATCGCTCGTATCGCTTGTTGCGCCAAGTCTGAGTGCAGAGAGTCTAAAACAGGCATAAAAAGCCATGGTCACATTTTTCGGGGGAAAAATAAGTCATACTATAGCATGTCGAAAAAAAAGTGAAAAATCGAGAAAATTCATAAAATGTTGTAAAAGTGATTTAAAAGTCATAACATATGCTTGTATATCGCGTGTCAATCAAAGTCTAGGTGTACCGAGTCCAAATAAGTCATAAAAAGGGTTTTCCTGCCTTGCAGGTGGTCTAGTGGTTAGGGTGCATGCCCTTTACCCATGTGAACATATATGCAGATGACACTGGTTTGAATCCCGTTAGAGGTCCTTTGCTGCATGTCACGTCCCCCTCTCTGTCCACTGCTAAATAAAAAGGTGTCTATGCAAATAAGTCACCTTTAAAAAAAAAACAGCCTTAGTCGTATTTTCCTAAAAGTAAAGTCATACTATAGCATGTCGTATTGACGAAAAAGTCGGTCATAATAAATTCATAAAAAATATTAAAAAGGCATAAAAATCGCTCGTATCGCTTGTTGCGCCAAGTCTGAGTGCAGAGAGTCTAAAACAGGCATAAAAAGCCATGGTCACATTTTTCGGGGGAAAAATAAGTCATACTATAGCATGTCGAAAAAAAAGTGAAAAATCAAGAAAATTCATAAAATGTTGTAAAAGTGATTTAAAAGTCATAACATATGCTTTAATATCGCGTGTCAATCAAACTTAAGGTGTACCATGTCCAAATAAGTCATAAAAAGGGTTTTCCTGGCTTGCAGGTGGTCTAGTGGTTAGGGTGCATGCCCTTTACCCATGTAAACATATATGCAGATGACACTGGTTTGAATCCTGTTGGAGGTCCTTTGTTGCATGTCACGTCCCCCTCTCTGTCCACTGCTAAATAAAAAGGTGTCTATGCAAATAAGTCACCTTTAAAAAAAAAACAGCCTTAGTCGTATTTTCCTAAAAGTAAAGTCATACTATAGCATGTCGTATTGACGAAAAAGTCGGTCATAATAAATTAATAAAAAATATTAAAACAGGCATAAAAAGCCATGGTCACATTTTTCGGGGGAAAAAAAAGTCATACTATAGCATGTCGAAAAAAAAGTGAAAAATCGACAAAATTCATAAAATGTTGTAAAAGTGATTTAAAAGTCATAACATATGCTTATATATCGCGTGTCAATCAAATTCTAAGTGTACCGAGTCCAAATAAGTCATGAAAAGGGATTTCGTTGCTTGCAGGTGGTCTAGTGGTTAGGGTGCATGCCCTTTACCCATGTAAACATATATGCAGATGACACTGGTTCAAATCCCGTTAGAGGTCCATTGCTGCATGTCACGTTGCTAAATAAAAAGGTGTCTATGCAAAGAAGTCACCTTTAAAAAAAAAAACAGCCTTAGTCGTATTTTCCTAAAAGTAAAGTCATACTATAGCATGTCGTATTGACGAAAAAGTCGGTCATAATAAATTCATAAAAAATATTAAAAAGGCATTAAAATCGCTCGTATCGCTTGTTGCGCCAAGTCTGAGTGCAGAGAGTCTAAAACAGGCATAAAAAGCCATGGTCACATTTTTCGGGGGAAAAAAAAGTCATACTATAGCATGTCGAAAAAAAAGTGAAAAATCGCGAAAATTCATAAAATGTTGTAAAAGTGATTTAAAAGTCATAACATATGCTTGTATATCGCGTGTCAATCAAAGTCTAGGTGTACCGAGTCCAAATAAGTGATAAAAACGGTTTTCATGGCTTGCAGGTGGTCTAGTGGTTAGGGTGCATGCCCTTTACCCATGTAAACATATATGCAGATGACACTGGTTCGAATCCCATTAGAGGTCCTTTGCTGCATGTCACGTCCCCCTCTCTGTCCACTGCTAAATAAAAAGGTGTCTATGCAAATAAGTCACCTTTAATCCTCCTCCCCCCTACACCTTTATCTTTCCTCCCCCTTTCCCCAACCCTTACCTCACCCTTCCCTACCATCCACTTTACCTCTCACCCCCCCCCCCAACCCTAACCCTTGCCTTTCTTCCGTTTTCCTCCCCCCCCCCCTCCCCTACACCTTTATCATTCTTCTCCCCCCCCCCTCTAACCCTTGCCTTCCCCTTTTACCCACCTTACCTTTCACTACCCCTAACCCCATCCCATTCTACTTTTTACCATTGCCATCACAGATCTCAATTCAATTAAACCTTCTTCCTCAGCGTGTATGCCTATTTGTCCACCCCTATCTGATCCCATACTCTATACTCATACTTTATTTCTATATATACATATACATATACACATACAATCTTGTTTCTTTTCATTTTATTTTGGAATAAATACTGATTTTATATTTACCCTAGTCCTTTCTACATCTTCTATACTATTACACATACACACACACCATTTTTATCCTTTAAATTTAAATTGATATTTGAAAAAAGTATATATTTTATCTTAACTCTTCTACATCTTATATTACAAATATTATTATTGCCAGTTTCCACATGTTTTCCCATATATATCCTTATGGACCATCACTTATTCCAACATCTCTACCATAAAGCCATTATTTCTCATATTTCTCCTTCCTTATTTCTTTAATTTTCTTCACTATCCCACCTCTCCCTCCCCCCTACACTTTCATTCTCCTCCCCCTTCCTAATCCTTACCTTACCTTTTATCCTCCTTACCCCTCAGTATCCCTAACCATAACCACTTAGACCCCACCCCATTTTATCTTTTACCACTGCCTTACAGATCTCATAGCAGAATAAACTTTTTTTCTCAACGTGCATGCTCATTTTTTTCTACATCTTATATATACTATATTATTACTGTTAGATTCCATATGCTTTACTCTATAATTCCTCCTCTACCTTTTCATGGACCACCTTATATCATCATGGGTTTTATTTAATTCATAATTTCACACATAACACCAATGATTTTCCCTCAATTTTAGATCCTTCCTCACTCTTGGACAGTTAGGCCAGTGCACCTAAGATTTCATAATGTCACCTACACTTACCCCAACCCCAACTCTAACCTTAACCCTAACCTCAACCCTAAAAAAACTGTCCAATCAGAATAAATGGTCGCGCAAAAATGTGAAAATTGGGGTCAGGGTTGGGGTTGAGGTTAGGGTTTAGGGTTGGGGTTAGGGTTAGTGGGACAGGGGGTTAGGATTAGGGTTAGGGTTAGTGGGATTAGGGGTTTAGGGTTAGTAAAAAAGTAATTCAATTAAATTCAAATGTATTTATACAGCCCACATCAGAAGGCTTTACATTGTATACAACAAACACAATCCTCCATGTCAGGACCCTCACATTGGATAAGAAAAATATAAAATATATCATAGAAAAATGGGAGAAATATAGAACACACTAAGGTATCTCTCTCCCAAGATGGAAAGGTGTGCAATAGATGTCATGTGTACAGAATAAACAACATACAACATAGTCAATCCATGCTAGTCCAAGTAACATTTTTATGAAAGAATAAGGAATTAAGGCTATTCATAATGTAATAATAATATAGTGTAAAATATATTATAAATATATATAATATCATAAAATATATCATTGTAGTATGTCATTACAAATTAATGCTATACTGTGCAATAGAAAATGCCATAGTATAGTAAGTTATTAAATACTACTATAGTTTATCATCAACAATGTCATAGTGTAGTATGTCTTTAAAAAATGTCATAGTGTAGTATGTCTTTAAAAAATGTCATAGTGTAGTATGTCTTTAAAACATGTCATAGTGTGTAGTATTTCATATAAGATGTCACACTGTAGTATTTCATTAAACAGTAATACTATAGTTTATCATCAACAATGTCATAGTGTAGTATGTCTTTAAAAAATGTCATAGTGTAGTATGTCTTTAAAAAATGTCATAGTGTAGTATGTCTTTAAAAAATGTCATAGTATAGTATTTCATATAAGATGTCACACTGTAGTATTCATTGAACAGTAATACTATAGTGTGTCATTAAAAAGTAATACTATGGTCACATATTACTGTGCAACACATCGTTGGTGCTAACACTCAGTCAAACAATCCACATGTTGCTCTTCTTCTTTTTGCCCACTCGGGTGAAATCAAAGCCCATTTCATCGGGGTCCCATTCCTGATGCATGCGCGCTCCCGCGGCCAAGAGGGGCACACTTCCTTTCAGAGGGTCTCAGCACCACACCGCCCGGGGTCCTGGTGAGTAAGGCGTCATTTCTGGATGAGGATAACCCGAAGGAGGCACTCATGACGGGCAGCATCGCAGGACTCGAGAGGTTTGACAGTCCGGGACGAGGGCGAGGTCTCCGCGTTATCAGGCCCTTTAAAGTCGGAGAGCTGCTGTTTTCCAGCCCGGCGTACTCCTTTGTACTGTCAGAAAGTGAGAGAGGGTCCTACTGTGAGTTCTGCTTCAGCAGGTAAATGACAGATTATTTTTTTATTTATTTATTTTTTTATTTTTACATTTTTATATATTTATTTATTTATTTTTATCTCTGCGTGTAAATATACAACTATTTCTGCGCGTTACTTTATTATTTCCTGTATTGCGGTAACATCCTCTGGCTGCATGGCATGCAACACCCACATATTGATTGATTTATTAACGATTTATTAATATGAGTTTAAGACGATAATCGATCTAACTGTGAGCCCTACTTTCTGTTTTGCACACAGCAGCACCATATATGCTCTTTGTCTAGAAATTGTCACTTCATAAAATCTATTTTGGTCACACCCTGTTTCCACGTGTCCACATTCCCTCTCCCACGCGCTATATGTAAGAAAGCATGAATGGTGAACGTGTGCATGATGTAGCATCGTGATGACGTAATGCCTATCCACTCTAGCTGGAGTTGTGATTACTGAAGGGGATGTTCATCTCAAAGGGTATCTCTGGTCATCTTCACACGTACCATTTTATTATGATCTTTTAGTACGGGTAATCATAAATGCAATGTTCTCCTTAGATCATAGTTTGTCCCTTGGTCTACCAGCTGGTATGGATACAATTGTTGAGAAATCAGTATATCAGTGAGTAGAATTGATCATGCATTGGTGTGAAATCAGCCTTTTTATTTTGGGAAGGTTCCATGAGGTTTATAGGGAGGATTTAAAGTCAAGCTATTATAAATTGTCCTCATTGAAGCTTCTTTTCTTCACAGTTTGGATTCTGAGCAGTGACACTTTTTATATATATTTATATTCAGGGGACAAAAGTACAAGTTTAAAATCCTCTATTGTCTAATCCACTGTAACTCTCTGACCTTAAGTCTCCATCCAAACCCTAGCTGTGACTTCCGATAGCAATCCAGCCTAATCTACTTCAAGTATGAATTTAGTCTTGTATGAATAGACCACGACTTTGTTGATTTCAAAGAGACGTCTACGTGTCGACATTAAAAAAAACGTGGAATGAGGAGACGTTCTAAGACCTGAGATCAGTTTGCTGTGAGTTAGAAAACAAAGCTTCAGGAGTCAGCCTCTCTGAAGTATGAAGGGAGCCGCGAGCAGATAGTTATACACAACACATTGTTTGAGGATCAATGATCCTCCATATAGCTCGCTTTAATTGGCTGCTGTGAAGGAAGTGCAGACCCGCCCGCCCACTAAGCAGTTTGCTGGACTTGGCTCGACTAACAACAGTAAGTGTATGTGAAAATTAAATGGGTGGACGTTTGCTTTACTCTTCAACACGGGAGGGAGCGAGAGACAGCTGGCCTGTCATAAGGTCAGCTCTATTAATACCACAGAATGTGGAGCTTCTTTACTCTGGGTAATTGAGGAGGATTTTCAAATCCAGTCCAGCCACAAACACACCAAGGCAGTGAGATACGCACAGATTGTTTTGGTATGCAGGTTGATATCCGCCAAGCTGCGATATCTGTCGTTTTGAGTATTATTTATTTGTGTGTTTATAAGTAAATTATACGAGGAACTGTGCGGATCCTTCAGTAAATCATTTAAAAATAAGGAAATAGACTTGAAATAGTTTGTTTTTTGTGTCATTTATAGGAAAGAGCACTTGGCAAGATGTGGGAAGTGCAAGAAAGCCTTCTACTGCAATGCAAAATGCCAGGTAGGAAACTTTCTGGATTCTGTAGTTTAATGACTTCTGTGTAAGATAATGGATCCTGTATTTTAGCTCAGAGCTCCAAAGTCTTACTGTTTATTTCAGGGGTGCTATATCTCAGATTGACGTGAAATAGAAGATGAATCACATTGATTTGGGTGTTCACTGACTTCAGCGTCCATAACGGTTCATGATGGAACGTCTCTAAAGCACTGAATCCCTGTCACTCTAATGTTAGTGCTAACCACAGCGTTAAGTACAGCTTTGACTGTTGATCTAAGTCTGATATTGGAGAGCTGAGCCTGCAAATCTGACTCTGAAATTACCTCAAATATTCACTGTGTAGAGGATGAACCCTTGTGTTTAGGTGAATATGTTGTGCTGTATTCGGATGCCACCCTCAAGCCAAATCTAACATTTTGGTCCCAGAAGTAGCACCATTATTTAAGGGTTATTTCTTTGTTTTCTGGTGTATAACGATATCACAGTCATGGGTGATGATGTAGTTGTTCCAGATGGAGTCCCCTTTAAACTACATGGCTGCTCTTTTGTATGCTGTTATAATATTTGTGCGTAGAAAGCGGACTGGGCCATGCACAAGCTGGAGTGCTCTGCCATGACTGCGTTCGGTCAGAACTGGTGCCCGTCAGAGATTGCCCGGCTGGTGGCCCGGATCCTCACCAAGAAGGTTGGACAGTTTAATAAAAGGCAACCCGTCATTCTTGGGTGTTTTTCTGGCTCATGTGGTGGTTCGCTGGGGGTCGTTTCTGTTCACACTGTGCCTGTTTTCCACAGAAAACACAGAAGGAAAGGTGTGGTTCTGAGAAGATCCTGCTCATAGAGGAGGTAGAATCACGTGAGTAATTGCTCTTTAAACGCACACATGCATGATTTCAGTTTGGAAAATGTTAAGATTCAGCATAAAGCGTCCACAGACTCTGAGATTGTACTTCAGGACTAAGTGTCACTAGATATCCCTCTTAAAAAAAGCACAACCCATTTAGATTAGACTGAGAGAAACACACATGGCCTCATCTATATATATCCTATAGATGTGGGTGGAATGTCCAATAGACAGCGTAACACGTGTAACAACTTGAGCACTTCAGACTAACACACACAACGCCGACTGAGTGTCTGGAAGTCGAATGGTGGCTGACCGGGAGTTCATAGTCGAGGTTCAGTTCAAAATCATAAAAAATGTATGCATGTATAAAAGTATATGTATGTTGTCTAGCTGTTAAAGAACAACTCCACCGAGTTTACACGTTGAAACCTGCTTGCATACGTTTGGAAGAGCTGAAAACAATCTGTATAAAGCATTTTGTGGCTCCAGTGGGAGCTGCCTGACGACTGAATAATTGCTTCAATTGAATCACTTGAGTCAGCAATGGTTGGGGTTGAAAACTACAAAAAATTAAATAAATCTGATCACTTGTTTGGTGTAGACAGATAAGAATTTCTACAAATGACCCAACATAGGATTTCATGTATTAAATACAGTTACAGTCTAAAATAATGTTTGCTTAAGAGTATGTATACTTCCCTGGATGAATATAAGTTTAAAAAAAACAATTTTGGCAATAAAATGTTACAGACGTGGAGGACGTAGATAACGAGAAGAGGGAGATGACGGAGGCAGATGTTGCTGGACTGCATCGGTTTTTCTCGAAAAATCTGGAGTTGCCTGACCATAAAGACCTTCTCACACTCTTCTCTCAGGTACTACACACACACACACACACACACACACACACACACACACACACACACACACACACACACACACACACACATTGTGCTGGCCTCAGCATAGATTTGTTAATGGTAACAATTTGTTAGTCCATGATTTCCCCCATAAATCACTGGAGTTTAAGAAGATCCATCCATCCATCCATCCATCCATTGTCTACCGCTTATCCTGTATTTAGGGTCACGGGGGCGGGGGGGGGGGGGGGGGGGGGGTCATTGGGCGAAGGCAGGGTACACCCTGGACAGGACGCCAGTCTATCACAGGGCCGACATTTAAGAAGATCTAAAAAAAATAATTTATAAAAATATATAAAATATATATAATTTGATGTGAAAATGGCAATATGTATTTTCATTGTTTCCTTTCCTTTCCCCTGCGTCATTTATTCAACAGGTTTCCTGTAACGGTTTCACTATAGAGGATGATGAACTGTCCCACATGGGTACTGCAATCTACCCAGAGTAAGAAGGAAAACTTGCATGTACATGTAAAGAACTACTTATGTAGCTTCTTTTGTTGTTTTCTCAATGTATAAGGCTTTTGTGTTCGTTCCCTCATTTTATTTTGGGACATTCTGATCTGGAGAACAGCCATATTAATAATAATAATAATAATAAATTTATTTTATAAGCGCTTTTCCAAAAGCTCAAAGACACTTTACATACAATAAATGCAGTTAAGAACACAAGACATTCAATTAAAAGCAGCAAAGACAGTATAAAACATAGAAAACAATATAGAACACACACAGAAATTATGTATTAAAAGCTGATTTAAAAAGGTGTGTTTTTAACATGGTCTTGAATGTTTGGAGGTGAGTGCAGGTGCGGATGGGTTTGGGGAGTGAGTTCCAGAGGGAGGGGGCAGTGATGGAGAAGGCTCTGTCCCCCCAGGTTCGGTGCTTGGTCCGTGTGGGTGGTGACAGGAAGTTTCCTTGGGATGAGCGGAGGTCGCGGGAGGGGGTGTGGTGATGGAGCAGGTCTGTGAGGTAGGGGGGGGCCAGGTTATTAAGTGCTTTGTGTGTGAGGAGGATGATTTTGAACTGTATGCGGTGAGTGATGGGCAGCCAGTGCAGGTCACGGAGGACGGGGGTGATGTGATCTCTGGAGCGGGTGTGGGTGAGCAGGCGTGCGGCTGAGTTCTGGATGTATTGCAGTTTATTGAGGAGTTTGGATGGTGAACCATAGAGGATGCTGTTGCAATAGTCCAGTCTGGATGTGATGAATGCATGGATGAGGGTTTCTGCAGCAGAGAAAGTGAGTGAGGGGCGGAGACGGGCAATGTTCTTGAGGTGGAAGAAGGCGGTCCTGGTGATGTGGTTGATGTGGAGGTCAAACCTTAGCTTACTGTCGAAGATGATTCCTAGGTTGCGGGTGTGGGATGAGGGGGACAAAGTGCAGTTATCAAAGGTGAGGGAGAAGTTGTGGCTGGCTTTAGTGCGGGATGTGGGGTCAATGATGATTATGTCCGATTTGTCACTGTTCAGTTGAAGATAGTTTGTTTGCATCCAAGATTTAATTTCTGTGAGACAGTTGCTGAGGGTGGAGTGGGTGTTGTTGGTGATGGCTTTGGTGGAGATGTACAGTTGGATATCGTCGGCGTAACAGTGAAAATGGAGTCCATGTTGACGGATGATCTGGCCAAGGGGGAGGATGTAGAGGATGAAGAGGAGGGGACCAAGCACCGACCCCTGGGGGACACCTTGTGACAGGGGAGCGGTGGTGGAGGTGCAGTTGTTGATGCTGATGAACTGTTGTCGGTTGGTGAGGTAGGAGTGAAACCAGGAGAGTGCTGTGCCAGTGATGTGGAGAGAGGATTCCAGACGGGAGAGCAGGATGGAGTGGTTGATGGTGTCGAAGGCTGCTGTGAGGTCGAGGAGGATGAGGATGGTGAGGTGTCCGGAGTCTGAGGAGAGGAGGAGGTCATTGGTGACTTTCAGGAGGGCTGTCTCGGTGCTGTGTTTTGTGCGGAAACCAGATTGGAATGATTCAAACAGGTTATTGCAGGTGAGGTGGGTTGTGAGTTGTGAGGCGACAGCACGTTCCAGGATTTTTGACAGGAAGGGGAGATTGGAGATGGGGCGGAAGTTATTTGGGTTGTCAGGGTCCAGACCGGGTTTTTTGATGATGGGAGTGATGGCAGCCAGTTTGAGGGTTTGGGGGACAGAACCAGAGCAGAGGGAGGCGTTAATGAAGTCAATGATGAGTGGGGAGATGACAGGGAGGCAGTCCTTGATGAGTTTGGAGGGTATGGGGTCCAGGTTGCAGGTGGAGGTTTTTATTCCGGTCATGATGGTTGTGAGTTGTGCTGGTGATACTGGAGAGAAGTGGGTCAGGTACTGGATAGTGGTGGGTGGGGAGGCAGGGAGGGAGGCAGGCGGGGAGATGGGAGGGATCCTGGAGGTGTTGAGGTTACTGTAAATGGTGCTGATTTTTGTTTGGAAGAATGATAGGAATGATTGGCACTTTTCAGTAGTGAATGATGAGGAGGTGTTGTCGTGAGGTTTGAGAAGGGAGTTGATGGTGGAGAACAGAGCCTTGGGGTTGTTGGAGCCAGAGTGGATGAGGTGGGAGTAGTGGGTGGTCCGGGCAGCGTTGAGTGCTTCTTTGTACTGTTGTAGGTGGTCGGTGTAGGCGAGAAGGTGAACTGTTAATCCGGTTTTCTTGCAGAGTCTTTCAAGTTGTCTTTTCCGGGTCTTCATTTGGCGGAGTGTGGGGGTGAACCAGGGGGCAGAGTGAGTGAAAGAAACTGTTTTTGTTTTGGCGGGGGCAAGCTGATCCAAGCAGGAGGAGAGTGTGCAGTTGTAGTAGTTAACCAGGTCAGTGGGGTCATCAGATGGTGGGCGGGGTGAAGCAGACAGACAATGGATGAGTGAGGTTGAGAGAGCAGAGGGAGAGATGGATTTAAGATTTCTGAAGGTTATGGTCCGGTTTTGTTTTGTGGTGGGGATGGGGATGTCTATGTCCATGGTGATATATATATTAGTAAATTAATGACGAATGGTAGAATCCGCAGTATTTGCTCATGTTTTTAAAGGACAGTTTTCAGAGCAGCGTATCCAAAGATGCCAGACTGTAAATTCCTAGCAAGAGGAGTTTTCTTCTCCAGTTGGTCATCTGGTGGTAAAACCGTCTCCCTGCTGTGTTTGAGGCTGTTAAAACTCTCTGTGTGAAGATCAATTTGCCCTCTCAGCTCCTTTATAAGTTATTTCCAGCCTGCCTCCCAGGTCATAGTAAGGTCGCTAACATATTTCAGGGAAACAGTTGCAGCATGATGTTTTTACCACTTAATATAAGGTTATGTCACTGTTATGTCGTTTATAATAGGTTACTTCTCATCCACTGTAAGGAAGGTAGAGAGTTGTTTTTTTGTTCTTATCCAGGTCTTTCTGTTTGTCTCACAACAGCGTGGCGCTGATAAACCACAGTTGTCTTCCCAGCGTCATAGTCACGTACAACGGGACGTCGGCCGAGGTTCGGGCGGTGAAGAACATGAAGCCTGGAGATGAAGTGAGGAGAGGGGACAGCTGGGAGGGGGGCTCAGGTTGTTTGGGGGGGGGGGGGGTTCAAGTGTGTGTGAGGAGAAGGGAGCAGTGCTTATTATTATTCAAGTGTGTCTGTGTGTGAACTCGATTTGATTCTATTTGGTGGATCAGTATCTGCAAAATCCAAATGTAGAAGATTCACTAAATTACTATACTAAAGAAGAATGGTTCATGTGTTGTTTCAATGACAATATTTACTATTAATTTTACAGTTATATACAGGGATTTAATCGTCTTGGAAAGATGTGCACCTTGGGCATTTTGTCATTTTTTTCCCATTCTTAAATGACGATAGAAGAAGAGGAAGAAGATAGATTCCTCTCTCTTTATATGTCCATTTAATATGTAGCTACAACCAAGAGACCTTCGACTTAGCATTAAGACTGGAAACGGGAACACAAAAGGTTAAAACGAATCTAAAGCTCAGTAATTAACACACAATATGCAACTTGTTGCGATGAGTTAATTTAACAATAGAAAAGTCTTGGAAGCTTGAGACTGAAAGGGCACAAACAGGAGTGTGAAGGCTTTGGCAGGTGCATCGCTGCTGGTGTAAAGTCAATCACAGTTTACTTGTCGGTGTGTCGAGACAACGCTGTAGGAGGAGTGTGTGGAGTTTGGGGAGGGGGGGGAGCAGCAGCTGATTTAAGAGGCTACTGGGGTTATTTTTAGATTGACATTATGACCAAAGGCCTTGCTTCTATCTGGCAACAAAATGAGACACTCAGACAAGAGGAAAACAAGGAAGGAGGGCGTGCATTACCAGTATTTAGCATTCTTGTATGCTGAGTGTTTTCTCGACTTCTAGCTGCTCATCAGCTACATAGACCTCCTCTATCCGGCAGACGACCGCAACAACAGGTTGAGGGAGTCCTATTACTTCACCTGTGACTGCCAGGACTGTGAAAGCAAGGCTACGGTAAGACGCAATCACAAGACAAGATCATACAATGGTCGTCTGCCATTCATGTCTACAGATTTAGAAACAAGACTTCATGATTTGGTTCGCGCTCTGCGTCCCGTCTTCACCTGCAGGACAAGGCAAAGTTGAAAGTGCGTAAGCGGAGTGACCCCATAGAGCCAGAGGTCATCAGCAACATGGTGCGCTACGCCAGGAAAACCATCAGAGAGTTCAGGGCCTTGAAACACGTGAAGAATATCCTTTAACGTCACTAAATAACACGGCCTCTTGCGTTGTACTCCACCTTTAATTTGATTGATGGAGACCTGCAGATATGTTCGGTGCAGTCCTTGACTCTGTGGCACGCCCTAGTGAGCTGCTGGAGATGTGCGAGCAGAGCCTGGAGGAGATGGGAGCCGTCTTTGATGACGCCAACGTCTACATGCTCCACATGAAGTACCAGGCCATGGGGGTTTGTCTCTACATGCAGGACCCAGAAGGAGCCATCGGATACGGCGAAAAGATCCTGAAACATTACTGGTGATGAGAAACAGTGAAGCCCGAAATATATGATGTAACTAAGTAACATATGCTTATAGATTATGTTGTGGAAATGATAGCTCCCTGTGTTTTTTTTAGAGGTTGAACTAAAAGTCAGGATATCTTTGTCTCCTTTTGTTAAATTTGACCTGTTTTTAATCCATCAATTTCTAGAAAAAGAGCATCTTTGTCAATTTGAAAAGTTGTGGAGGTGATAAAAAATATCAAAACATGTTTATGAACTCCTTCATCATTACAGTGAACAAAACAGGAAGAAGATAGGATTTTAGAAAATCTGCGGTCTTACATTCATATCAAGACAATACCTTGGAAAGACAGTTAGCCAATGTTCATGTCAGCATCAAACAAAGCAATGATTGAAGTGTAATTCCTGTACGCTCTCTTTCCAATGCAGCAAGTTGTACCCACCCTACTCTTTGAATGTGTCCTCCATGTACCTGAAGATGGGCAGACTGTACAAGGGCCTCGAGATGCACTCAGCGGGTGTCAGCGCTCTCAAAAAGGTAACGTGGCATAAGTTTTGATACCAATATTCAAGCTTTTTCCAATATCTTCAAAGCCACAGACACATTTCAGTTTGTAACTAAAACAGTAGTGAGGTTTGATATACCTGGACATAGATATCATGTACATACTTGCACGCTGTAAAATGTTGTAAAAATTGTTTGTGTGTGTATACAGGCAATGGCCATAATGGAGGTGGCTCATGGGAAGGATCACTTCTACTTGACAAAGCTGCGCGAGGAGATCGGGTGAAAATGATGAGAAAGTAAAGAAATGATGTGACATGGCCGATCCCAGGGGACTGCATACACTCCTTTTAATGAGGAGTTTTACAGAACTGAAGGCACTTTCTATTCTTTTTGGAGCCGGAGCAAAGATAGAGAGCATTCACATTTTTACGCAGTTTTATGCATTAAAATTGTGGGTGATTTTTGGATATTTGACTCGTCTTTTGTATGCAATTCGTTTGTTGAATGCAAGGTTTGTACCAAGCATGCAATTAATGTAAGGTTAATCTGACATTGTGATGATGCTCATGTTGACTGTAAGGTTTTCTTAAATTGTTATTGCTTTGGCTTGTGACCAACACATCAGCTGGACCCTGTAATCCATCAGTCCAGTTGTTTTGATGTGTGTTGGGGGGTCAATACAACCAATCAGGACAGCTGCTTCAATACAAGGGGTCCATTACAGCTGCAGAATGCTCCATCATCACAGAGGAGGACTGGGACAGAGCACTGAGGTTAAAAATCCAAAATAAATTAATTTGTGGCCACAGTCTTAAAGAAAATAAGGCTTTATTGCATAATAAGCAAGTATGACAGCTTCATACATGTCTGGGGAGAGAAAAACAAAAGGCTTGATGCACTGAAAACGCATATACAAAACATATGTACATATAATTTGAAAGGTATTTGGGAGTTTTGCCAGAAAAAAAATATTTAGGGAAAAAAATTAAATATAAACAAACAGTGGAATGCCGTGTGAGGAAATACTGTCACAAAGAGAACAGAAGTGCAACAAAACACTTATATGTCAAGAGAGCATAAAGCTTATACTTATTTGAATAGAATATATACATTGAAATATAAAAATGCATGCATAGTTTATTATGTTGCGGTATTTTTAGGGTACCAAGTCAAAAATAAAACAAACAAAAAAAGAAACTATATAAAACATTTGTAGAAATATTTTCTCACATGTCCGTTATGTACAACGTTACTTTGGACATGGCTGACTTTGCATCACGATTCAGAAAAAAAAGAAAGAATATTAAAGGTAACATGTAAAGGGAAATTCTTCAGAGTGTTATTTTATAAACAGGATGAAGGAATAAGGCGACATAGTAATCTATTGGGTTTGGACCAGATTAGTACTAAAGGCTGCCGTTTTTGACTTTTGTTGTTTGTCATTTACAAAATAAATCATCATCAGTATTCGTTACTGACACCCGAGAGTTAAGTACATTATTTGAAATGTTAAAGTAATTATTAAATACCGATAGAAAGATTTAATCTTTGGAGGTAAAAACAAAAACTAGTTTACCAAACCCATCCATAACTAAACAAGGATAGTGATGTCATCCTTTCAATAAGGCACAATGATACTGTATAAACAGTATTTACTGTATCAGGATACAATTCTGTACTGACTGCAAGCTGTGATATTATACATACAAATGATCTCCAACTATTGATTTGAAATGTTTTTGGGTATGAAATGTGAGGAGCATTTGTTTGCTTGTGTGTGTGTTTACATGTGGAGGAGGATCTTAATGGAAATGTTTCAGGGGGAAATAAGAGCGATCTTTTGACACTGACCAAGAAGGCTTTCCGAAAAATATAGTAACAATTAAGACAAGGCCAAAGATGGGAAATAAAAATTGACAGGGCAAGGATCAACATGCTTGTCAATGTTGAGGTGACCACGATCTTGAGTAGAAATAAATAAAAACACTTAGTTACACTGTTGAAGTAAATATTTGCTGTATTAATCAATACTCTGTTAAGAATAAAGGGAAACATTTTAGAACAGCGACTTAAGGAATACTTTAGTTTGGCCAACTCTTTCAGAGTATAGAAAATAGTCATAATACTGCTGCCACCTACTGTTCATGCAGCGTAGTGCCATTTCTAACAATGGCTGATAATGAATGAGAAATGTAGCAGGGCAGGCAATCAATCCAAAAATTAAACGGAGATTTGATTTCTCAAGATTTTCGTTGAGAAATCTCAAGCACACATGGAGGGCACCTGCTTGGGGAAAATGCACAAACATGCATTCTCCACGTTCAAGAATTAAAGCCAGGGGGGAAAATAACTACATACACTGATCGGTAGAAATGGTCGTCAATTTCTATTCAGGCCCACACAAACCCTTTCCTCCCTTAAGGCAAGTTTGAATGAAAATCGTAATTTCCAAAAACTCCCACAAAGAAACCTCAACGTGAATCCTTGTATCTGCTTCCATCAGTCGCCTGTATCTGGTGCACAGTCCTCACGCCGACTTGAAGTACCGTTCTGCAACGTCATGTAAGGTCAAAGGTCAGCAGCCCGGACTCAGATGAGGCGGGAGTTCTTGAGGAACTGGATCAGCACCTGGTAGACAAACTTGTACTGGGAGATGGTCTGCACCATCAGCATCCTCTGCTGCCTCAGCCCTGACAACATGGCGGGAACCTCCACGGGCTGAAGGGGAGGGAAGAACAGGCAGGAATAAATATGGCCGTTGAAAAAAAATAGAAAGAAATGTACCTGCCTCCTCTCCTGTCACATGTATTTACATTATCTCGCTATAATGGATTCACGTAGAGAAATAATAAAGGGATCACAGCTGGATTAAAGCCTAACCCTCTGCATACTTGAGAGTGTTAGTTTGTAAATGTGGTGTATCATTTAAATATCTCTGCTTCCTATGATTTTAAAGGACCAGTGTGTAGAGTTTAGGGGTGTCTACTGGCAGAAATGTAATATAATATGATTTCTTTAGCGGCACAATCACCTGAAAATAAGAATCTTGTTTTGGTTACCTGAGAATGAGCTGCTTATGGGCCATGTATCTACAGTAGCCCAGAACGGACAAACCAAACGCTGGCTTGAGATAAGACCACCGTAGTTCTGTTCGAGTTGGTTGCAATCCACAAACCCACCACTAGATGCTGCAACATCCCACACACTGGCCCTTTAACTCACAGTTTGCATCCTCATGGGCAGCATCTTCATCAGATTTACAATGTGTGTGTTTTTTTATTTTATACTACATGACCCTAGAAGTCCACTCACCTCATTGTGCTCCAGGCAGCTGATCATGAGCTCGGTGAGGATGACCACTCCGGTGCGACCCACCCCAGCACTACAGTGAACCACCACGGGTGGATTGAGGCTCTTCGAGGTGTCCAGCATGGAGTTGGTGTGTCTCCTCACAGACTGGATCTCCTCCAGGTAGGCTGCAGGAGAGGAGAAGACAAACGGGAAGACGTGAGGAGCATTGTGTCTGCCAGGCTGAAGAGATTTTAATGTGGTTAACTGCTCTTGTTGCTCTTTCATGCTCTCATATCAGTCTGGGAAATATGAAGCTAAAGCAAGAAGAAACTTGAGAAACTTAAGCCTGGGAGCAGGGCGAACAACTACAGTAGCATGACTCCATGCAAAGGTAAAACCACACATTATCATTTTTACATTTGTTTCTTTTATGGATTAAATTGGCCTTTAGAGGTGCTGGTAGGTGTTTTCCCCTCTGCTTTCTGTCTTTGTGAAAGGCTAAGCTAACTGCCTGCTACATCTGCCTTCATATCTACCACAGACACAAGGGTGTCATCTTGTCTAACTCTTAACAAGAAAGTGAATAAGCATATTTCACAAAATATCTATTTATTTAATCAAATACTAAACAATGAAAGTTTTGTATCACTCACATAGAAATCCCTGGACATATTCGGGGCAGCCTTGCTCAGGCCAGTCGGTGTACTGCAGATGCCACACTGTCCTCTCCTGGCCGGAGAGCAGGTGTTTGACCTTTAACCCCGTGGTCGCGTAGCAGCCCGAGTCGGTGCGGAATTTGGTGGTCACCTTAAACTTGCCGTGAGTGGCGGAGTTGTGCTTGGAGCCCAGTTTGGGCCAGTAGCGGTGACTCTTGGACCTGCCGCCCTCCTGGACGGAAGAGAGGATGACGATGGGAGGACGAGGATGGAAAAAGGGAAATTTGATGATGAGCTCGGACACTAACACACATATATATACACACACACAAAGACACAGTGACACACACACTCTCACTGTCATGCTATAACTCACACACAGGCAGACGCCAGCTGTCAGCTGCCACTGACAAATACACACATTTACGTCTGTGTGTGTGTGTGTGTGTGTGTGTACCTCCTCAGCAGTAACCATGGCGATGACGTTGACCCCCTGCTCCCAGACCATCTGCCAGAAGTCGGCACAGGTGTTGGCGAGCGGACCCTGGGTGGCAATGTAGTGCCACTCCTCCCCTCTGATCATGACCTGGGAAAGAAAACACACACACATACATAAAGAATCAATGGGTGCACACAGAGATTACAGTGACTTATTGCAAATTAATAATCAGCCCACACATGGGGTAAACAAGCAAAACAACACGTCATCTCCTCCACCACTGCAGGGCAGTATAAACACACTTTTGTATCCACGTGAGTCTCCTCTCTCATTTATAAAAGCCCTCTTCTTCAGCTTTCCCTCATTAATAATCACAAGGCCACACAGAGCACTGAAAGAACTTCCCATCCTCAAAAACACTCCGACCACAAAGATTTGTGGAGGGCCATTACATAACGAGCGCGTCCCGGCTAATTCCCCGGGCCACCTTGTGACTGTAAACACTGTATTAAGAGACGGATGTGGAATAAACAAGCTCTTTTGTTCTGCGGCAGCTACCCTAAATGACGGGGGGGGGAAGAGTAAGAGGGTTTTATCGTGTTAGGCAGCGATTCAGCTGTGGTGAAATGCAAACTCCTACGTATGCACACACCGTTTGCAACTAAGCATGAATAGAGGGGCTAGTGAGAGCAGCTCAGGTTGACTTAAGAGGGTTTGGAGTTTGGACCAACATTCTTTGGGAATTCCACGAGCTCCGTGAGCTTAAAGGCCCAAACGGCCTTCAACAGCTGCCTTTCATCCTCTCCTCGGAGCCGTCCGCTGCATAGGAATCACCACAACAAAGACCAGCAGAGAGCCCAAAGTGTCGCGCTTCATGCCCTGTGTTTTAATATATGGCGTATGATGTGGGTGCTGCAAGGCTGTAAGTGTGATTAAGTTGAGCTCAACACATAAACTTGAATCTTATGAAACACTCTGTGAAATATTCTATTATTTAATTTGACTGTTCCAGGCTGTCATGTTGACACACTATACATCTAATTGTGTATGCTGGTATCTATCTACGGATGTGTTTCCATGCATTTAAGAAAATAAAGGCATCCTCTGAAAACATCAGATCTGTGTGGAGCGACGAGGAACGCTCTCACGAAACTAACTGAAATGCCATCTACATTGTTTTTCCACCAATTGAGGTTTGACTTGTTTAATGACATCATCTTGTTGCGCTCGCTGCAATGGTATAATGTTTTCCGTCTGGAAAATTAGCGAGAACTAACTGTTTATATTAACGGCAGCGGATGGAAATGCACATTGATATCCATGTATTTACTGGAAAATCAAGTCAAATTTGAGCTACATTTGAATGGAAAACTGGTTAATATAGTGTGAATATTGCTGCTCAATGTTGAAGATTCAATTTTGATGATTTGGAATTTTTCAAATAAACTAAACTAATGTATTTCTAGGATTTAGCTAATTAAACTTAATAAACCATTAAAAAAACCCTAATGAATTCCTGGAAACATATCGTCAAAAAGGTTTTTTTTGGGGCTCATGAAAAGTTTTGGAGATACGCATTTTTCATATATATTTCATGCTTGAACACTATTAGATAAAAGTCTGGATTACACGGCTATAATCACTTTTTAAAATTTTTTGCCACCTCGCCCTCAAGCCCACCTTGACATGCGAGGCATTGATGTAGCCCGTGTTGTTCTCCTTGTTCGGCACGAGCTCGACCCGATTCTCTTCGTACGGCACGACGTCCCGAAAGCGGTTGCGTTCCGTGTTTTCGGGCAGAGTCGCCGTGGTGAGAACGCTGTCGGCCCTCTTCTTGGGGACCTGCTCGTACTCGGTGAAGACCCGCTCCTCTTCCAGCTTCAACTCCAAGGTCTTACACTGGACAGAGAGGAAAAGAAAGAGTGAGGAGGGGGGGGGGGGGGGGGTGTTAGTCATTCACATCATTCAGGGGTTTCTTTTTCAGCTCCCGAGGGGCTTTTATCCGTCGACATTCCATCACACCGAAGAGACTATTCAGACCAGAAGAATCCAGAAATCTCATTATAATATACGTTTCTAAACTCTCTCCACTTGCAGCTGAATGCTGACTTTGATGTCAAAGCACTCAAAGCAAGTATAATGCATCGACACAGCTGTAGAATAGCTGAATGTGCAGCGGTGGTATTCTTCCTGATGGGGGGGGGGGGGGGGGGGGGGGGTTACATGTTTATTAGGCCGGTCATGATTGAGAGCATGTCTGTCTCTCGCTCTCTCTTTCTATCACTCTTTCTGTGTGGCTCGCTGTGCTCTCCCGGGTCACATTCTTGACATACCAACGGGCCTAGAGGCGATAAGCACCACCATGCCACGCGTTCCACAGCCCACTTAGGGCTTGCCCCCGTTAGCTTAGCAACAGTCAGGAACAAAGGCTGGGTTTCACACCTCCGCGCTCCAAAGGGAGCCGGCAGACAGCGTTTAGGATACAGAATGCATTAAATAGTGTGAGAGTTTTATAGCGACAAGCTTCAGCCAAAGCTTCCTTTATCACTGCCAACAGGTGAGGAACCTGTTAGCTAAAAGGAGTGTGTTGATCCTTCAGGGTATTTTCATTCAGTTAGAGAATTAGAAATACCTGAATAGCAGCAGTTATAATAATGTGATTATATTTTCAGTTTGAAATGGTTTGTTTACATACCTTTTGAGCAAATGTGAGAATAAAAGGAGCAACAAATAGTTGGTTTTGTATCAACTGTACCATAAATAGACAAGAATAAACCTATAATTTCCTCATTATAATTAATCCCAGGGCTGACGACAATCTACTCAAACATTATGTTATTTCAGACATAACACCATTTACAAAAAATAAGTTA
Source organism: Eutrigla gurnardus (assembly GCF_963514095.1). Taxonomy (NCBI): domain Eukaryota; kingdom Metazoa; phylum Chordata; class Actinopteri; order Perciformes; family Triglidae; genus Eutrigla; species Eutrigla gurnardus. The sequence goes on from NC_139927.1 coordinate 8,404,892, forward strand.
TCTATCAATGAATAGCACATACTGTATAACTGAAAAAAACTAATCTTTCAAAATATTCTCTGATAGAAAATGAAAGATATGAAAAAAAAGTCAAGTTAAATAATTAATAAAGAAAGGCAACGTCTTACCCGTTCGTCGGTGGCAGCCTTGGCTCCTTCTTCCGCGGGACTCTCTGGGACAGGCATCCGGGCCACGTAGAGGCCGTTGAGGGCGGCCATCATCAGCGGCCTCTTCATCGAGTCCACGGACATCTTCTGTCTTTCCAGCGTCTTCAAGAGAGAGGAAAATCCCGGTGTCATGGTTACGGGTACCGGCAGCATTGCGAGACTGAGTGACCTGCGCCGGCCTCAAGTCGGTGAGCGCCACCATGTGAGCGGTGTGGAAGTGGGTGGGGAGAATTTGACGTGCACATGAGTGTGTGTGTGTGTGTGTGTGTGTGTGTGTGTGTGTGTGTGTGTGTGTGTGTGTGTGTGTGTGTGTGTGTGTGTAGGGCAAACCAGGCCGTACCAATCCACTGCCAGTCCAAAGGTGTGAACTAACAAGCCCTGAATGTAAAGCCTATTAAGAGTAGACTTGCAGCTTCTTTTCCATCTCGCTTCACCCTCAACTTCTTTTCATGCTTTCATCCTCGTTTTGACCTCCCCCTCACATATTTTTCCATTCTTTCACTCCCTTGTTTATTCCTACCTACGGCCTCCTGTTCCTTACAGAACACACGCTCCCTCTGTCACCCTGTCTTTGTTCCTCTATACCACGCTGGTCAAACTCTGACCCACATTGCACGGTCCCCTCCTTCCTCAAAGGATTACCTCTCCTAATCTCTGATGCTGTTAAAACCTCCAGGAGAGCTCCGCCTCCTTCGTTCCCTTTGGGACAGTCAAAACAACAGCTTGGGGGGTCACCGGGGGGTATCCTTTGGATATGAGATAAACCAGCTGAGGGATAACCCCTTTGGACTGAAGTAAAATATCTGTGAATTTCATTGACTCAGACTATAAACAGCCGGCCACACCAGGTCACTCTTTAACAGGAAGGTATGTCGTAACTAAGTGAGGAAATTATATGATTTAACTTATACTTGGACTTGATGCGTTAAATATTTGTGCCGACCTACACAAGAACACCCAACCCAAAAAATAATCTTCAGGATTTATTAGGGTTTTAGCTGCCTTGGGGGACTTAGAGTCCAGTGCTACGCTCTCAGTTGCTGAACCCCGGATTACTGCTAATCAGGAGCTATGAAATTAGCTAGCAAACAACAGACTGAAATGTTTAACTGAACCAAACGGTGGATGTGTTTGTCCATTACAGCACCATGTGCTGCATTAGAGTTCCAGTTGAATTACTTTTATATATGGAGGTCTAACATCTGGCCTGAAGCCTGGGTTCATACCATTTCCTTATACAGTACATCACTGTACAAGAATGTTAATGATTGACACAATTTATTGGATGAATCATTTGACTTCCCACCTCTGAGCCCAAACAGATATCTTCAAATTAGGCCAAAGCCTAAACATATTTGATATAGATAGCAAAAGCCTACTGAGAAAAGCAGCATATCTTTACTTCTGAAAAGTTGGAAGAACCAAAGTTTGCAACAAAATCATGTAGTAATCAACTTACTATTTCAGCACTGATAAATACTATGTATTATTAAAAATGTGTTGGCACAAACATAAAACAAGGCATTGAATTACTGAATGATCGTCTTACCCTCTGGGCAATTTCCCGCTCCACTATGCTGTCTTCTAAGGAGAACATCTCCGACACCGGCCTCTCTTTGACCGGCTCCTTCCTCACCCTCTCCTTCACACTGGTGAGGTCTGGCTCTGAAATGGATGGACCTAAAACCGCCCCATTCACCCCACCCTGGTCCCCTCGGGTCAGTGTCCCACCAGCACCACCTGCACCACCAACGCCACCACATCCAGGCCCGCCACCAGCTGGGCTCTGCCCAGCTTTGTGCGCTCTGCCCTGGGCGAGGCTTGGGTCTATCGGTCCCTGGTTGCTCTGTGGTCCTTGATTGTGGTTGTGGTGGTGGGCCTGGCTGTGATTATGGGTGCGGATTTGAGCACTGCTAGGAGGTCTAGGAGGACCAGGGTACTCTGGAGGGGGTTTGTTGGGCAACTTGGCAAGAGCAGCCTGGAGCTGAGCGCTAATGCTGATGTCCTCATTGAGCCCTGGTATTTGAACATCCAACTCAGGCCTCTCCTCCTCCTCTTCCTCCTCTTCTTCACTCTCACTACTGTGTATGAGCATGGTAGCATTGGAGAGAGTTTTTTGATGCTGATAGGTCACTGCCCCAGGGGGCGTTACAGAAGCCTCAGGTGCTTTCTGGGCAGGCATCTGCATGGGCAACTCCTGTGGCTGCTGAGCTGGAGCCGGAGGCTGAGGTGGAGGCTGTGGCTGAGGGGTTTGGGGCTGAGGCTGAGCGATGGACTGAGGCGGAGGGGGCATCACATGTTCTCTGAGCGTATTCCTCCGATGAAGGGGAGCATTCATGCCCTTCATCACAATGCCCTCGAGCCCTCCTCCTCCACCTCCCCTCATGCTGCTGATCACCTCCATGCTGTGTCTCTTCCCCAGAGTGGAGCGGTGCTTAGCAGCTGCAGTTAATGGTTCACTGACCTCCTGCAGGGACTGGTGCACCACGGCTGAGCTGTCCGGCTGGAAGGTCTTGACCGACAGCTGCACCATGCGGGTGACCAGCTCTGGACTGCTGCCCCCCATGCAGCGGTGACGGTGGCTGGCGAGGTCTGGCGTGCTGGTGGCCGGGCGGAAGGAGCTCGAAGGGTAAGGTGGAGGAGGGCGCGACATGTGGTTTCTCAGCATGTTAGCTGTGGCTGCGTAGCTTCCCGCATTGTTCCCCTGTTGCTTGGTATTCGCCAGCTCAGGTGTGCTGACAGTGTGAGAGATGGAGCTTCCTACGCCTACACCCACGCCACCGCCTCCATTAACGCAGGGTGAATGACAGGGGCCCTGGCTGCTGGCTGGTCCTCCCTGATGAGGACCATGGGACACTGGCTTACTGTAGCTGATCTACAAGGCAAACATGTATAGAAAAACAGTGAGATGTAGACATGAGCAATCATACACAGAGAAGATTAAAATCATACATAGAGCATCCACCTCTACCTGTGGTGCATAAGGTCCCGGGCTGGGCCCCAGGCCGTGATAAGGGCTCCTCTCCCTCATCTCTGGCTGGCTATACACCAGAGCCTCGGGCTGGCGGTAAGCGCACGCATTGCTGATGTTCAGACTGCGCAACGATTGGCTGTGAAGGTCATGGTGAGCGGGGAGCATGCGGCGCTTCTGTCGCATGACAGCGTCGTACTCAGGGGTGGGCCGGTAGGACGGAGCGATGATGGCGCTGTGGCGGTGGCTGGGGATGTAGTCGGGCCGCATGAGCTCGCTGCCGGGGATGCTGAGGTTGGAGGACATGGGCGAGGGCGGGACAAAAGTCTGGGAGTGGTTGAGGGAGCTCAGGCTGGGGCTGCTGTACATGCTTCCATTGGGCACGGTACCATTACGGAAGGGAAAGTCCACAGCGCAGCAATCCAGACTGGTCTCTGACTTGTAGTAGGGGTCGTCGTGGAAGATACTGTCTGAACATCGAGGAAGGAAAAGGGAGTGTTTTTTTTAATATGATGAATTTGTGTTTGTTTTCCTTAAAAAACAATAGAACCCAGAACTTGATGAACCCACAAGAACGCATAGTTAACAAACTGAAGAGTGTTCAAGCTAAAGAAACAAACAGAAACTCTGTACGCAAATGTACGCAACTTAAAAATGCAGGGTATTTTGGGCAGACTCCAAGGTGTTTCTGATGTGTCAAAATCCTTGTTTGGGGTGTGGTTGCACAGCAATACCAACCACATTTAAAAAAAAAAATTCATCCAAGTAGTTAACCTAGAAAGAGGGTAGATTTGGAATATTTCCATCCCACCATAATGAAGGAGATGGTGGTATGCATGTCGTCCCTCTTTACTCAACAGATAGAGCATTCTCTCGTGTGAAACTATCTCAAGCCCACAAGCTGGCAGACATTCATAATATCCGTCCCCTCACACACACACACACACACACACACACACTTTGATGCTTGAGGTCACAGAATGATCTCACACCCACGCACAGTAGCACACCCACAATGTTTTTCCACTAACTCCGTTTTACTGTCAAGCCGACAATGAGTGAAGCTTTACGGATTATAAAGCCGACAGAGTGTGTGAACAAGTCAATGAAAGAGAGAAGCACAAAATAAGGTCACCGCTCGGCACCCCAAACGTTGGGCTCTAATTGGCTGGGAGATTGTTAAAATACAAGATGTGCTGTGAGTCACACGCCCGGCGAGGGGGGGGGAAAGACACAATTAGCTCCATTGTAAGGCCTCAGTTATCATCAGGGAGGCGGAAATCTTGAATCACACTGGTGGTCACAGCAGAGGGGTTTGAAATGACTGTAAGTGTGTGTTTTATACGTACCTTGAGAGCTCTGTGTGTCCTGATAGTGCTCTCCATACTGGGAATGCATTGATTGGAAGTTACAGGACTGGGGCCGCGGCTGAACGAAGAAGCACATTTAATGCGATTAAGAAGAAGCAATTCATTTTTATACTCCATTAAATTCTGCATATCATCAAATATTAACACCTAAAAGCAGCCTAAACTTTAAAATGTCACATTGCTCATTTTCTCACACGATAGGTGACCGTGACCGACTCGGATCTATTCTGGGACCGCGGAGTTGTTAACCGCCGATGGATGCGGTTCTCCAGACGGACAACTGAGCACCCTTACTGGACAGCTATTGTGCCACATTTAGCATGAGCCATTGTCTGGCCAGCAGGGAGGGAGAGGCACAAATCACTGCCTTCATTGTCGCGCCGGAAATCAAGACGAAGCAACACCCTTGCAAACTTTCCAACAACACCCACCACACCGCGAACACACGTTAAAAAACCCGAGGCTCCATGGCACAATTAAGTTCCGCCTGGAGCGGGAGAGCAGGGTCAAATCTGTAACCGCAGCCGTTTCTGTCTTCACTCCCAAAAGTCTCCCTCTGAACCCGGCCTTCTGGCCTCATTTACACACTGTGTCAAACCACTTAGCAACAACCAGCGACAATGAACCATAACAAAGCAAAGAAATGCTGCCGACGGTACCAGAGATGGGCGGTGGGTCCAGGTGGGTCTCCTCCTGATCGGTGCAGGTGAGTGAGTGGGCCTATGGAGAAACAAACAGAGGTCACGGTTCTTTCAATTTGTAAATCATCTTCTGTGTGCAATTTGTTTTGGTATTCTTTTAGTTCTTCCTCTATATAACCTTCAAAAAGGTTGGAGATCTCTATTTTAAAACGGCCGATAATGCAGGATATATAAGTATTCAGCGGCCTTCGCCTGGCCTCGACACTCACTCTGCACAGATCTTGTTCTGTTTATAGAATTTGTGTCTGGCGGTGAAAAGACGAGCGATGTACTTGGCCATTTCCATATCCTCCTGCAGAAACACACAGAAAGAAAAAACAAGGATATTTTAGATAAACACAGCAGTTGTATATATATAGGAAATCAAGACATTGTAGTTTCCTCTGTGTGGGACAATCTGGGAATGTGTTGTATAAAGTGTGTGTGTGTGTGTGTGTGTGTGTGTGTGTGTGTGTACCGAGACCACCAGCAGACACAACACTCACCAAGTGAAAAATGATGGTGTCCTCTCTGCTTGTTATCTCCACTGTGATGGCTGACTTGTTGTGTGCTATGGTACCAATGTCCTTCCACCTGTCCCACACACACACACACACACACACACACACACACACACACACACACACACACACACACACACACACACACACACACACACACACACACACACACACACACACACACACACACACACACACACACACACAATCACAGACGGGGTTAAAATGAACATAGGCTACAAAAACAGATAAACATGATGGAGGGTGGTGGTGGGGGAGGGGCTTACTTGTGGAGCATGATGGATCTGCCATTCCTGTGTTTAACAAACACCCCAATGAAGGACACGCCGATGAAAATATCGTTGGTGTAGTTGTCCTGTGCAAAAGGAATGACAATATTAAGGACAACGTCTCCTCAGAGTCATGTAAACGGAGGTGTCTCTGCGTAGGAGGCTATTTATCTACCTTAGCAGGAAAGCTCTCCTGCCCAAAGCCGTCCAGTTTCTCCACCTCCTTGATGTACAACAGCTCTGCCTCAGCGGTCTGCATTCGACTGGAAAGCACAGACAGATAAAGTACCTGGTAACAGGTGTCTCATTGCCTCTGAATCCTTGTTCTCACTCTTTTTCCCCCCACACATGTACAAACACTATAAAATGGAGCCGTACCAGCGACTCTTGTGCTCTTCGGCGACTTTTTGGGTCAACTCCTCCTGCACCTCGTCTCCATTAGGCCAGTTCTGAGGAAAGACACAAGCGAGGAAAGACACCAAATAAGAAAGAGATGGAAGAGGCGAATGGGAAAGTTTGGATTAATGACGGAGAGTTGGCATGGTGAAGAAAAATTAACGAATTCACTAAAGCACTATCCCATACTCCACCCTGTCAAACTATTATACAGCTAAAAATCGGTGTAGCCATAAACATCAGGTAGCTGGCAATGTGACAGAGGAAAATAGTGTTCTTTAATGTCATACATCTGGTATCCACTAGATGTTTATCTCACTCAGCTTCTTGCGAATTCTCACCTGTCAATCAGGTATGCAGAGGGAGGAGGGACACAAGAATGTGTGCCTTTAGGCAACATAGACACACACACACACACACACAGACACACACACACACACATATTTGAGCGGTGAAGATTTGAGGACTCACCACTGGGAAGAGCACGTACTCCCTGAGGAAGTCCTGAGACATGTACTGAGTAAAGTCTCCAAAGTCAGCTAGAAAACACAAACACACATGCAATTCATAATTAGAGTTGACATTTATTTTCAAATGTCTTTGGTTGTGCTCACTGACTGTAGATAACTGTAGACTAAACACTCCGGATGGTATGACAATACCGTCTTTGTTTTTGTTGGTCTTCTTCTAAGAGGTTTCATCTGCATAGTTCTTAAGATATGGTAAAACCTTATTCCTTCCGAAGGAAATGTGTGTGAAAAGATGTTGCCTTAAGAAGATAACATGTCAGGATAGTAACAGTCTTTACGATTAGTTGTAATTGTATTTTGTGCACTAGTAAATAATTAAGACATGTTTGCTTTGCAACATACTTTGATATCAAATATGTTGCTGCAAGTAAATTACAGAGCTTTCTATCGAACAAGATTTATTTTTTAACATTTTTCCACCACCCACCAATCACCCCCCTTGACCCACCACCACCCACGCACAGTTATCTCCCCATGATACACTGATAAAAGCATTCTGTACTAATTGTAACATTTTATTATTATATTACACTGCATAAGTATATAGTGTCTTTTTTCATTGAGGGTAATTTTTTTTAGTTTATTTGTGTTCTTGACTGCAGTACTTGTATTGTTAATTCTTTGTAAATATCGTGCACACTGAACATTAAGGCAAATTCCTTGTATGTGAAAACATACTTGGCAGTAAACTCCTTTCTGATTCTGATTCTAGTGAAGCGATTTGCAACCACATAATGGAAGGAAACCATTTATACTTTGGCTAATAGCCGTTTATTCAGATTCATTAGCAAGTAGCTTAACTAGCTCACATTTCTTTGCATTCTCATTCTTTGGAACAACTCCAAAAACTAAATGTGTACGGCACACCAGTAATGTCGCCACCTGCGCACCATCTCCATAACAGTGTCCGGCCTCCAGATAGGGCTTCTTAAGTACTGATCTGCCGTCTGTTGGACAAAAGGAGGTGTAGTGGAGGATCCTCGTCTCCCGACAGATAAGGGTCTTCCTGGTGCTACGATGGCTAACCTTGGAGCGAGCGATAAGCTAACCGTCTGTTTACATTCCCCCCCGAGACACAGACAGCACACCCAGGAACAAGACTGAGGAGATGGAGTGAGGTTGTGTGTGTGTGTGTGTGTGTTAAGACTGATACCATAGGAACTCAAGTGGACTGGGCTCTTCCAGTGGTATGCAGCCATATTAGGTAGTGAAGTCGAGATGACCTGACAAAGTGCAAGTTTGCGCTCACTCGTTCTCTCTTGTGCAGCCCGTCTCCCTCTTCTTGATTATTCACGAGATGTTTGTCCATGCGTGTGTGTGTGTGTGTGTGTGTGTGTGCATGTGTGTGTGTGTGCGTGTGTACCTTGCACTGCTAGGCCTGCTAGTCTGATCCCCTGTTCTACTGGGCAGTGGAGACGTCCATCCAACACCTCCTTCTTCACCTGCAGGTAATACTGATACCTAGAGAGACAAAAGTAAAGGAAGGGGGAGGAAAAAAGAAAGAAGAGTTGTTCAGATAACATGCAGAGTGACGTGTTGGCGATATTTTACTAAGACAAGACATTTATGTTTTTAGCCACACCAGCCGCAGGCTCTAGAGACATCAGTCTCGGCCTGTTGGTCAGTCCACCGTCTTAATTCAGATCGAAATACCTCAACAACTATTGGATGGAATGCTATGAAATTTTCAAATTGTAAGTTAATGACCAAATACCTGCAAATGAGTGACATTCTCATTGGTTTTGTGCTCAGTGCACAGGTTAGCATGTTAACACATTAAATTACAATGGGGAACATGGGAAGATATTATACTTGCTACACGTGGTTAGCATTGTCACTGTGAACATGTTAGCATGCCGACGTTAGCATTTAGCTGTGCCCAAGTACACAGAGCTAGCATGAGCGAGTCTGGAGACTTCGTGCCACACAGCTCGTCTACATTGTACCAAACTAAGTGGGTGGCAGCACAGGCACTCTTATTAGCTTTCAGAAACTTACCAGAATTTGGTTGGTGGTTCATGTTATTTTTCCAACTAGTCTCTGAACACAACCTCTATAAAAATCGACTCGGAAAACATGATGGCTTTCAGTTTCGACACATTCGTCCAAAGAAAGTAAGAGGAGCCGAGCTCGAGGCAATGCACATTAACAACCAAACGTCCAACGAGACGCCACAGACCGATTTGTGCAGCAGAAAGTATGCGTCAAAGACGGTATTGGCGAAAGCATTAGCAGTTTAAAACAACGCCAGGGAAGCCTGTTGCAGAATCCAAGCGAGGAATGAGTGAATCACCTCCATTTGAAATACCAGTGACTCATTTCTGACTGGAGAGGAATGCCAAAATGTCAGAAAGGCTAAACAATACGATTTTATAGATCTGTAAATTTCTGCCTAACACGTGACACGGAGCTGCACTGGTAAGCACCAGAGTTTAATCTTAGCAGGAGCAACACAAGCAGGACAAAAGAGGAGTATTACAATTGCTGTTGCGACTGTGAGCCAAACTGGGGACTCTGCGCTGTGGTTTCGGGCAGCGGTGGTTTAGCCAAGTGTAAGCTGATATGATGACACAGTTCAGATTGTTGAGCTTCATATAATGTGGTTTAAAAAAAAAAAAGTCCCCGAAAGCCGGAGGCTGAAATACACCGAGCTCCTAAACTTTCTGAGCGCCTTTTGTCCACTTTTAGCCGCGGTTCCAACTGGATGTTTGTCTTTCGGGGGGGGGGGGGGGATGGAGCGGCCACACAGGAGGAAAGAGAGAATTGTCAGGGTGACCGGGCCCACTGCATAATAACTTGCACACCGTTTCCTGTTTGTTGCCATGGTGACCACCAGCTGAGTCTTTCCAATTGGGGCCGCGGAGACACCTTTTCTGACGCACACACACACACACACACACACACACACGCACACACACACACACACACCAGAAAGAGCTGTGAGGGGAAGTGTATATTCGTCGGCCCACACCAGAGCACGAGGAAGCTATAAATGCTTAGTCACTCTCACTCAAACGTACATAGTTCTGAGTCAATTCCCTAATTCCCATTTCATTTCCTCGCCCGTCATCTCACTTGTGAAACGAGCTCTCACCAATCCTCCACGTTTTAAGCCGCCTCTGAACTATTAATTTAATACCCTCATAGTTTCAGAGTTTCACGCCCTCCTTTTCTGTTCTTCACATATTCTTCTTCACATTCTCTTCCCCTCTCCCCCCCCCACCACTTCTCCTTCTTTTCTTTTTCGAGCTCCACTCAGCATACTCCCAGGCCTATAATCTGACCCCGCCCTCCTCCCTCACCCTGTCATTACACCCGTTGGCTAAGCTGCCATTCCGTTCCCGTGGCAACCCCCTAATTAGCCAACCCCAACCGCCGCGGCTGCAGCGGAGGGGAGGGGGGAGGAGTCTGATGCGGTGTGGAGGGGAGTGTGGGGGGGGGGGGGGGGGGGGGAGGGGGAGGGCCTCGCTGGACACAAAACACCCTTCAAATGATTGTGGACTTTGTTTTTACAAACTCTCCATGTTTTCCCAGCACTCTCTGTATGGGGTCGAGGGAAATGTTGAGGTCGACAGCGGTTGGTTCTCATTCTGAGGTTCAATAGTAACAACATGATGTTTATATATGCAAGGCCAGCAGTGGAGAGGCAGACGCCAAACTGTTTAAATAGCTATGAACAAGTGTAATCGTGACAGTGAAAGGCAGTAAAGAGAAGCTCCACATCACAAAACATCACCAAACAAACCTTTCAGGCTTTTGACCCTGTTCAACAAAAGTCAGTTTGTTTTATTGAATGCTTTACACAGAGCAAATGGGGTGAAATGATGAATATAAACGTAAAAAATAGAAGGGCATCAGAAAAAGAAACTTGAGCAAACTCTTTTGCGTAATGAGTTTAACTAGAAGGATTTGATTGATAGTCTCAGATGATGTCAGATAGATGTCATTTTAGAGGCAAGGTTTAGTTGAAAGTCTGTGCAATCTAAGCTAAAACCACTGAAAAATACAGAAACATTGTCCCAATTACTTTTGGATTCTACATAATCTACCAAATGCAATATTAAAAGTTTTTGCAGGACTATGTCTTTGATAGGAAGTCGTTCTGGCCACATCACTTGTAAGCTTACATGTCCACAAAGATGTACTAATGACTGCACACACCTGGCACGTATATGTCAGGATGACGTCACTATGCTGTAATAGCAGGTGAATGCACACGCGTAGACATGAGGTAGAGCTTTCCCTCGCTAAGACTTATTTGTGACTTCCACCACGGCAGAGTGCTCCGCTGGCACTCAAGGCAGCCACACGGGCACAAAGGGCCCTTTATATGCCCACGCATGTTCAAGCCCCGGCTCAAGACGCGGTGCCAGATGTCCAAGTGGCCTGGACAACAAGCCTGCGAGCATATGTGCACGCATGCTTGAATGTGTGCGTATCTGTGGGTGCATATGCTCCAAAAACCCACCTCCACCCCCGCTGCCTCTGCTGTCGTATGACCCTGACCACCCCCGTCCAGACGGCTTGTGTGGGAGGCAGGAGGATTTCACTTTGAAATGTGTTGAATCAGCAAGGGGGCACAACGGCGTACAGCTGTGTGTGTGTGTGTGTGTGTGTGTGTGTGTGTGTGTGTGTGTGTGTGTGTGTGTGTGTGTGTGTGATAACTAGCTGAACAATGCTAGGATTTGAAGGCTGTTGGTGGTGCTAGCCTTGGGGGCTGCTGAGGCCAGCTGGCTTCGCTCTGGTCAACAGCTCTCTGTTAAGGTTCCTCACTTTCCCTCTCCGGGCCACTTTAACCCTCCTTGATATCAGTGAGACAGAAGGAGCGGAAGGCTTCAAACGCACTCACGCCTTCTGCAAGACGTGTGTGTGTGTGTGTGTGTGTGTGTGTGTGTGTGTGTGTGTGTGGTAAAATGGATCAAATCCAAAGAGGGGGTTCTCTGAAAGAAAAAAGAAAGAAGGTGGTGCAGAACATCTATAGATATTGTGTTGGTAAGTTCCATTAAGATGCCTTTTCTTCAAAAGAACCCTTTTGGGAAGAAAGAGTTCTTCAAGGATTGTTTAAACGCGTGGGTGTTAAAACATCCTCCCAGCCCAAACACCCAATGTTTTAAAAAATAAAACCAATACCAGGGTGGAGTAAGTTCTGTAGGTAATGTTCTCAATTGTAATAATACCAGTTTTCTGAAATGATAGTTGAAGCATCTGTGACCCTTATTGGCTTAGATAACAAGGATCCTACTTTTACTGTATAATATACAATACAATATATAACTGAACAGCCCCGCATAACCTACGTCATCACTGACATACTAAAGGGAACATAACAGGGAGCCGTGAGTGTTGTGGGTTGTGCTGGACCACTTCAGCCTGACCCTTTAAGGAGCCTCTCAAAGCCTAAGGTCGCCAAATCCGGTTGGAGTAAAAACAGGGTTACGGTGTTAAAGGTTCTCCAACTCCAAAAACTGTGAGTGTGAGCCCCTGGGTGGGCTTCTAGATAAAACCCTCTTTACCCACGTATATAAAAGGGTTCTCGGCTGAACCCTATGAGTGAGTTCTTGTTGGCGTCCTTAGAAGGTAGAAAAGGTTCTGGATGAAACCTCATGGAGGGTTTTACCACAGAATGGTTCTCTGTAGAACCTCTCTAGGGGGTTGTAGGTGGAACCTTTTACAGGCGGTTCAAGGGATAACCCTTTATGGCGAGTTCTGGGTAAAAACCCCTGGAAGGGTTCCAGGTGGACCCCTTACAAAATCGGAATCGGGACATTTTCACAGCTTTATGGAGAGAGGAAGAGATGGATGGACGGGAAGAGTTGGAGATCTAGTATCAGGTTACACATCAGTCAGACACTGAACATCAAAGACCACATTATACAACTCACATTACTTTTGTAGTAAATCTAATTTACCCGGAGGAGGCCGGGTCAACACTCCGTCTTTCTGGTTTCCAAGTAATCTGTGTTTTCCTTTCTTACAATCTAAATGCTGTTAAAATGAACAATTAAACTAACAACCTACATTATTGGTAACGCATTCTTATGGCATGATGCAGCATTTTCACTTTTTAAAAAGTAACATTCCTCTAAAAAAAGGTTTTGTGAAATGGTCATCCAAAAACAACAAATCCACCCCCTCCTACTCCGTTTTTACTCCAAAACACAAACAAGCTTTTGTATGCGGACGCCTAAATATGCGTAAGTTACAGCAAAAGCATATGTGGGCAGCGAGCTTGAACCACATAAATAACAAGGTACAAAACCAGAACCGAGCGCTGCTGCCAAAGTTTTACTTTCACTGTTCCCGCTTGTCTTCCTCTTCGCCTCTGTCATTCTTTCTCCGAATCCTGCCCTTCCCCCACCTTCACTGGACCAGGTGTGTAGAAAAAACAAAGCTCTGCTTCACTGGATCTGAGCCAGATCAACCATATCCCAATAAAAGAAAAAGAGGGCCGCAGTCGTTACTGTTATCATGCAGACTGATGAAGTTCTAAAAGGAGAGTACAGACAGTATAAGAATGTTTTTAATGTTTCTATAAACCCTTAATTAGGACTGGGTAATAATAATAAAAAAAACGTCATCCCAAAAAAAGTTTTGAACATTGTTTTCAACTTGATGTAAAGAAAAAGGGGATGGGCTTTGAGAGAAGCTGGCCTCGGGGAGCGTGTACGCTCTTACAATGTGGTGTATTGTGACTCTTCTGACAGGGCTGCAGCTGGCTTCTGAGAGGGGGGGGGGGGGGGGGGGAGGTGTGTGAGGTAAGTGAGTGTGTACGTATGTGTGGTTGTGTATATGTGTGTGTGTGTGTTTTATAAACCAGACATCCCCCCCTCTCCCCTCCCTCTTTACCCCCAGCACTTCTGCTGGGAGGAATGTGTGGTCCGCCTCCTACGCTGGACGGCTGTGCCAACATTCCTGACAAACAAAAAAAAAGAGATGGAGAGAGAAAGAGGGAAAGAGAAAAGGAGGACGAAGGGACGAAGAGAGAGAGAGAGAGACAGTAAACATGTGGGACTGGAGTGATGTGGAGATCTGCTCTTGATAAAGGAGCAGGGGTGACACTATGTAGAGGGATTGGAAGAGGAAAAAGTGGGGGCTTGAGAAAAAGAGGCGACCATTGTTCCTTAAAATTGCCCCTAAGGCCCCATCATAACCCCTTCAACCCCATCACACACACACGCGCACACACACACACACACACACACTATAAAAGCTCGCAGGGGTTTCCTGGAATAACATCCCTTTACCAGAGCAGATTCTTCTGGATACCAAACCTGCGCACACACACACACACCATCACACACACACACCATCACAGTAGTGAGTGTATCAGGCCGGTACTGATGGATGATGATTTCATTATTTTCTAAGTAAGCAAAGAAAAACCATGTCCAGTCCTGCCTCTCAAAAAGCAAAGGTAATTCAACAAAGTAAATAGTCAACACACACACACACACACACACACACACACACACACACACACACACACACACACACACACACACACACACACACACACACACACACACACACACACACACACACACACACACACACACACACACAGAACACAGATCTTAAAATGAACTTCAATGTCAAAACATCAAGCTGTGACCTGCAATTGACCTTTCCCACATCCGTCGAAGCAGCAGCCGCAAATTCACCAGCTCAGTGCGAGGCAGACCTTCGGAGTGTGTGTGGTGTGTGTGTGGTGTGTGTGTGTGAAGGAATCTGAGATGGCTGACTGTCCACTACACACTGACCCCTGGATGCCCTTTTAGCGAACCTGCTCATTCACACTCCGTTGCAGCACAACACTTCTCATCACAGACGCATCACATTTTAAAGTGTAGCTTTAACCCCGGGTCTCGCCTAAGTACACCCACTGCATCATTTTGAAAAATTGACCCGGGTCTGCTGCTGGCGAACCAATGGTCCACAGGAAGGAGAGAGAGGCTTGTGCTGTGATTGTAAGGCTACACACACCAGTTACTGAAAAAGTAAAAATGTGAGATGTGAAACGAGGAAGAGCATGTTTGGTATTTCATGATATAGACTAGTCCCAAACGGTCGACTCCATCTCAGACCTGGACATGCAAGTTTAGTGCTGATTTAAAACAGCAGATGGCGTTTTGAGCCATTTCAACCATGAAATGCTGAATTTTTAAAATACATTTTGTTAACAACGTCAATACGAACACCATGCATCATGTAATTTAGTTTATAGTTATAGTGTCTTTGAGTTGTGTTCTTGACCCTGTTACACCTTTACAATCAGTCATAATATGCACATGATATTTCAATTTTTTATGGTCTATTTCTGCTTCGATTTTTAAAAGCAGAAGTCATACAAAAAGAAAGTAGTGCAGTAAACAAACTCATCCCTTTCCGGTTGCCATGACACATTGGCCATGTCTACATGGAACATGTAAGGGTGCGTTCACAACATTCAGAGACTCACTGTATCTGGCAGACCAGTGTTATAATGTTATAATACTATGGAAAGGAAAATGAGACGGTACTGGTAGAAAAGGTTGATGCAGTCGTGCTTGAAAATGACCGCGATGTGTGTGTGGGTGTTTGGAGACTCTTTACCTGGTGGCTTCTTGCTCCAGGCGGGAAACATTGGGCACGTAGAACATGACTCCGAAAAAGAGCAGTGGCTCATTGCCAAACTTGTCCAGCTGCTTCTTGAGGGGTTTCTCCAGCTCCACCCAGCGATGGGCCGGGGCCTGGGTCTTTCCTTGGAACCACAGCCCGAAATAATGGGTCTGGAGTCAGGGGGGGGGGGGAGAGAGACGGAGGGAGAGGTCAGTGTGGTGCACAAGGTCAAAGGCATGGAGGTGACTGAAACGGAAACGGGACAATAAGGAAAGTAAAGGATGGGATGAGGAGGAAGCAAAGAAGACATTCGTTGTGTAACCGGAGTGAAGAGAGATAAAGAGGCAGAAGAAACGAAATATAAATATGGGTTTGTAGGGAAAGAAATGGGTTGAGGAGGGAAATGGGAAATTAGTTGAGAAACACATAGGGGACAATCGAGCAGGGTAGAGAGGAGATTAACAAGCAGCTGACCTAAAACAAGCACATATTCTCCTTCAAATCAAAACAAGCGTGTGGTTAAGCACACAAAGTGCTTTAACCAGTTTAGACTGCAAGGGCAAGAGACTGAACCCCAGACTGCCCGAGAAGGCAGACGTGCAATCGGTGTGTGAATGGGTGAAAAGACTAGAAAAACACTCTGTAAAGGCAGGTCCATTTACAATTTACATGCATATAACCTACAGTAAGTTTAATGGATCTGGAGCAGGTTTAAACATCAGGAAAACATTCAATCACAACAAATATCATGCGTTGCAACCCATGCATGAGCATCCCAGAGCCCTGTCAGACTCTCAAATGTACCCCGAAAAAAGGTCTCACAAGGTTTTGGGGTTTTTTATTTTATTTTTTTTTTACAGAATGAGCCCCCAAACTTCTTACCATGTAATTTAGAATGAAGAATTAGTGTGTGTGTGTCATCACGAAGAGGTAAGCACACCTGTTTAGTCCACATGCTCTGACTCAAGTGTAAAGAAAGTTGTAAAGCTGCAGCTGGGAAAGCGCACACACACACACACACACGCACACACGCGCACACGCACACACGCGCACACACACACACACACACACACACACACACACACACACACACACACACACACACACACACACACACACACACACACACACACACACACACACACACACACACACACACACACACACACACACACACACACACACACGGCCTCAGGTACAGCACTACAAGATGAGAACAACTAATTGAGACACACAGACAGACAAAGAGTTCGACGATGGCGTGCATGCACGGCAGCAGACGGCACCTGAAGCTTAGGCGTCACATCAGCGTATTTATCACATCGCTGACACCTGGCAAATACCACGACACCGTGCGAGTACGCAGAAGTACACCGCCCCTCTCTCTCTCTCTCACTTTGTCAGCAGCTCCAGCTGGCGCAGACACACAGCTGAACACATGTATTCATCAAACTAAAACAGTCGTCAACCAGACACACGCATTCTTTTTCCCCCAAACTGCCCTTTCACACGCCAATCAGCTACCTGGACAGAGCCAGGCGGTGGTTAAACCTCGATGAAGGAAAAGTAAAGAACATTAGGGAACCGAGAGAAAGGGATGAGAGAAAACACAGCGAAAGTATAGACAGGAGGGAGGGAAGTAGGGGAGGGGGATGAGCAGTATCTCTTTCTTCTGCAGAGAAAAGAGGACAGAGGTAGCCACGCTTCGTTAGAGACAGACAAGGACCCTGCAGGAGAGAGACAGCGGAGGGCAGGGAGACGCGTGGCCACACACACACACACACACACACACACACACACACACACACACACACACACACACACACACACACAGTGTGTCTGTTTTTTATTATCTCGCATATATTTCTCAATGATTTCCCAGAAAATATAATAAATGATATTTTATCAATATTGTGACATCAATTTACATATACAGTGATTTCCCCCCCTATACTGCCCACCCCTACTGATAGTAATATTTATGTATTGAATATTTTATGTCAACATTAGACAATTAGATCATTTGCATGCCCTCAAACTGTAAATCCTTCAGAATAGTCTTCAGTGGTACAGTGAAAGACACAAAGTCTTCATAAGATGAAATAAATGATTTGGACATATCGGTCTAACACAAGCATGTGCGTGGGTAACAAATAAAAGACTCCTCCTCACCTCCCGTAGCTCCAGCCTTTGGGCCACCGCCTCCAGACATTCCTGTCCCGTACTCTCCACCGACAGAGTGCATTCGATCACATTGCTGTCCAGCAGGCGAATCCGGGTCACAAAGTAGTTCTTGCTCAGGACATTGTAGCGCCGCGTGCGACGCAGCTTCAGCCGGAAGGGCATGGCTGTCTGGAGGTCGCACCCGGGTCAAAAGGTCAAAAAGTCACTTGGGAGCAACAAACGGGCAGAGAGAGAGGTGGGCAGGCTCTATGACCTGGCTGCTGCTGCCGCCCTCCTCACTCTCGCACGACGCCAGCCACACCACCGGGTGGAAAGATGCACCCTGGCAAGGCGCTGGCCCATTCCCGAAGATGTCCGGAGAGGAGGAGGAGGAGGACGATGAGGAGGAGGAGGAGGAGGAGAGGATGAACGGGTGCTGCAGGGAGAGATGAAAAAGACATGGATTAGTCAAATTCTTGAAACAGATACAGATAGTTGTTGTTCTTTTCAAACTTTCACATTTTGAGCCCAGAGGAATGCTAAAAATTCACGTTGCTCTAATCAGCGGACATTCCTTCGCACATCAGATTTCATCCTGCCTACCTCCCATAAACAAGCAGACACACACACAAAAAAAATCTATGAGGCAAGCAGAATCCCCAGCGATAGCAGCAGCGGTGTTACGATGTTAGCAGAGGCTGGAATCACATAGCAGACAGCTTTATCCTATAGTTATGGCAGCTGCAGCTCTCTCCGGGCCCCGTGAGGCCTCGGCGTCGGGCAACGCTGGGAGACAGAAGCAGAGATGTGAGGCGACGGATGAATGGACATCAAACGGCCCGAGCGCAGACATCCATCTGAACCCGGCAGCTGGCTTTGAGGAACAAATGGAGCTTCTAAGTCTCATATCTGACTGTGTGGGAGGCCTTCCCTTTGATTTTTATCTCCCCCTCTCCCCCGGCCCGACAGGCAGCGCAGCGCCAGACGACGGAGCGTACAGTGTCATAGTGTGTAAGATCACACACATGCAGCGGTGGCACAGATGCTTTCACAGCCGTTCGCCAGCTCCCTGCCACAAAACAGGAACTGTCGATGTATGTTGTCAATAGGAAACTCATAAAACTGTTAATTACTGCAACACAAATTCAATATTGTGAGGAAGACATGAACACAGACACACACACACACACACTGTGGTTTTAAGGTTGAAACAGGTCTGTGGGGAACACTTTGAACACATCTCTGGGTTAGTCATCAGCTCTTTGCTTTCATGTCTGTGATGAGGAGAGAGCTTTGAAGTAAAAGCACACACAAACATGAGTATATGTAAATGATTTATATAGTCACACTTGTAGGATGCCACACATAGAGTACGCAACATTGAGGCAAACCTAAAGAGCATTCCTTAAAACCCAAAGCCGCCATGCGATAATGCCGATGTTCTCAAAGGAAATTAATTCAGATTGCTCAAAGCAGTGTAATTGTAAGGGTGGTGGCCAGTTTGTAGCGCTTGTTAGACAAGAAATACACCACAAAACGTCTCCACACCTCCTGCAGCGAAAGAAAAACTGTTTCTCTCCATACAAACCGGAGAAAAGTCAAAACTGGTACCAGAAATGAAGAAAATCGATACAGGCGAGAGAGAAAGAAAGAAACACACAAACAGAAGAATGAATAGAGCAAAACACAGGGCGACAACGCTCCTGTGATCAGGAGAGGAGGAGGAGGAGGAGTAGAAGAGGGTGAAGGAGGAGGAGTAAAGATGGAGTGGATGTGTTGCTTCTTGTCCCAGGCTCTGGCAATGTGCTGTTGATAGTCAGCTTGGACCCCGGCCCAGATTCCTCTCTATCCTGACTGGAAAAACAGAGCACACCTGACACAAGTATGCACCACAAGGAAGTGTGTGTGTGTGTGTGTGTGTGTGTGTGTGTGTGTGTGTGTGTGTGTGTGTGTGTGTGTGTGTGTGTGTGTGTGTGTGTGTGTGTGTGTGTGTGTGTGTGTGTGTGTGAAAAGGCCCGAGTGAGCGGGAGAGAAAAGACACAAGCGAGCGAGTCTTAAATGAAAGAGCTACAAATTGTTTGATGCCGTCTGAATCACGCTGGTCTTCTGCAGCAGCCGTGCCCCTGTTGGAAGCCATAACACATTCCTCACGCCTGAATCCGCCCGAGACGCCTCACTGTTAGTGAGAAAGGTGGCATCATCTGTGGGTTTTTTTTTTTTTTGCCGCTTCGTGCCAACATGCCGAGCGAGAAAGCCGCAGCAAGTGAATAATTGGGCTACAACAGGATGAGTAAATCAGCTTTAGGATATGTGACCCCGGCCGTCACCTGACCCGAACCACAGCCTCCCCTCTGGGTCGGGCTTAGGGGAAGTGACTTCACGTGTTGACGGTATAAAAAAAAACTCCCGAAATGTCTCGAGAAAACGTTCCCATGCACACACAGGCCTCCGCGAGATCCCTGTCAACAGGCCTTCAGACGCAGATAAACACACAAAGACAAATAAAGACGCATACTTTCACTGTGTAGTGTACAAACATAGACATGCATGAACAGAGCGCACCGCAAGAGGATCAGACACACACACACACACACATATACATACACACCAGGTTCTTCAGAGGTTAGCCAAAGGACCAGACAGCAGTTAGTGCAACTCTAAACTAGTAATCAGTGGCATGGTTGGAAGTGTGTGGTTGGACAAAGCCAGACAGACAGACAGACAGACAATAGCTGCGGACCGAACCCACTCCTCGACACTAAAAACGCAGCTCCAACGCCGCTGCAGCGCTGCAGCAACATTCTCTCCCAAACCGTCGTGTTTATTTCCAGCGTGCAAAAAAAACAGCGTATGCGTTTATGAATTTGCACATTGTAATTTTGTGGCGTGGAGAAAAAACGAGAGGGAAAACTGAGGGAAGAGGATTGTTTTCCTTTTTCAGGATAGCGAGCTCAGGCTAAATTTATATGAAAAACCGTTAGCGTCTTTTGTTGTGTTTCCTTCTTCATCCCCCTCAAGACCGCTGCGGTCCGGGACCTAAAGGTGAAAATACAAGGAGGAGATGTTGTTTTTCTTTACCGTGTGTGTGTGTGTGTGTGTGTGTGTGTGTGTGTGTGTGTGTGTGTGTGTGTGTGTGTGTGTGTGTGTGTTTAAACCACATTACCACAAGTGCATCATTTCTTCAGCGCTGTTTGCAGACTAACTGTGTGATAACAAGATAAAAAGGTGTTTCGGGTGCAACAGATAAGTCTAACTGTATGTTGTCAGCCTGGAATCTTTTTGTGCATCGCTTTGTAAAACCAATGTAGTATTTAAAGTCTTTGAGTTGTGGTCTTTTCTTTTAGCCTTTCAAAAAAAACAGAAGCAATAAAAGGAGGTGTATTTATCTGTGCAAACATAAGCTGCAGTCCAGCTGACGCATGGAGCCATCAAGTGAATAAAAAAGACCTTCTTTTTTTTTTACAGGTTTCTCGTTTTAAAACGAGTCAATTGGAAACATTATAAATGACTTTTAAATCTATTTATGGAGCAAATGTTATCTTAATGAGTAAGATAACTAGAGTTGGGAGAATCCTCTTCGGCGTTGTTGCAGGAAGGGAGAGCCGTACAGATCACTAGGATGAGTGACTAATGGAAGCGATGTTTAACAGTGACTAGATGTTATGTCTTAATGTCGAAATACAGATACAAAATCAGTTAAAAAACAATGCTGACACACACACACAAACAAACACACACAGTCATATCTACTGGGAATTTGTCCCAAATGAAAACAAAGCAAAGTGACAGTCATCTGCAGGTCAAATCACCTTAAAAATGTTTAGTTCCACTTAAAAAAAATGACGTTTATGATCCAAGTTGTAAGTACAATCCCCGAGCATCTGCGCGGTGAAAGAGCGGGCTGGTGCGGGTGCTGTATGTGCCCCCCCCCCCCCTCCGTCTGTCACTTTGCTCCATTCACAGCCACACAATAGCGGGAACAAAACAGCACTTTGTCGCCTACTGCTAAGACCATTAGACGCAGGCCGCCAAGAGCCGAGGACGCAAGTGAAGCGTGTGTAACTCAATCAATCTGATCTCTGTTGCTTGTCTGAAATACCAACACCGACCCCCTTCCTCCTCCCCTCCTGTTACACATGAGCGCTGTAGCAAAACAATGGGGTTAAGTGCTTCACAGCTCGTAACTACTCTTCCTCCGACGTGCTCCTTTTACAGCATGGTCTACGGGTCCAAACCGAGCCCGGATCAGCCCCGAGTCCTGGTTCTGATGAAGAGTTATTCACTCGGCAGTGTGTGTGCTCAGGATGCTTGTTCTGATTATAGAAGCAAATAGTGCTTTGCTTTTCTGGATGCTTCCGTTACGGCCGCCTGTAGAATCTATCACCTATTGTTGTGATGAATATGGTGAAAATGACATTATTACATTTCTTTGCATATCCAAAAAAAAAGAGAAAAAAAACACAAATGCTCTTATTTTGAAAGGAGGGAAGCAGAGAATGTTTGGAATGTTTTGCTTGATGAATGACTTAAAAGATCAATCAACATTATTGTTGATTAAATCAACTAATTGACTTATAGTCTTCAGTCCTCAGTCACACTAAGACTAGGTGACTTAGATATTTGTTACTTCAAGCACAGCTAAAATATAAGAATTTCATAGTTCTATTACACCAACGTCTGCTCCAAAACCAGATTTGGTCTGATGTTTCCCCCCCAAAAAAAATCTTTTGATCCTCTTTTGTCCCACGGGCTTACCATGGAGCTAAGACCAGCTCAAAAAGTTAGATGTTTTGGGGGAAATACGGTTCTGAAGTCTGCACACATTCCTGGACACATAGAGCCGAAGTCTGTCTGAGAAACTAGCAGCTACTGGGAGGGTTGACCCTGGATCAGACTTGACCTGACTGAAGCTCGTTGTCTAATTCACTGGGCAGTAAATCCCAGACTGTGTGTGATCTTCTGCTATATGAAAAAAAATGTGGCATACGGTAAAAGGAACATGCGTGCACACACGGAGATTGTTCTCCCAGCATGCCTATGGGACGGCAGGACTCTGTTATCTGACACTCTGGCCATGTGTGTGTCTGTCTGAGACATGCATGCATATATAAAATATGTGTGTGTGTGTGTGTGTGTGTGTGTGTGTGTGTGTGTGTGTGTGTGTGTGTGTGTGTGTGTGTGTGTGTAAGTATACGTATGTGTGTGTGTTTACATGGTTAAAAATAGAAACGGACACAAACAGTAGACTTTGCCTTTAAGTTTCCTCACCTTAAAGGAATTAAATTAATGTTCCACAATTTACATTATATGTTTACACACACACACACACACACACACACACACACACACACACACACACACACACACACACACACACACACACACACACACACACACACACACACACACACACACACACACACACACACACACACACACACACACACACACACACACACACAAGCAGCTGCAAACAGATGGTGGAGCCAGGCGGCCAGACAGTGTTTCTAACTAGCGCATCTGCTTCTTCACTTTCCAGCGCTCTTATTTTCCCCTCTCTCTCTTGCTCCATCTCTGAGACAAACACACACACACACACACACACACACACACACTCTCTCTCTCTCTCTACTACACGAGAGCACAGCGACGGTCACACAGAGCAGAGCATTCGCACCGAGGTGAGATCCAGACAGTGAAGGAGCCTGTCTGCACAGATCAAGTGGTTCAACTGGTGGAGAATTCACGAAAGCTTCACTCAAAATTCTGAAATGTTAAAACTGTATGTATATCAGAAAGCAGGTATAATTTTTTGTGGGTGTTTGAGTTTTGGGACATTTCATTCTTTACAGCCATTACAACACAATTTATTTAGAACTACTCTGAAAACATCCGCTATATAAAGGTAACCTGAAATCCTAATCCATAGTCTGTGCAATAAGAGATGTGTGTTCACACTTTGGTATCTGACTTAGTGACGAGGACGACAGAGTTCAAACATTTTTGCAAACAACTTAAAGTCTATATAATCCATTAGGGTGCACCGGTTCAACTTTAAACCCTGGTACCAATCCGATACCAGGGTTCATTAATGAACTGCATCCCTCAGTGTGGAAGTGACATGGATCAATCTCTTATGTGAGAGGCAACGTGACAATTGCTTTCCCAACGTCATAAAACAAAATGTAAGACAAAATAAAGATTAACCGGACGTAAAATGCAACTGTAACTCCTTTTAATGCCGCAAAACAAATTGGTCAAACCTTAAAAAGGAATTAAGATTCCAGTTATCTGATCAAGCGATGTGAGTCATTAATGGCCCGAAACGTTTCAACTTCTCCTGCTTTGTAGTAACTGTTAATGGGTCGAGTATGTATGACTCGAGACATTAGTAAGAAACATGATGGTGTGCAAGGACCAAAAAAAACACAAAAATAAAGAAAATCTAAAAGGAAGCTGCTTTTAAATGCAGAATACATTTTCTTATCAGCTATAAACTGCATTAAAAGAAAGTAAATAATGTGATTCTCAGCTCCAAATGATCGATAGTGAATGGGTCTGACAGTATATCCTTAAATATCGTACAGTGGACATAGGGCTGTTCAATTTTGCCTGAAAATAAAATCAATTTTTTTTTTCTCTCAAAATCCAATTTTTGATTACGATTATTTAGTAAAATGACAAAAGGCAAAGAAATTATTTCAAATATGCTGTTTTTTATTGAACATTTTGCAAATAATTTCCCCATTGGGATTTGAGTGCAAACCTTGCTCTTATTAAACAAAAAGATCCCTCATAGGATTAATATTAAGAACAATTAATGAACTTTTGCCATCTGGCTTTGCTCCATGTTATCTTCTTGTAGTCCTCTTGTAAACAAGAAAAAAAATAACAATCCCTTTGGGATTAAGAGAAAAACCTCACTTTCACTGTATCTTAAGGTGTGTCCATTAAACAAAAATGAATGAATAAAGTGCAGAATTTTTTTTAATTTTACGATTTTCACGTTTTTAACATCATCCTAACTACATAATCGCGATTACGCTTTAAAATCGATTGATCGAACAGGCCTAAATGGACAGGAAGACTGTGCCACAGTTGACAGTAATAGGGACTGCCCAGTGTTTCAGGCTGGCAAAGCTGTCTAAACAACATCACTGGAACATGAAGGGGGGGGTCAAAGGGGGAAACAGCTTCAACACTGGCCAGAAACTGGTTTTCCAAAACCAACAGTGACACAGCGCTGCTGACTCATCCCACGGCAGTAAAACCTGGGGATTGATGACATGGAGGCGGGCAGAGTACGGAGATATGATTGGGAGATTGCGATTGAGAAAATAAAGGCTCCAGATAAGTGAGGATACGGCGAACGAGCCAGAGAGAGAGGGGAAAAAAAAAAAGATGTGCGACACCGGTGTTTCCCAGGCTCTTATCATGTTGGTACAGTTGGTCAGGACAAAAGGGGGGTGACGTGGGAGGGGGAGGATGGGGGAGGACGGGGGTGACAAGACAGGGAGGCTGATAGCGGTGGCTCCCTCCACCTCAACAACAGAAACACGGGACCATCACCCATCGGCCACCACGTCTGCTCCAGCCAAACCGCGGTGCTGTTCACATTTTCCATGCCCCCTCCTCCTGGGAACCACATCACACACACACACACACACACACACACACACACACACACAATCACCAAAAAAGCCACCGAGTGTTTTCTCACAGCTGAACCCAGAGACACCAACACTAACAGGCACCTCAACACACCGGGTTTACAGGCCTGTGAAAGCAGCAACACTTTGCTACTGCAAACATCCGGCCGTATCCGACACACGTGATGCTGCGAGGAGAGGAACGTTCACACGCTTTACACTTCACATCATATGGAAAATGCGTCCGCAGACTCAATCACATACAGGGGTTCTGGGAAATTACCATAAAAAATATGTTTAATGTATGGGGGGGGGGGGGGGGGGGGGCTGGAAGGTGCCGACGCTGGAGTGTGGGAGAGTTGGGCAAGTCTCAGCACGCTCTCTGCTCTGTTGTTGTCAGCCAGGCTGCCAGAGAGCAGAGCACTTACACACAAGTATGTATACACACACACACACACACACACACACACACACACACACACACACACACACACACACACACACACACAGTATTAATAATTATGAAAAATGCCAGTTTCTTATAGCTAAAAAGGTAACATCTATAAGTTGTTTGTTGGCCGCCAAACAGTCAAAACCTCAATATATTTAATTAACAATGATGAAAACAGTCACATTCCATAAGCTGGAACCACCAAATATTAAAAAAGGTATTCATTCATCATCAAATGTATTGTTGATTAACAAAAAGTATCTCCTAACATGCAAAACCACGTTACAGCATTAAATTAATGTGTGGGATGATATAAAGAATGACACATTCAAAATAATAATAAAAATGTCTATCATTATTTCATTGGGAAGTCATTCAAATTTCATGAAAGAGAAAGGTCACTGCTTTTTCTCTCCAGATTCACAAAGAGAGCCGTAATTGGACTTTGAGGGAATTCATTTCTCGGCCTTCAAAACACAACAACAACACCTTTTCCTCCCTCCCTCATTTCCTGCGCTGCAGCGTGAGCACTTGACCAAAATTACAGGTACGTTCGCCCCCACGTAGCAATCAAATGGCCTTTCCACTCAAATGACCAACGGCTACACAAACAATCGCCACTTTTCCTTATCACACCAGGCTTGCATTGTGCAGTAAACACCTATTATGGTCTTACCATGCGGGACGTAAACAAAATAAGCCTTTCTGGACCTCGGCATTTGGATTTAGAAACTTTCCTTTTTGTTTACAAATGACAGAAGGAACACGGGGGGGGGGGGGGGGGGGGCAAACGAGTGGTGCAGAATCAGAAACATGCATCAGATATTTTCCCCTGCGTCTCAACTCTTAAACGAGCCTCCGCTGTGAGGTGATGAGAAGCACGGATGGAGGCGGGGCCTACGACTCTGTTTTTTTCGGGGGCCTTTAAATCCTCAACCAGTGTTTTAAAAAGTGGTGTGTACTCCCAAGCCACTTGCTCTGGCACCATATAATTTACACAGCATGCCTTTGAGCTTATAAAGACAGCCAGATGTGTGTGTGTGTGTGTGTGTGTGTGTGTGTGTGTGTGTGTGTGTGTGTGTGTGTGTGTGTGTGTGTGTGTGTCAGGCCTACGCCTCCTGCAGCTATGCTATATTTGCCTTAACAGAACTCCCCCTTTCTGTTTTTCTTTTTTACAGTAATGGTTGTAGTCCAAAAAGGTGCGTGTCCAAACACATCTTTTTTACATGCTCTCACACAAACACGCAGGCAGGGTGTGAGGCGGGCAAACAAAAAGCAAAAAAATGATAGTGTCATTGTGTCGCCACCACATAACCCTATAACCCTTAATCCCCTTTGGGATGGATGCACGTGTGTGTGCACCCCCCTCTGCTTTCTACCTGGATGACTCCACTAAAAACAACCACAAGATCGGCTCCAGTTCATGTCTTGTATGATGTAGACCATACAAGTGGTGTGGACTTTTTTTTTTTTTTCCTGGCATGTGCTCAGACTAGATGTCCAAACTGGATCCTAAAAGGAGGAGGGTCCTGGAGGGCTGCATAGAGTCCCTTTAGCCATTAATGTAACATCAGTAGGTGACATCTAACTGGAGGTGCAGCTTCACTTCCTACAGGTCATTTAGGAGAGGAGGACTGGGTGGGGGTCTGTATTTTTAATGTTTATCTGCTGGAGGACGGGGGTTGGGGTTTTAGTGCGAGGATATTTAGGATCCCCTGTCTGCCCTACGTGGCCCAGACATTTGGCCTACATTTTTACTGGTTGAGATTTAAGAGAACAGAGAGATTTTTTTTCCTCAACTTCAAGCATCGCCTCGATGTTTTTGGAAACAAGAGCAAAACAAAACCTCGCGGAGAGAGATTTTCCTTTTCTTTCCCCCTTTTCCTTTTTTCCTTTTTTTGATGCAACAAGACAACTCACCCTTGATCCTGCGCTTCACCTACATGCCGTTTTCTGCTCTCCCTTTTTTTTTGCTCGACGGCCTTGAACCTCACAGCGAGCAGATAATCCCCATAGTGTCGCGTTGGTTCGGTTACGTCCTCGTGTGGGAAAAACACACTCGAGAGAGAAACTCTCCAAACGTACGTGTGCAAACTTTCATGAACAAAATGTCGCGTCCCGTCGCTGCTCCAACTCCCCAAAAAAACCTTTTGTCCTGGGTTTTTTTGTTGTTGTTCTTGTTGTTTAAAAAAAAGTTTTCAAGAAGCACCAAAAAGTTATAAATTAGTTAGAAAAAAAAAAGGTTCCCCGTCTCGGCGGTGGATAAGTACGACGTGGTCTTCTTCTCGCGGAGGGTATGTTTATAGTAGTGGTCCCTCTAGTCCAATGGAGGCGTTCAGGACAGGGGGAGAGAGGAGCATATGATGCATTCAAACGCAGCGGAAAATATCGGAATGTAGAGCTTTGGTTTAAGAAGCCGGAAAGCAGGGGTTTTGTGTCCCCTACAAAAGATCCCAAGGGGCACAGCAACTTACTTAAGGTAATAGTTTCACGTTT
Source organism: Eutrigla gurnardus (assembly GCF_963514095.1). Classification (NCBI taxonomy): domain Eukaryota; kingdom Metazoa; phylum Chordata; class Actinopteri; order Perciformes; family Triglidae; genus Eutrigla; species Eutrigla gurnardus. Next base: position 8,433,174 of record NC_139927.1, read on the forward strand.
TGGTAAAGAATCTTTTTTTTATTTTTACTTTACAGGTTTTTATTATGATGTGTTTATTAGTGGTTTACAGCTGCTGGTGGGCCTACATGGATTTATTTCAGTTTATTTTGACAGAGCTAGCTAGTTTGACCTTCTAGCTATGCTAACTACCTGCTGGCTGTAACTTCCTATTTAGCATACAGAGTGTTACCGATGTTCTCCTCTCAGCAAGTAAGAGAATACGTGTTTCCCCAAACCTAAACTATGCATTTTATTAGTATTATTGTTTGCTAGGCTACTCTATTACACATCATCAGTCAAAAAAAAAAGCACGTTTACAAAGGTTCGTTAAAAGTATGTCCACCTATGTGTGTGGATTTTCTCCAATAAAATAATTGAAATGTAATCATGAAATCTCGCAGCCGCGGCGGAGACCGTGAAGGCAGCAGTGGGTCCAGATGCCTCCGGAGCGCCGTCCCCTCCGCTCTGACATCACACCGGAGGAATCTGAGGAATGCCGGGCTCCTGGGAGAAGTCCTCCTCGTTTAATGGTTTTCCAGGGGCCACAGAGGTGACTAAACACCGAACAAAGGAGGTCCCCTCACATATTTAGGTCCCCCCTTTTTGCCTTTTGGCCGGGGATGAGTTACAGCCCCGGTGGGGCAGTTTATTTGCATAACCTACATGTTTACAACATGTATTGGGAAATTTGGACATTATTTCACACAATATGGGCTATAGTATATTTTGATATATGAGCAAGCAAAACACACTTCAATGATAACTTACATAGGTAAATACATAAAATAGTAAATAATTTCTTAGGTCCATATTTCCCTTGTGCAACCTTTGTTTTTTAAATGTATTTATTTAGTTAGTTTACTGTTCAGTAATGTTTCCATATAATAAGCCCATACACATTATCTCTGTATATAATGTTTTTTTATAACCTTAGTTCTGGTGCAGACAGTATTACGACTCATTAAAGAACAAAGATATATATTCTATATCATCTCATTATATATATATATATACTTCAAAACAAACTAAAGTACCACAGCAAATAATTAATACCTGTACCTGGAAGGAGATAAGGAACATTTAACGGTGGCACAGGAGAGAGAAAAATACAGGAAACCAGAAAGTAATAAAGTGATATTCAGTTTGGGACGCATGCTGTTTGATAAGAGAAAAGGTAAAGGTCTGTATTATTTAGTTTGGTCCTCTCTTCTGCTTTTATAAAGCTTGACAAGTTGGAAACAAAAGTCATACGTTGTGAACATTACAAACAACATAATTCTGTACATTCATTGAATTACGTATGTATTTGCGAGATGAATAGAGCCTCATTTTTAACCAAATTGCAGCCTCTTGTGGCTAAAATTCAAATTACAGCAGCCACCATCATCACACAGCAAGTCAGTATGAGACCCAATTATTATAAGTGGTATTTACAAACATTAGTTCATAAAGTTCCAAAAACAGTAAAACCAGATTAAAAAAAATGTAATAGCAACAACTAATTAACGAATGTCAATTGTAGTACAATATATAATCTTGGCAAGTATTTGCCTGGATTTATATTATCTGGCACTGTATCACCTTTATTTTTAAACCCAGAACAAATTCAAACAAATATTTGCATGCATGTGATTAGTCCCTAGTCTGCATTGCCCTCTGAGTCCATGCAGTCCTCTGCATCCACCACACAGCAGCGCTCCACCACTGTCTATCACCAAGGAGCCTGTTGCATTAAGAGCTGAGCTTTTTGTCAAGGGAACCAATGTTCATTTCCAGGGTGGGCCTTCAAAAATACGTCATCCCTATAAGCCCAATGTGAAACTCGGTGGGTGACTCCATCTTGGCAGTGATGACACAGCCAACAAAAATTGGCAAAGAGGTTGTGATTGGCTTTAAATTAATTAAATGAAAATGATTATCCTGTAAAAAAAGTATAATAAACTGCTTGTTAGAGCATATCCAGTGCAGGTGTTTGGAAAGAAGCTAATTTTAAAAAATCCAATTTAAAACGTGAGTGGCGACAGCCGTCAAGAGGGCTCATGTAAAGTAAACTCTGATAAATAATGTTGCCCCACATTTCATAACAAGTGATAATAGTAAATAAATGTCATACTAATAAGTAATATAATAATGATATATGGTGGTCTGTAGAGGTCTTATGTGGAGATAAAGGCCAATCAGGTTGAGTTTTCTCTATTATCTTACCTTTGAATCACCAAAAAACACCTTCAGCATAGTCAAAACTGACCTCAATATCAATAATTTTGTTTTCCCTGGCTCCTACATAATGATGATCCGAAACAATTAAACTGCACTCTACCTTCTCCTCTGGTCCTGAAGTCATCCATCCTTCATGATCGAACAGGATCATTTTCAGTCAATGAATCTTCAAACATCACCCAGGAGCGAGCGTTACAGTGCCACCTAGTGGAGGAGAAAACTGCCAGTTAGCAGTTGGCGTCAGTCAAGACCTGACATCCATCCTTCTCCTCTGGTCCTGTAGTCATCCATCCTTGTCCTCTGGTCCTGTATTCATCCATCCTTCTCCTCTGGTCCTCATCCATCCTTCTCCTCTGGTCCTGTAGTCATCCATCCTTCTCCTCTGGTCCTGTGGTCATCCATCCTTCTCATCTGGTCCTCATCCATCCTTCTCCTCTGGTCCTGTAGTCATCCATCCTTCTCCTCTGGTCCTGTAGTCATCCATCCTTCTCCTCTGGTCCTGTAGTCATCCATCCTTCTCCTCTGGTCCTGTAGTCATCCATCCTTCTCCTCTGGTCCTGTAGTCATCCATCCTTCCCCTCTGGTCCTGTAGTCATCCATCCTTCTCCTCTGGTCCTGTAGTCATCCATCCTTCTCCTCTGGTCCTGTAGTCATCCATCCTTGTCCTCTGGTCCTATAGTCATCCATCCTTCTCCTCTGGTCCTGTAGTCATCCATCCTTCTCCTCTGGTCCTGTAGTCATCCATTCTTGTCCTCTGGTCCTGTAGTCATCCATCCTTCTCCTCTGGTCCTGTAGTCATCCATTCTTGTCCTCTGGTCCTGTAGTCATCCATCCTTCTCCTCTGGTCCTGTAGTCATCCATCCTCTGGTCCTGTAGTCATCCATCCTTCTCCTCTGGTCCTGTAGTCATCCATCCTTCTCCTCTGGTCCTGTAGTCATCCATCCTTCTCCTCTGGTCCTGTATTCATCCATCCTTCTCATCTGGTCCTCATCCATCCTTGTCCTCTGATCCTGTAGTCATCCATCCTTCTCCTCTGGTCCTGTAGTCATCCATCCTTCTCCTCTGGTCCTGTAGTCATCCATCCTTCTCCTCTGGTCCTGTATTCATCCATCCTTCTCATCTGGTCCTCATCCATCCTTGTCCTCTGATCCTGTAGTCATCCATCCTTCTCATCTGGTCCTGTAGTCATCCATCCTTCTCCTCTGGTCCTCATCCATCCTTCTCCTCTGGTCCTGTAGTCATCCATCCTTGTCCTCTGGTCCTGTATTCATCTTTCTCCTCTGGTCCTGTATTCATCGTTCTCATCTGGTCTGAAACCGAGGCCTGAAGTCAAAGGGGGCTGACTTCTTGGTCAGAACGGAGTATCAGTCTTGTATCCACCTGCAGCTGTCGCCAGCTCAGGCAAGAGTTAATGATATATTATCACTGCTGTGGTGGTCAGGTTCAAAGAAACTGGGTTAAATGACACAAAACAGAGTGCTGGAACGCTAAACACAGAGGTGACGAACTGTCAACAAGAGACAGAATGCACGTGTTTATATACGCAGGGAGCAGATTAACTGGACACAGGTGGATTGAATCAGGGAAAACACACAAGGGCAATCTGAAAAGGAGAGGAGAGGTAACCAACAAAATAAAACAGGAAATACAAAGACATGAATGGAAGTGACAAGATTGTGTTCAGGCAGAGTCATGGATGGTCGTGGAGCAGGACGGGCCTTCAAACAGCTCCAGGGACGTATTCTGTTTGAAGATGGGGGGGGGGGGGGGGCAGCTGGTCAACACACAATCAGGCAGATCGGTGTCACACTGTCTGCTCCTGGTGTTTCATTATCTCAAGGGAGACATCCGGTGTGATGTCAGACATTTTCTGCTAGGTGGTGTGTCATTATAAACCCTACAGTTATGCTTGGGGTGAATTTGCCACTCAATGTCTCTAAAAAAAAGATGGTTATCCTATTTTTTTGTTTGATATTCAGTGACTTTTGCTAATTTAATGTGGGAAAATAGGTTAACCTACAATCAACACAATGTTTTCAATGTCCTGTACACACGGGTCGAATCTAACATAAGCATGCGAGTAGTGCCAGAAACACTGATACTTCACGTAACATGAGGAGCGGAAAACTTTCATATTTCTTGCGACGCAGGTGTCTGGACGTACAGTTCCTGTGAGGACAACGACGTTGATATTATTGATACATCACCAACCATGAGGGAGGGACTTTGATATTTCCTGTGGCCCGTGGGCATACGGATCTCGTGAAGACATCGATACATATTGATAACACATAACATCGGGGAGGTAAAGACATAAAACTGGCCCAGCAGCCTCTGAACACGCTCTGTGCTTTGTTATGATTTATTTAATTGGTTATTTAGGTTAGCAACAAGAAAACAGGAAGTACCTGAGGCATAAACCTGGTTAACAATTTTTAATAATGATAATAATAATAAATAAATAATACAAAGGTTCTAATATAACGCTCAAGGACACTTTACAAAAGCAACTAAATCAAAACAAAACAGATAATAATAATAATCATTGGAAGTTTTAAATTGCTGGAGTCAAATTGACCTGAAGGATAACAGATGGTTACAGGAGGGTTAATTAATGCTGCATTGAGATCAGAATTTTCTCAGTCGAAGTTTGTAACTTCTGACCGAAAAACTTTCCAGGTGCACAGCCTTTTTTTTTAAGTTTTACCACCAATAAAAGGTCAACAAGCAACGTATCAGGTGGGAAGTCTTTTCTTTATCAGAGAGCAATCAATGTCAGAGACCTTAGTGTTTTGGATCATGTTGGATAAATGCATTCAGATTTGATAAAGGAATACAACTCTGCTGCCTTTGTGCTTCTGCCAGAATCACAAAATCTACAAATAAATACAAAATAAAATAACACGCCCTCCAAATAACATGTGACAACGTGGGTCGGAACACTGTCCTCATCTCATCACCACTAATGAATTGCTTGTTTGTTTTAGCCATAGTCCCATCATTGATCTGTAACTTGCAGACACATCTCACTCTGTTTGTTCTTTGTTTTGTTTGGTTACAGTTCACTTAAAATTAGTATTTTGGTTTAAAGTAAAACCATTGAAATTAGTTGTTTTTTTTATTGGTTTCCGTCTACATCCCAAAAGTTAAACATTTTCTTTCTGCAGTACTTAGATGAGACAAATGGAAGAGGTATCCAACCACTTCCTGTATTTATACCCTGCTGACATCATCAGTGATATCACAGGACGAGCACACCATTGACTATAACGCTGCAATCCATTGCCAGTTGGATGTCAATAATAATTAAAAGTCTTCGGATCTAAATGCATCCCATTGCATCTGCTTGGGAAGACGTTAGGCCAAACCAACTTTAAATGAACAACTCTTGTGGGAATTTATAGTTTGTTAATTTATAATCAGAATCTTTGTCAGGTCAGATCCGCATCTCCTCTTCTTCTCCATCTCCTCTCATGACTAAAATGATTTCCTGTTTGTGCGTAGTCAGGTAATATGAGCATGAGTGCCACATGACATGAGATAGTTTCAGAGAACATTATGACATCTGTGTTCTGTACATCCTGACTTTGTAAGATAGACCCGTCTTTTATTACTTAACATGAATGCTGTGTTTTATCTAAAGACGTCATCTAGCTGAGCTTGCCCTTGTGACCTTTATGTACCGTATGATTCCTCCTTAAAAGGGAGATCCCTGCTAGACTCAGGGTCGTTCCTGCTGACTCTGAGCTTTTTGAAAGAGAAGGCAAGGGCAAACGTTATTTTTCTCTGCAGATGAAAGGACTTTGTGAAATAAACCACGGAGAAAAAGCCGATCCTGTTTGTTGATCTTTATTGAACGGATTCATTTCCACAACACAACAAAATCCTGTGGGGAGATATTTCTCTACTAGGCATCGCCTCAAATGCAAAACCTACCAAAATGAAGAAGACGTTTCTCATCTTGTGCAAAGTTTGGGGGGTTTTATCAATGAGCTGTTAATACAATCTTATCAGACTGCCCATTGTCTGTGCCATCTAAGCGGCTGAGCCAATGTGACCTATCTTCCGCTGCGCACGGGATTGTGGGTCAGAATAGCCAGAAAAGCCACGCTTGCCTGCATACTGCAAACTGCGTCTGGAATACCTTGCCCACGTCTGGTGTTTTTGTTACACCGCATGACATATTATTTAATGGAACATATTTTTTGCCGTGGGACACACCCGTTGTCCACACACACGTTTCCAAGAAAACCTCTTGAAAAGTAGCCAGTCAGTCATTATGGTTTAATACGCCAGACGGGTCTGTTTTAATTTAAGAGACTATTGCGCAGTTGTCATTATTTACAGCTGATGACATCCACCGCTTTTATTATTTTCATTGCAATTAGGTGGAACATCGACATGTGCAGTAACATTCTGAAGTGAGGTAATGTGTTTGGAGATTCACTCACATGTCAGCATTTATTAACATCTAAAACAAGAAACATTTGGCAGCTCCGAGTCTACACCTCCTAGTTTGTTTTTCCAAATGGTTTCACGTGGAGTAATTGCGTCGGTTCACGCATGATTTGAGTCGATGGTGTTGTGGAAAAATGAATCTGCCCAATAAAGATCAACAACCAGGATCAGCTTTTTCTCCGAGGTTTATTCCACTAAGTATTCTCATCTGCAGAATAAAGTACTGTTCACCCCTGCCTTCTGATGCAAAGGTTCAGAATCAGCAGGAACGACCCTGAGTCCAACAACAATCTCCCTTTTAAGGAGGAGGAACCAAAGGACGGATCATGTCCTATCTTACAAAGACAAGATGTACAGGCAAGGTCAAGATTTACAGAACACAGGCGTCATAGTCCTGAAATTATCTTATGTCAATGTGGCACTCATGTTCATATCATCTACAAACAGGCATTCATTTTCGTCATAGCATAACAGTCAGATGAGGAGATGCGGATCGAGTCAGCCTGACAAATATTCTGATTATAAAGTACAAACATCCAAAATTCCCATTACAATGGTTATCCGACCTGAATTAAACCTGGATCGGGGATTCAAACATAGGCACTTTCTCTTCATGATGTTGTTCTCAACGGCTAAGCGGCCGCAACGTGAATCTTCTTCAATGAGTTGACCTCAATTCACAAAACCCAAACGAAAAATCGAGCTGCACTGTCCTTGAGGCATCAATAGGCACCACACTAATGAATGGATTTCATAGATTAGCGCCCCCCTCTCTGACTTCAGCCATTTGTTTGGTTTGAATGAAACTAAAGATGCGGATCTCAATGGCATATTGTCTATATTAACACTTCTCTTGCCTGTCCTTGGATGAATAATTGGGGTCTGTGGAAGTAAATTCATAAAATGTTGATTTGAACATTTTATGGGGTTTTTTTGCACCTGGACCCCCTCCGGGCCTCGGCTACAACAGTGTGGAGCGTAATTAAGAAAACATTGCGTGCAGTGAACAGCTCACAAAAAGGGGAAGATGATTAAACACAAGTGCTGAGAGAATTGGGTGGACTTAGTTTCAAAGCAATCAAGAGAGAGAAGTGTTAGGAGTCAAACTTAAAGTTAATGTGTTGGGGATTTTTAATTTAGTGGTTTATTAAGTAGGTTGAGTAGTTCTGATATTCCAGTGTCATGAGGTTACCTTTACTGTGCACTTATGTCACATGAGTTGTAGAAAGGGTCTTGGGACACCAGTATAGCTGGCAAGTCAATATGGACCTATAGTCACTGATGAGTGGCTCCAACACCACATACTGGACAAAGTTCGCCGTCTACACAAACAACGGAACAATGCTTCTGTGATGGCATACCACTAACATGTGTATAAAAGGCCCTTCTTAACACTGAAGAATGGTCAGACTGCCGAGTCTGCCCCTATCTGGCCAGGTCCGCTTGGACAACCTGTGAAATTTACACATCTTCAACTGTTTGCGTGACAAAGCGGCATCCATCATATGCTCTTAAAGCCGCTCTCGTCTGAAGATAGTGATTTGATTTACTGTGTGGGGGTGAAAAACGTCCTGGTACTGTCTTTTTGCAGATATATAAGCCAGCTATAAATTTGACGACAGGAGGAATGTTCTGTTCTAGGTGCTAAAGCTATGAACAAAGAAAATGGACACATTCCAAACCTCTCTCTAGGTTTTGTTCTTTCATCCACACGAAGCCAGACTTTCCCCCGTCGCCAAAGAAACTCACCTTTTCCAAAAGGCTTTGGTAAGGCGATAGCTTTAAAATGCACTATTGAGTGGATGGAGAAAATGGAGCTTTTCCAAACAATTTGACATCCATCGACCTTTTGCAGCGCGTAAACAAGCCCTCTCACTTCGTCTCAGTTCAACTGAGATTTCGAACCTCAGCTTCCACCTCCCACGACCTAAAGTCAAACAAGGGAACACACATTTGACCGAAGGGACCCTCACTCATGACGTCAGCCCATTCATGACGCATAGTTGCATAACCTGACACCGAGCTAGACATTAATTGCTCTGGGTAATGAGAGAGGCTACAAATACTTCACATGAAGCCTGTAATTAGTTTGTTAAAGGTTACAGGTACCGAATGTCCATTCAACTTAGCTTAGGTGGCCTATTATGGGACTAACGGCTCATAGTCAATTAAATATCCTAGCCTTCAGCTTTGGGGGAACTAATTGGACTCCTCCTCTCTCTATGCATCATCTCTGCTGAGAGGAACTCTGTGGCATGGTATTGTATGACTGATGTACCCACAAACACCAAAGAACTCCAAAATGTAACAATATGGGTAAAGGTGGCTTCATCTGACATATTAATGGATCCAACATATGCACAGACTGCATGGCTGTTATTCATTTATCTTTTTTGGGGGGGGGGTTCTGTTATCACCTATAGTTTACAGCCATATTGTCAGCCAGAGTGACCTCTTAACCTCAGACTTACTGACCAAAATAAACCTACTTTTAGACCTAAACGGTGCTAATATAGAACAAATACAGTCAGCCAAAATAATGAACCGATACATCATTATGATTGGATACGCAGTCACAGCGATTACATGCTGCCTTCAGACGTCCCGTTTTGGACCCCGCAATGAATACGTTTGCGGTTCGAGAGGTTCAGCGCGTTGCCAATGCTGTTGCCAGGCAATAGACATGCTGAAGGCCTTTGTGTGTTTATTTAGTTTGTTTGTTGGGGGAGTTTTTTTTTTCTTCTCCTTATTGCATTTCCAATGTCATGTGAATTGTTAGAATTCATGGGCTTTCTTCCCTGAAGAAGCTGTTTATATGGACTCTTCCTGTGAGCACAGTAAACACAAAGCCCGCTTAAAGGAACCAAAGACTGGATTCCCAGTGTCTGTCTTCCTTTAACCCAGTGTTAGTCATTGCGTATCAATTTGTGGCTCGCATCAGTGGTAAAATAAAAGGAGGGCTCTATGATTTCCACGATGCGGAAAGCGCAATGAAAATGGAATCAACTGTAAAACGCAGAATTTCATGAAATTCCAAAATTTGGATACAATTTCTAAAAATCTCTACTGTGTTTTCGTGTAATTAATGGGCATACTGCTTCATACAGCGTCTCTCCTCTGTCTGTTTCACCGAAACAGACAGAGGAGGGGCTGAGACTGAGACACACACACACACACACACACACACACACACACACACACACACACACACACACACACACACACACAGTGATCGATAGTCATGTCAAAGACGTTTATTATAACTTTTCTCTGAGTTTTGTCAAGAAACACATCAAAAACGTTCAGAAATGAAGTGATTCATAACTGAAAGTGAAAATTAAAATAGTAGCGACTAGATCAGCAGCTGATTTAAGAAACGGTGAAAGTGTGTGTGTGTGTGGGGGGGGGGGGCTTTATAAGAAGTGGGTGGTACATTATGACTCCTCCATAAATTATTGCACATCCACGTGCATATTTATGCACATTTGAATGGTTTCTGAATGACGAAGAATTATAATTAGAACTAATAGAATGTTTATTCAGTAAATATCTTCAATTTTATTCATCAACCACATGAAAAAGGAGAATCTTTGCCCTTGTTGACTTTTAACTAAACAATACGGAGACACTGTTGTGGGTGGAGCTTCAACTGAAACAGAAATGTAAATCAACAATAGGGTGGAGGTGCTTAGCTTAGAAACAGCTGCAGGAGAGGTTAATTGGGGGTTCATTAGGGCGGGCCACACAATCACTATGAAGGGCCTTTGTAACGAGGGCCGGTCATGTGAGTGTCAAACAGGCAGCTCCAACATGTGATGTCCGAGGCCCAGGAGGATCTCCTCATGAGGGACTTCAATCAACTGTCTTGTGTTGACCTCGTCCAGTATTGAAACTATAAATAGCAAATGTTGCTGACGTGGCAAAAATATGGTCGTTATTCTAATAATGAAGCAATATATCCGATAGATTCATGTGTGTGTGTTAAAATGTTCATTGGAATTGGAAAGTCAATATGTGGAATTAATTAATGTGGTAACTAAAAATACAGAAATTAGCACCAATGAGGAAATCATTCTTGTCCATCTGCGTCTGCAAAGAGACGTGAAAACAATAAGATAATGCGTTATCATTAAACAGTGGGTGAGCAACGTCAACGGGGAGATGAATAACATCATCTCCAATCGTTTTTTTTTCTCCCTTTATGTAATCTTTGAAGAGGCGGCTCAGCGGGCAAGCTCACTTTGTTTTAGCACTCGTATCCAATAATGAATCAAATTTACAAGCAGGAGCAGGTCAAAGTCCAGAGAGGGTTCGGTGCTTGTTCCTGTGGGAACAGAAATAAAGTGCGGCCACTTCACACTGCCCGTGTTGTAAATCTTAATGTTATTATCATATTGTCAAATATTTGTCTTTTATCCACATGTATTTCTTGTTCATTTTTGGGTGAACTGAGAGATAACACAGCTGGACATCAGTTGCATAAAAAAAAAGAAAGATTGTTATTGGAAGGAGGATCAAGCCGATTCAAACCGGCGTCATAAATCATTCGAGATGATAATGCTCTTCTAAGAATGTTCAGTAAACTCCCTTTTTAGGGTGTATTTCAAGGATCAGGATTAGGTTACTTGGCAATAAATAACATTAATTTATGCTTCATTATTTACACTTCATTTGGACAAGAATCTTGGATTAAACTTTATCGTTAGACACTAACATTTAGTTTATAAAAACACAAACCCTTTATATAAACCCCAGAATGAAACAATAGGTCAAATTGAAGCACAATGAAGCCCTGGAAACATTCGGCATAGAAAATGAATAGATACTGTGTTCTTCCGATGAACAGTTTCATGTAGCAGATGGAATGTGTGCGAGGCGTCTTCCTCATGGCTTCGCCCGAAGGGCATTTACTCCTTGTTGTCATTTCTAAAGCTGCTCAAATCTCATGAGTCAGTTGGCTTTTTTGTATTATTTTACAATTTAACCTGATAAAGAAAAGAAAAAGAAGAGTGTAACATATGTTTTGATTATTTAAAATGTCTTCTACCAATTTATAAATGCTATTTTGCAGGTAATTTGGAGCAATAGATCATCTTTATTGTCTGAGGAGGACAGCTGACAGCCACATAAAAAGGATACAATCAAAACGTGGCCATACATGCTCTTGCAAACTCCACATTAATGCCCCTGCAACAACCGGCATATTATACATACCTACACTACATAATGTTTAAGTGGAGATTTAACCGCAATCATCAAAACTCAGTTCTCAACATCTATAATAGCTTGATTACTGTGCACTAGATTAAAGACATTTGAGGCAGGATGAAAGAACTCATTTTGAGGACGCTGCAAAATGAAAGGGAGAACAAAATAGAGGTGTTTTTGAAGGGAAAGTGATTAATCATTTTGATCCTTTTCCTTGTCGGCGTTGTCTTTCAACAATATAGAAATCAGTAAATATGTGTGAAGACACGGACATTTAACGGTTCTCTTTTCAAAAGCATAGCATTTCCTTTGATAAGGCCCTCTTTGTGTGTTTGTGTAGTCATGGCGTCTAATCCAGTGGGTCAGGTCGGCCTAATGAAGGTTCCACACAGGGATGCACGTCCTGTAAACAAGAACCGCAGAAAAAAGTCAAATCGATTTGAACCCTTCACACCGTCTCTTCATCCCTTTTGAAAGGATGTCCCTTCTCAGCGAAGACATCGGTGATTATTTCTGACCTTTGAAGGATTTGGAGCCGGGATTGGCAGGGATCAACTAATGACACGCTTTCAAGAGTGTGTGACGTGCAAACAAGCACACAAGACATTCAACTAAACGTGGGAATAATCTAATAAACACCCATTCAGGATTCTTGTGTGATTGCCACTCAACCGGGAAGAATCAGGAGGAGGAAGAGGAGGCCAGGAAGTCGGTGCACTGATGGTGGAAATGTGAGCTGAATCATTACGGAGATCTCACCAAAATGTACATAATTCACCATTGTTCTTTGTGGTTCTTTACACTGTTGTGTCATGACTACTCTGGGATCGTGGGCCCTTTAAATTACCTATGTTTATATGATGACGTAGAGCCCCGTGCTCGTGGGGTGACTGGACGTTGCCATCTTGTTTCTCAGTGCTTTTTGCGAGTTCAATAAACGAGGCACACAGTTTGTGTTCAATGCAATTTTCCACACTGGTGACCCCGACGTTTGTTTGCTGGACATATCCAGAAACAATAGCCTAAATATGCCACAAACGGTGTCTCCATTTACACAAGCATCCCAGCATTGCAGAACCAAAAGGGCGTGACTTCTTGCACATCGGCGTCGGTGTGACGTATTAAATAAGCGCCAGAAATACGATTACAGCGAGCGTACTAAAATATGCCAAAACACCATGTGAACTGAGAGTGGAGTTTATTTTGCTCGTCATGCACATTTACATGACGCTTTTAAAGACGTGCATATAGACAACATGTTGATGCACACAGAGAGGGCACGACTCTGAAATCCATTCTGTCTCTCTAAAAGAGTGATAATAATGCAACGAAAAGGTAGTGAAAAAAGGGGCTATTGATAAAAAAGTGTTGAAAAAAAAGTGTGCATGGCCTTTGTACCTTACCATACACACAAATACACACTCCTTCCCATCCAGAAAGGAGCAGGAAACCCCTTACCTTAATGACCCCTCGGGGCCTTGAGACTCCAAGCTCCACACTCCATGCATCTATAAAAAGAGCTGTCCTCCTCTGAGGAAGCAGCACACCCTCCTACTGAGCATTTCACCACAGAGCAGAGAGAAGGCAGAAGACGAGGAGGAGGAGAGGGATCACAGTTAAGAGACGCCACTGAAAGATCTGTGGACAAACGCAGGGTGGAAAAACAAGAGGAGAAGAAAGGAACGCTTTCAGAAAAGGTAAAAAAAAACAAAAAGAAAGAAATGTCCTGACCTTGTTTGTGGATTCTTTTGTTTTTGCATGGATCAACATTTTGCTTGTTGTAAGCTTATTTTACTGAACGAATAAGCGCTGTTGCACTGATTTACCCACTCTCGCTGATTTAAGATCGTCTGACATGTGCAGTTGAGTTTGCAAATTCTAATCAAAGTGGATTCATGTGTCATAGTTACACCTCGGCGTTGCAAACAATGGGCATAGTTGTGATGTTTTAACTGCTCTTCATTATCAAGAAGCTCCACAAACTCTAAACTAACTTAACGGGCGAAACACTAATAATAACTCCATAAATTATTAAGACATAAGGTTTAAATCTATTTTGATCGTCGCTCTCAGGCTTCTTTTATCAGAGTATGTCTGTGGAGAGCTGAGTGAGTCATCCTGTAGAAAGTGTGGAGAGTTAAAATGACGATGGCCCACCAAGGAGTCGCTCCTTAGAATAGAGAAGGGAGGGAGAAACAAGAAGCAAGTTGCCAATGGAAGAAAAATGTTTTTAAAAAAAAACATGTTTTAAAGTAGTATAAAATATAATTTAGTTCATTTTTTTCTGATATCTAGCTTCTACGAAATGAACCCCCTAAGATTATATTTCTAAATGGTTAAACATTGGAAAAGAGACAATCGGGCGAGAAGTAGTAATAATAAACAAACTTAAAAAAAAAATGAGAATCATTGTGCTGTCATCAATTGAAAGAATTAATCTGCACGTCATCACTATAACATATTGCTATTGAGCTGTGTGTGGCCCGTATGAATGCAGCCTCCCACAATAGACGTTTCCTCACATGTATCTGCGTCTATGTGCATCGATTAGCGTCCTTGAACTGGCAAATCGGAAACGTTTGCTGGCAACTTATCTCACAAAGCGTCGTTTCACCTCACTGACCTTTCAGTATTTGTCTGTAGCTTTCTGTATTAATCTTAATAAGGGCAGTACGGCTGAGGAAATAAAGCCCATTCACTGATGTAATTACCAAATCACTACCAGCTGCAACAGTTATGAGGGGAGTTTTCGTTTTGCTTTTCGGGTTATTCCCCCCTCAGCTTTTTCCAGTTACTATATTAAATTCAGAGATCATTTGAAAATAGTTTAGGGACTGTATAAAAATAACTGCAGTAGGAAACTGGGCATAAAACTTATGTTTGACTTTTTAATAAAGCCAAACCTTCTGCAGGGCTATTAAATACTAACTGCACACTCAAACATGTTTTTTTTAAGCTATAGAAAATAGCTGATCTCTCCAGCAACATGTTTGTTTTAAATTGTATATTGCAAGATACTTGTCAAAACAAAAAAATTATAATAATAATTATAAAATATAGGTATGACTGAGGATATGAATTATGGAAAAATTATACTTCTTCACACTTTTCATACATCTCCTTCTAGTTGTGTAATATTTTGTTTTCTGTATTAATTTTGACACGTTTGAAATAAAAAAAAAATCTAAATCTTTAGAGGGATGATAAACTAACTTTAAAAAAAGAATTTAGCGGCTTGCTAGTTAGCTGGCCAACGTTAGCATGCTAATTTCGCCACGTTTTTTCATGCTAACATTACACGGATTACAGAGAATTAGCGGAACAGCCGACTGGCGGCTAGCTGCCGCGCCGGCCTGCTGCTGCTAGGAGACAAACGGCGGGAGGAGGGACTAGTACGATCCGTCTCCTGGCACCAGCTCTCCTCCCAGCAAAGTAGTCTCCCAGCAGAGGGGGGTGAGGAGGGACGGGGGTGTAATTCTTGTCTCTTTTATGACAACAGTAAATTCATCAAACTCAGTGCCATATTGTATTTGTCGAGGCTTTCATCACACTGAAGTGGGCATTGTTTCATCACAGCCATGTGTACACTTTTTCAATTTTCATTAGTGGGTGGACGTAGACTCAGATCTGGGGGGCCAACTTACACTTTAATATTTGCTTTGGGCAATTCCTTTGACCACAGCCCTCATTATTTCTGGCTTAATTTGTTAGTGGAACAATACAACATAGTCCAAATAGCACATTAGGAGCGGAATTATCACTCGCCAAAATGATGCTAAAGATAAATGGCATGTCCTGTGAAATGAATTATACACAGGTGCTCTCCGCCACGAGCCAATACACGAATCGTTATCAGCACTGGCGTTTCCATTTTTCAGCACCGCAATGTTTCCACGTCGTCAGCAGATCAGACTGGGCTCGCTTCTTAATTTGCATGCTATGGGTTAAAGCTGGGATACTTATGACAACAGTCCCCGAGCAAACAACAAATACAGCCAAACCAAACTCACGTTGTTTTCATAAGAGGAAGCTCCCTCTTTCCATCATGCATGACTGACCCATGATTTGATTTAACGCGTGTCATAACACAAGTAATCACCAAGACAACGGTACTGTAGATTCGTTGCCTTTTTGCTCAGTAAGAAAACAAGGTCTTATGCTTATGATGCATGTTTGATGAATGATGTCTGTTAAACCCCAGGGACAAACACACTGTGTCTCCTGTGGTTGCATTTAAAGGGACAGTGTGTAAAGTTTAAAGTAATTTATTAGCTCAAATTAATTATCTTCATTCATAAAAAGGGTATATAATCACCTCTGACAATAATCTGAGTTCTCCTCGTAAGCAAAGAAATTGTTATTTGTATTTACATTGGAGTCCTGAGGGGGCTTCCATGTCGTTCCACCATTTTGAAGACTATAACCACTGAGGAGGGACATTTTCAGAGCTAGCTAGCCCCGCTGTCCCCCCTGGAGCTCCCCGCGAGCGACTTTTACAGAGTTTTTCATCCGCCGTGGTGGACGTCCCAGACACGAGCTCTTACCTTTTACAGGCAGTGTTGTAGAGCAACATTTAGTAACATTCATTTGTGTTTGTTGTGTGTCTAGCTGTTGGCTGATGATATAGGCTACGACATAGTAATGGAAGGCTACCAAAAATAAACCAATATAAACATGACAACATAAATCACCATCTTTTTCGAGGAGTCAATTCCGGTACTTATACATGCTCACACATGTTTGTTTGAAACCTCATGACCTGAAAAAGAATACTCGGTGAAGTGTTGGACGATGTTGTCATAGCTTCTTAGTATACAACAGAGAGCACTATTCGTTTCAATGCAAAATACTATTTCACCACTAGATGAGTAATTCCTACACACTGTCTCTTTAAAGAAAGGCCATCATCGTTTGTCACTATTATAACGATTTGAATGTGAAGCTGCAGCTGGCCAAGACGAGAAGATTCATTTTTATTTAACTATATTGTTATTTTACTCCAAAAAACAAAAGCTTACTGGTATGAGTGGCAGCTCCAAACAGAAGTGGCAGATGATGGAGAATGAGGAACATGGTTTCAGGATTACAGTTCAAGGTGGTTGGAAAGTAAATTAGGTAAACATTTAGGTTATATAACACGGTTACGCAGTGTAGGGCTGATGATGGAGAGTGGAATCGGGTGAGCAGGTGGACGTGGCAGTCAGGTGACAGGGAAAGTTGGGAGAGGGCATCTGAATGGGTAGAGAATGGCAGACAAGTGGCTGGAAACTGGAAACGGAGTAACTAAGCGAGACAGCGATGCAGTTACTTCATAGTAGTCTGATATGTCTGTTGGAGAACAAATGAAGCCGGACTACATGGGTGTGAAACCATCAAACATCGGGTTTGATCTTGACCTACAAGTTAAAGCTGCAATGTGTAAGATATGGACAGAACTTTACTTTAAAAGATAATACAAAAAAAGGTTCCCTTATGTATTGCAGCAGATATATCTACTGATACGAGTATGAGTGTCAAGCCCCAGCCTGTACCTTTTTTCTTACACATCTTGATACTTGAGCAGCGATAGTAAGTCACTGTAGGGCATTAGCTGTCCATAAAACGGAAGAGCAGGTCTGGGCCAAGTGGCTCGGCAATAATCTATGGTCTATTTGCATATTATAGTTTTCTTATTGGATTCCTTTCAAAGTAGAAATGAGAAATCAACTCGCATATCCACACCACATGTTGAACCGTGAAGCCAGCCAGAAAAATGTCTCAACGCACACACACAGATGGCTAATGTAAAACTATAAACCCACACATGAGTGATTATTCGAAGATAGCAGTGTTTTAGCAGTTTGATTTGATGTTACATATTACATTTTTTTATACAACTGGTGGCTCTGAGCAGGTGGTTGGTTGATTTTCAAGTTGTAAAATAAGCCCCAATACAGAGAGATAATCGTTTTCTTACTTCTTTCATGGTCCATGGTGCGCACAAGAAGTATTTTGTCACTACTTTGATGTGGATGTTTGATGACTATTTAATCATGTTATTATCATAACAGTAAATCTCAATGAAATTAATAAAGAAAACCACACACACCCTGCCTCGCTCACCCCGAAACAATTAGACGAGCAGACGCAATCCTCCTCCTTTTCCATACGCGACCCAACTAAATCACACTTCCAAAGGCTTTCATTATCGACCACCTTTGAAACGAGATTCACATGCAACTGATAAACAAAGCCATCTGTTAAAATACATGTGATGCTGTCAAAGGAATGTTGATGAATGTTATTTGAGCTCGCAGTTCTTATCTGTGTCTCTGACACACAAAGCTACAAATAACAAATCCCCCAATTATCTCAAAGACGGTGTTGAAACACGCAAAGTTACGAATGGAACGAAGGAAGTGTTATACAAGTGCAAGAGACACTTATTGGCCGATTTATTTCTGTTTAAGAACGACTACATGAGCCTGTTGAGACAATCATATTAGATCATATTTAATACCTCGTCTCGCTTGTGTTTCCGTCCTCCACGGCAGGTTGAAGATGGTGTGTCTGTCTTGGTTGTTAGTGGTGGTGATGGCCTCCGTGTGTGTCCCCGGGTTGGGATCAGCGTGCTGGGACAGTTCCATCTGCAACGACCTCAGCAACAAGGGAAGGATAATGGTACGTCAAACTGTCGTTATCACAATGCTACATAGCATATATCACAACTTTATTTCTATAAAAGCTATAAAAAAAGTACAACTTTGTTATTTACTCATGAGCCTCAAGTGGGTAGCCAAAATCGGACTTGTCGAATCATGTTCTGAGGCAGCCCGCCAAAAGAGATGACTGGGACGTCTTATTTCAGTCATGTTTAGAGTCGGTAGAACGGAAGCATCAATGCATTATGATAAAAACCCTTTTAAAAGTCTGCAGGCTCGATCGTGTTGCATGGAATGAGTGCTACGTCTTGGAATCGAACCATTTTCTAGCGATTAACAATTGAGACAAACAGTCGATTAATAAATCAACAGAAGATTTGCTGCTTTTCTCCTACGTGAGAGTAAACTCAATATTTGTTGGACTATTACTTGTACACAATATGTCATTTTTCATAGGCAGATTAATCAATAATGAAAGTAACCTGCAGGATAAGGGAAAGTCAGTAAGTTTTGCACATTGGTGGTCTCAATGCATGCATGCAGGTAGTATTTAATTGGTAATTCTGATATGTAAATGTGAGTGTCATCCGCATATTGATGTTCCTTTGATTCCTCCCACACAGGACTGTTTCCGCCTCTGCATGTCTGTGATCCACACGGAATTCCCACAGCTCAGTGCATTGGGCTTGAAGGTGAATAATGACGATGACCTCTTATTCACCATCATTCTGGCCACCCTGCTGTTTGAAAAGAAAATATCAGAGTCGGACCTGAACGCCCACAACGACCTGCGACGCTCCTATTCAATGGAGCACTTCCGATGGGGCAAACCCTCTGGCCGTAAACGTCGGCCTGTAAAGGTCTTTGCCTCTTCCCTGGAGGAAGGGAGCTCTCCTGGAGGCAGCTTCTTCCCTCATGTTCGCAGGGATCTTAGCAGTAACGAGGACCAAGCGAAGGTGGAGCTGAACGGAGGAACTCAAAACCAGGGATTTCCAAGAGCGAAGTCTAAGTCACGTGCGCCGTTGAGCCTACAGGAGAGAAAAGAAGCGGGATATCGAATGAATCACTTCAGGTGGGGGAGCCCACCGGCTACTAAACGTAATGGCAGCCTTACGAAACAGCGGGCAAGGAAAACTCGGGGGAAGCTGGCCAACCTTTTCAGGAACATTATAGTCAAGGATGTGCAGAGGATAATGGGCTGAATGGAGCATGGAGTGGAGGGGGAGGGCCAGGTAGTTGAAAGAATGTAATAGCCATTGCATGTTAGTACCCATAGGTCTGAATTTTGAATTACACAACGTTGTCACTATCATTAGCATGTTGTTCAGTGTCTTTTCTGGGCCAAAGATTTGTCTCATTAAAACCTTAACTAAGAAACAAAAGCTGTTGAATTAAACAATAATGCACCCACAGGATGCCTTGACCTACTCGGTCTGAAATGAGAGCTTTCTTTAGGGTGTTTTTTTCTTGTAGGAGGTGGGTGTAAATGAAAGTATTTTAAATGTTATTTAGTTTATTTACAAAGTGGTATCTTTTTTTTTTTTGGTTGTAAATTCATGTACTATTAAAGATTATTCTGTTTGTGGCAAAAAAATTACTGGTAATTGACTGATTTCATAACATGAACTATGAGGATAACTATTTTACACCTGTTAGCCACTAGATGTAGATGACAATACTTACCTTTAGAGGGCCTACATACAGGACTGTCTCAGAAAATTAGAATATTGTGATAAAGTTCTTTACTTTCTGTAATGCAATTAAAAAAACAAAAATGTCATACATTCTGGATTCATTACACATCAACTGAACTATTTCAAGCCTTTTATTATTTTAATATTGCTGAATTTGGCTTACAGCTTAAGAAAACTCAAAAATCCTATCTCAAAATATTAGAATATCATGAAAAAGTATACAAGTAGGCTATTCAACTAATCACCTGAATCATCTAATTAACTCGAAACACCTGCGAGGGTTTCCTGAGCCTTAAAAACACTCAGCTTGGTTCAGTAAACTAAATCACAAGTATGGGGAAGACTGCTGATCTGACTGCTGTCCAGAGGACCATCATTGATACCCTCCATCAGGAGGGTAAGACACAAAAAGAAATTTCTCAAAGAGCAGGCTGTTCACAGAGTGCAGTTTCAAAGCATATCCACAAAAAGTCTGTTGGAAGGGAAAAATGTGGCCGGAAACGCTGCACAACCAAGAGAGATGACCGCAGCCTTAACAAAATTGTGAAGAAGAGCCGCTTCCAGAATTTGGGGGAGCTTCAAAGACAGTGGGCTGAAGCTGGAGTCCAGGTATCAAAAGCCACAGTTCACAGACGTGTCCGGGAAATGGGCTACAATAGCCGTATTCCCATGGTCAAGCCACTTCTGAACTCAAGACAACGGAAGAAGCGTCTGACTTGGGCTATGGAAAAGAAGCACTGGACAGTTGCAGAGTGGTCCAAAGTCCTCTTTTCAGACGAAAGCAAGTTTTGCATTTCATTTGGAAGTCAAGGCGCCAGAGTCTGGAGAAAGGCTGGAGAGGAGCAAAATCCAAGTTGCTTGAAATCCAGTGTGAAGTTCCCACAGTCAGCAATGGTTTGGGGAGCCATGTCAGCTGCTGGTGTTGGTCCACTGTGTTTCATCAAGTCCAGAGTAAATGCAACTGTGTACCAAGAGATTTTAGAGCACTACATGCTTCCATCTGCTGAAAAGCTCTATGGAGATGAGGATTTCATTTTCCAGCATGATCTGGCACCTGCCCACAGTGCCAAAACCACCAGTAACTGGTGCACTGACCATGGCATCACTGTCCTTGATTGGCCTGCTAATTCCCCTGACCTGAACCCCATCGAGAATTTGTGGGGTATAGTTAAGAAGAAGATGAAAGACACCAGACCTACAAATGCAAATGAGCTGAAGGCCGCTATCGAAGCATCCTGGGCATCAATAACACCTCAGCAATGCCACAGGCTGATTGCCTCCATGCCACGCCGGATTGATGCAGTAATCCGTGCAAAAGGATTCCCAACCAAGTACTGAGTGCATCAATGGACATTTTCAAATATTTGATTTAGTTTTGCTGTTATAAAATTATTTTTTTACTTGGTCTGAGGAAGTATTCTAATTTTTTGAGATAGGATTTTTGAGTTTTCTTAAGCTGTAAGCCAAAATCAGCAATATTCAAATAATAAAAGGCTTGAAATAGTTCAGTTGATGTGTAATGAATCCAGAATGTATGACATTTTTGTTTTTTTAATTGCATTACAGAAAGTAAAGAACTTTATCACAATATTCTAATTTTCTGAGACAGTCCTGTATATGAATAGTTTGATTAGGAATTTCTCATGGACCCCAAATTTGGTATCTGTTTGAGGTGTTTTGTGTGCCTGAAAGTTGAACTACGATTAGAAAAGTATTTTTTGTACGTCAAAGACAAACTTAAATTAGGGGGAAATTTACTGCAACTGAATGAACCCTCGAGGTTCAAAGATTATTTTCATATGCCGCATGACAACGCTCTGCAGTTTCCTGTGATTTCAGGCAGATCACATTAGAGGACAACGTTCCACTTCATCAGGCTTCCCCCGATACCAATCAGAAACAGATCCGGCAATTACTGGTTACAGACAAATTTATTGTACAACCAACGACATCACGAGCATGCAAAGTCCTGTATGACACTCATAAGGCAATTCCTCCATGTAAAAGCTGCCTTTGTCACTAGGTAATCCAGTTTTTAAAGTGCAAAGTTCACAGAATGAATAAATTTGACCTACAGCACTACTTTGTAAACAGATCTATAGACATGTAATGACAAAAAGTAAGATTAGATTACCGTCTGTTAATATTACATTACGCTATGCAATGACAAAAACGAGCACACTGGTAGATTTACAGGTCGTCACTGTGAAGTTGCACGATGCTGAAAAAGACAATTATACAAGGTGTCACTGGAAGGTTAAGTTCTTCCTCAACGTGATGGAAAGAGTCACTGGACAAAGACTGTAAACTGTGTTTGAAAAGTTTGGTCTTGGGTGATGATGACAAAGACATGCGTCATGAATGTTCGTATAGACACACGAACAAATAGACTCACTCATTCACACACACACACACACACACACCTGCACTGACAGAAAGGGTAAACATGAACACAGCTGATACACTGGCATGTTTGGACATGAATATACACACAGAGGACACAACATTGAAGAAAAAAAAACAAAAAAAACACCCGTCTGGTCTCTGTGATACATGACGAACGGGGACGAACCAGACTGGGGTTACCATTAAAAGGAGGCGGCTGCATCGCGGTTGACTCACAGAAGCGCGGGAGCAGGAGGGTCGGTCTCTTACAACATCACAAAACTGACCATCACAGCACCACAACAACAACAGATGGGATCATTTTAACACAAAAAAAAGATCTGCTACCAACAGTTGGGCTGCGTTAGCCAGGCTAGTGGCAAAATTATTGCCAATATACTTCGTTTTTCATACCTGTGTGTACACAAAATGGCTTTCAGACTCATTTAAATCTTGCTGAGTGAGACGGGTGCACTACTTTGAGGCTGCAGCAGCGGTATGGCGGAAAAAACAGAGTGCAAACCAGCAGGACTGAGAATGTAATGGCAATGAGAAACGTCAGGATTCTAGTGTTGGAAGTTATTCTGTGGCAAATAATAAAGTTCATTATTTTTAGTTCATTAATTCTTTAGCAGGACACGTTCTACTGGCCTCGAGATGATTCAGATTTCTACTGTGGGCTGTTCGGACCCTTGTCAATACACCTTCGTAATTTCACGTGTTGCTGGTTGTCTATCAAAGAATCGAACAAACGCATCTGAATACTAACTAAGTAGCTTTCTTCACCTATCTACAGACACAATCAGTGCAGTGGCAGTCCAGAATTAGACCCGATATACAGCATATATATACAGACACACACAAAAACATCCCTACTCTGTACATCAGCTTAAAGATTTATATATTTCTCTGTATATACACATTTATATGGAAAGGAGAAAAATAAAGGATCCGTAATCATCTTCTAGTGTTTGTTCTGGTACACATCACAGTTAACACTTCAGGAGTTAAGTGTGGTCATGACTGTGGCGCAGCGTGTGGTGTGCTTTAACTCGAGTCACCCGTAAGGCACACTCACTTTGGGAGGATAGCACACGAATTGACAGTTATCGTTCATTCAAACCAGGGCTAAAAACAACATACCGGTAACAATTAAAAGCAAATAAAAACTAGATGCTGGAATTAAATGCCCGTCATGAAAGAAAAATGCACTTTTGGCCGACACTAAAAAGGCAAAACAAAAAATAGCAAAGCATCAAACACTGAAGACAGATGTTCAAGAGCTAGGTAATAACATGAGAGATGGGAAGGACTATCTTCCTATAATATCTCAGGGTAATTCTTTCAAATTTACACAAAAATACAATCATAAAATCAACAATTAAGAAAACAAAATATAATAAGGTCGGTCTAATTTTGTGATCAAGGTATGGCGCCCTTTAAGGGACAAAAGGACGTCCAATAATTGCAGTCTTATCAAAAAACATCCAGTTACAGGGCATGCGACGAGTCAATTCATTCTCAAGCCCGTGGAATAACTTTCAGATTTTCCCTCACAGTTCTTGGCCATTTCTAATTTGAAAATCCAACCAGTGGAGTTTCAGACATCTAAAAGAAAACTGAGTAAATTAAATAAAAGTTTGTTTTACTGCTGCATTTATTGACATTAGTCGGGTTGTTTTTTCTGCAATCTCAGGGCAGACAACTAAGTTAAAAAAAAAAAAACGATGGTATTCCCCTCATCTCCTGTAGTTGTTGGATTCCATGATCAAGGCGCCTTTTCATTGAGGATCGTTTGCCCCTTGCCAAATCCCTTTCCTGTCCTCAAATGCTAAATAGTTCTGTAACTTCGCTGTCTAGTACACACAGAGGTCAGGAAACTTCATCTCATAGATGGGTACGGATCGACTCTGGCTTTGGCCGTAACCCGAAGAGATGGTTCCAGATGGGCTGGGCGGGGGTCTGAATGGGAAGAGGAAACCGTCAGCATCATCCTAAGTCAATCGATAATCATTAGCAAACACCATTTTCATTGGATCTCTTACCTGATTGTAATCTCAAAGATCTGATTTAGTTTGCTCTGCAGCAATGTGGCCTAGACGGGACAAAACATATCATATAAGACAATAGTACCAAGCTGAGACAAGAGAAAACCGTTTGAAAGAAACAATATGGATGAAAAGAAAGTGTTTTTGTTGTACCCTGGCACCACAGTGGGCAGCTATCTCCTCGAAGGGGGCCTTCTGGAACTTCTCCACCACTTGCCTTCTCCGCTCCCGCTCCTGCTCCTCCATACCCACACTGTCCACTAGAGGGAGACAAGAACATTTACATTTCAATAACGCACTATGCTGCAGTATAATGTATTTTGAAAGTGACGATGTGGCAATAGTTTCTAATAACTACATTTTTTTGTTACCTTAAGCATCAAAATATTGAAAAGCACTCGTTATGCAGAGTTATCCATTTAATAATAATGTATATTATAATGTTAGATTATTTAAGCATAAGTGCATTCAGCACAGTAAAGTTGCTGCTGGTAAATATAGGGCTACAACATTCATTGCAATTTGACGCCGCAATTGATTAGCTTAATCTATAATCAATGTACACGGTAAGTTACAAGGGTGATTTAAGGTCCTTGTCAGAAAACACAAAAACCGTATTACATGGTGCAGGATGGATGATGAAATTAGGGATCTTGCCAGCCTGAGGGTCTGAACAGGTATTTAGGGTATTCAGTCTTTAAAAATCTTTTGGGATCTCCACAGGCACCTCTTCTAGGAATAATCCTCCGTAGATCATCATGATGTTCTGGGAGGTTTTAATCACTCGCTGTAGAGCCCTCCTGGCTCGTGGAGGAGGTGTGGCTGTCAATCAGAACTGTGTGGGGTCTGTGAGAAAGTCTAATAACCAGGTGCAGAGGGAAGTACATAAGTATAAAACTCAGTTTGTAAACTTAGCGGTTTCGTCTAAAGTATGTGTTGTAATTTAAGATGTGTGAGGGCTGACTAGAGGACAGTGGAGGCAGCATCTTCTGTAAACTGGTGAAGGTCCAGGCTGGGTGGGATGTTGCTTTTGGTGCGCTGTAGGACCCGTTTCTAAAAACACACTTCATTAGAATGTGTGAGTCATGCAGACTGGACACTGCAGACTTTTTAGGCACAGGGATGACGATGGCCGTCTTGAAGCCGGCGGGAACGCTCTCCTGTGACGGTGATATGTTGAAAAGTGATGACATCAGTTCGCTGGTTGGCACATCTTCTTAGTACAGGAGCGGGGATGTCATCAGGCCCGGCAGCTTTACTCATATTCACTCTCATTAGGGGGGTTTTCTCACATCTGCTGCGGGTAATGACAATCGTCTGTTCCTCTGAAGGCAGGAGAGGCTTGACAGCTGATTCATTAAGGAGACTAGAGCGAGTAAAAAGGTGTTCAGGTGTTTGTAGCTTGTGATATTCTGGATCGCCTGCCAAATATCTCTACTGTTGTTGGTGCTCTCAGCAGTCCCCCTGCTTTTCCTATTTGATGCCAGCTACCAGTCTTGCTTTGGCGATGCTGTATGCTTCTGTGTCACCTGACTGATCTTTGTGATCACCGCATCAAGCAACACATTTGCTGATATATGATGTCACTGTTGATGCACATTCCTCAAGCTTGAGGAACACATTCTCCTGGATGGCGGCATCATGAATGTTACTGTTTCTACAACGGTCCTGTAGAGAAGCGGTAGTTTCATCTGTTCACAATTTAAACATTTAAAAGCATGTGTACATACCGATGGCATTTTTTAGGGTTTCAAATGTGATCTCCTCTGCTGGTGTCCTCTGTGGAACAGAGCAGGAAAAAAGTATGATGAAGCACTAATAAGGTAATGGAATAGTCCTGGGAAGAGTTCCTTTCTAGATGCTTTTTGCCCGTACCTCCTCTTTTTCTGGACTGTTTCGGGACTCCACCTCCACCTGCAGTGAAATGGTCTCTCCGATGCTCTTCCTCTTCGACAGACGGTCCTCATCTGGAGAGAGAGTGCAGGTGTTTTTCTTTCTTTTTAGTGGAAAACTCATAACGAATGAATGTGTCAAATTAAACTTTGATGCATTTAATGTATATGTTAAAACTGAGTAAACCCAAACAGGATAACACAGACGTTTTGATGGTCTGACAAACTAATACAAAAGGTGAAACGGCGGCCATAGGTTGTCAATCAGTTGATTAGAGAAAGCTGGTCTTTCAATTCGATGATTCTGGCTCAAGCCTCCGAGTTGGAACAGGATCTGCCCTGATGAAGTGTCCTTCAATGAAACACTCAATACCTGCTCGCTCCTGGGAGTAATTCAGCTCTGCATTTCCAAACAGGAATCAATAAAGCACAAATACTAGGTTGTAACACGCCGGCGAGTCGATAAACATTCATATCTACTTGGGGAGAGGAGCAGATTTATCATTTTAAGAATCCCTCTTCTTTGCCCCAGCCGACGTTTTGAACTCAGTGTTATATTATTAAAAAAGAGACGTATTGGTTGAGCTCCTTAC
The DNA here is from genome assembly GCF_963514095.1 of Eutrigla gurnardus. Taxonomy (NCBI): domain Eukaryota; kingdom Metazoa; phylum Chordata; class Actinopteri; order Perciformes; family Triglidae; genus Eutrigla; species Eutrigla gurnardus. The sequence goes on from NC_139927.1 coordinate 8,460,313, forward strand.
CAGTATACTGGGGAATATAAGGCGTAGCCAGTCTGTCTGTGTTGTAACCACTACCTCCAAGGACCTCAGTGATCTTCGACTGTAGGAACAAAACATCCCCTTCCACCTTCTCCAGTGCAGAAGGCAGCCTAGGGAGAAAGAGGGAGTGTGATCTCTATGAAATGTAACGTTGGTATATTTTCGGAGGAAGGAGACTTGAGGCTGGTACATACTTGGGATTATCAATGAAGACATCCTCAGGCAAAAAGTAAGGGGTTTCTTTCTGTCTCACCTCAATTACCTGAAGGGCAGAGCATAAAGGCAGGTTATTAAAAAATAGGTTCTTGGTATTCTGCACACACAGACACACACTTATACTGTATACACAAGGAAGCACAGATGCAGACCTCGTGTATATGCTGGCAGAAGGCTGGGACGATGGTGAGCTGGCAAATGAGGTTGAGGTAGGCGGCGGCGAGGGCATGAACAGCGCAGCGGTTATAAACAGGCATAGCCTCATCAGTGGACAGAGCCAGGTCCTGCACAGGAAACAAAAACACATCAGCAAGGATCCCTGAAATGCAAAACACCCTGCCTGAATAATTCAAGCATGCAAATTCACCATCATTTAAATAAAATATATTCTTCAAATACAACACCGAGGACTGTTCCAGCCTCTTAATCTTGACTTATATATTGGTATTTATAAGATTTATCCACGGTTAGTCTCCCCACTGATGTTTAAAAATACATTTGGAGCCTCTATCGATATAAGAGTGGTTGAATCGTTTTAGGGATGATGCTTTCATAGAAAGAACATTAGCTGAAATTCATTAAGCGCTTGCAGCCACAGCAGAGGCTTGGGACACACTCACAAAATAAATTATGACAGCAATCATTGTAGTACAGTGTTGGGAAATCATTTTGGGAGTACAAATTGCCACAATTTCCTGACTAAATAAATAAACAAGTCAAACGTAAGGCATTATATATCAGTACCTGCAAGGCGACTGCCAGGCGAATGAGGTCCACCACCACCTCTTCGTTGGCGAGCTCCACGCTGAGAAGACCCAACAGAGTGAAGAGGGACTCGTAGTGCTGTCGCCCGCTGCTCTGCTCCTTACAGCCCAAGTAGATGTGTCGGTACAGCTGCTGGCCGTGCTGCAAGTAGGGTGAGAGGGTGCTCTAGTGTATATACTGATATGCTCAAAGTCCTGGGACATATTTGATGAGATGAGATACACGGCCCAACTTTAAAATGCACATACCTTTTTCATGAATAGGTTGTCCTGTCTGGAGCACTTGTCAACTTTGAGCTTGAGCACGGAGATGTCCGAGATGATGCTGCGTAGAGAACAGGCACCGTGATTAACACAAATTGTGGACTGCTCCAGTGCACGAGAAAATCGAACCCCACGATATACACGCAAGACCAGTACGTTCCTGCAAACACACCTAATGTCGGAGAACTTGGGCGTGTTGTCGTGCCTGTCGATGAGACTGAGAAGGATCTGGAGCACCAGCAGCCGGATCTCTGGATCTTCGGTTAGGGAGAAGGACAGCAGCGGCTCCAGGAAAGAGCTGGGCAGAGCTGTCAGCATGTTGGTGGTCTGGAAACCAGCCGTCACCTGAGAGAATAATGATCACACTTCATGCCAGCTACATATCATTCTCATCACAATATCAGAATGTACGTACATGTAACTGTTTGATAGTCTGATGAGGCCATTGACCAAACAGCAAAGACAATTCTGATTTTGTATACGTGATTTAAGATACTTGTATACTATAAATGTATACAAATTACATGTTGAGCAACGGGGATACTCTTCTGGATTAGTGGTTGCTTTCATAAGCACACATATGTAGGGTTGGGTAAAGTAGCACAGTTGTGCAAACATGCACAGAAATGAAGAATCAGAAACAGATGAAGAATTCTGAGACCAAAACACACGGTTTGCGGGAAATTACTTTCTCAAGAGCTGAGATAAAGTTTGATTGACTGCAACTCTTGAGAAATGAAGTGAACCTGAACACCTTGACTTCATTTAATTAGTTTCATCTGTGATAAACACAGCTTGAGGCACCATTATATAACATACTTTCTGAAAATTATATTTAAAAAAAGAAATGCACTGGGAATACAAATGCTTCAAAACCATGTACATTTGAAATAAATAATAATGCAAGGCTGAAAACGTACCTGGACCAAGGACTTAAGCAACATGACCTGAATCATCCTGGTACCTTCAGGTCTGGAGATGAAAACAAATTAAAATACAAATTAAATACATTAAGCACAATTGACTGAAGGATAGAATAAGTTGAGATAGAGAATTACATAAACGCATGTGTGTCCTGCATATGCTGCACGACTCGAACACGTTTGATAGATTTGTGAGTAGCTTACCCAGAGCCTGTGGAGGGCAGAGCCGGGTGAATCCCGGGGACGGGGATCTTTCCCATGATAAAGAGCATAACCTCTGACCTCTGGTATGTTGGAAGAGTGTTAGCGAATGAGCCTGAAAGGGAAAGAGAGATTAGCATCAGATGGATGACAGAATATAAAGACTAGTCTGTACAAAACCCACATACTCACACAGGCATAAATACAGACACGAGTGAGGTCAACATAAGCACCGCAGACCAACTGATCCCGTCTTGCAAAGCCTCCCACCCACACACCAGAGCTCCAGACTCACTCTTCATTCAGCTGAATGAGCATATGATTTAGTTATTTAATCATTATTATTATTTTTCACCACCAAGAAAAATGCATTTTTATCAAGTTCCCATACACACTAGTACATTCTTGTAAAGTGATTTATCTAACAGGAATTAAGTTGTAGTCGCTCCATCGCTTACACACAAACCAAAACACACACACACACACACGCACACACACACACTGTCCACAGACTCCACACACATACTGTCCACAGACTCACCGATGGTCCTGATGACAGCCTCCTGCAGCTGCCTCTCCTCATGAGCTTTGATGATCTTGGTGCCGATGTTGGTGCTGCCGTCATAGGAGCCCGTCAACTCGTAGTCCACGCTCAGACGGAGCTGCCGCAGCAGGGTGTTGAACACCTCCAACACAGTGGGACCTGCACACACAAACAGCGAATCATCAAAAGATTAGATCACCAGAGCTCCAGACTGCCACCATTTAATTGCATTTAAGCATGTTTTGCTACGACATTGCTAGTAACTTTTACAACTAGGAACACCAGTGTGACTTGCAAATATGCCCCTGGTGGACACCACGGCTCTCCCAAAACAATTATTGGAGTTGTAATTACTCATTGCCTCTGGACACACACCCGGGAGAGAGAAAGACAGAATGAGGAGGGTGAGGAGAATGAGAGAGAGCTACCGTTACAATTAACAACACACATATTTATGTTGATGAAAAACTCGAGAAAAAAGAAAGAATGTCACGATCGTTGACAGACATCCTTTCATCCGTAATGGTCCCATAGCATATGATTTGATCAGTTTGAATAACTCGCACAGCCCTAGTCCGTAGTCCGACCGCTCAACACTGCAGTTAGACATTCGGGCCTATAGTGCAGCAATGCCTCTATGTATGTGTGTCAGTACTGTGTCAGTCATCTCACCTACAGAGCCGCTGGCTGCGATGGCGGCCGCCTCCAGCAAGACTTCCACTATTCCGGCTCGCACTGTGGCTGAATTCTTGCTGTTAGCATCCAGGTGACCGAGAAGCTGCTGGATTACCAGGTGAGAGTGCTGGGACTAAAAGAGAAGGAGACGAGGAATGAATGAATACCTGATAGACGTGGGTGTTGGGAACACAGATGATTTTGGTGTGAATCTGGTTAAGTAGGTTTTTGTTGGTGATGGTTCACATTCTTGTCTTGTAGTTTTCAGTGCACCATTGTGTGAAGTAGGAAACAGTCGCTGCCATGAAGAACAGCCCTGAGGTGCTCCAGTGTTGGTGAAAGGTAAAATGATTCCCGTCTTACTGGAGTCTTGCGCTCGAGGAGAGTATTTTAATTCTATGATTTGAACATTAATGCATTGTAATAATTGTCCAAATCCCCGCAGATTTAATTTATTATATATATTCACTTCAACATGCGTCACACAGTATCGCATGTTGGAGCTGGAGCCTACAAATACACTTGACTACCACTGAGTCATTTGTCGTGGGAATGATTGCTGATTGTAACCTTTCCCACTGAAGGCAAACACCAGTGATAATGGGTATTACTGGGTATTTTATTCAGTGAGAAAGGAACTGGCTAGGCCCAGATGCCATATCTTCTTCCTGCCTGAAAGTCTGTGCTGGCCAGCTGGCTCCCATCTTCACATGAATCAGATCACTGGAGCTGTGTGAAGTACCTTCCTGCGTCAAATGCTCCACAATCAGCCCGATCAACAAGAAACCATCCATCATAAGATCAAATGACAACAGTGACTGATGTCGGACCACCTGAAGGACAACACAGGACCACTGCTGCACATGCAACACCTCAACTCTGCAGGAACATATGCAAGGATCCTTTTAGTGGACTTCAGCTCACTTTAACAGACCCAACTTGTCAAACCCAAACTTCCTGACACACCAGATGCAGCAGGTGAGCCTGGGTGAAACCCCATTCAACAGCAGGGATGTGTGCTCTCCAAAAGAGTGCACCAGTCAGTTAAACTACTGAAATCACCAGGAGGGTGATGAGTCTGTATGCAGACGCAAGGTTGAACAACTGGCATCCATCACTGTGTGGTTTGGAACAGTCACCAAGCAGGGTGGAAACAGACTGCGACAGACGGACAGAACCGCAGAGAAAACTATTGGTGCCAGCCTGTCCTCCATTCAGGACTTAAACTCCTGAGTCAGTAAACATCACTGCAGACCCTTCACACGCTTGACACAACCTGTTTGAACTTCCCTCTGCTTGGCGCCACAGATGGCGGTACAGCAAAACAACCAGGCACGCAAACATTTTCTTTCCCAGGTCGTCACTCTGACGACCACTTAAATCAGTCATACGCTGTGAATAACCCTCTAACATCAATACACACTGCTGCCACTACAGATTAGAATTTTACACTTTTGAATGCACAAATATTAATTATGTACATATCATCTGTCATAGTCGATATAAATCCTATACGCTGTATGAGTATATAGACATTTTTACATGTAAGTACTGTACATAAATATTCATCCATAGCCATATTTTGAGTACATTGTGAGACATTGTCTCATGGATGAGTCTATTCCTTGTAGGGGAATACATACTAGGCAAATAAAAGGTGATTCTGAAAGTGAAACCTTTGGAGATGAAGTACGCCACCGACCTGTGTTTTTCATTCATGTCCAACATGATTTACAGCTGTGTGGGGTGAAGGATTAATGCCCAGATGGAATCTCTAAAAGTATTTTTGGCTGGAAACACTATTAAAACTTTGTGTTCACAAACCTTATAAAAACGTCAACATACAGATGGAACATGGTATTGTATAAATCACACGTTTCAGATGGAGGACCATTCCATTAGGACCTGGATTTATGAGGGGAAAAAAAGGGGGTGAGGATGAGGTCTTACATACAACACTGAATCACTCACCTGGATGGAGTACATGATGATTTTGAAGCAACGCACTGCAAAGGTCTTCCCCTCCCATAGAGAGTGGTTATCTAAGTGCCTGGGTGAACACAGACAGAGGGAGAGCGGTAAGGAGGATACTAAGTATTATTCAATAATACGGTGATGGTAGTGATGGAGAGCACCAAGGGTTGGAGAGCAGATTTATTTCCTCGACATCAAGGCTCCATACCCATTTTGTGTTGATTTGCTACTTACAGCATGTGGGAAAAATGTATGGACGCACAACCAAACAGGAATTTGTCCTGCAATGTGTAGAGCTCGCAATCAGAGACTCAAGCATTTGTAGACACGCAGGCGTGTAACTCCTTGTTGAATGTTGATATAAGATGGAAAATGAAAAACCCAATCGATGAAAACGATCAGGAGAAACAACATCCATCAAACACGATCGAGATGCTTACGACTGAGTACACAGAGGAAGAGGATGAAAGTGTGAAATGAATCTAAATTGTGTAATGGGCGGAAACCAAGCAAGTGATGGGTGGACGAGACCTGAATTGAAGAGGAAAATTTAAATGGATAGATTATGAGTGTTCAAAAGAAATATAATATATATGCACAAGAAAATGATAAATAGAGTTACAGCTCATATCTGAAGTACAAAATAGAGGCCCTGAATTTTGTATTTTTGTTGGCTTTTCATTTTGTTATCAAAGCGGATCAGAACTAAAATGTGGCTGTGTAATTATAAGCTATTATCCAGCTGTTCTCCTGCAAGCAGAGGTGGAAACAGTATTCAGCAGAACTCTTTTAGGTTTAACGTTTAAAGAAAAACTGATGGTTAGCCTGCTAGGTCGGATAAGATGCAGAGAAGGAAGCCGAGAGGAACAGGTGGATATACAACAGACAAAAAAAAAGGATTTGAAAAGGAATAGTAAATGTAGGGCTAGATACAAGGAACGACTGAAACACGTTCACTAAAACAGTCAAGAGGAAGAGCAAAAAGGATAAAGAGACTACAAAAGAAAACAATGATCACAAAAGGACCAGGCTCAGAGACATCCAAAGTTAAATGACAGGATCAGAGAAGATGATAAATACGTGAAAAAGCAGATAATCTACAATGTCGGAATGTGTGGAAAGAACAATATCTGTCATCATTTACAACCTTGCAAGGCAGACATAAACATAACAACATAAATCAAGCAATTTTCAATTCAAAATGTCCCATCTGCAAATCATGCACTCACATCTAGTCTGGAACAACTAAGTAACCTTGCATTGACCTTGTTGCGCCCTTCGTGCCAATCAGTGCACAGGAAAAGAAAATGCCGCAACATAGCATCGCAACATGCATCTTTCTTCCAGGTTTAGTCACACTACCTCAAAAACAACAGAGGTTTAAATAGCGGATCACAAAAACGGAGGATAGAAGCGTATGTGGGTTTGTCTCACATGAGCACGGGCGTGACTGCATTCTTGATGTTGCCATAGGCGGCTCGTCCCAGCAGCTCCCTGAAGCAGCGCTCCGTCAGCTCCACCGGGCTTTCCTTCTCCTTCTCCGACGCCTGCAGCGGAGAAGGGGAGCGGCTGGCCGGCAGCGATGCAGGTGAGGAAGCAGAAAAGAGGGAAAGGAGGGGAAAGAGTAGGGGAGGGGAAGTCGAGGCGGGAGGGGGGGGAGAGAGGTACAGACAGTGAGTGAGAGAAGGGCGAGGAGTTTGAAATCAATTTGATTCGATACCACTAACATTTCCACATTCTTGCACAAAAACACTCTCTGGACTGCTGTGTCACTGCAGCATTCCCTCCCGAGGGGACTTCTCCCTTTGCAGTTTGTCTGCAGTGAAAATTAAGAGACTGAGTTGGCTGACATGCGGGTACACATCTGTGTACTGCACATCTGTTATTATTAAAGGAGACATGTCCGTGTCTAAGTTTGTGTGTGTGTGGGCACTGAGAGCGGGCCTTCTTTGGTCTCATGCGTTTAAACCTTCACTATAACTCCATCTTAGTCATGACTAGCCTCGGGTGGTCCACCAATGATGACATTATTTATTAACATCCTCACTCTTTCATCTCGCTGGCTGCTGCTGTGGAGGAAATATGACTTCCTGCTTCTCCGTGGCTCCCATAACTGAACTCAAGGCTCCTATTCTGGAAATGTTTAGCTGTCATTTATGTCTACGAAGCTGCCCTCAATGACTGAAAAGTGTGTCTAATACACCCACAGGAGACTCCAATCTGAGATCACCCTTACAGCCTCTCACTGCACAGCTTTGTCTAATGATCTGGAGATACGCAAGTGTGAAACATTCAGCATGAGGAGAAACCAGCATCACCGTCATCTCAGAGCCTACTGGCTCCAACAATCTGACCTCTCGGCGGCTGTTTGAGCTGAGAAGTGGCGTGTTAAAAGGCGAGGATAATTTCTGTTCATATTTTCTCCTGAGGCATTTAGAAAAATTACTCAGGGAACATAAAGGGCTTTACAGGCAAACCGCATTTAAACCAATCAATCAATCAGTTGATCTTGAAGTACGATGCACAAAACAGACTCGGAGAAAGATCAGCAGCAATGAACTCGACAGAAATGAGTCAACAATTAGAAGGCTTTGCTAAAACTGTGTCCTATTTGATCTTTAAATGAACTTGTTCATGGAGATTAAAAAGAGGGGGAAAAAAGTACCATCTGTGAGTTTAATTAGACTGTACTGACTGCTGTGGATTTTATGTCTGGTAATGACTTATGATGCACAGCAGGGGCAGGCTTGTTCATAACACACACAGAGCGAAGGGAAGCTGAGAGGGAAAGGTGTCTCTCTGTTGGAGGGCGTCTGTCTCTTTCTGTCCATCTGTCTCTCTCTTTCAACACGCTCCACATTTCATCACCGTACTTTCTATTATCTACCTTCCACCCAGATCGTCCCACGTTCTCCTCGCTGCCCTCCCCGTTTGCTCTCCTAACCTTCAGATGTCGGCACTGACGTCAAAGGGAATTTCAGTAGATGGAATACTTCCAAGAGAGGGAGGCTCTACCTCTAGCTCGCAATGCAACTGTGATGCTTTTATTCTCCACGCATTGCACTCTTTCTGTTCATGCTCTGCCCCTTTCATACTGTCTCCCCCTTTCTCCTTTTAAAATGTCTGCCCATGTCTTGGCGTCTTTGCCCTTGGATGCTGCAGGTGGGCAAACAAACACCCATAAGGGGAAGCAGAGCTGTCAGTGGGTTCACTCAGTGATGACAATGATGATGAATGACAAGGGTGACGGCTGACTAGACTGCCAGGACAAATATGGCCCAACATAAGACAAATATCACCAGTGGCTTGCGACATAATGGCTCTGGGCTGAGTGATCACGGCATCCCAGGTCAACGCTGACTCATTCTGGGTCATCACCTCTTGACACAGCATGGCCTGTTGTGTGAGGATGACATGGTAACACCTAAGGGTGGCATCAGACCAAATTGTGTTTGGAAAAAATGTCAGTGCTTTATGGAAATTGCACCATTGCCCTCGTGTTTCCCCTTTATTCATGCATGCTGTGAAAATATTCACACAATCATGAATATCCTTGAATTTCTCCACACGCACGCAATTAACTTATACCTAGTATCATTGCAGACAGGACAGTGTGTTTATATACTTTATTTTTCTAACTTTTATTGACAACATTTTCCATTAATATTAAACAGGTCCGATGAACAGCAACATACACAACGATGACATTTTCTTTGTCAACACTCACCTCTCTGTGCGCTCTCCGCTCTGCAAGTTGAAAAGCAGAGAGGGAACGATCTTGTCCATGTGCTGAGGGTCCCAGATATTGGCCTGCAGCTCATCATTCACAGTCTTCCTCACCACACCCTGCAGACCCTTGATACCTGCCATGCGGATCCTGGAGGTAACAGAAATAGATCAGAGAATAGACACCAGACACTGTTTGACTGGTAACCAAATCTATAAATGGATGATTATATTTAGGTAATCTTATTTCTGTCTATTGTTTGTTACCCTTTATTTCTGCAAAGCTATATTTAACTGATCAAAGATGTCACTTTGTCTATTTTCTCACTTTTAAAGATCACATTTTTTGATGAAAATATAAAAAATGTCAGGGGGAAAAGGTAATCTAAAAATAAGAGACTTCCTTACTTAATTATTCTGCCTCAAGTGCAATCAAGTTGTCCACTCACTTAGTGCGGACGTCCGGGTCCTCGAAGCTGGAGTGGCACATCTCACTGAAGCGCGACACGAAGAAGTCATAACTGCGGTGGTACGATGGTGTATCCTCTTCTATGTTGGCAAACTTCACAAACTGAGAAGGGAAAAGGAGACGGGCGGACAAATTGAATATATCTTCATGTCAAACTGAAACGCTCCAACTCAAGATGTACGGTAATAAGCCTGCTCAATTTGATTAAAAGCTCCTTAATGAAATCAGCCTAAATCCACATGATGAATATCTCCTCAGATAAAGTCAAACCACAGCAACATAACATCTCATTAAGAGTGAAAAGCACAAGGGCAGAGGGGGGCTCTCCCACTGGGCGAGAAAATGTCACCATTTAAACACACTGACATTTAGCTTCACAACACTCTCCAATTAATAAATCATGAACTGGAATTTCTTTGGGAATTAAGTTGTACGACAAATTAACAGTAGAGCAGATGGTTATTAAAGAACTCCTCATTCAAAGAAGATAGGCTGGATTAGTGCAGTAACCCAAAAATCAAATCACCAAATACAAAAAGCAAATGTACAAAATGAACATCCCGACGAGCCCCTTGTGAAACCATTTCCTGTGTATATAATGGGTGGGTTTGGAATAAAATGAAGTACCCTTGAGCAAATTAAATGAAGTGAACGGTTTCTGCGCTACCCGACAGTAATATTGGGCAGCTTCCAGGTATCAGTGTATCAACTCTGTGTCAGCTGAAATGGATTTCTATCTGATTGAAAAGTATAGGGTCTTAAACTATAGCTGATGCAGAGCTGAGATTATAAACATTTGTGTTGTTCTTAAAGGCTACACCAGGAGAAACTAACCCTTCCTCTCTTTTCTATCACATCGCGTGAAACAAGTTGACAGAAACACTAACTCAGGTACTGATGTGTTCAACACTCGGCTGGTGCTGGAAAGGGCTCTGCAGTACAAGGTTTGAGAAACAGTGTGAGGAAACCTTTGCCGGGCGTGAGCATTGTGACGATGAACTCTCTAATCCACTCTCTTCACCTCCCACTGGGACGGGTCTGCAGCTACAGCATTTGTTTGCAGTATATGTTTAGTTCAATGAATGAGAAACTTTAGGGTTGTGTATTCTCTAGGGATTGAGCAATTACAGCAAAACAGATCCAAATCAATATCTTCAGAATGTTCAACAACAGAATGAATGCAAAGCTTTAAATTAGCACTAACTGCTAAATTAATTTACTATTGATCGATTGTAAAAAGCAGTGTGATGCACGATGGTAAATAACACAGCAGCAATGTGTGCATGTGTGTATATGAATGGATCCCTATACTGCCTTTGCATTTGAATAAATACACACCTATGAGTTTGTGCAACGGAGATTGGTAGCATTAAGATTATGAGTGGGAAGCTGGATGACTGGCGAGCATTGCCACGGTGTTCTGCAGCTAATCTGATTTCCTATAATTATTCTCTGCTGACCCAGCTGACAGCGCACATCAGAGGAAGCTCATCACTCCCACCGCCTACCTGCCCGAGCCTTAAGCTTAAAAGCCTTAACATCTTTTACTTTGCCATCACGTCAAGGAAGTAAATGTACACCGTCAACTTGTGATTTTACATTTATTTTACTAAGAATGCAAGATGAATATTGCATTTTCTCTCTCCTGAATGCCACGAAATTTCAAAACTCTGCTCGTCATAAAGAAGGAACGAAGCCACCAGTTGTGTAATGTTTAGGGGGTTTTGTCGTTTCATAGCTGCAAAACTATAAAACATGACATGGACGCTTTAAACGTGTAATGTAATCTTGAGAACTCACAGAGTTGGTTCCTAGGATCTGCAGGCTGGGTTTGTCCGACTCTAGCAGCTTGCGCACCATCTTGAGGAAACTCTCCACAAAAAGGTTGATGCTCTGACAGTGGCAGGCCATCAGCAGCTGGTCCAGGGCTTCCATGGCTATGCACACATACCTGAGGAGGAGGGCACAGAGACACAGAAACATCTGGATGACACCATTAACCCTGTAGCCAATGTAATCTGTCTGGGCATTTCTTTTGGACAATATAATGTATGCATATATTCGTAATGTCTGACTGCACACAGTAACAGAAATAAAAATGTGAAAAGCTCTGCCAGACGGACTCTGGAGACTCGCATATTGAACAGATTTCGAGCATAAATGTAATCTGCACAGGCTGTTTGCATTGGCGAGAATCATCACAGTGTGTCCTGGTTATGAGTCATAAAAGACAAGAACTTCTGTGGCATATAAAGCAAGTACGAAGCTTATAGAAATCGTCAATGACCATACACAAGCCATGGTGTTTTTTCATTATACAGACAGAAAAGGGAAAAGAACAAATACATATTTGGTGTAAATGCAATGGCATGACTTATCCCATTTGCATTTGGGGTACATGTGATTTGTATCCTTTTAGACAGTCCTGTTAATGGGGATGTTTAAAGCATCTTAAGCTCTTTGATAGACTATCAGTGTAAGTCTGTATGATGAAAGGCTATTCCATCCACCACTATTAGTTCAAAGCAAGACAACCTCAAATTCTAACCAGGATTTTAAAGTATTCACTTCAACTGTGATGAATTTAAAATCGGTTACGTTGATGTGTGACAGAGAATAACGGTATTTGTTGGGGCAGAGACAGCTGGAATGTTTTGAAATGACTGATGCTCACCCATATCTGTGTCGGGCCACATCCCTTGACAATCTCTCAGACAGGTAGGCTCCGATACGGTCCAGCTTCTCCGGAGCCGACAGGGCGTAGAATGTCAGCTTCTCCATGTTGGCCTTCACCAGCCCATCCTAAGAGAGTGACAGAGGGAGAATGAGGGATAGAAAGAGTAAGAAACCGGGGGAAACAAGATAGAGCAAATACGAAAGTTTGAGGGTTTTTAGAATCCGAAGAGGAGTTTGGCCCAAATGAAAAGTCACTCTGAGGTCAGAGGAGATGTCCATGATGCTTGGATGTCCACTAAACTGACGTCAGGATAAATAAGTTATGACAAATTGATGTTTTCCACTACACATTTCAGGGGTAATGCAGTACTTTGTGTACTCAAGTACAGTATGTGCTTCTGCTCAAAACCCAAACTGTAACTAGTTCACAAAGTTTACATCCTACTTTCCCCCTTGACCCACTTCACTGCTTTTCAGTCTGGTCAGGGGGAGGAGTGAGCTAAAAACATCTCTAGTCCATTGAGATCCAGTTTATATTCAGGCAAAAGCCAAAACATGCGGTCAACGAAGCAGCACTCCAAAAAAAGAACAGTCAGACACTCTTGGTAAAACTTTGAAAGATACTTTTATACCCTCCAAGTTTCCTTTGCATACCCAAAGCACAAGGCAAAGGTGATTTATTTTTAAATACATCATACATTTACAAAGAACATCCACAGTTTTTTCCATCTGTGAAAAGTTGGCGACAAACAGTCACGTTATTCCTGCAGTCTTACAAGGCGGCCACCTCGCTCAAATTTAGTCCCGCCTACTGTAGCTCAACAAAACTGCGACAGTTGTCATCACGGAAAACACTATTTTCTAACAAGCGTGGTGGATTTAATTTGGGACGGCATTACACCGATGTGGTGGTGCAGGATAATAATCAGTAGAGTGAACCGAGAAAAGCGCTGCCAAAACTGCTTAGAGGGAAGAAAAAAAGCCATTATGTTTGGTTGTTTGACCGCAGCAAAGCAGGAGCCGCCCTTTAAAGGCTCAAGTCGGTCACTGACGTTGGCTGAGTGAGTGATGAAATTACAGCATTACGGGTCTGATATATTCAAGAAAGTCACAACACTTAGCCGGCATTCACAAAACCAGGATCCTGAAACTGAAGCAGTTGAATGGAAGACGTCACTCATTTTATTATTTCCACGTGTGCTTTTTCTCCTATGAAGGGCAGCATCAGTTGCCTGTTATTCCAATTCAAGATTTTACAGTTTCAGGGCCTTGCTAATGTGCATGCCAGCTCATTGGTATGGCAAACCCACAAGAAACGGGGGCCCCATCAATATTAATAGTTGTACCTATGCATTCCAAGTCAAATTCCACTCATCAGAGGGTTATTTGAGGACAGGGTGATCGCTCCGCTTTTGTTTGCATCTAAAAGACATCCCGAAGCTAGAATCCATCACAGATCACACCACCAGAACATTGCAGCTGTCTATAAAATCAAGCGTAGCGTTAGTTCTGGCAGGCCACGACGTCAAGCTCTAAATCAGCAGCAACAGCGTAGCTGTCAAAACCGAGGAGATCAGCTGACGGCTCAGCTGACTCCCCGTGCTCGCTTCCTATTGGGAAATTGTATTCAGAGCGCGCTATTTAAACTGCTCTAGCCTGACCTCCCTCGTTGCTTCCTCTGCCGGCGTTTTCAACCCACCTCCACCCCAGCTCCTCCCGTCATCTGTTATGTACCTTACCATTGTTCTTGTTGGTTGCTCTGCTCTGTCTGGGGGTTTTTCTTTGCTGCTACGCTCCCTGCTTATGCCGTTCATGAGGGCTCATGAAGGGCAGGAAGGTGCTCTTCATGCCTCAGGCTTTCCACGCAAGCGCGTGGAAGAGCGGGGAGTCCCAGAACAGTACCATACCGCCAAATGAAACTTGCGCAAATAAATAAAGATTCTTTTTGACAAAGTGGTCCTGACTGAAACAACACCTTCCAGTTGAAGAGCTAATTTGGGGCTTTGTTTATTAGAGTCAATCATTTTGTAATTATGTAGACAAAGTGCAGACTTCTTTTTAGTGTTAACATAGTAAATTGTGAGCCCTTCCTAACGATACACTCCAGTCATATCCAATCCAATTGAAACTAGTAATGTATACTACTGTGGAGACATTTTGGAATTGCACAAGATGTACATAGAGAATACAATTTAAGCACCTTACCACTAATTAACACTGAAAACACAGTTAATGTGTACAAACATACCTACATGTGCAGTGTGACACACACTAATAAATGTTATCCCTGTTCCCGAGCTGCTTGGATACCGTTAGTTACAGTCTCGGTAGCAGCAGCTTTGGGAGTACAATGAGCAGGTGCACAGAAAATAGGAGAAAGAGGTCTGCGTGTATTAGTGTGTCCCATGTGGTGTCATTTGGCCGCAGATCTGTTTGGAAAAAGTGGGTTACTGCGGTATCAAAAAAGGCACTCCTAAAAAGTTTCCTCTGCAACAAATTGGCTCCTTCTTCTCCACCCAAATGCATTCTCTTTATGAGTCATCTGTGTCGGATCTGAAACGGTCTGATGATGAGGTCTGTGGTGTCACAGCTTTGAAGCAGATAGTTAGGTATGGAGGCTGTGCGGTGTTTTCTTATCGCCTTTACCTCACCTTCTTCCTGAATCTAGATAAATGAACCTGCCAGGGACTACAGATGGAAAGCGTCCAGCTAAATCTGCATTATTCAAAGCCACTGAAACATACTACACCATGGTCGCATAATTTAATCACCACCACTAAGCTAAAGGCGGACTAGTATTCTGCATGGTAATGTTTAATTGTCTAATTTAGCCACTTGTTAGCGACCTACCTATATTAAGACAAAGAAAGTGTAGAAAAAAAACCTTATTTCCAGCATCCAACCAAAAACCCAGTGACTTCAAGAAGTGCCGGACGTCTAAATATGCTGTTAATTCTCCTGGTTTCAGGACTCACATTGCAGCACTCTATAATCTAGAAACCAATCTTTACAAAGACAGCAAATCTTTAGAAAATAACCAACAACTATTGACCAAATGCATTAGCAAGATTTACATGATTTCTATACACAGTCATACAGACAACAGGGCAATAGTGATCGACTTCAGATTATAAACGTGCCTGTTTGGATTCAGAAAAGCATCATTAACAAAAGTAACTTGAGCTTCTCACCTCTGGGTCTTCTGGGAAGATGTTGTCTACCAGTCTCTTGTACCGAGGCCTGAGCGCCCCACAACAACCACAAACCCCTGAGGAAGACAAGATGTGGGGAGGGAGAAAGAGAAAGAGAGAGGTTGTTGAGTAGATGACTGGCAGAAATGCAATGAAAACAAAGAGAAATAACGAGTAAATATTTTAATTTCTTGTCCCTTGTATTTGTCTGTTCTGTGTAAATGAGAGAACACAATGCGTGTCTTGAATCAGCCACTTGCTCCACAGGCAAGGTTAGAGACACTACATACTGTACTACTGTATCGACACTCATCAGTGATATACAGTAATTACAAGGCAGCGATGAAAAGCAAGTCATAGCACATAAAGATCAATACAAGTATAAAAATAATAAATAAGAATATATTAAGAATAAAGAAAAATCATTAATTTAATATTGTAAATGTCAGCTTTGGCAAGCTAACAAGCAAGTATTGACAATAGCTTTGTCTCACCAGTATAATTGTTAGGGCCTATTTAAGTGACACACTTGAAATTAAATATACACGTCGTTCATTTTATTAGGTGCTAGGTTGTCTAGACTGCTGCGACAGGTAAAAAAAATTATCAGCTGACGTGCAGAGAAGCAGGGAATTTCCTGGGGGCTGCTGAATATGCAAAAGACAAGACAGACTGACAGAACTCCATCAATAGCTTTCATTAATTTTCACATGAGGGCAAAGAAAATATAGCAAGCATCCACCAAACTGTAAATGCAAATACCCTGCAAGAATAAAGAAAAAGTGCACTAATGTTAAATGAAAATCACCGCTGTCAGTACTGGTGTGATACCATCATTCAAAGTACAAAAAAAAACTTAAAGATGTGTTCATCTCTATGGAGCTTCTGGTAAAACAGAAGTATGGCTAAGTGAAGGTAATTCTGTGGCAAGGGATAGCCAGATATGGTAAGAATCACATGATTTCAGTCACAATATTGCAGCTCAGATAACACACACACACACACACACACAGATACGCATACACATACACACACTCGTTATTTCTGTCAATGCAATCAAGACAGAAGAGAAAAGTGGAGCACACTGAGGATTGATTTCTCTGACTTTGCACTGAAGAGAAAGGCAAGCTGGCAGGAAAGAGGAGCAGGATTTTGATTGGTTGAAGGATTTCAGCAGCGGTGAGTCATAAAGGGATCCTGGGAACATTAAGTCAACGCAAAAAGAGAAGAGATAACCTCCATAAACGCCAAAATGTTTCATTTAATCCGTTATGCAGCTCTGCATAAGGACTTATAACTTCCTGCTTTAGACCAAACAATGATATTTCAGAGTGAGTAAAAAGAAAGCTAATTACAAAAAGTAGGTCATTATACTGTCAGCATGTTTAATGAATGGTTTGATAACCTGACATTTCACATTGAGAGAGTAGAAGTTTAATGTACGTTTAAAAAAAAAGCAACACAATCTGCAAAGAAACACCTTTTGTTCGGTCCTTCCTGTATCCATCATAACCTCCGTTTCCTTCCTTCTTTTCTTCCGAAGAAAAATGTTTCATTATTTATTTGTTTTCCGTTCGCAGTCACACAGACTTCAGCCTTTTATACTGACGATGCACTAAAACTCCATTCTGAGAGCCTACCGACAGACATTAACAAGATCACCAGCTGCCCAGTTTTCTTCGCCTCACAGAGTGCTTTATCCAACATACAGTAGATTCTCCCTTTACAACAAACCAAGACAACGCATTAAATTGTGTGCACTGTGAAAAGATTTGTTTTCTCAGTATGAAATTGACAATTGTGTATATTTCACACAGATAATGGAGGCAATAACCTGCAACTTGCCTATTTAGTAATGCAAACACCACTTTTGCCATTTTTGCTTGAAAAATTACTTTAATTGATTATCAAAACAATTGCTTAGTTAATGTAAGTTGTTTGCAGCCAGTTGGCAGCACAGGCCTGCTTGGCTAAATAAGCTGAGCTAAGACTTTGAAAAGTCAATTTAGACAGACAATTATTATGTTGTAATTTATTCACATGCATGCTCAGATTAGCACAAGATCACTTTTTATCCAAAGCACAATTTGCATCTCATTGAAGCTACCACACAAGGAGCTGCAGTTTAGGGTTCAAGTGTCATAGAGAGACTTTGCGTGTGGGACACGAGGATCGAATCACCAACCCTGGAGGACCCACTCTACCTCCTGAGCCACCAATAATGCTCCCTCTACTGGACTACGTCCCTGCATTCACTAGCCTTATGTTATTATCAGTGACCTACACCTGGGAGGAGGGCATTCAGCACAGGCGGGATGTCCTTCAGGAGTGAAAGGCATCTTTAGGGCCTTAACTGCTTAGGAGCCCCTCTGTTTCAAAGGCATCTCTCCAAAAGTTCTACTGATCTCCGCAGCAGGAGCTCTGCTGGTGTTCAGGCTTATCTCCGAGAGCTGTGTGTCTATTCATAGTGCTGCTCCTCTCTCTCCTCCATCACTTCAAACTCTAATGAGGCCTCATGTGCACCCCTCCCTCCCTCCCTCTGTCCCTTCCTCCTGCAACTGACCAACCTCCCCCTACCACCTTCTCACTCATCCTTGCTGTATTGGCTCAGGGCCCGAGTGTAGGAGGTGAATTAATGAAAATGCAGCAGGTCCCAAGAGTTCAGAGGAAAGGGTGGAGGACAAAGAGTGACAGAGCAGCTAAAGAGAAAAAGAGACAGAGATGGAAGTGTGATGGGGGAGGTGGACTGTGATGCGCTGAATGAGTCACAGATTAGTGTTACTTATTGCATCTTCTCTGTCCAGCACAAATCTGTCCTGTCCTCTCTGTCAGCACTGCAGCACAGAGAAGATATCTGGGTAGAAGTTGCATTGGAAAAGTTTTTTTCGAAACAAGGGAAAACCGTAGCACTCTCGCCTCACAGCAAGAGGGTCCTGGGTTCGATTCCCGGGTCGGCCCGGGTTCCTTCTGTGTGGAGTTTGCATGTTCTCCCCGTGTAAGCGTGGGTTCTCTCCGGGTTCTCCGGCTTCCTCCCACAGTCCAAAGACATGCAGGATGGGGATAGGTTGATTGGTGACTCTAAATTGCCCGTAGGTGTGAATGTGAGTGTGAATGGTTGTCTGTCTCTACACGTTGGCCCTGCGATAGACTGGCGTCCTGTCCAGGGTGTACCCTGCCTTCGCCCAATGACAGCTGGGATTGGCTCCAGCCCCCCGTGACCCTAAATACAGGATAAGCGGTAGAAAATGGAAGGATGGATGGGAAAACCGTAGTGCTATTGTGCCAAATATCCACAATATTCTTTGACAGCTCACTGGGTGCAGCGATTTGTTATTTCCACTCATGTGGTGCACTGCAAGCGTCCGGGTTTCCCATAACAATCGGTTATAAGCAAGTTCTATTCGTAGGTACTTTTTGTGTGACTTTAAAGTCGCTGCCATTGTTTGTTGGGTCAGCTGCTATGGGCCAATTGCACACAGAGTTGGGATACATTTTATAGCTATACTATATAACTGAACTGTTTTCTGAAACAAAAGCCAATTCTTCCTAAAGCAGAAAAGTAGTTTCAGGATTTTAAGAGGCTTGATGAAAAGCAGTTGATGTTGCATATACTGGTCACTACAACAATAAATGTTATAGGAATGTGAACTAATGATTATGTTCATTATAATTGCTTTATTAACTGATTGATTGTTTATCAGAATTGTTGTTGATTCATTTCCAATTGACAAGTCGTTAAATAGTGGTGCTCGAGACTTCAAAATGTCCTGTAATTCCATGTTTCTGTTAAATAATAAGACTCCTGCAGGCTTACTGCAAGTTGGAGAGAACACCGAATAGCTTCCGAGTTTCTGTGAACATTAAAGCGAGTTGTTAAGTGTTTCTGGTGTTGATAATGGTGGGTTAGTGTGGAAAAAGCTGAGAGAGAGAGAGAGAGATCAGCAAGGTGGGTGGACAAGAATTTGGATGACAGCGGTTAAAAAGCAACCGCAGGGGGGGTCTCACGACATCCTCCCACTCTGCATAACAAGCTGACAACACATTTACGGGCTGTTCACCAAGAAGCTCCATACACACTTGCACACAAACATACACACCAACACACACACACAATGAGAGGCACAGAATGATGGTATTAATTGGTTGTTGGTAGACAGAACAAGACAATAAAAGAGAATGTGGACAACCCTGAAGCATGGTGCACCAGACTTGAACTTTGGCCTGTGTGATGCTTCTTACGTGTTTCAATGGCTAGATACTACACATCCATACAGAATTAATTTAAGCATGCACATGTGTACACGTGTGTGGGGGTCTCCACCCCTCAAACACCACCATAGCAAGGAGCCAGCCAATCACAATGCTATTTTTATCCCCAGTAACAATGGGCTGGTACATTAACAGATTAGGCTGTCCATTTCCCCCAGGATGTCAGCTTAGCATTTCCACATTAGGGTGAGCGAGAGATAGAGAGTGGAATGGGGGAAATGCATGGTGAAGTGACAAAAAATAGTGGCAAACAAAAATGCATGCCAAAAAGATACATGTTTGTGCATGATAATATATTTTTTTGAAATCCTCCACCCACATAATGGGAGTGTTAATGTAAGTACTGCTCTCTGGGCTGCATATCTTAGCCCTGAACAGCAAACCATATAGTTTGTGCTTGAATGACAAAAATATTTTTTTCTACAGCAACATGATAGTCAAACTAGTTACAAACGCACACACACACAATATAGTGTGTGACAAGTAGACCAGCACATCTTGCAGTATGCTCTCTCTCAAGCTGCTGTCCCGAATCTGCTCTGTTGTACCTAAAGTCACATGACTGCCAAGAGAGAGTAAATATAGTCCTGCCAGGAGAATATCAAACGTTGGATGTGTGTGTGTGCGTTTGTGTGTGAGAACAAGAGAGAGATCGAACAGTCACCACACATTTAGTCCTCCTCACCTTCACCTGGGGTCATGCAAAGCACTGGTTTTAACGGTCCAGACTCACAAGCACATATACGAACGTACAGAATCAAACAAACACGCTGTTGCCACCTACATGCCGTGTATATATATACCCGTGCATAATGCATGAAGCTTCTCCTGACAGTTACAACGCATGTTGTCCTTCAGGGGTGTTATTACGTAAGAGGGAGCGGGGAAAGACAGCCCAAATCTTGCTATATTCACATCAGCAAACAAAGATGGACAAAAACGTCCTTAAACAGTAGATTCACACAGTTAAATTGCAAGCACATAGCAGAATCAAAACAAATACACAGAGAGTTCAAGGCAAGCAGTGAGAAGAGTGTAAGCAAATAATGATAATGAGCAAGGCTGTTTCAAAAGCCAGCCAATATGCACATTAGCTGTTGCTCAATGAATTTGGGAGAGCTGTATAAGCAGCTGAGGAGTGGAGGCGAGTAACACGGAGGAGAGGCTTGATAGCATTAGGGAAAGCGTGACAAAGAGGGAGACTTTCTTTTTTTTCCACCAAAAACATGCAGATAATGACAGCCATTCAAATGTGTTGCATATATAACCACAACATCAATCTATCCCCCCGCTTCTCTCAGTCACGACGAGCCCTACCTCATTGAAAATCTATCTTCAGGCTATAGACACGCATGCACATTGCACACGCACTTTGCAGAGGCATATGAACAGACACCAATCCATGTGCAAGTCAGATTCAAAGCACATATTCGATCCAGTGTGGGTGGAAGCAAACATGGCTGGTATAATGCGACCAACATACTGATGTTCAGACCCGGCTGGCAACAAATCCTCATGACACACGATGAATCACAGTCAAACAGGCGCTGAAATCGGGCTATGAGGGACTCAAGCCAAGAGCCCCACTTCCATACAGTGGCTCAGTGGTTATATCCATGCATGTGGTTGGTTATATATCACGATATAAATAGATATCACAAAATGTTTCCTGGTAATTCAATAAATAGTCTATATGAACCACATGGTTTTTTTTGTATACTTATTAAATATGCACACGTCTTTCATGAACAGCTTTAGTGAAAAATGATCGATTTTCGGAAAATTTTAAGTTAGTATATGCTTATTATTATCAATTTAATGTGTATCATGATACCTCGATATGATCTGATCATGATAGGATTCTAGTGAATAGAATTATTATCAAGTATTGTCTAGCCCTATAGCTCACCAGTGCACGACACAGTGAAGCCTAACTGAGCTTGTTCTTCCAGTACTCTCTGTCGTTATTCATTAGCCTACTAACCAAAGCCACTTTCCATCAATAGTCTGCAAACTCAAAGCAGAGCTGACTACGTTTGTAATTAGTGCTAATCAATGAACCATATATCAACATGTCTCAGTCACACCGGAGCAACGGTAAATGCTAACACCAAGGGCATTTTCTGAAGATCTCAAAGTTTGACAGAAAAGAACAACATTTCTTCAGCAACATTAATCGATTTCTTGTTTTCAAGGTAGCATGGATCTATCCTGTGTGACCTAAAATACTGAAAAGTCTTGAAAATCATTCAAGGATAACATCTATACCGTATGGTTGACAACATCCCAGTCATACATACAGATAAATACAACAGTTAGCTTAATATGATACAAGAACACAATGTTAACACCTCACATATAACAGCAACTATAAGCAAACTATGAGTAAAAAGAGATTATCAAATAAGTATTACCAAAAATAAACATCTTCAAAGCGGTGTTCCCATGAAGTGCCTTTGAAAGACGTTACACTAGTGACCGATGCAGTCTATCAGCCAAGAGGAAACGTGTTTGTAGAATGTAGGGAAACTGGCTTAATGCTGGATGCTTCACATTACTCGCATGCTTACACAGCTGACAAAAACACAACGGAGGAGTGACTGTTATCCTTACCGTACATCGATCGTGATGTTAGAGTCTCGCACTACAGACGCTTGTGTTTCCTGAATGCAGCCTCAGTCATGCAGAAACACCACTGTGCCAAGAGGCACTGAAAAACGCACACAAACACGGCTCACTCTGGTATAAACGCCTGCACGTGTGCTTGGAGCTAAAAATGCGCACCGTGATTGGTGCAGAGCCTGCTTCTGTGGACTGAATGACACACACACACACACACACTCTCCCTGCCGTGCAGACACAGACACACACACACACGAATGGGGGGGCTGTGAGGGCAACGTCAGAGGGAAGCGTGCCGTGATGACCTTGGATTTTCCTGTTCGTCTTCTGCAACAGTGCTCCTTCTGAGGGGGGTAGTGCAGATTTCACATGCAGGCGCACATACCAACACACCCACCTCACATCTAATCGTTTTTCTCAGTTGCAGAGAAAGACACAGAAAAAAGGGGGCGGGTAGGGAGAGAATAAGAAAGACACATGCACTACCGGATAGAAAGGGAGAAGACCTCCCACCCACGCAATCTCCTTCTCTCTCTCCCTCTCTCTCTCTCTCAACCCCAAGCCAGCATCACTCAACCCCTTCCTGTCCATCTACTCTTCCCATGTATCTTCCAGATAATACATTTATCATCATACAATACCTTTCATCTGCTGGCTCACTTATGGCAGTGCTTCTCATCTGCACATGAATGCACTACATGAGTACAATTTCTAACTATATTACAGCACAGCTATAAAACTATGACAAACATAACCGGACTTAAGGTTCACATAATTTTCTCTAATGCAAAAAAATGCAGGGAAATTACAATTCTGATGATGCTGCAGTTCAAAGATTACTTTGCATTTATTTTAAAGATACACTCTCAGCATTTAAAATGGGATTTGGAAACTATCTAAGATAGACCTGGCTTATACAGAGTGAGAAAGTGAAGCTCCAGTATAAACCTTGGGTATGTAATTACCAAAAGTGCTCATTTGTCACTGATTGAACAAAGAGAGTGGGCTACATCAGGACTGGTGCAATGAATTAAAGATGGTGGTGAATTGGTCTCAGCTGGGCAGCTAAATATAAGAAAAAAAAACATTCAGACGTAGCTGCTCGTCTTTAGGCAGCATCATACAGTATGACACTATCATTTCACTGCAGCTCGGAGCAGGTGTATTTGTGATACTTTAATAAACTCCTTCAGGAGAAATTAAACTCTACACATACTGTGAATTTCCTTTTTGTACTTTGGGTTGAGTTACAGGGGTCTTGTTTGATATCACTTTACATGAATACTCATCATTATCATTTATAATTGAGCTTTGTTTTCCTCACTCTAGCATGGCAATATTCCCTGTGGACCTATTAGGGCTGTTGGAATGAACTTCGGGAATCAAATCTAATTTGAATAGAAAAAAACAGTACTATTCGAATGCTGAAATTAGTATTCATTTTTTTTTTTTAAATAAACGCGTTTTCTAACATTAGCAAATCTCAACCTGTCCGCCTTAGTCGCATAAACGGATGCTTTTTGACACATGAAGTCTGGTGTCAAGTTTTCTGAATCACAATCTCATATCAGAAATAGTCGAAAGTGGCGCGCATGCGGAGGTAACACACGGAGATAACCACCCGGCAGCACTCGGTGAAATGAAAACAAAGATATCGAAGGACCTCTAGAAGCGATGACATCATGACAAAGATGCATTCGTGCTGCTTACTGCTAACTAGATCGACCCGCGTCTCCATCGGTTTATTCATCTGGAACGAGACCAACGGCAGGATGTATGTGAGAAAGTGAGAGGAGGAGAGCGTAGCCATGGCAACGGGGACACAGCGTCCTCAGGAGAACGGAATGTGGTAATTCATCATATTTATTGGTAATGTTTGTGGAACGCCCTCTAGTGGACAGGAAGTAAAACAACCACATTGCCGATAATGGCATTGGCAACGTATAAGCCTGTGTAGTGTAGTTAATATTATTAATAGGCTCAATTTGAGCATTAAATATTTGAATATAATTTGAATATTGAAAAAAATATGGAATAAAATTTCAATTATATTATAGAATAAAATTGACAGCTCTAAGACTTATAAGCATCTCTTTCTGATGGAGGAACTAGCATCCCTCTAATCCAAAGGAGGGCATTTAAGATTTTATGAATCAGTCAACCAGACTGAAAATGGAGTAACCACAGCCAGAGTTTCTTCTTAATGTTGGCCTACTCGAGTGCTCAAGACAGTACCCTCTACAAACTTAAACAGAATCAATACTACAAGCAAGGACAAAGGTCAGAGAAGGTCAAACCAAAAACAGCAATGTCATATTTATAGTTGAATATCATGGAACCATATGGAGGAAAGCAAATGTTCAGTGAAATAATTCTCTATTCATCCGACTTGGAGACAGAAAAGCAGCCAGAAAGAGAACAGAGCTAGTGGTGTTGTCACTTACCCTTGCCAATGCGATGGTCCAGAAGGGTACGACAGTCCAGTGCCAGCCTCTGAGAGGCCGGGACATCAGGCGCAGGCAAGGGCATGGCAGGCAAACAAGCACACAACAGTCCGCAAAAAACCACACACACACACTCAGACACACACTATTCCTTTTATAGACCCAGAAAGCCTCCTAACCAAAGCCAAAAAATACAAGCAAAACTACAAGAGACAGACACAAAATCTCTAATTATCTGGTTAGAATGTTAAAGTAAACCTACCTATCAATACTCAAAAACAAAAAAATCAACTGCTGTCAAATTCACAATTCCTTGCTAGAAAATCTAAATGCAAATATTTACTCACATGCATGCACAACTCCCCAGTTTGGCTGCAATGAACATGCACACGACAACATACACTTTCCCTCAGTCAAGCCAGAACAGAAAAGCCAACTCCAACTTCTGCGCAAAGTTTCACACCGGAAACAAGCTCCCAAATTCACTCAGAGTCCTTGCTGAACACCAAGTTGTGCGTCTGTCTTGAGGCTTCTTAGTCATTTATGTTTGCACATAGGTAGATTGACCGCATTAACGAAGAGATTAGCGATTAGTCCTTCAACGGCAGCTCTGCTCTCCGTGGTCGCCTCTCTCATTAATAAACATCTCACTAACACAATGGACCTCACTATCCACCCAAAGACTCTCTCTGGGTGAGAGAGACAGGGAGACACAGAGAGAGGGGGGTGGAGAGAGGCAGGCAGAGAGGGGCACTGTGGGACAGCCATTCAGTCAGTGGGCTTGAGGTTCAAGGAATGTCGCCATCAGCAGAAGACAGCACAGGCAAAATATCTGGTGAGTGATTTCAGTGCAAATTCACACACAGCAAGAACAGACACATTAAACACACACACACACGAAACACTGACGCAAAGCTTCTCTCACAAACACTTTTAAAATCAGCAGAGATCCATCGTATTGACTGGGCAGCTCACAAACTACTTCTTTCCTCAGCAAACCCACTTCTTCCGCAGTGTCCTATATTCCACTTTTGGAGGACCATAATCACGCCTTCAGACATTTCACAGGTGTTTAATAGTTTGTGTTTCCCACCTGTCATGTTGGATGCTAGCCACAAGGCGGCGTTGGTCTTCCAGGATCACAGAGGCAGGAAGATGGGTAGCGCTTCAGCCGCGAAACGAGTCTCCACCGGCGCTTCGAAAATCAGGAAAACCGCAGGATTGTCTTTGGCCTGTGGGAGTAAGTATTCCAAAATTAGCCCATACCCTAATACATATCGTTGTCATTTTAACATGTATGAATATATCAACGTTTTCCCGTTATCACGTTTACGTGACCAGTCACCAGCAAGCAGTATAACGTAACATCTTAAACACCGCAAAAGAAATCGCAAATCATGACAGTTGTCAGTAAAATTAAGTTAACACTAACGTTAGCAATGCTAGCTGTCACGGGTTTACAGCTAACGTCAAATGTTGACCTCTCGTGGTATCTTAAGGGTTTCGTTAGTTTCCTTTTGATTTCGATAAGGTTAAGACACACACTTGTAGTTGTAAAATCTAACGAGGCTAAATCATTATCTTCCTATGCCAGTAGCAAAATGATGCTAACGCTAGCTAGCGACCTGCTCGGCTTGCTTTAACGAGAACCCCCTGTCTGCGCTCATCTGTACGTTAATTAGTGTCGCCGCGAATGACTTACCATGAAGTTAAAAAGCCTTAAAATGCGTGGCATAAGAACAGTGAACGCCAGCACCCGCCCGAAGTTCAGCTATGCCAGGACACCATACATTTAGCGTTAGTCACGGCGTTACCGTCCCTCTAGCAGACAGCTGCTACAGGCTAATTGTAAATATGTGACAGCCCACCAGACACTTTCATCATGTTTGAATACGTGCAGTCGAGGCGCGCAGCACCGGATCTGTTTCCCTTACCCCATACTTTTTAAGCGGATATATATTGGAAAGATAAACAGCATATCAATACAAATGCGTGGGTGAAATACAGTGTGTTGTGACTTTAAAATAAAAGTATAATAGACTGTGCCACTGAGTCTCCTCATTAGCCTTGGAGCTGACCTGAATTACAGTTTTTTCTTCATTTATAGTAATTTAATGTATGTTTATGTTCCTTACTGCAGTACTTATCTTATTGTTTAGTCTTTGTGATTATTGTGCGTACTGAACACCAAGGCAATAAACTCCAAGACAAGCATTGTTGTTATAGTGAACAAAACTGTTATAGCAATAGATTCTATAGGAATCCTGTTTCCTAAACCCCACAGATGTTTTGTTTTAGAGGGATCACCATGGTTAGACACTTTTCTTTTCAAAGCAAAGCTCCACTTGGATTTTGGGTCATAGACAACATGCTTTTCCAATCCAGATCATACATCCTAATATCCTAATTAATGCAGAACTGTTACAGAGTTCAGCCTTCCAGACCTTTCTGATTTACCACTGATGCAGGAATGAATGACGAATGAATGGTTAATCACCAAGACAATTGAGCGCGACTATCTGGCTGTAATAGAATTGATCGTAAACATTTAAATTCAGTATTCTGTAGCCTGTATGTCTGGATATATCTGTGGATGGGGCATCCTGCTTTTGTAAGTCTGTTTTTTTCCTACCAGTTGGGGACAGCAGTGAGTCAGGAGAATCTGAGAGGAGATTGTTGTGAGCAAATTAGTCTGCAACTTCCTGTTAATATCATGCATAAACCACTTGGATTATAGTGACGTGACCTTAAATGTAACTTTAATTTCAGGGCAATATAATTGCTGTGCATGATGTGTCACTTCCTTTTGCAACACACAACAAGATGTCCCGAGGTCAAAATCAAATCGAGCACGTTGGAGTTCCATTCGGGCGTTCCATGTGTCACATTATCTGCACCCTTTTTTGAAGTCCTGATGCTTTTCACTTCCGATACGCCAGGTGTGTCAAACTGATCCAGTAAAGGGCCGCTGTGGCTGCAGGTTTTCATTCCAACCAAGCAAGAACACACCTGATCCAACCAATCAAGGTGTGAAGGCAAATCAGGTAGGTGAATAAGTCGAGTCAGGTGTGTTCTTGCTTGGTTGGAATGAAAACCTGCAGCCACAGCGGCCCTTTACTGGATCAGTTTGACACACTTCCGTTACGCCCACTAAGCCATCAGATCCCAGAGTCTTTTATGCGACTGTACTTTTGCCATCCCCTTAGCTGTTCAGCTCCCATTAGATGGCTATTGGTTTGTAACCTTTTTTAAATGGGATAATACCATCTTACTTATGTTGAGCTAATGATAGCTAAGCTACAGCTCAAAACAAAGGGTTTTGGGGGGGTGTCATTACATGATATACTTGTAACTGCTCGGAGCCATTGTATTTTATTGCAAGACTAGAACATAATAATTTAATTTAACTGTGCAGAAAATGTGAAGCTCATAAAAGCTGCAGTATTTCAGGATGGTTGCACGGATGGACTACCAAACGGGCCTATGGGGACCTGCCCAGGGGCACACGGGTCTGGGTGCCCCAAGGCCAAGGTCTCTGTGTGATATGATTGTTATTAATATGTATTGTTGAACATGCTAAGGGCTCGGTTAAAATCCAATTAAAATACTAAGAGAATAGCTTTTTCATTCACCTCCATCTTTGGGGATGAGGCGGCTTGGTAGAAGGAGTGGTCCATTGAGGATTCCAATAAAATTCACGTATGTTTGTTGTAGGTTTTGTGTGGTGTAAACGTCCAAATTTATTGTCAATCTGAAAGTATTCTCTGCTCTGGTCATCATTTTTGTTTCACTCTGACCCGAACTGACCCGTACACGTTTTCACTTCCAAGAGCTTTGCGAGACTCACAACCAAAGCTAGCACGCCCTCACCGTCCAACTGTGGCCTGACGACGCACATGCGCGTTCTGCGGTACAACCACACCAACAGACGCAAATAGAACTCTGTGTTCAGCATAAGTGAAATGTTTGGCAAGCACATGGACCAAATGGTCTGTTCTTTTGCCGGTCTCACTTGAGTTCGTGTGAGAATCAGCTGATAAGTGGACAGCCAAAGCAGTTAGGCCTTAATACCAATTAGCTTTTGCTCTGAGCGGGACTTATTCGTCCTAAACTCCTCCCTCGGGTGGGCACAAGTTCAGAGGCACTTAAAATAGAGTGACTGCAGGAAAACGACTTGTGCAGTGGAGCGACATTCACCGGCATTAACTTCCACCAGTAATGAACAGAAAAGGCTGTGTTATATCAGAGTGAGCTGCAGTGATTTACTCCTATTGTTGAAGTAACAGGGACATCTGATTGAACGTAATCAAAGGTGCTTACTTAACTGCAGTGTTGCCAAGTGTGAGAGAGCTATGAGGGTGTGGTAGCAGTGATAGTACGGCAGAACTAATTGTCTTAGACCCGCCGGCTATTTTGAGATGTTCAGTAATCAGCAAGAAAGGTCTGAGATACGCAGTCACGGTTGGGCAGATGGTAATTCATTAGCTCAGTCTTAGAGGCCTGGACAGAATTAGCAAAGCCAGTCTCAAAAACTTTAACCAGCTTACAACCACAGGGACTACAGTCCTGCTGATGCTGTCAGCCCGTGTTCTTCATCATCAGTGCTGGAGTGTGTTTGTCTGTTCCAACGTACTTGTTGTTCCTGACATTTTCTCTTGGTGTTCTGATCCTCCCTGAGAATTAAATCCCTCTCTTGTCAAACAGGACAATTTGACATTTGATTTGATGTTGATTGTGTCCCATTCAAAACAGCGAACTAAAGAACGCTATCATAACAGGTCAATTGTTAACTTTAACAGGTAAATTTAAGGTTTTTTTCTGTTCTTTTTGGTTGATTGAGCCACTTTTGTAAAGCGTCTTTGAGAATCTGGAAAAGCGCTTTATAAAACTGATGTATTATTATTATTATTATTATTAGACACAACAATAAACAATGTTTTCAGAATATTTACTTGGAAATAATTCAATCAATCAATCATTTACATCTACAATGTCCATCTTCGATAGAATTTAGTCACAGGAAACAGGAAACTAAAAAATGTTAAATAAGTTAAATTATCCTATTATTATTATTATTATTATTATTATTATTATTATTATTATCCTATAGCTTTCAATCTCCAAAAAAATATAATACTTGTTTTATTAAGCGACAGAGTATAATGAAGTTGTGTTAAACTCTTCTCTTTATTATAATTGATGGGAAACAGCATTTTAATAAGGTCTGAATTGAAAAACAGTGAACTTGTCCTTTAGGTCCAATTGTATGAAAAGTAATAAAACATAGAAAATGTACATGTCAAATGTCAACCCTGCTTTAAACACATTTGGTTGACTTGGCCAAAGGTTGGAAGAATTGCTTTATCTCCGTCGTCTTGGTGCCAGTGATCTCAGCTTTGCCGGCCAGTGAGAGTGGCTGCGGGTTCACTAATCCTCTTTGCACTCCTCGCTCCTGCAGCTCTGCTTCGTCGCAGTTGGCGAATCCGTTTCAAAACAGCCGAGGTGGTGACGTACAAGACTGCCAGAACGGCTCCACGCTTCCTGGCTGGATCTTCATCCCCTTGTCTTCACCTGTTCTGGACACTCCACAGTGGGGACTATTTTTAAGATTAATTTTCCCTTTCATGGATTATGCCTTGATTTTCAGATTTGCTCCCAATTCCTGTGTGATGGAGTCAGAAAAAGTGGATTATGACGAGC
Organism: Eutrigla gurnardus; assembly: GCF_963514095.1. NCBI lineage: Eukaryota > Metazoa > Chordata > Actinopteri > Perciformes > Triglidae > Eutrigla > Eutrigla gurnardus. Next base: position 8,490,989 of record NC_139927.1, read on the forward strand.
TGGATGAATACAACCTGTGGCGAATGCTGGACACGAGGAGTGGATGCGCAATATGTCAAACAATAAAGGTCAGTTTTGGCCACAAGCTAAAATGTGTTTGTCTGACAATGAAGATGTTCTGTTGACTAAAAGTGTTGCTGAGTTTTTTGAGTTCTGAATATGCACTAGTGAAGTGGGTGGAGTTGTGCCAGAAATCCTACTTGTTCTTATGTTTATCATACTGGGAGCCTTAATTGAAATAGCGCATGTATTCAAATGTAATTAGTTAGTCTGTATAATATTTCACTCTCATGCTTGCCGTATGATCAAGAAAAATAATATAAATGCAACATATATTCACTCACAGGGTGAACTTTTTCTGCTGTAATGACGGGTCTGATTTCAATTTCAGCTCTTCTAATATGAAGTGTTTTATTGTGTTGACGGTGGACAGTTAGTGGGTGGGACATCAGCATCTAGAGCCAGAAGGAGCTGAGGGAGTTAAACTCTCTGCATTAACCAGCTCAGGTCTAAATCTGGCCACTAGATAATGTGTTGGAAAGCTGCCTTTCTTCTGGTACACACTGTCAACACGTGGTGCATTTGTTGGACACGAGTGGTAGATCGGATCAGGAGCCACAAAGGCTGGAAAATCAACTGCTGGGTATATTCACGTTGACAAAATAGCAATTATTCTCACGAATCAGCAAAATCAGTAAACACTAAGGTAGAAAGCAACAGTATGGAAGATGTAGATATGATGCGATGGTAAATATTGGAATGGAATCAAAAAGGAACGCTGTGAAAAATGTTCTTTTTTAAATCTGTTTCAAATATTGTAACATTTTAGTATCTGCCAAACAGGCTGAAATTATATTATTCATATTGATTAATTATTGGGAAACGCAGAAATACTGGATCCTACATTTCCCAAAGAAATTCATGAGAATCTCTTCAAACTTCTCACCTCTACTTTGTAAGGCTTTCAGTTATCCAGTTGTTTTCACAGGCTGATTGGTACTAAACATGAATAGTTAACTGAACTTATGAAATCCGTGGAATGTCCCTTTAAAAATGTGACAAAAGCAACTCTGACTCCTCATCACTTCTTTTTCTCCCCCGACCATTACACTCCTCCTGCTCCAGGCTGCTGCCTCCTCCTGGTGGGAGACCAACAGATGAGGTCAACTGAACGCATCACCATGGTGACCTTCTCTGAGACGACACAGATCTCCCCCATGGAGCTGCGTGAGCCGACCTGCCTGACCGCGACCCTGTCCCCAGGGCTGCGGCGGAAAAAGATGCTTTGGAAGAACGCTGTGAAACACATCATTAACCAGCAGGAGCTCAGTGCCCAGGTGGTTTATTATCCCACAGCCATCAGTAGATTTGTTGCATCCAGATGGAACAAATGTCTGCGCCGTTTTCTTTTCGATTATTTTTACATTACATTTTCCCCTACGAGATTACGAGCACTGGGAACAGATACGGTATCAAGAAAAGTCTGCAGAATGAGTCCAGACCACCCACATAGTAATGAACTGATAAATAAGATTATTTTCCCTGAAAAAATAGAGCCAGTTCACCCAAATAACCAAGAAAATCTCTCTCACTTGAAGTTGCAGTATGTGTCCAGTGTTTTGTGATTGCTGCTCTCACTCTAATTTTGATACTATTCAAAATGTAATTAATTAATGCTGTCAGAGCCACGAATTCAATTCTGTTCACTTCAGTTGTGTTGACAAAATCAGCCAGACGGATAAATGTATCACAAGATCTGAGCCAATAAAAATACATAACACAATCTGCATGGTACCAAGGGGAAGTGAAATAATATTTGTGTCTCTAAATTCTAAATTCCAAACGCAAAGTTCAGTGATGATTATAAACAGTGTACTACATAAATTACTTTCTAAATAGTCATAATTATTTAGCTTTTTACCATAAAGCCATTTCTGGAGCTTTGCTACCTATTCATCACTTAAAGGAATGGTATGGAGTTTACAACAAAAAAAAGGGCGGGAAGAGTAAACGTGTGATTTTCTGTGGTGTTCAACAGGTGGGTGTGGAGCCGGCGAGTAAAATCTTTGTGACGGATGTCTACATGGATGAGATCAACAGACAAATCCGCGACAAGGCGTCCCGCGGGGTCACGAAACGCCGCTCCTCCACGTTCAGGGTGAACCCGTCTCTGGCCCGTGGCTCCACCAGCACAAAGAACAGCGTCAGTGGCTCTTACAACGAATACGCCAGCGATGCTGACTTCTTCGTGCACTGGGGCCGCACTATCCGCGGGGTCTACATACCCTCCCTGAGGCACACCTTCAAGTCTCGTGACTTGGAGAAACTCTACCAGCAACACTACTCCCACCAAAGACGCAACTCTCTCGCCATCACTAACGTCATCGACGCCGTGGCCAAGCTGCACGTACTGGTCCTGTACCTGGCACTGGCCCCCGAGGCGGTGACGGACACTCTGCGCGGCTGCCTTACGGGCCTTTTCATGGTCTTGGCGGTGGCGCTGTGCATCGTGGTGTTGACCTGCAAAGACTCCATGTCGCCACGGTGGCTTCACTGCGCCGGCCTCGCCAGCTGGTTCTCGCAGACCACGCAGGTGCTGGGAGGACTGGTGTACGGGCTGGAAAAAGACCCGTCGTGGTACGTTTTGTTCACGTTGTTCGCCACATACACGCTGCTGCCGTTGCCTCTGCTGTGGGCCATGTGCGCCGGCTCCCTCACCTCTGTACTGCACCTGCTGGTGGAGGTGGTGCGCTCCTACAATGATGTCATGCTTCTGAGAAAGGTGAGACAATTAGCTGACTAAACTGGTTTGAATCATTCTCCCCAGAAGTGTCATCTCTGATATTTCAAACCAAGAATTTCTATATTAAAGTATAGTACACTATACTATACTATACAATCTAAACTGTATATAAGAAGTGGGCTAAGTCGCCTTAACATCCCCTATTGGTTTGAAGGTTTTGAAGCCTCCTGTTGAGAAATTTACCAAAAGGTAGTCACAACCTAAAGCATATGCTGCTTCATCGTCTATTCTCTCTAAATGGGACCATTTACTAAGAGAACATCATACTGTATTGAAAAGGACTTGGATTTGACTATTTGAGATCATAAACCAATGTTTACAATGTTTACCAAGGTAACAATTCAAGTGAGAAGTATGATCATTTTCTCATTGATCTCCTCCATGCAAAGAAATTCCTGTTGAGAATCAAGTTGAAGGCACTTATGCACTAGCTTCGCTTTATAGAGGTAGAGGCAGGTTGCAGACCGACTACTTCTGAGCTACGTCACGTATGTTTACCGTGTATCATACAGTGTATCTGCTTTATAAACTGGAGGTACCTGCAATTTTAAGCCTGATGATGTCATGTCTTTCTGTGCACTTCCCAATTTTCAAGCCTTTTTATATTTCAAACACTATATTTGAGCACACCAGCATCTTGGAGAACGTGCCATGGTTTATATCCATTAATGGTAACAGCAGATTTGTTTATTTTTGCAATTATTCCTCCCATCCACAGCATGAGATATTGTCTACAAGACCAAATTTCGCTCCGACATCCCTCAAGTTAATTCAAAGAAGAAGTTTCTTATTTCTTATCCTCTTCTTTGACCAACATGCAATGGGTTATTAATGGCACGAATGCCAAATCTCTGTCGGACGCAGGTGTTTGCCAAAGCCCTGCTGTACCTGGGTATGAACACAGCCGGCTTGTTCATCCACTACCTGACAGACCACGCCCAGAGGCAGGTCTTCCTGGAGACGCGGCGCTGCATCGAGGGTCGCCTCAAACTAGAGCAGGAGAACCAGAGACAGGTACACTGACCGCTGCCATGGTGCTATAGGTTGGACTGAAGCGTTCTGCTTGTTAAGCAACATCAACTCGAGTTGATTATTTTTTTTGTCACGCAGGAGCGTCTGGTGCTGTCGATCCTGCCTCGCTTTGTTGCCTTGGAGATGATCGCTGACATGAGCGTTTTGGAAGACGAACTCAACCCTCAGGAGTTTCACAAGATCTACATCCACCAGTACAAAGACGTCAGGTACATTTCTCACCAAGCACCTCGACGGGAATCTCTATTGCAGTTTAAATATGCATGATGTTGCCGTACCACTTTTTTCACAACTTTTCTTTCTCTCATCTTTCGCAGCATTCTCTTTGCAGACATCAAGGGCTTCACCTTGTTGTCCATGAACCTCTCAGCCCAGGAGCTGGTCCGAACCCTCAACGAACTCTTCGGACGCTTTGACCGACTGGCAGATGTGAGAGTTTGAGCTCTTTGTTTTTTCATATAATATTTATTTTCTATCCGATCAATCATTTATCTTCTCCTTTCCCCCGGTGTCTTAACTATTCATCCTCACAGGAGCACCACTGTCTACGGATAAAGATCCTGGGAGACTGTTACTACTGTGTGTCAGGGGTCCCGGAGCCACAGCGAGCCCACGCCCGCCACTGTGTTGAGTTGGGTCTGGAAATGATCAACGCCATACGGTCAGTCTCGTGGACTGAAACAATGACTTCACTCCTTCACTGCTGTGTGTTTATGTGAAAGAATGTGAAATGTTTACGTGATAGAATAGCCCTCGCTAATTAGTCTCACATGGTCACTTAACAACACCAGGAACGTGCGGAAGCAGCTGAACTTTGATATGGACATGAGGATCGGGATCCACTCGGGCTCGGTCCTGTGTGGGGTGCTGGGCCTGCAGAAATGGCAGTTTGACGTCTGGTCCTGGGACGTGGGCATCGCCAACATGCTGGAGGCCGGGGGCATACCGGGGTGAGTGGCTCTCTTCTCGTGCCGGCGTCCAGCAGTACTCTGATTTAACACAATTGATCTCTTCCTGGGGTTGCCTCAGATTATTCCATTTTATTATGAATGAAAATTTCTCCTCACATCAAATTCCTTTGCACATTACCAATACGTTTCCCTGCTTCTCTTGTCTCTCCTGCAGACGCATCCACATCTCGAGGGCAACCCTGGACTGTCTAGAAGGCACCTACAAGACGGAAGCTGGTCACGGCCGTGACAGGAACGAGTTTCTGCTCAAACACAACATCGACACTTTCCTCATCTGCCCGCCAAAGGAAAGCAACAAAGTCGGCCACGTCGAGCCCCGCAAAGTCCAGAAAATGAATCGGACCTGGAACCCGGAGCTGCCCTTCATGAATGCCATCGACATGAACAGCGTAGGTGTTCGTTAACAGCCGTCTGTTGTCGGCACTACATCCTAGATTAATATTTTTTTCCCCCTGCAGATCCTGGCCTCCTTTACAAACGGCTCCCTGCCCAATATATGGCAGTCCACCTCCAAGGAGATCAACAAACGCATCCAACACGCCATCGAGGTTCGAAGCAGCGACCAAATGCACAGGGAGCACATCACTCCGCTGACCCTGGTGTTCAAAGACACGCACATCGAGGAAAAGGTATAGACTCGGGTCCAGGAGGCGTTCGGTAGGAGGAAATCCATAAACGATGTTGATATTTCTTTGCTCTCTTTTGGTTTTTACCAGTTCTCCCAAATGAGGGATGAGATGTTCAACTCCAACCTGGTCTGCTCCTTTATCATGCTCCTCTTTCTCATGGCTGCCCAGGCCCTCATTCCTGCTCCCAGGTAGGGGGGGCACCCACATAGTCCAGTCAAGCTCACACTGTTTGCATTAGTTCATTTCATTTGTATGTGTATGGTCTAGTAATATCTTCCAACGTCTATGATATTTTCACATTAATATTACTTGGGGGATCATTGATATTTTCCCCATATACCAACAATAACAACAAGGTGAAATAAACTTACAGTACATGAAACAAGGTCATCGGTCACGTTTTCAGATTAGTCGTTGATTGAAGCTAAATTACATTGTTCATTAAAAGAATATTTATACATACTGAGCAATATCAAATTTGGTAACTAAAAATATGGTTTAAACCGACTAAAATTGTACTGCACTGTGGGATTTAAAAGCCTCTGTGTTGGAATAAAATCTTTTTTTGAATTTGGTGCCACCTGCAGGTGGTATCGAGAATTTAATTAATACTTTCTGGAGTATATATCACATGCTTCCTCTTGTTTCTTAATTCTACCCTGAATTAAAGGGACAATTCACCCCAGGATCAAAAATCCACATTTGTCCTCTTACCTGTCATACTATTTATCAATCTAGATTGTTGGAAAATCAGATTAGAAAATGTATTTTTTTACTTGGGGATGAACTGTCTTTTTTTTTAAACATTATCACCACTTGACTCACTTCCTTCCTCTCATGCGTCCCTGTAGGCTGTTCCCGGCCGTCCTGCAGTTTTCAGCCTTCCTGCTCGTCTACATGCTGCTGCTGCTGTTGGCGCTGGCTGAAGAGTTCAGGTGCACCCCTTCATCACTGCAGCACTTCTGCTGCTGGATGCATGAAAACAACAGCGCTCGCAACCTCCTCACCCTAACCGCCATCTTTGTCAACTTTGCCTTGGTCTCTACTGACATGGTGAGAGTCTAAAGAACACTTATGTGCATGTGGATGTTGGGTAATGTTTATTTTCCCTGCTGTAATGCTGCTGCACTGTTTGTGCCTGACGTTCAGAGCATGTGGGGAGATTTCCACATAAAACTGAACCTTGAAAAATGCATGAATGTCGGTGAATACCCCCCTTTAAGTGTATATGCATAAATATACCCAAAGTTAGTTGTCAAAGGTTTTATGTGATCCGTATGTTTTGTGCCGTGTGCCTGTGTGCAGGTATGGTGCATTCTCACGGACATGGGGGAGGCTGATGTGATGGACCGAACCAACACAACCTCACGTCCACTCACCGTCTGCGCTCACCCTGAGGTAAAGACAGCAGCATCTTAAATGTGTACAATGAACCAGACATAACAACTAATAGCTCTTTTTTTTACCTTCAAGAAAGTGAATTCATCCAAATACTCCCTCTTCTTCTTCGCTTCCTCTGTCTCCGCAGTTCTTCGTACTTTGCGGCGTAATCGCCATGGTGACCTGTGCCGTTTTCCTGCGTCTAAACTCTCTGCTGAAGCTGGCGGTGTTGCTACTGTCGGTGGCGATCTACTCCTACCTCATCCACCTGGCCTTCCAAACGCTCACACGCCACGATGCCCTGCAAAGGTCGGTGCGAAAAACACACACAGCCAGCTCAGACTCTTTTTTTACCCACATACTGTTGGATGTTTGTTTCTGTATTACATTGGCTGTTGTTTTTTGGAGTGTGTGTGTGTGTTTGTGTGTGTGAGACATAATTTCATTTTCTATTATTCCTTTCTGTGCAGATCTCACTATGTCAAGAGAAAAGGAATCTCCATCCTCCTCATGGTCATATTCATCATTGCTGTCTTCTACAATGGACGGCAGGTACTGTTACACACTCTGGTCAGGCTTCCCTGTGTTGAGCATCCTGCTGTTTACTTGTAGTATATATATATATATATATATATATATGTGATATTAATAATTTACTTACGATAATTGGATCCATTATTTCCAGTGGGAGGCCACTGCCAGACTGGACTTTCTGTGGCGTCTCCAGGCCCAACAGGAAGTGGAGGACATGAGGGAATTGCGGGAACACAACGAATGTCTATTACACAACATCTTGCCTGTGCACGTGGCGCGGCATTTTCTGGACCGGAGCAAAAATGATGAGGTGCACAAAACATCACCTGTCAATGTCTTCCTGCACATGTTTTTTGCACGTGTTTTTTTTTTTTCCTTCCTCAAATGATTTGCCACATGAAAAAAGGTTTTTTGGTTGAATGTGTTTTCATTTCAGGAGCTTTACTCTCAGTCCTACGACGAAGTCGGCGTCATGTTTGCCTCCATCGCTGGGTTCAACGAGTACTTTGAGCAGAAAGAGATCAGACACGAAGGAGTGGACTGCCTCCGACTTCTCAATGAGATCATTGCCGGCTTTGATGAGGTGAATGTGGGAGTTGAAAGTAGACTTCTATTATTATTTTTGTCTTTTTCTACATTGAATTAGAATATAAATGGGAATGAGGTGATATACTCATGTCATTATAATTCATCTTTTGTTATCTGTGGTATAATTTATGAGAAGAAGTCTGCCCTTCACTCGCCTCGTTAGCTGATAACTATAAATAATGCAGATGATTGCTACTGCATAATTCTACTGTGTATTAAACTGACGTGTGATTTCTGTGTCTCTATTTCCCAAAGCTGTTGGAGGAGACGTATTTCCACTACGTGGAGAAGATCAAGACCATTGGGAGCTGCTACATGGCGGCCTCTGGCTTAGCTCCAGACAGACACGTAGGACTTCTTCTTCAACACATCCCCCCCTCCTCTCTCTCTCTGTATCTAACTATCCATATATCTATGTCTCTCTATCTCTCTCTCTCAGGGGTCTATGGATGAATGGAATCACCTGAGTGAGCTGGTTTTGTTTGCACTGGCAATGCAAGAGACCTTGAAGGAGATAAACAGGTTATCGGCCAAGAACTTCCAGCTGCGTGTGGGTAGGTGGCTCCCCTCCTCCACACAGAAACGGTGCGATGGTTGATCCGGAGCTCCGATGTTCATCCGTTATCTGTCTGAAAAACAGGCATCGCCCACGGGCCCGTGGTCGCAGGGGTGATCGGCGCCACCAAGCCGCAGTACGACATCTGGGGGACGACGGTGAACCTGGCCAGCCGCATGGACAGCACAGGTGTGAGGGGACGCATCCAGGTCCCCGAGGCCACCCGCAGGATCCTGGCAGAGTGGGGTTTCATCCTGGAGCTGCGTGGAGAAATCTTTGTCAAGGGGGTGAGTTGATTTACCGTCATTAGCCCTTAAACATGTGTAAAAGTATGGTGAAACTTTAACACAAGACAGACATTTCGGAGTCATTTCAAGCCAAACCATGTTTTTTTACTAAACCTAACCATGTAGCGTTTTTTGTTTTATTTCGATATGTAACATTTACCGTGTATTTCAAATTGTTTAAAACATATATATATATATATATTCATGTTATGATATTAACAACCTTGAAGGTCATTGAGAAACCTAACTTTGGGACCCCCGCTGTCGTCGTAGGTGAGCGAGCGTCAGGGCAAAGTCCGCACCTACTTCATCAGCACCATGCGCAGCAATAGGGCCGACGTCGGAAAAGATGGTCGCCTGCGGCCGCGGACAGGAGGACGCATGACACTGGCAGAAGTGGTGTTTGGTCTGGTCCAGGCCCAGAACAAGGAAAAGATCAGAGAGACCAACGGGGGGTTCGGTCGGGCCCCCGGCACCCTTCAATGCTGAGGCAACCTTCCGGGTCCGGTTGAGGAGGACACGGCCCAGCCACGTTGTTTCTGCTGGTTTACAGTTTTGTTGCGAGTTTCTTACTTTGCCTAAATATGCTGCACAAACGGAGACGAGGGCGTGACTCCATGAACGTGTCCTCCTCTGCCATCCTGTCGTCTAAGGAAGAATCATTCGGGGCTGTATCATGATTAAAAGGGGAACGCCGCCTGAATTAAGAATCCCAATTATCTGTTAAGTTGCATCAACATTTGTGACCATGAGCTGATTTTCAGCATGAACTCTCTGAAAATGGCTGTGGTTCCCCTTTAACGGACCTCTTACATGGGCAGATGTATTTCACTGAGGAAGGACTGAACTGTACACTTTATATTTTCTATTGCCATATCCAGACATTTTAAGGAGTGTTAAGCGTGTTCAAGTTCTTTTTGAACAACACTCACAAAGGCCAACGTGTCTATCTTTTTCTTTTCTTTTTTTGCTGGGATAACACTCCGGCAAATCCTCAGACCTCTAAGCCAAAATACCTCGAAACAACCAGCTCAACCTCTCGTAGACTTTCTCATGGCCTAAACAATGCTGAAGAGTGTGTTTTCTTCCTTTTTTTATGATGCATCGTTCTCGCGATGTTTCAGTATATTTTATATTCCCAGTTGACATATTACTTCCACTAAGCATTATAAGATTTTGAAAAAATATCTGTTTCAGTGGGGCTGCACATAGTAAGTCTCGTTATTTATGAATGGATTTATTCTTGCTGTGAATACTCTTCACCTGTCAACAACTCCCATTGAGGTGGTATTTCATGTCAGTGTCGCTCTGGATTTCTGTCATACATCTGACATTTCACAACAAAAAATATTTGTTGAATCGATTTTCATACCAAAAATCACTTCTTGTATAACTCCTCTTGTTTACTAACACCAAATAAAACAATCCCATGTAATAATTTTGCAATAATACATTATATGTGCATGATGCATATTGTCACATCCACATAAAAAAGAAATTCTCTGCAAATGTTTTTTTTGCTTATCTGAGGGACTTCCTGTGAATGTATCAAGTAAGTTGGTGCAAACATTTTTTAAGAAAAACCGAGACACTCAAAACATTTGATTTAATATTGATTCATCCACGCCCAAAATGTCATACTGTAATATTGCAAGGTTTTTTTTCTTTCCAAGGTGTTTGTCTTTTCATCATTTCTACTTAAAAAACCCATTAAAGTGTACATTTTCTGCAGATAAAATGCCAACAAATCTGAGTGGTGTTATGTTACTTTAGTTGTGTACAAGTAATGTATTTTTCTTCCAACTAGACACGTACGTAACTAAGATTGCAGAGTTAATCAAATAATTGTAAATACGAGAAAGATACCTAAAATTCTACATGCAACACAAAGTTTGTTTATATGTATTACTTTTCACAGTTTTAGGGGGTGCACCGTTCCTGGAGGTACTGCAATACCAGGTCGATGCGTGGAGTGGACGGAGCAAGCCCCTATTCCATCTCCCTATTCCAAAAATCAATTTAATATATGGTCCCCGGGTAGGGGACGTATCAGATATTAAACTGATAAGAACAGATACTACACTTGATCTTAGCCAAAAGGCCGAGAAGCGATGCCCACAATTGGTCCGCGGTAACTTTATGATCCACGGCACAGTTACTCTCACTCACGGTGCAAACAAACAAACAATCATTTCTACAAGCGAAAAAACCTTCAAAAATATATGCTGACAAATTCAAAACGCTGAGTTTGGCATGACATGACTACACGATACCAAACATAAATATAACATCGCACTCTTTTGTGGAAGAACGTTATGCGAGTGAATGTGACTTCTGGTCACGTGATGTGCTTCCGCCCAATAAGCTACAGTTACGAAAAGAGTAACGTTTCCATCAAATCCTATCCATAGTTTTAATGGATTTGTTGTTTATATAATTAGTTGAAATTAGCGATTAAGTATAAATATTCCTTATTTCTCCTGGGGTCCTGTGTGTGTATGAAAATGAACAAATATTACAACGTTAAGCGCTAAAGCTTACGTTGACCTCTGTCTCCCTCTGGTGTCGATAACAGTTACGTCATACACTGCATTTCTGTTTAACGGTGGACCCACAGGAGACCCATGCATCAAACAGCAGTCTTTAAAAAATACTGGCAGCCATTACAGTCTCCATTTCGAAACTGGTGGCATCACAACTACATCAATAGGTTTGTGAGCAGCTGATTATGTTACATACTATTTCAAAAAGTAGACGTGCAATGCTTAACTGCAGACCGGCAGACATGTTTTGCGCGAACATCAACGTGCATGCGAACTTCAAAACTACACTCTCAGCAACAACTCTTGCGAACCTCGACACTTGCCATTGGCTTATATTTAGCTTAATAGCAATGGCTACTGTGTTTCGGGAGAAGCCCTATACTTAATAATTAGCGTTAGCTCGTAGCAATCACGTAGGAAATACAATCTGTGCGTAGAAGTTTCTAGTGAGCTTACCGAGTTCAATGAGCCAGTTACCTGACTACGTTAACGTCACAGTTGGGCGCTTCCTTCGAGGGGGGGGGGGGTCAACGTCAGTTTGTCTTGACGCTAAAGTTAAGCAGAGTGAACGAGTAACCGTTAACTCAACATTAGAATAACATACATTTATGCTCCTACTATCACATCTCCCACCGTCCGTTTACGCCCCCCCATACAACATTAGCTAGCCTATCAGCTAGTGTAGTGCGGCTAACGCTAGCCGGTACGTTAGCAACAGAACCTGTAACAACTCCGAACATTAGCTACGTGTAACGTAACGTTGCAGAGAGACGGGAAGGAACAAACAGACACGGTTTGTTAAAGCATTCACGTTTACCTACCTGAAATTGTCCTCCAGCCCTTGAGAACCAACCAATAAACATTAGTAGCCAGCCAGCGAACAAAAATAATCGTTAGTTATTTCACGTTAAATCCATGTCCACGTGTGACCACCAGGGGGCGTTGTTTCCCCTATCTATTTTTTGGTAATACATATTGTTAAATACTGTCTACTGTGGCTGCAGTAGTGCAATCAAAGAAACTTGTAATTGTTAGAAAACATTTTTCAAAAGCTTAGAGGTGAAGTGATTGAATGAAAATGTATGATGGTAGTATCTCCCCTGTCAGGTAAGTGTGACTATAGCTCAGAGACATGAGAGTCTATCTTGAAATCACCAAAACCAGAGACTATAAAGAGGCGGATTATCTACAGGAAATTAATACAGAATAAACACTTTTTGTATTATCAAAGGCCAACCTAAAATCACCAGTTGTGTCTATTTGACTCCAACAAATGTGTAACGATCCAACAGCACATTCAAATGATCTTAATCACAATGCAATTAAAAGGTGTTTGATCATCATCTGAAATTCACAGGAAAGTTTAAAAACACATTTGTATTCTCATATTACAAGCACTTCCTGCTTCTTTGTTTTCTGCTCATGGGCAACTAACTTTCCTGCTACTGCCATTGTACTGCCATAATACAATTCAATAGTTGTCATATCACAACAGATTGTTCTCACATGTGAAAAGTACAGTGCTGAAGAACATAACTTTTCAGAATATATATTCATCCGATGTCGCCGTGGAGGAGCAGCAGTGCCTTCTGCGGTTCGTCAAGATAAATAAAAAAAGCTTACAGCACCTGGTATTCCCAGGCGGTCTCCCATCCAAGTACTGACCAGGCCCAACCCTGCTTAGCTTCCGAGATCAGACGAGATCGGGCGTGTTGAGGGTGGTATGGCCGTAAGCGAAAGAAGCAGTCGGAGAAAAGCCCTTTATAGATGTCAATCGTCACCACCCTTAACGCCTGGGTGCACTAATCGCCTGGAAATTTGAATAGCTTCAGAGTAGTCCGTTTTGAGTATTTTGATGTACTGTACTTTATAGACTTTAAATGTCACCATTCTTCTTCTCTTCTTTTGACAACATATGTGGAATATAAATACAGATGTCTGACAATATGAATGAAACTACCTCTAACTGAACTTAATGCGTGAGGGTATAAAATATCACAGGAACTTATTGTGCTGGAGCTACAAGCCATTGATTCCTACTTTTATGGAAACTTGAATAGCTTCATAAGTTGGATAAATAGGTTGGCTCTGACATTTACACTGTACAATTCTAGAATCAGAAAAAAATTAAATTAAATGTGATGTCGCCGTGGAGGAGCAGCAGTGCCTTCTGCTGTTCGTCAAGATAAATGAAAAAGCTTACAGCACCTGGTATTCCCAGGCGGTCTCCCATCCAAGTACTGACCAGGCCCGACCCTGCTTAGCTTCCGAGATCAGACGAGATCGGGCGTGTTCAGGGTGGTATGGCCGTAAGCGAAAGAACAATGCGGGAAAAGCCTTTTATAGATGTCGATCGTCACCACCCTTAACGCCTGGGTGCACTTATCGCCTGGAAATTTGGATAGCTTCAGAGTATCCGTTTTGAGTATTTTGATGTACTGTACTTTATAGACTTTAAATGTCACCATTCTTCTTCTCTTCTTTTGACAACATATGTGGAATATAAATACAGATGTCTGACAATATGAATGAAACTACCTCTAAATGAACTTAATGCGTGAGGGTATAAAATATCACAGGAACTTATTGTGCTGGAGCTACAAGCCATTGATTCCTACTTTTATGGAAACTTGAATAGCTTCATAAGTTGGATAAATAGGTTGGCTCTGACATTTACACTGTACAATTCTAGAATCAGAAAAAAATTAAATTAAATGTGATGTCGCCGTGGGGGAGCAGCAGTGCCTTCTGCTGTTCGTCAAGATAAATGAAAAAGCTTACAGCACCTGGTATTCCCAGGCGGTCTCCCATCCAAGTACTGACCAGGCCCGACCCTGCTTAGCTTCCGAGATCAGACGAGATCGGGCGTGTTCAGGGTGGTATGGCCGTAAGCGAAAGAAGCAGTCGGAGAAAAGCCATTTATAGATGTTGATCGTCACCACCCTTAACGCCTGGGTGCACTAATCGCCTGGAAATTTGAATAACTTCAGAGTATCCGTTTTGAGTATTTTCACGTACTGTACTTCAAAGACTAGTTATCACCATTCTTCTTCTCAACCACAACGGTCTCGACAACATTCTTGAATTATTATTACAGACGTCCAGGAACGCACAGCAGACAGACGTTGTAGAAATTAAATTTTCGACAAACACAGGGGGTGCACCGTTCCTGGAGATACTGCAATACCAGGTCAATGCGTGGAGTGGACGGAGCAAGCCCCTATTCCATCTCCCTATTCCAAAAATCAATCAAAAGATCATACTGTAATATTGCAAGTCTTTTTTTTTCTTTCCTAGGTGTGTGTCTTTTCATCATTTCTACTAAAAAAAACATTAAAGTGTACATTTTTTGCAGATAAAATGTCAACAAATCTGAGAGGTGTTATGTTATTTTGATTGTGTACTAATTATGTAATTTTCTTCCAGCGAGACACGTACATAATTTATATTGCAGAGTTTCTCAAACAATTGATAATACGAGAAAGATACCTATAATTCTACATGCAACACAAGACTTTTTTATATGTATTTCTTTTCACAGCATTAGGGGGTGCACCGTTCCTGGAGGTACTGCAATACCAGGTCGATGCGTGGAGTGGACGGAGCAAGCCCCTATTCCATCTCCCTATTCCAAAAATCAATTTAATATATGGTCCCCGGGTAGAGGACGTATCAGATATTAAACTGATAAGAACAGATACTACACTTGATCTTAGCCAAAAGGCCGAGAAGCGATGCCGACAATTGGTCCGCGGTAACTCTATGATCCACCGCACAGTTACTCTCACTCACGGTGCAAACAAACAAACAATCATTTCTACAAGCGAAAAAACCTTCAAAAATATATGCTGACGAATTCAAAACGCTGAGTTTGGCATGACATGACTATACGATACCAAACATAAATATAACATCGCACTCTTTTGTGGAAGAACGCTATGCGAGTGAATGCGACTTCTGGTCACGTGATGTGCTTCCGCCCAATAAGCTACAGTTACGAAAAGAGTAACGTTTCCATCAAATCCTATCCATAGTTTTAATGGATTTGTTGTTTATATAATTAGTTGAAATTAGCGATTAAGTATAAATATAACTCACGACGGGGTCGCGTGTGTGTATGAAAATGAACAAATATTACAACTTTAAGCGCTAAAGCTTACGTTGACCTCTGTCTCCCTCTGGTGTCGATAACAGTTACGTCATCACTGCATTTCTGTTTAACGGTGGACCCACAGGAGGGCTGCACGGTGGTGTAGTGGTTAGCACTCTCGCCTCACAGCAAGAGGGTCCCGGGTTCGATCCCCGGGTCGGCCCGGGTACCTTCTGTGTGGAGTTTGCATGTTCTCCCCGTGTAAGCGTGGGTTCTCTCCGGGTTCTCCGGCTTCCTCCCACAGTCCAAAGACATGCAGGATGGGGATAGGTTAATTGATGACTCTAAATTGCCCATAGGTGTGAATGTGAGTGTGAATGGTTGTCTGTCTCTACATGTCGGCCCTGCGATAGACTGGCGTCCTGTCCAGGGTGTACCCTGCCTTCGCCCAATGACAGCTGGGATCGGCTCCAGCCCCCCCCGCGACCCTGAATACTGGATAAGCGGTAGACAATGGATGGATGGATGGATGGTGGACCCACAGGAGACCCATGCATCAAACAGCAGTCTTTAAAAAAAATACTGGCAGCCATTACAGTCTCCATGTCGAAACTGATGGCATCACAACTACATCAATAGGTTTGTGAGCAGCTGATTATGTTACATACTATTTCGAAAAGTAGACGTTAGTTTGTATTGACGCTAAAGTTAAGCAGAGTGAATGAGTAACCGTTAACTCAACATTAGAATAACAGACATACATTTATGCTCCTACTATCACATCTCCCACCGTCCGTTTGCATCCCCCATACAACCTTAGCTAGCATAACAGCTAGTGTAGTGCGGCTAACGCTAGCCGGTACGTTAGCAACAGAACCTGTAACAACTCCGAACATTAGCTACGTGTAACGTAACGTTGCAGAGAGACTGGAAGGAACAAACAGACACGGTTTGTTAAAGCATTCACGTTTACCTACCTGAAATTGTCCTCCAGCCCTTGAGAACCAACCAATAAACATTAGTAGCCAGCCAGCGAAAAAAAAGAATCGTTAGTTATTTCACGTTAAATCCATGTCCACGTGTGACCACCAGGGGGCGTTGTTTCCCCTATCTATTTTTTGGTAATACATATTGTTAAATACTGTCTACTGTGGCTGCAGTAGTGCAATCAAAGAAACTTGTAATTATTAGAAAGAATTTATCAAAAGCTTAGAGGTGAAGTGATTGAATGAAAATGTATGATCGTAGTATCTCCCCTGTCAGGTAAGTGTGACTATAGCTCAGAGACATGAGAGACTATCTTGAAATCACCAAAACCAGAGACTATAAAGAGGCGGATTATCTACAGGAAATTAATACAGAATAAACACTTTTTGTATTATCAAAGGCCAACCTAAAATCACCAGTTGTGTCTATTTGACTCCAACAAATGGGGAACGAGCCAACAGCACATTCAAATGATCCTTATCACAATGCAATTAAAAGTTGTTTGATCATCATCTGAAATTCACAGGAAAGTTTAAAAACACATTTGTATTCTCATATTACAAGCACTTCCTGCTTCTTTGTTTTCTGCTGATGGGCAACTAACTTTCCTGCTACTGCCATTGTACTGCCATAATACAATTCAATAGTTGTCATATCACAACAGATTTTTCTCACATGTGAAAAGTACAGTGCTGAAGAACATAACTTTTCAGAATATATATTCATCCGATGTCACCGTGGTGGAGCAGCAGTGCCTTCTGCTGTTCGTCGAGATAAATGAAAAAGCTTACAGCACCTGGTATTCCCAGGCGGTCTCCCATCCAAGTACTGACCAGGCCCGACCCTGCTTAGCTTCCGAGATCAGACGAGATCGGGCGTGTTCAGGGTGGTATGGCCGTAAGCGAAAGAACCATGCGGGAAAAGCCCTTTATAGATGTCGATCGTCACCACCCTTAACGCCTGTGTGCACTAATCGCCTGGAAATTTGGATAGCTTCAGAGTATCCGTTTTGAGTATTTTGATGTACTGTACTTTATAGACTTTAAATGTCACCATTCTTCTTCTCTTCTTTTGACAACATATGTGGAATATAAATACAGATGTCTGACAATATGAATGAAACTACCTCTAAATGAACTTAATGCGTGAGGGTATAAAATATCACAGGAACTTATTGTGCTGGAGCTACAAGCCATTGATTCCTACTTTTATGGAAACTTGAATAGCTTCATACGTTGGATAAATAGGTTGGCTCTGACATTTACACTGTACAATTCTAGAATCAGAAAAAAATAAAAATAAATGTGATGTCGCCGTGGAGGAGCAGCAGTGCCTTCTGCTGTTCGTCGAGATAAATGAAAAAGCTTACAGCACCTGGTATTCCCAGGCGGTCTCCCATCCAAGTACTGACCAGGCCCGACCCTGCTTAGCTTCCGAGATCAGACGAGATCGGGCGTGTTCAGGGTGGTATGGCCGTAAGCGAAAGAATCAGTCGGAGAAAAGCCATTTATAGATGTTGATCGTCACCACCATTAACGCCTGGGTGCACTAATCGCCTGGAAATTTGAATAACTTCAGAGTAGTGCGTTCTGAGTATTTTCACGTACTGTACTTCAAAGACTAGTTATCACCATTCTTCTTCTCAACCACAACGCTCTCGAATTATTATTACAGACGTCCAGGAACACACAGCAGACAGACGTAGAATTTAAATTTTCGACAAATTTTCCACAAACGCAAATAGTTACGGTTATGAGGTAGAAACATTCTATTCTTATTACAACACAAGGCTTTTTTATATGTATTTCTTTTCACAGCATTAGGGGGTGCACCGTTCCTGGAGGTAATGCAATACCAGGTCGATGCGTGGAGTGGACGGAGCAAGCCCCTATTCCATCTCCCTATTCCAAAAATCAATTTAATATATGGTCCCCGGGTAGGGGACGTATCAGATATTAAACTGATAAGAACAGATACTACACTTGATCTTAGCCAAAAGGCCGAGAAGCGATGCCGACAATTGGTCCGCGGTAACTCTATGATCCACCGCACAGTTACTCTCACTCACGGTTCGGACATGTTGACGTAGTCGTTTCAAGCCAGTTGGTAAAATTAAGAAAAACAATCACGAGTATATCTATTAACAGTTACCGGTGAGAAAAACATCACACGTTCGCTAAAGATGTTTTTTTTTAAACCTAAAGAAACAAATCTAACAAACGCGACTCGTCGACGCTTCCGGTCACGTGACGCCTTGTGATCCAATAGGAATGCAAAACACGGTTCAAACAAGAACCAAGGTTCTAACAACGTTACGACGGCTACACGGCTGTGCTTGTTTTTTTTATCGCATTAACACGTAAATAATTATTACAATAGAGTCATCTGCGGGTGATAATATGTGCTGTTTTATGACACGCTCTCTGTTTTCAAAAACAAATGGAGCACGGACGGTCTCTAGTGGACATGAGACGTAACTGCAGTTTTTTTTTTTTTTAAACACAAGATTCAATAATGGATGTTTTTAACGTGCTTATATCAATATAATGCTTCCGAAAAGACATGTATGTGTAATTTTTCCCATTTAAGTACAACATGGTGCTATTTTAAAATATCATATCCATTAGTCTATAAATGGTAGTCTATAGATTAAACTACTCAGTATGAAGTAAGTTAAATTAGCTCTACTTTGACCTCGTTCAATATGAAAATGCTGCCATTAAAGTACACGTATTTGAGTGTCATTGCAGCACAAAATCAGAAATAAGTACAGGGCTGTTTGAGAGAGTTGAAACCAATCACATGCTATTAAAGATACGATTATGAGGTAAAATGGCAACGGTGTGGTTCAAAAGTAGTATATAACTATGAAAACATTGTACATCAGAATGATACTCATTGTTCTGTATTAATATAGCAACATAATGTAACATAGGCTATACTACATCATATAGTAGTAGTACATAATAATACATAATACCTACTCATAATGTGATACAGAACAGTATAGTATAGGATATGTACGCAAGTACAAAGTAGTAGTAATAATAATAGTAGTCATATAAATAACCATAATAATAATCAGAATCATAATAATATGAACGTAGTCGCTCGTCTCTTGACTCGATTAGTTATGCCTGAAACTCCCGCGCGTATTCTGCTGCCGACTCGTCAATCGTCTATTGTGGAAGGTGGATCACTCTGTGGTCGGAAGATGGGTTCGTCTCGAGCATTCGCCCCCATGTTGTTACTTTAGATTTTTTTTTTTTTTTACTCTGGCAGATACAGAAGAATAAACCCGGTCTATCACATATCATCTGGCGTCTGATGACCCTGACACAAGAAGCCGCCTTTACGATATTTGTCTTGTCAACATGTTTTAATTTATTTTAGGCCTATGATTGTTACATTATTTTATTACTATTAAAATAATAATTATAATGTGTTAAATGGTGTCCCTCTAAATGCAGTTTCAGTGTCTCACTATTAAAATGTAAGAGAAGAAATAAGAAATCAATTCACTATCTTTTGATACAAGTTGATCTGCTGTCTTTTAGCTACAATTAAATTAAAAATGACTCCTTATGTGATGCAATAGGTGTTCTGTATTGTTTCGTGGTATGTCAAGATCTAAATTTGACAGTTTTTCCTTTCAAGTCTCATGTTGTCAAGTCACGAGAGTCTCGAGTCTCCCTTTTTTTGTGACTCGAGTCAAGGTTTGTTTGTCAACTTCAACTTCAACTTATAATTTGTAAATTCCTTCCATTTACCACATACAAGAAAATCGAAAGAACAACGGTTCTCGCTGTCCCACGGTGAGATAAAGTGCATGGGCACAACAGAGAAGACAATACAATAACACTAAGGTAAACAACAAAGAATAAAGTGCACAACAACAGAGACATTTACTAATACTAAAAATAAACAATAAAATATAATAGCAAAGATCTGAGTTGTAGTGCAAAAAAACGCAGTAGATGTTACTAGCAGCAAAAACATTTCTGTGTGATATGTTGTCATTTGTAATAATGGTAATAATGGTAATAGTGCAAACAAAAAAATCAGAAATAGCAGCATTTGTTTGCAAATCCACACCCTGAATCCCCACCTTCCCCTTGAAGCTATCCTGCTACACTGATTTCATAAAACCCCAGGGCCGCCCACAACAATTAGTTTCTACATGTTTGGTGTCAATTAAAAAGTCGCGGTGCTTTTGGTTCGCGGGAGCAGCGACGGAGTGAGAGCTCCGCCCTCGCCTCCTATCTCTGCACACGCGGGTCTCGCATCTCCGTGCTTTGATTGTGGCTCCGTGTCATCGGGGGAGAAAGTTCGCCTCGCTGTCCGTTCACACATAATTCTCCAGCAATATTAAAGAAGCATGGCGGACGCCCAGGAGGACAAGCTGTACAAGGCGGAGTACGCCAAAAGCGGCCGCGCGTCGTGCAAGAAATGCAAAGAAAACATAGCGAAAGACTCGCTGAGGATGGCCATCATGGTGCAGGTAACACAGACTCGGCTCCCCCGCGGAAAGAAACACGCTGCTGCTTAGCTAGCTCCCTTCCGGAGTGGCTAGCTCTGGTGCACACATTTTTTAAAAAAGCGGCTGCTTTGTTTTGCGGATATATCGCATTCTTCTGAGCTGACTGGAGAATGAAAACGCGCAGTTTCCAGCGTGTTTGCAGTGGCGTTACGTCGGGCCCTCGTTAGCATTTAAATGGCTGACATTGTCTGTTGAATCTTGTTCACAAAGAGCCGCTGATCCTTTTCTTAATGTCGGACTCTTGCAAGCTTGCAATTGCGCATCCTGCTATTCGTGAATTTCATTCATATATTATTTTTTTTACGTAGCTCGAGGCCATGATTAAATACCTCATTTAAAACAATGCAAAGTTGTATCTGCTGCCCCACATAGAATTAATTACCTAAGAGGCTAAGATGCCTTATTCATGGCCCGTGGAGCAGCTCCAGACTCTCAATCACTTCACCCTAAAGGCCAGTCCAGTCAGCAAGGCCACAGCTTGGTCACTTTATTGCTGAGGACAAAACATCAGATTAGACTGAGCACACTCAGCACCAGTTAGTTGACTATTCCCATGCTTCCCCGGTTGTTATTGTTGTTTGTTGTGGCATGCTGCTCATACAAATACCCCCCATTGCTGTGTGCAGTGAAACATGCCTACATAACTTCTATCACACAGCATGACGTTGCATAGCAAACAAAGAAAAAATATGTTCTCGTCGAAACCGAAAGACATCACACTATGAACTTCAGCAGCACAGGTTCACTGTAAACATACTGGTTTTGTTCTACATCTGGCAGTCACCCATGTTCGACGGGAAAGTCCCCCACTGGCACCACTTCTCCTGTTTCTGGCTGCGAGCAGCAGCTCAGTCCACGGCTGATATCGCCGGGTATTCGGATCTCCGCTGGGACGACCAGGAGAAGGTCAAAAAGGCCATTGAAAGTGGTGGAGCAACAGGAGGTCAGGACTCTGAGCATTTCACTTACATCTTCATGGATTGCTGAATTATCGCATTTCCACAAAAAACTCGATTCATTGGATAACTTGCTTCCTGCAGGAAAGGGGGACCCGAAGAGTGGAGCTAAAGGACCGAAGACACTGAACGACTTTGCGGTTGAATATGCCAAGTCGAATCGCAGCAAATGCAAAGGCTGTGAGGAGAAAATAGAAAAGGTAAGCAGCCACTTTTATTTGCACACGGGAAAACTGTTCAGACATAACATTTTTCTTTCAATATTATTACAAATAAGATCTAATTTAACTTGGATCAAGGGGGATTGTCCTGTTGCGTTTCTGAGTCTGTGATTTCTGTCTTTCAGGATCAGATCCGTGTCTCCAAGAAAACCGTGGACCCTGAGAAGCCCCAGCTGGGTCTGATCGACCGCTGGTACCACACCGCGTGTTTCGTGAGCCGTAGGGAGGAGCTGGTCTTCAAGCCTGAATGCAACGCCGCCCAGCTGAAGGGTTTTGGTGCGCTACGGGCAGAAGACCAGGAGGAACTCAAGAAGAGGCTCCCTGTCATCAAAACTGAAGGGTGAGATGAAGAAGGGAGATGTGTGTACAGGTTGGGTGCTTTGGATTATTTACTTTTATATTTAGGGCATTTAGCAGATGCTTTTGTTCCAAAGCGACTTACAATAGGTACATTTTGAAAAAGTGTTAGGTCCCCATCTGAGTAAAGTAATAGCTGTTCAGCAGGGATACCTTGATGTCAATGTTGTGACATACTAGTGTTTGAGATCTCAGTGCCGGGGTGTGTTTTGGGCAGCCGCCCTCTCTCTGTCATTACCACTGGCTGCATTTGAAGCCCCTCTATCTCCCGGCACCGTGCAGCACATGAAAATGGCCTTGAAGGCGTCCCTGAACGCAGTCATGGTGTATGCGTACAGGAAAGGGTTGACGGCAGAGTTGGCGTGCGACAGGATGATGGCAGTGAGCAGCAGCTCGAACGGCACGGGGCAGTGCGGGCACAGTAGCAGGAAGCAGTTGATGACGTGGAGCGGTATCCAGCAGCTCGTGAACAGGAAAAGAACCAGAAAAAGTGACGTGGCGGTCTTCATCTCCCGCCGCATCTTGGCCGCAGCCCTCGTCTGTCTCTCCTCTCTGCCGCTCCGCTCGGATGCGATGCGCCTCGCCTGCCGCTTGACCGCCACAAAGATCCGGGCATAGATGACAAACATGATCACCAAGGGTGTCAGCACACAGACAAAGAAGTTGAAATAGACCATGTAGGTCATGTCCACCACCAAGACGAAGAAACAGTAGCCTGAGTCAGGCGGCGTCTTGTGCCAGCCCATCAGAGGCACGAGCCCGATGAGAAAAGCGAGCAGCCACGTCGTCAGAATCACCAACGCGGCGTTACGAGGCGTCATCAGGACCTGGTAGCGGAAGGGCATGAATATGGCTACGTAGCGCTCCACGGCCACCGCCAGCAAGCTGAAGATGGAGCTCTGGGTGAACATTATCAAAACACTCAGCAGGAGCACGCACAGGTAGAGGTTGTGACGCGGCAGCCCGACGTCCGTCAGGATGGCGCAGGGAATGGCGATCGTGCCCACGCAGATGTCGGCGACGGCGAGCGAGACCAGGAAGTAGTTGGTGACGGTGCGTAACTTGCGGTTGAGGCCCACGGCGGCACAGACCAGCACGTTTCCGATGGCGGAGAGCGATGCGATGACGAGCTCGGCCGCCATGTACGCCACGTTGGGGGACATCAGCGAGTCAACGGGCGGGGGTGGAGGAAGGGAGGAGGTGGTGTTGGAGAAGGAAGGAGTTGAGGAGTTTTGGAAAGGAGAAGACCGATGGGATGGCTTTGTAGTTTGGTGGAAGAGTTGTGCGATAGTGTTCTCCATGGTTGTCCCTAAAAGAAATGAAAGTGAGAAATGCTCAGCGGGTCGACGGAATACAAGAAAGCAGTAAAAAAATAAATTACTCACCGATCTACAGGAAGACTCCTCGCGTTAAAGATCCCATTCACACTTCTCTTTGAACAAAGGAGGATGCTCCTTTATCGAATTCCCGTCTTCCCTTTTGACATCATTGTCTGATACGGGATGCTCGTCTTGTTTTGTGGATCCGAAACAGACCGACTGCTACTGGATGGTCATTAATCGGTACTTTTGTTCTAGTGTGTCTCCTGGGGAGGCTAATGAATATTTCCTGTCAGGGCAGCGTGAATGAGGTCAGCATTGACATCTGGGATTGTGGAGACATGTACCTGCTTGTGTGTTTGTTCATTAACTGATGGAGCCCTAATTAAAAAAGGTGTCAGAATCAGTGTTGTTTGTTCCACTGTCCCTTTTGGCCTCATTTAAGAAGCTCAAACAAAACGATAACAGTTTGGAAGAAAACTTTTTGGAACTTCTGTTTCAGGAAACGTAAAACCGACGAGGTGGATGGAGTTTCAAAGAAACTGAAGAAGGAGGAAGAGGATCAAAATAAGAAGCTGGAGGAGCAGTTAAAGGTATCATTTTCTCCATTTTATTTCCTATTATTGGAGAAAACGTTGCAATCTGTTGTGATTCTGTGTGACTATGTTTTTTTTTTTCATGCATCTACAGAACCAAAGCCAGCTGATTTGGGGAATCAAGGACAAGCTGAGGAAGTTTTGTTCAACCAATGATATGAAGGAGCTGCTGATTGCAAATTCCCAGGAGGTTCCCTCTGGAGAATCGAATGTAGGAGAGCCTCATCTTATCTAACTCCCACTGTGTGCAAAATGAAACGCCGTTTAAAAGAATCCAGGCAGTTGACGGAGAAAGTGTTTCGTGTGTTTAAACGTCTAAACGCCCCCGTAATACGTGATGCCGTTGAAGTTGCTGATCCATGATTATCCCGTATGTGTTGTTTAACCGACAGCTGGTGGACTGCCTGGCCGACGGCATGGCTTTTGGTGCTCTTGAGGCCTGTAAGGAGTGCAAGGGCCAGGTGGTGTTCAAGGGCGATGCTTATTACTGTACGGGGGACATCTCAGCCTGGACAAAGTGTGTGTTCAAAACCCCAACACCCATACGCAAAGACTGGGTCATCCCCAAGGTAGGTCACCTCCTCTCAGGGCTCCCTCTGGTTCTTTATAGCTGCAAGCTAAACCACCACCTGTATCATTTCACAATATCCATGTCATTGTCACAAAATACACTGGAGGCATATACAGTAGCAGCTGATTTATCGTTGATTGAGCTAAATCTCTGTTATGTCAGTGGCCGCTGTAGCAAACGTTGCACTTTGCGGTGGATAAAAATGGAATATCCATACAAGGAGCAATAAAATGCCACATGTTTCTTGTTGGAATTTACCATTTGGAATATTCTGGCTTTATCATTTTAGGAATTCCACGAAGTTCCCTTCTTGAAAAAATTCAAATTCAAGCGACAGGACAGGGTTTACCCGAAGGAGGCTCCCACCCAAACTCTCACCCAAGCCAAAGCAGAACCCTTGGCGAGTGCATCCAGTGCCCCGACTGAGCGACTGCCAGAGGGAGCACCTGCAGGTTAGTGAAGACACCTGAAGGAGCGGGCGTCAGTATCCTGCACATTTTTAAATATTATATAAGACATGGCATACAGTCTTTCCAGAAACAGATTACATGATTCTCCCTGCTGGGATAATTTGAAACACCAAATTAATACAATTATTTCATGTAATGGTATTATTTTAATGTAATACGTGTGTCTGTCATGTAGACAAACCTCTTACTGGTATGAAACTGTTGGCTGTGGGAAAGCTGACCAAGAACAAGGACGATCTAAAGGCTTTTGTTGAGGAGCTGGGCGGAAAGATCACCACCGCAGCCAATAAGGCCTCTCTCTGCCTCAGCACCAAAAGTGAGTCACCAGTCAAAAAAATGCTAAATTACCAATGTGTGGGTAGGAAGTGCCCTCAATGTAAGATTTCCAAAGTTTCTCACTTGTTTTTGTTTTCACAGAGGAAGTGGAGAAGATGAGTAAGAAGATGGAGGAAGCGAGGGACGCCGGCGTGCGCGTGGTCTCCGAGGATTTCCTCACGGACATCAAGTCGTCGGGCAAAGCACTCCAGGAACTGGTCTCCCTGCACGCCATCTCACCCTGGGGTGCAGAGGTTAAAGTGGAGACTCCGGCTCCATCGGCGTCCTCCAAGTCCGGAGCGCTGGCCACCAAGAGCACAGGCAAGGTGAAGGAGGAGGAAGGTAAAGGATGCATATGTTGCTTTTATTACAATGTACTGCTGCTTTTAACCTACTTATGGGTTTTTCTTTAATCTTTTATGTTTTAGATTGTTGATTAATCTAGACTTGTATTATAGCGTTGGACTGTTTGGTAAATACTTTTACTTTATTACAGGTGGTAGCAAATCCAAGAAGATGAAACTCACAGTCAAAGGAGGAGCTGCTGTGGATCCAGATTCAGGTAGTCATGAGAACCCTGCGTTGAAAACATTTCCTGTCTTTCTAGTTTTTTGTCTTCTGAGCTTGACTGATGATTTTTTATTATTATTTTAGGTCTGGAGAACAGCGCTCATGTCCTGGAGCAGAGCGGGAAGATGTACAGTGCCACGTTGGGCCTTGTGGACATTGTCAGAGGAACTAACTCCTACTATAAACTGCAGCTGTTGGAGGATGATGTACAGAAACGGTTAGCCAAATTTCACTTCCTTTTCATTGTTGTTGTGCAGAAGTTCTAAAATAGGACATATTCCACTAGACATCCCATCATTTTCACTTTGTAGGGTGTCTTGGATTGGTTGATGCAGTGCAGTGGAACTGTTTTATTTTTTCCATAATTGTAGAAATAATAATGATTTGTATCGGAGTAATCATTGTACCGTGACCCATCGTTCCTCTTTGTGCAGATACTGGGTGTTCAGGTCATGGGGCAGAGTGGGCACCACCATCGGAGGCAACAAGCTGGACAAGTTTCATGACAAAAACTCCGCCCTGGACAACTTCCTGGGTGTCTACAAAGAGAAGACGGGCAACAACTGGAGCTCGTCCAACTTCACCAAATATCCCAATAAGTTCTACCCACTGGAGATCGACTATGGACAGGTGCATACGCTAATACGCACAAAGAGAGATATCAGACGCTGTGTTTCTTTCTGTTTCTGACTGGGTTTTGTTTTCGCTCTGTGGCGGTCATGTTTGTTGACAGGACGAGGAAGCAGTGAAGAGGCTGACAGCTTCCGCCGGCACCAAGTCCAAGCTGGCCAAGCCCATCCAGGAGCTGATCAAGATGATCTTCGATGTAGAGAGCATGAAGAAGGCCATGGTGGAGTTTGAGGTAGGACATTTTAAGTGTGTTAGTTGCAACAAATCTAGTTTTCTTCTGTTATTAATAACTAAAAACAGCAGCCTTGATAAATGACAGAATAAAGTAAATACACAGGGGTGATGGTATGGTTTCCCACATACGTATAACGTACCTCTCCTTTCCTGTCGTCAGATTGACCTCCAGAAGATGCCGCTGGGAAAGCTGAGTAAGAGGCAGATCCAGAGTGCCTATGCTCTCCTCACTGAAGTACAGCAGGTCAGCAATTAACAACCCCTCCAGGAGGGTTCTCTCACTATTCACCTTTTCTATTAGGAATCCTCTTTGCAGTACTTTGGCTGCAATCTGTCATACGGATACATTTCCTTCTCCTGCTTCCCTTCAATTCAGTTTAACTTGGTGGTGGATTTGTGACTTTTATCACGAGTATCTTTGCCAAATGTTTAGACTTGATATCTATAGAGCATGTTCTACTGTAAACATGCAATCTGTTTGTTATTACTTATTTCGTAATTTTGTTTTTATTGTAGGCTGTGTCAGATTCTCTGTCTGAGGCCCAGGTCCTAGATCTCTCCAATCGCTTTTACACCCTGATACCACACGACTTTGGTATGAAGAAACCCCCGCTGCTCAACAGCCTGGATTACATTCAAGTAAGAACAGAAATACCGTATCCTCGTATCTTTCTTTCTAAATCTATTGAGTATAAATGCATCTTATAGCATCTGCGTGCATCACCGTTCAGGCTAAAGTTCAGATGTTGGACAACCTAATGGACATTGAGGTGGCATACAGCCTGCTGAGAGGAGGGGCCCAGGACAATGAACGAGATCCCATCGACATCAACTATGAGAAACTTAAAACCAGGATTGAGGTGAGGAGTGTTTCTCCGCCTTTCACTTCTCTCACAGTTATGGGCCTCGCAATGATGATGTATGGAGAGGTTATGTGTGGAAAGATCACAGTATGCTGTGTCGCTGTTAATTAACAGGTTGTTGACAAGACTACAGATGAGGCTGAGATCATTACGCAATACGTTAAGAACACCCACGCTGCTACACACAACACTTACACACTGGAAGTGCAAGAGGTGAGTCGTCATATTATTATATTATATTATTATTATGTTGTGAATTCTTAGTTTGTATAAACCTTTGTTTGTAATTATTGATTCTATAAAAAATGTATATTACTGTTTATACATGCTGTATGTGCCTTTATTACCCTCTCACTGTGTTTTTCAAACTTTATCCCATCTTCTAGATCTTCAAAATTGTTCGAGAGGGAGAGCGCCAACGATACCGTCCCTTCGAGGAGCTGAACAATCGCCAGCTCCTTTGGCACGGTTCTCGCGCCACCAACTACGCTGGTATCATGTCTCAGGGTCTTCGCATCGCCCCTCCAGAGGCTCCAGTGGTGAGTTTTTTTTCTTTTTCTTCTTCTTTTGTGGAAACCAAACAACAACTTAATTCCTTCACTTTCAGCAATACCTTTCAAATATTGTCATGTTTTTAGTAGATTATTGTCCTGTTGTGTCCTGTGTTACATTGGCTTTTGCTTCATTTTCTCTAGACTGGTTACATGTTCGGCAAAGGTGTGTACTTCGCTGACATGGTGTCCAAGAGTGCGAACTACTGTCACACCTCCCAATCGGACCCTGTAGGCCTCCTACTGCTGGCCGAGGTTGCCCTCGGCAACATGTGAGTGACAGAGAGTTCCTGAAAAGGAGACTGAATATCAACCTTTTCTTGTGCTTTCACAACATGTGATGATTATGTAAATTAATGTGTTTTTTTTTTTAATGCAGGCATGAATTGAAGAAGGCTTCCCACATTACAAAATTACCTAAGGGCAAGCATAGTGTTAAAGGTGAGAACACTTCAAATCTTGTGCTGTTTGAGGAATGTTTATGCATAGACATATTTGCTCAAAGGCACAGTGTGTAGGATTTGGTGGCATCTAGCGGTGAGTTTGCAGATAAAAACCAAAATGAAAACTCCTCCGCCCCCTCCTCCCTTAAGACTGGTAACGCGAGCCGTTATATTGAATTTCTACTAATAGCTCCACCTAAATCCTACACACTGAGCTCTGTGTTATTTTGCATGGCTTGTTTCATGATTATGATAGAACATTTGGAAACCCCAGTGCTCTGGTTGATAACATGCAAATGTTTGGTTTGTATTCTGCTTCAGACTTTAATTCATCGACTTTTTCGCTCTTGCAGGTTTGGGCCGAACTGCTCCTGAACCAAGTGCATCCGTCACTTTGGACGGGGTTCAAGTGCCTCTGGGAAAGGGATCCAACACGAACATCGATGACACAAGTCTCCTGTACAACGAGTATCCTTTAACGCTCATTTTTCCAAATGACCCCACATTTTTCCATATACTTATTTATTTAATAGTTTGTGGGAAAGTGGAAAATCAAATACTTGGTCAATGCAGCTTGTTCTTGACGTTGATTCAACATATTTAAGTTAAATTTAATACGTATAATAAATCAGTAATCACTCATTCTTAATGGTGGAGCTCTCGGGTTGGGCTATACTTTTTAGTATGATTGACTGTTGGCAAGTTCTCACAACACGGCATCTCGACTCAATTGATTTGTTGCAAAAAGGTAATGGCTGTATTAATGGTGTTCTAACTTCCCGATTATGATGTAGAGCACTCGGAGGCACCAACGGTGTTTCATACCAGGAAGGAAATTAGGTGTTCTGACATAAACTGACGCATAAATCCCTCACTCACTGACACTGAATGTTGAGTTTAAGAAAAAAAAATACAGGAGATTAAACGAAATTCCCTCACTCTCTTTCTGTTCACCTGTAAATCTTATTTTGCCGTGTTGGTCATATTGTCTGTATAGTGTGGTTTCCTTAACCGCTTCTCCCCCCAGGTACATTGTGTATGATGTGGCCCAGATAAACATGAAGTATCTCCTGAAGATCAAGTTTAACTACCAGACGTCCCTGTGGTGAGAGGGGGGCTGTGTCCAATCCATCTCCAGTGAAAACTAATGCCACTGTTGCCTCCAACTGCTCGGGCTTTTCATTCTCTGCAACAGAACATGTTTGGCAAAGGAGTGATGCTCTACCATGCTTAACAACGGTCAATGGAAATCTCTAGTCACTTTATTGATCTTTCATCAGGTTTATTAGCTGCCAGTCTTCCTTAGTAACACATTAGGTAGTTAAATACCTACTTCAGAGTTGCTCATAAATAAGACAGTAATATAGTGGGTTAGGCACGATGCATACGTTTAGAAATGGAACATGCAAAAATGTCTGTAGTTTTCTGTTTTGCGATGGTTATCTTGACTCTTTAACAAACCTTAAGTTGACAAGGTTTAGGACTACACATTTAGGAGTTTTGAGTTGTGAACGACCAAGCTGCAGACGTACACCAAACCAGTAGCCGCCGAGATGAACGTTAGACTGTTGGGTAAAAACTGTACAAGGTTTGACATGTGTATATATATTTGTTTTGTCGTTTGTCTCTGAAGCTTGTCTTTTCTTTTTTCATTTGCCGAAAAATGAACAATGCGGTTAGTATTCACGCAAAGTATTCTGTAAAAGAAGCAACTGTCATGGTATGTGGTTCACCTTTTTTTTTCTTTTCTTCTTAGTATTTTTGTTGTTACCTGAAAAACAATAAAATGTTATCAAAATGTCACGCCTGCGTTTGGGAATAATTATTTTTCTGCCACTGCATGTTGGATCCAATTTAAATTTTGGATTTTATTGTAAGTGTAAATTTGCATTTTCAAAGTGAAAATACACCTGTGGGCAGGTCACAGACCAGGGTCAGACCTGGCAGGACTTCTTCAGCGGGGCTTGGGCTTGAAACTGGACATTTAAGCATCAGAACCGTGTATACACAATAATAACTACACATTTGAAAGAGGCTAGTGTAATTTTACTAGCTATATTTTTCTGTGTTTAACTGTTAAAATAACTCGCACCTGCAAGAACATTTTTAAACCCAAATAAAGCATTTCCCAATGAATGTCATTAAAGAAAACGTTTATTTTTGACAGTAGGTTATGACAGTGAAGGGATGCTGAGTGCCTACTGGCTTCCAGGTCTGCTTATAATACGTTTTCCGAGCATGTCCCGTCACAGTTTTTACGGAAAGTCGGATTTATATTAAGTGAATATAGTTGTTTGTATGTTTATATAATATAAAGTGATAATTTGGCCATCGGTTGGATAAACTAGAGGGTTTTTATTTCTCAAATCGCCCTCCAGATAGTGTCCCGACCCAGAATGCAATTTGACAAGGTCTTTGAAAAAGCGGCGCGGCTGATTCAAGATGGCGGAGATGGACCAGCTGTTAGACGAGAGTGAGTAACAACAAAAAATTCAAGGAGTTTTGCATTGTAAACACGCAGCGGCTCCGTGGTGATAAAATGCACATTAAGTGACAAACTGCCGTCGTTGTCCATGTAATGGATATCTTAAGTTTTTGGGCAGAGTTTATAAAGTCATTTTTAGACGCCAAGGGATGCCGGTCTGTCCAAGTCAGCTAACGCTTGTTAGCACGAGAAGCTAACCATAGCTAATGTTGGGAGTTGAGCAAGTTACTTTAGCCCCAACTGGGTAAACAAATAACGTTAGCTTAGCCACGAGCTAACGCCTGCTAGCCGTGGATCATAAGTAGCAATAACAAAGGGACTACCATGACGTTTCTCTTACCAAAGTACACACACTAGCTAACAGCAATCTGTTTTGTTGGTTAATAACGTTCGTTATTTTTAAGTCTCCCGGAGCACCTTCCGGTATATTTAACGTTCGTTAGCTGTGGTAGACGTTACGTGGTAACGCGTTGTGTGTCGTTCTGACAGGCTGGTGAAGGGGAAACTAGCCGGGGTGTTTCGGCTATCATCAGCTGAAATAGTCATTTCGGTCGATGGGAACGTAGTTCGTAAGATAGTGTAACGTTAGCTCGTGTAGCCCATCTTGTGGATCTCTGTCCAGTTCATGTCATGCCCGTGCTTGACAGCTCAAATGTGGGGATTAAGGCCTAACTGACTGCGTTAGCTATACCGAACTTCAGTTACTCTCCCCGGCTGCTGTCACTGTTTCTCATAGACTGCAGCGATGTGAAGACGGTTTCTTTGATGCCCAAAATAAACTCAAAACGAAAGAGAATGGCCTGGTTAGCTTTTTATTTTATAGTAAAATATTAACAGTTAGTATTATGCCATTAGTTTGTGTCTGTGTGTGTGTTACTGTAACGTTAAATTGATGTGTCCTCTTTCTCAGGCTCCTCAGCAGAGGCACTTGTCAGCCTCAAAGGTATGTAGGCTGTATCTTTATTTATCTTTCTGTACATCTGTTCTTGGCACTGTGTAAGTATATTGGGAACTCGCATACTTAGCCTTCTGTATGACGCTCTGTATGAGTTCATTTTCCTATACTTTCTACCACTGCACATTTGTCCCCATATTGGGAAAGATACCAAATCTGTCAAGACATGTAAGAAAATTATCTATTCCAGTTTCTGAATGTACACGTTCTGTTATTTGAGAATTGGTTTGAGTGTAGCATTTGATAATATGAATCTCACTGGGGTCTTGTATCAGGTGTGCTAACTCTATTTTAACATCCATTGTTGTTGTTTTTGTTGTTTTTTTTAATAGAAGGCAGTTTGTCCAACACTCTGAATGAAAAGAACAGCTTCCCAAGAGCTCACAACACCAGGGGACGACATTCGTCCCTCACAATGGACACAGTATGAGACATTTTTAAACTTATGAAGAGAAAGCAATGCAGGAGCTTCTGTTATACACATGAATGAGTGCTATACTATACTAAGAATATTACGTACATAAGTTAGTTTATATGATGTCATGATCTATAATACAAACCTCAGCTTCAAAATTGATGATTCAGACATTACCTAAACTAAAATTTGAGGAGAACCCATCAACCCCACAAAATAGTTTGCATTTGCAGGGCGAATGTATTGAATTTAATTAATAAATGCTTTGGAATTTGGAAAAAGTTTTAAAACAGTACCCTCATATACATGTTTTCACTCCTCTTAGCTTGAGAACAGAAAACATTGGAACTTGTTTTTTTATTGCAGGATTTATGATCTATATTTCCAATGTTTATTCTGCAAATTACAGTAGAAATATGATCTTTCCAGTGTGAATTTCACAATTTTTAACCTATTTTTAAGAAGGAAGTCTCTTCGCTATCTTGTTCACAAGAGATCCGTGTCACAGTAATGTCATAAAAAGTTTACAACATTCACATAGAGCGCATTTGGACCTGAGAGGCATGATGGTGAGTGTGATTGTTTAAAACCAATAGGCTTCACAGATAGGAGTAGTTTAATGACATTGTCTGTTACTCAGTAATTAAGGGTTTGGCATTTGATATGTAAGTGTTGTTGTTGATTATATGGTGTCCATTGATGATCTTATCAGTCGCAGTTAAGTGTTCAACTTTTATCCACATTTGTCCTTCCAGCCAACACGGAGCTCAAAGAGGAGCCGTTTGTTTCGGGAGGAGGATGACTCGCCCCAGCAGCGTCTCCCTTCCAGATCCCCTCGGAGGAGCCAAAGGGTCAGCACCACACCACAGGTGAAGACCATGAAAGCGATTCATAGTGATTGGAACCCTTTTCTATTCTCTAACTTGTCATTGAGCCTACCTTTGCTGGTATTAGATTAAAGTAGCATAGAGTAAAACTTGAAAGCATACCATTGCTACTCCTTTACAAGCAGGTACTGAAGTAAACTCTGAAATACTGAAGCAAGCCTTTTTAAAAATACTGCGTCCTTGTTGAGCGACTCAAATAAGAATTACTTTATAACTTGGTTGCCGGAATAAGAAGTTCTAAAAGTGGATCTTTTGTGGGAAATTGTATCTATGCAGCTGCCTTGCGTAATGGAAGAATACATGAGAATTAAAGTAGGATGGGTTATCCTACATTACATATCCTACATTAATTCTAAAGGTTGTTATTTTTCAGAATACATATGAGCCTGTACACGGAATGAATGTTTTTTAATGTTTTGCTTTACAGAAATGTTCTAATGTGGTGACACCAGATAAGAAGGCATCCCAGAAAATAGGGCTGAGATTAAGAAACCTCCTTAAACTACCCAAAGCTCACAAATGGTGCATTTATGAATGGTTCTATTCCAATATTGACAGGTAATGTCTCACTTTTACATTCAGAAGAAGTGTTTGATTCATTTTAATCCAGAAGTGCTTCTTGATCATCTATTTGCATTTAACACAGAAATCAGAAATGTGTTGTGTTAACTATGTTGCATATTATTCCTTTATTTTCCAGGCCTCTCTTTGAGGGTGACAATGAATTCTGCCTGTGTCTCAAGGAGTCTTTTCCCAATTTGAAAACAAGAAAGTTGACGCGGGTTGAGTGGGGAACAATCAGGAGACTGATGGGGAAACCTCGGCGGTATGCTGTATTCTTTAAGCTTTGTGCCTCTGCACACCCCTTTCATTCGTGCTTGTCTCTTTAAATTAAACCTTCAGAGTATATGAAATAGTTTTCTATATTTTTTTCCTGGTCAAACAAAAACTTTAAAGTTGTTATAGCATTATCCTTTGTGGTCCCATCCAGGTGTTCATCAGCATTCTTTGCTGAGGAGCGGACAGCGCTGAGACA
Organism: Eutrigla gurnardus; assembly: GCF_963514095.1. Taxonomy (NCBI): domain Eukaryota; kingdom Metazoa; phylum Chordata; class Actinopteri; order Perciformes; family Triglidae; genus Eutrigla; species Eutrigla gurnardus. Next base: position 8,525,803 of record NC_139927.1, read on the forward strand.
GAAGAGGCAGAAGATGCGCCTGCTGCAGCAAAGAAAACTGTCTGACGTGTCCAACTGCAAAGACCTTCCAGATGAAATCCCTCTGCCACTCATCATAGGAACCAAAGTCACTGGTAAGATGTTTGAAATGTACGCACACCACTGTCAACTGCTAGACAGCTCTGGTTAAATGTTGTGCTGTTATGAAAAACCTAAACCATCACACACCTGCATTCACTCGTGTGTAAATTGGCAGATATGGGAATTCAAACCCATTACCACAAGTAAAGATGTCCCACGCTCATCTGAACAGTACTGGCAAATTTAATTTGGTTCCACAGCTCGACTCCGTGGCGTCCATGACGGGTTGTTCACAGGGCAGATTGATGCTGTCGACACCAGCGCTGCCACCTATCGTGTCACCTTTGACCGCAGTGGTCTGGGAACACACACTGTGCCTGACTACGAAGTCCTGGTAAGCATTGCCTTTCACCTTGCTAACATAACAGACAACAACTTTAGTTTCTAGTTTTTAGTTCATGTTCATTATAATCATTTAAAATGTAACAAAAACAAAGATGGACAATAGCTGTACTAAAGCAATGTGATGTTACAGTCTTAAACATCCAATGTTGATTGTGTTTTCCAGAGCAATGAGCCCAATGAGACCATGCCCATTTCAGCCTTTGCACAGAAGCATCGGATATCACGCTATATGCAGAACGTCATGACTCCGCCTAGAGGGCCTTACCCATCTGCTACCACTCCTGTCCTTATGGTACCATAACCATATCACAGATATACACGTGCTGCTTCATCATCACGCTTGTGACAATAATATTTTGTTATGGTTTGAACCTACGTTGGCTGTTTAGGTTTATCTACTGCAACAGATATACTCCTCAGATGGTTTTGGTCAACAAGCACTGTAAATGTATTTAGATATGCTAGTCAGTGGTGGGATTTACTGTATGGGGACAGTTTAGACATTGTTAAATAAAGTCATAATAGAAAAAATATATTTGTAGTTGAATATTCTGAATCTCTGCCTCCTGGATTTCTTATGAAGATAAATAACCGGATTGTCCATTTTTTAAATGACAGGACAATGACCCTCTTATCAACCAGTCACCATGGAAAAACAAACTCCCTGGTGCTGAGGGAGATACTCTGGGAGGATTTCCTGTCAAGTTCCTTGTCCAAGTGGTAAATAATTCCTGCTGAACAGAATACTGAAATTAATCCTAAAACCTTTAATGCTTTGTTTTAACAAATTCTTTATCTTAACAAATGATCTGTCTTATTTGTTAAATGACCAGACAAGGCTGTCCAAGATCCTCATGATCAAGAAAGAGCACATCAAGCACTTGAAAGAAATGAACACAGAAGCAGAGAAACTGGTACAATATACATGTTTTTTATTTCCTTCAAAGCCTATTAAATGATTAAGAAGCATTCATCAAGCCTAAACTGAAACTATACTTTGTTTTTGTGTTCAGAAGTCGTACTCGATGCCTATCGACCTTGAATTCCAGAAGCGATATGCCACCACGGTGCTTGAGCTCGAACAGCTCAATAAAGATCTTAACAAGGTGCTCCACGAAGTCCAGCAGTTCTGTTGTGATGTAAGTCAAAAGATACACTTCATTCTCACTAATTATTGCCCTTGAAGCGTGGTTGTAACATTTCATGCCTTGCTCTGATATTCCCACCATCTCAGTTAATAGTAGACATGGGACTATTTGAAAAAGTCATGGCATGATTATCCTGAGCAAAATAATTGTGATTTCCCATATTGTCCTGATTATCATCAAAATATACTAAAACATACTGGAATTACTTTACCTTACATTTCGTTAAGAAACTAATATTTTCATCCATCCCGTCCATCCAGCTTGCTCCAGATCAGGGCATGGTTCCAGCGGACCACCCCACAGAGCTACGGCGGCGTTGTGAAGACGAAGCCCAGCAGATGGTGCAGCTCAGCAACTCGCTGAAGGATGGACAGCAGAATGCGACAAACCCCAGCTTCACACACCTCATCTCCCACCTCACTGCTCTGTTGCTACAGATCAAGGTAGAGTCTTAAGTAAATGCTCACCTGGTGTCTGCCTTCATTCCTGCTCACTGTTCAATACTCAATTTTGCCTAATTTGTTTCAGTGTCTGGCAGATGGAGGCGACCTGAATTCGTTTGAGTTTAAATCGCTAACAGACTCCCTTAATGACATCAAGGCATCGATCGATCCCTCCAACCTCAGGTAAAACTACCCTCCAGCGTCTCTAACTATACTTCCTTATGCCTAGTTCATTCTACGTGACTGTAGTTTTGATTGCGAATTGATGCTGAATCGCTTTGTGTTAACTGTTAAGAGATGCGAGTTGGAAGGCTTGCAGGTGCACCAGAGATGCATTCCAGATGTCTAGCAAGCTAAATATCTGGACCTGGTGGGCAGTCTTTCAGGGAGCTACAACCATTGAGTGTATTGATGGGAACCCAAAGGAGTGCAGTGTGGAATTTGGTGCACGCATATTGAGGCGGGTCTTCACATGCACACAGTAACTGATCTAAATAGGGGAAATAGTAAACAGGCTTTTTTATGAACACGATAACATCATCAACAAGCATCAGTCCGTGTCACTTGCATTGCGTGGGTTTTTGTGACAAAACGTAGTTTCGAGTTGAGACATACTCATCGGGGAAAGGTCCTGTAGTCTGTGATGTCATGTAATGTGAAAACCACATCAGGTTGTGAAGTGTGAACAGCACAAAGATGTGAGAAAGTTGTGCATTGTGAACTTGGTTTTAACGAACTACATGTAATGGGGGATGTGATGGCTCACAGTTTTCTATCTGTGTCAATGGCATACATGAGTATATTATAAACTTTCTTGTTTTGATTAGCTTCACTATTCAGTCAACCTTGAAGTAAAAATGTCCTTAACTGTTGCCTTTTCTGTGTTTCTAGTTGCTTCCAGGATAATGTGGAGATCCACGTGGCACACATCCAGAGCGGCCTTAGTCAGCTGGGCAATCTGCATGCATTTTCTGCCAACAACACCAATGCGGTCTGAGTACCTACATCCTCCACAACACACACAAGTGCACGCACACGCAGAGGTGCAGTCCATTAATGTCGTCTTTTGAGGTGGCACTTTCACCTGAACTGGTACAAGACTGCTCATGTGGATGTTGTGGACCACAACCGTACAATGAATTTGGTTGTCCCAGTGCAATGACTCAGAGTTCTGCCCAGACTCCTCAAGCTTTGTGGTGAAAGGAGGGAGGATGTCATAAGTATTTTATCCACCCGTTTTATTGTCTGAAAATGTTGGTGCAAACAATCGAACACAAATCTGAAAGAACCTTAAGCTGGTGCCACAAATCCACATCTCCAAACTCTAAACGGTTATTTATTGGTTTCATGTGCCAAACATTGATTCTTACAGTTTTTATAGTCCATATTTATTTATTTTTTGAGTAGGTGTGTATGGTTATGAAACAATATTTTGCTAAGTATAACCCTGTACGTGGTGTGTTCTGCTGCACCACTAATGGTAAGCACAGGGAGGCTAAAGAATGTTTTATAAAATTGTTTATTGTAGATAATTGTACAATATCTGATTATTAGGACTGTTGTCAACATTTCTGCTGTGTATTCAGAAATGGCTTTTTGTAATTTTGTGTGCACTGAAAAGAGATTTTGGTATTTTTATAAAGGAGAACTCTGGGGTTTTGATGCCTTTTACTCCCGAAGATGATCTTAACATTTCCACATTTGGCATGGCTATTGCTGCAACCCCCCACACCAAGCCTGCATCACCGATGTAAGCCCGAAAATTCGAGTCAACAGTTTTTTCCTAGAGAATCTCCTTTTTCAGTTTTGTAAAGTTGTATATGAAAGTGCCTCAGGGCAATTGTATATAAATGTTTCCGTCTTTTTATATTAAACATAATATTGCAAAAGAGTATTCTGTTTTCTAGTCTTTATTAACAGACATAACCAATCAACAGTTTTCCTCTTTTTTTCTTTTACAATCAATAGTTTTATTACTATTTTACAATAAATACACATTTTTCCCTTTTATGCAAACTACTGTATACTGCCTCTTATGATACATGTCTTTTCATCAGCTCTTATAATACATCACATGAAGCCACCAAAGCCAGCCATGGCTTCGGTTTCCCAGTCGGAGTCTGAGTCGGTAAAGTCCTGTGCTTCAGTGGCGTGGATCGGGGAGAAGTGATTGAACCCGTCCCCCGTGGACCTCACGTGTGAATACTGGATTTGGCATCCATTATCCTTCGGTGATGACCTGCTGAAGTTGTTGTGGGTGGGGATGGGAGGAATCACAACTTTCATCTCCGGTCCAATGGTCTTGTTGGGTGGGAAATTGTCATATTCCACCAGAACCTTTGGACCCTGGTTGACTGCCATGCTGGCGTCGATCTTGGGATGGTGCTCGGTCTCCTTCGGATACAGGTGGATGTTACAGCACGGGACGTTAACGCTCAGCTCACGCCGTTGCATCTGCTCGGGCTTCAGTCTGGTACCCTCCTTGTCATACATGCAGGACACGGACGTGTGTTCGTAGCTGCAGGCTTTGGCGCTCATACTGCTTCTGTGGGCATCATCTGTGTTTTGATGCACTTTAGGTCTGAAATTGTCCTCCAGTCCAAAACCTCCTATCCCGTGTGGCTCGGCTCTGTGGTTGTTGTCATAAACTGAAAGAGAAAAGAAGGATGAAGCACTTCTGAAGTAAAGTAAAGTACTTATTCTCTGCTTTTCAAGCAACATATTATAGACACTTCTATTAAGGACCAAATTGAATTGTCATAATCCCTTTCTATTGTGACTGGGATGACTACTATATTTTTGTTCAAATGAGCACTTGAGTCTGAGTGAAAAAGGGGGGACTCGAAACAAAACAAACATGCGAGTGGAATAATGACCTTTCTCTGGGCCCATCCTGCTCTGGAGCTGGCTAAAGGGGCCAGCTGCTGGCGTGTTGGCGACCTTCATCGACACCGAGGAGCCAACTTGGCGACGAGACTTGGCCCTTCTGTTCTGAAACCACACCTGAAATGTGAAAGTGGAGAACGTGAACAAATTGCCTTATCAAGAAAATCCTCTAACATTTTTTGATAATCATTTATCAAACAATCACCTGGATCCTGGACTCCGGTAGCCCGGTCAGAGCCTCCAGTCTCTCTCGCAGGTAGATGTCGGGATATTTAGTGTCCGAGTAAACTTTCTCCAGCACCTCGATTTGCTGCTGGGTGAAGTTGGTCCTCTTTCTCCTGTGCGTCAGTATCGCCACGCATTTATCCGTCCTCGGGACGGAGTTTGCGGGGTTGAAGTAGTTTGTAACATTCGATGCTCCGTAATCTGAAGAGAAAGCAGACCGTTTAGTTGAGGACGATCGATGCGTGGGAAGTCGCTGGACGTGTGCGTAAATTACGCACAGGAGCAGCTGTAGCTAAGATAATATACAGTTTATATATACAGTTTTGCCACAAAATCACACTTTTCGCTGCCAGACACCTACCTGTGTTCACCATGCTGTTTATCTGCAGAGGGGCCTCGTGGTACATCTGGAAATGATTCAGATCCGCGACGCGCATATTCCCATGAACTGAAGACATGTTCCCCTCGCGGTGTATTTCCTGCGACTGACCCGAGTTTGAGACCTGCGCTCCTCGTCGGGGTTAAATCCCCTCCGCGATCAAAGGTGATGCTGCCCCGTACGTGTGAATGGGGCGACCATCGGGGCCGGCTGGCACTGCAGCGGACGCGCGCTGACTTCAGACGTCTGCCGGCCGCGGGAGGTGTGAAAGCATCACACCTGGGACGGTGGAGAGGGGCACGTCTCTTTAAAGGGGTTTTAATGGAATCTGCATGCTCAATACACATCGGCAGGGAAAACATTTATCCGCTTTGGAATGGATGAAGCAATAATGGATCCGTAGCCTTCAAAGAGTGTCAGTCGGAAACTGCCGTTTCCTCAGCAGGTTAGAGCCTCACGAGGGCTGCACGTTGTTACGTGATAATAACCCAACTTAATACATTTCCAGGCTGTAATGATCTCCAATCAAAGTCCAAATTATTTTGCAGAAATCAAACCTATGATATTGGATCCATTTTATTAGCAGGAATACTTGGATATGTAAATTAAAATGCATTTGAGTACTGTATTATTGACTGATTCTGCATCTTATCATTATGTTCATACAGGATCATCATTTTTCTTTGTGTTTCCCCCCATTTAGGCTCAAATGTCAAAGAACCTTTATAAAGATTCAGGTCTTTAGATGGCTGCTCATCCCCATTGGTGAGTGTGTAGGAAATGATGCTTCCTGACCCCTTTCAGTGGCATCAAAGTTAACCTCAATACACAAACCCCAGTTCAAAAGTACCCAGGAATGGGCGCTCGCCTCCATTTGATTCAGAGGAAGGGGATCAAGTCAAGAGGTCAGGTAGCGTAACAGACAGACTAATTTGTTCACACATATTTGGACAAGAATGGGCTTTAAAGGTTATTTGTACCTTTTAGTAAGATTCCAAGCTCCTTTCTTGTATCAGAGTGACATTTTGTACATATTGAGCAATTATTGGTTCAATTCCATGCATTATATTTAATTAATTTGGCTGTGGGGGGAAATTATTGAAATTAACTTTTTTACTGCATCCTCATTCATATGATGTATAGGATGCAGCTATAACTGGGTTTAAGATAGTCTGGAGTAGAGTTTAGTGTTTGACCCTTGCCCTCCTGAAGTGGACGTGCAACAACAACAAAAACTCCAAATGAGTTTATTTTTCTTTTTGATCTCTGTGGGAAAAATACTTAACAGCCATTGTGTCATTTCACACCCACAACTGCACTTATTGATCTCTGTGCTTTGACACATACAACATTCTTCACGTAAGACATGCTTTGTCGGAAAAGACATTCGCAGTTCACAGGCTGCTTTGTCTGAGGCCCTAATTGGGTGTTGTTTGCACACACCAGATTGCTATGGTAAAATCAGGCTGTTGAAGTTCCTGATCTTTTGTACTAATGAACAATGACAATATTTCCTGAAAGCCATCCGCAGATCATGGAATTAACAGTAAATCGCACGTTCCACTGTGGCCACAAAGCTCTTCAGTCACAGCCAATGAAAATAGGACTTTGTTGTACTTTTAATGCACGTTTGCTTTAAGTGTTTGTATGTAGTCATGATTTTCTGCTCCGCAGCACACGATAGGAATGTAACATTTTAATTGCAGTAAAGCTATGCAGTTCTACCTTGATTCATAGTGGTGTATTGTCATTAACAGACTGCATCAAGCACTTCAAACAGAACACTTTGGGATTTCTACTGGCCATTTCCAGTTGGCAGCTGACTGCAGACACAAACAATAGCATGTTCACACCTATAGAGGCCTGACCACAGGTTAAACCCACAGTTGGACCTGACCACTATACATTTAAACCTGCAGACAGACAGGTAAATTATCCTCACAAGTTTACAGGTACATGTTAAAATGTCAGCTTTCTTATGGGCCTTTGTTATGAGTTTGGTCTTTGTGTATTTGAGGGATGTTTTAAAGAGTTATAGAACATTTATAGTTTCCTAATAAAAATATGTGTAAACGTGTTTTGAGCACAGCATTTTGAATGTTACTGGAATAACATGCTTTCATATTAGGATCAATAAATCGCCTGAGCTGAAACATCGACAATAAATATGATCTTATTACTGATACATTGGCATCGGTGCAGAAATGCCAAGGATCTTTTTGTGGTAATTTAGGAGTGGTGCCTCAATTCCATTGTTTGTCCAGCAGAGAGCACTGACAAGTTTATTTTTCAACTTTAATAACCACATGTAATGGATATATTTATAAAAAAAAGGACTCCTAGACAAATCTAGGGATCATATCTAAACTTTAAAATAAATATATAAACATATTGTGATCACCCTTGAAAATTCAGTTTCGACCATGCTACAATTGATATTTACTAAGAGATAACAAAATACATCCATCCTCTATATCAGTCTTTTTATATAAGCTATTTTTGTGTGGATGTCTGGCTGTATGCAAATGTGTTAATGGTCCAGCACTGAGGGGACGGGGGCATTGGGGGATGGAGGAACTCAACTTAACTGTCCTACGTTCGAGTTGTCTTTTGTGCTTTTGAAAAGTAAAAAGACCTTGAGGGGAAAAGACAATCCAGCCATCCTTCCCCAATTATTCCACTAAGACTTATTTAAACATTCTACAACACATATTAAGAACAGATTTCACTTTTGAATGGTTTAATTATACGTTGTATGTAGTTTATTTATTTATTTATTTTACATTTTATGTTATGTTTCATCCATTGACTGTGTATAAGCAGGTTTCTTTTGGCTGCAAAACAAATATCCCTCATGGACAATAAAGTTTAACCTGATTTAAAAGGCAGTGAGAAAAAGCAATGTTGGCCTGTAACAAGACGTTGTGTGTGTGTCTGAATTCATTGATTTATCATATTTATACATCTTTTTTTGGGACTCAAAGTAATTATTGGCTTCTTCAACTTCAGGTTTGAAATTTTCTTTTTTAATAGATTAATTAATGAAATATTTCCACCAGTAAAACGAACACAGGACGCCAAATGTGAAGACATGACATATGTAGACACATATTACAGGGGTATATTACATTGCAGACATTACAGATACATTTACCTAGAAGCAACTGTTAAATCAAAATTCACAATGAAAAAATTGCCACTTTTCTGTTTGAATATTTCCTGGATAAAATAAAATTAACATTAATGTTTACATCATGCTGATCTCAAAACACGGAATCATGCCATAATATCAAAATATGGACAGAAAAATCTTTTTCATAATAGTCTAAAGTGTTTAAAAAAAAACAACCTGTACATAAGTCTCTTATCTGTTACAGCATCGTCATTATTTACATCGAAGGAGGAAAAAAAAAACTCCCGGAACTTCCGTCAAGTGTAAACGGAAGTAGGTACGTGGCCGCTTCAGCTGACAGTCTACATGATGGCGACAGAGGTTCAGAGCGGCGACCTCGACAGTGCTACTTCAAGCCGGCTCGAAGTTTCCATCGATGGCCTCACCCTCAGTCCGGACCCGGAGGGCGACCAAATTCAGGTCGAAGAGCCGGACCCCAAACCAGCGGAGCCCGATCCCGACACGCCGGGTGCCGAGGCAGCCGAAGATGGAGAGACAGCCAAATCGGCGATAGAGAGGAAATGGGGCTTTCCTCTGCTGGAGCTGTACGGAATGGGCCTTAAATTTTTTAAAGGTATGTTAACGTTTTGCTAAACTCACCGTTAGCAACGCACAGGAGCAGCTAGCTGCTCGAGCCAACTGTTCAGTTTGTGAGACGTATCGCTCACTGGTTGAGGTTAGCCGTGTGCTAACGTTAGCTGTTAACGTTAGCTGTCAGCAACCGGGGCTGCTGCTGTCAGCCGCAACATTAGCATTAGCTACATAGCTAACGAGTAGCCAACTCTGCTAGCAGGCTTTTTTTTCCACTGGTTATATTGAAGGGTAACATAAGCACGGCACTTCCGAGCAGTCCATTTGCGTCTGCGTGTCGCCTGAGAGACTTTCATCCGGCTTTTTGCCCTTTCTGTGTACCATTATTTGGCTTTGTGAAGAATAACTTGGCTAGCTAAGAGCTGAGATGTAAGAAGCTCTCCACTTTGACTGAATGGTGGCTCGTAGTGATTTGTTTTGGAGGTTTAACACGCCCTGCCCTCTCATTGATATGGATCAAAGGAGCCTGCATGCTTACTCAGATACTTTTCTCGTGAATTAGACGCTGGAAGATTCCTGCTGTCCTGGAGGGGGTTGGTCAATCCCGAGGTTAAAACTGGCCCACAGCCGACGTCTATAAAACCACGTCAAAGTGCTGCTTAAAGGCACGCTTTCGGCGGCCCTTATATTATGTTAGAATGACCACTGGCCTGTTTTACAGCCTGACTGCCTCCTCATATCCACATACCACTCCCTTGCTGCTACTCCAGCAGGAAATCCTATACAACGCACAAGTACAGTATTTGTTTTCCCTGCACACAAACTGGAAGCCTATCAGAATGAATAGCACCTTTAAGACATAGTTGACATCGGTGTCATCACATTACTAACAATTGCAACGTTGCACTCAAATGGCTGCTTGTAAAATATATTCTTGCCATATAGATATATTATATAGTGTTTCAGATCAAACATGCCAGCCTTGGAAATGTATATAAAATAGAAATAAATATGCTGTTTATCCTGCTCTCTGTGGCTCATCTGGCCTTAAACACAAGGTGTAATTCATTGTTAACCTCCTGAACAGATTTTGAAAACAGGGCATTTGTACTGTGCAAACAGGTTTGGCCTGGTTGCCACTTGTGCTACTTTTGTTTCTATTCAGTTCGGGTAAGGTGTAACTTTCTCTACATAAATCTGATCCTTGCAACGCCTCCGTTTCAAGGCAGTTGAAGTCCTCTTGCCACGAGTATGTTATTAAGCTATAGTGTCAAAATAATATCATACCTTATATGCTGTTTCTACTACCATGTTGTACTAAGGAACAATGGTGTCCTGTAGTATTCACAAGCACTTTTCACTGCTCGACATACAATAACCAAATAAATGCAAATGCATTGCTTCCACATTGCCGCTCTCAGATAAAGATGGAAAGGCCTTCCACCCGACCTATGAGGAGAAGCTCCGTCTGGTGGCCCTGCACAAACAGGTGTTGCTGGGACCTTACAATCCTGATGCTTCACCGGAGGTCGGCTTCTTTGATGTCCTGGGCAACGACCGCAGGTAACCCCAGCAAACATCTGTATGCGTGCGCTAGAGGCTGTCATCTTTGAAATCTGGTATTAATTTAAAAATAATATTATTCCAGTAATTTGGTGTCATTAAAGTCCATTTAACACTTATGTTGTGCTTGACATTAATTTAAAATTCATACAAACCTTTTGATGTGGAATAGCCGGTTTCACGGACACACAGTATTTCAAATAAAAAATGAATGTCCTCTAATCTCCCAGATGTAATTCTTTAAATTTTGAAATGTAGTTTAATTTTTTAAACTGTCCTTGTTTTTATGTTCATAAAAAAAACAATTGTTGTTACAAATGCTATCACTTTACATTTTTTTTCTTTTATTGTGAAAAAAATAATGTGTCATCTAAAAAGAAGTTGAAATAAACTTGATGGTTAAGCCAATTTGCCCTCCTGCCTATGTTATTTATCCTCCTCTCCATTCTTGCTCTGTGTGCAGGAAAGAGTGGGCCTCTTTGGGTAACCTGGAGAAGGAAGACGCCATGGTGGAATTTGTCAAGCTACTGAACAAATGCTGTAACCTCTTTGCTCCGTACATCACCTCACACAAGATCGAAAGGGAGGAGCAGGAGAGGAAAAGGTATGGTGTTCGACTTCACCTTCCCTGAGGGAGATCATTCCACTCTGGTTTCTAAATACAGAGGGTTTCACTTTGTCCTATATATGCAGCCGGCAAAACGGGTGTATGAGATGTTATAATGCATTTGAACATTCCCATAATATTCATCATCGCTTTGCTCTTTCCCAGGAAAGAAGAAGAGGAGCGTCAGCGACTGGAGGAGGAGGAGAGGGAGCGACAAAGGCAGGAGGAGGAGAGACGGAGGCTCGAGGAGGAGGAAAGGTTGAGGAGAGAGGAAGAGGAAAGGAGACAAGTGGAGGAGGAGAGGCTACGTATTGAGCAGCAGAAGTATGTTTGTCTGTATCGCTATGTGCGATTGCATAATGTGTTTGCGATATATTGATTTGACTTCAGCGATACTTCCACATCATCATCACACTTCCCTGACATTGATTTCCGCTCTGGAGCTGTGACAGATTGTCTAGCAGGGCACTTTAGCAGGGTCAGTGCTCAGCGGAAACCTTTTTCAACAGAGTACAATCCTTACTCCCTACCGCTCTTCGCTCCGAGTTAAAATACCCTACAGCATTCCACTGTCCACCATTGTCTCCTCTCAGTTGCCTCTACTTCCTTCCTCACCAACTCTGCCTCTGTGTTCCATTTCCCAGACAACAGATAATGGCGGCATTGAATGCGCAGACAGCAGTTCAATTTCAACAGTATGCTGCTCAGCAATACCCAAACAGCCCAGAGCAACAGCTGGGTCTCATCCGTCAGCTCCAGGAGCAGCACTACCAGCAGTACATGCAGCAGCTCTACCAGGTCCAGCTGGCCCAGCAACAGGTAATATATATGATCCCTGAAAGGGATTCTTTTTTTAAGATTTTGCAGTTGATGGGAAAGCGTGGGTTGGGATGCTGGAACATCTTGTTTCAAAGACGGACAAAGAAGCTGAAGTTGTTAAGCTCCTCAAAAAATCTAGATGAATGCAAACTTATCAGGATAACTCCTTTTAGCTACAGTAGTGCAGCTTTCACATGCATGCAAATGTAATTAATGGCAGGCGTTTAGTTTGTATTTCAGTGTTGTCTTCCTTTTGTCCCAGGCGGCCTTACAGAAGCAGCAGATGTCGATGGATTCGATGGTGCAGGGCACCCTTGAATCCAGTGGCTTCAATAGTGGTGAACACATCCCCGCCTCAGCAGCAGGACCGTTGTGTGCAGCTTCACCACCTGCTGGCGAAGAAACCCCTACAGTCAATGGAGGCCAGTCAGACTCTTACTCGGAGAGTATGGATCGGGAGCCAGAGCCTGAGCCAGCAGAGGAGGTCTCAGAGAACGGGCCTTTATTAGGTTGGTGGGCCATAGATGTTTCCTCATTTAAAAACCATAAACCACAGAAGCTGACTTCATGCAGAAAGAATCTACAGATCATCTTTCCCTATTGTGTAGCTAATATCCACAGGGTGGAGTGGGAAAGCTCTCTGTCAAACAAAGCTTTATACCAAACTCGGAACCTGATTTGTATCTGATGTGTCCTTGTTGTTGTGACCTGGAGGGCAGGGAGGAGAAGAGCTGGAACAAGTGATACATGATACCCTGGCGGTTTAGGTATCATCCGACCACACATTCTGCTTACAAGAGTAAAGCACTCACACCAGAAATGAACACGGCCTTGGTCTGATTCCAAAACATACATCCTGAGCCAAATTAATCCGCTGAGGCTGCACACTGAAAGATGGGTGAATGGATAGCAGGGGGAAAAAAACAACTCTTGCCGTTGGTCACATGCCCTCTTTGTTTCCTTAATGTTGTTTTCACTTGAGTCTGTATGTGAGTCATCATGGTTTAAAAAAAAAAAAAAAGGTCCTGGAGACAGTTTTAGTTTAAAATATGTGTATGCTAGTAGGAAATCAGTATACAACTTAGGAAATAGGAAAGCTGCATTAGCAGTTTTTTTACCAGAGATTGTAAGAAGTCTCTTGTCCCTTGATCACAGCAGACTCCCCGCCAGTCATAGCTGCTCCCTCCATGTGGACACGGCCACAGATCAAGGACTTCAAGGAGAAAATCCGGCAGGACGCAGACAGTGTGATCACAGTGGGGCGTGGCGAGGTGGTGACAGTGCGAGTGCCCACCCACGAGGAGGGCTCCTACCTGTTCTGGGAGTTTGCCACGGACTATTATGACATCGGCTTCGGGGTCTTCTTCGAGTGGACAGATGCCGCCTCTGCTTCTGTCAGCGTGCACGTGTCAGAGTCCAGTGATGAGGAGGAGGAGGAAGAAGGTGAGATGTGGGTGGGGAAATCTATGTGAACAAGTGTTTCTTGTGTAAATATTTTCTGGCTTTGTGGCAATGCTGGAGCGACCTTTGTTGGTGGTTGTATTAAAAAAAAAAAATTTAAAAAAAGGGGAAAATATCTGTGATCTCCTTCCATAATATATTATTATGTAAACTCAAAAAATCTGTAAGTTTAAAGTTCCATCTTTGCCACAGAAGCAGCTGCTTTAATTAGGAATGTCTGTTTAATCGCTATATTTCTGTTACTTCACTCATCGGCCAATGGAGAGATGAGTTTACAGATTTGTTTTTCACATTATATTCTTATCGCAAGTTCATAACTTGCCTCCGCCATAGTTAAACATAGTCCTGCTTGTGTTCTTTGGTTCACAATGGCAGTGCTTTGAATAGAAATGAATCTCTTTATATGCCGTCCTTCTAGACTTTACGTTTGACTGCCTGTTGGCATAGCAGTTTTGTGTTTATGCTTAATGTAACAAAGCATAAAAGATTGTCACACACAGTCATGAATCTATTTCATGGTATACAAGTATAGTTGAAAATGTGATCCTATAAGAAAGATAATCTAATGCCTGAAGGGGTTCAGGGGTGGTTTAATGTTGAGCCATATTATATGTGTATATGTGTGAACCATTGTATTTGTGCCTTGATCCTCAGTGCGCAATCAAACATTTATTTATTTTTGCAAAGTTTTGACTGAGCTCACAATATATTTCTGTTTTCTTCTAATTATTAAATTCTGTTTTTCTACAAGATGATTCCCTTGAAACTTGAAACGATGTTCTTGTGTCCTCAGGTGAGCCTCCCAGTGAAGAGGAGAAGGCGAAGAAGGAGGCGGGGAAGCCCCAGGTTGACGAGATTGTGCCGGTGTACCGGCGGGACTGTCATGAGGAGGTGTACGCCGGCAGCCACCAGTACCCTGGCCGCGGCGTCTACCTGCTCAAGTTCGACAACTCCTATTCACTCTGGCGCTCCAAGAGTGTTTACTACAGAGTCTACTACACCAGATAAGCCTGAATACAGACATAGGGGAGCCAAGGAGAGTGTGTTTGTTCATATATATGTGTGTGTGTGTGCGTGTGTGCGTGTGTGTGTGTGTATAGGTGGAGCTTTGTGCGATGGCAGCCTGTATGTGTGTGTGTTTGTGTGTGTGTGAAGGAGAAAGTGATACAAGAGCTATTCTGGACAAAACCACCAGAGGGTGACAAAGAGGCACATTTGAAGCCCTAGCTTGGAGATTGGACTAATATGTATGTATTGTATGTGTATGCGTTTCCCGAGATACACCCATGCTAGAGCCTGTCATCGAGCCATGGAAGAGGAGTGTGTTTTCCTGTTATATATTCACCACCGGTCCTCGCTGCGCTCACATAGACCAAGCTAAAGGACTCTACTCTCATATTGTATTTGGCCACTTGTCACCCTGGGCTCCTCTTCCATCACCAACCCAGCCCAACACTGTCCAACGTGGCCTTGAGGCTGCTTCTGCCCTGAGTGACTCTTTCATAACCACGATGAGTGGAAGCCCGGTGAGTCCAGAACTCAGTGAGCCAATGTTTCCTGTTTGATGATAATAGTGGTTGTTTATCCCACAAGAACACAGACCATGTTGAAACAGAATTATTTTGCAAATGTACTTCATAACACTATGCCTCTATTCCACAGATAGCTTCTGGTTTTTGCCAAGTCTCTCACACACACTAAAAACACTGCTATACACAAATGTAACACTTTTTTTGTTGTTGTTGTGAAACAGTATGCTCTTCCCTATCCACAATACATATATTAAGATCTGGGAGGATGTTTGACGGAAGCAGTGCTCTTTTTGACTTATTCCTGCACAAAAAAACATCTTTCTTTCACCCTTTATTGCTTGATTCAGTTTGATTGACAGAGTGCACCAGGAGTAGATTTTCCTTTTTTAATGGCGTCTACTAGCTAAATTTATGAAGGACAGGCGAGAAGTCATTCCATAGTTGAGGGTGAACTCCCAAAAGTCACGAGTGCTTAAGGAGTGAGTACCTCTGGCTTTATAAATTGAAGCATCTCTGTGATCCAGAATAAGAAGTTTAAAAACAAATTACTGAATAAATATTTGTTCTCCCTTTCTCCTCCCGTGTGTCTGATTCCACATGACTGATTACATCAAATCACAAGTTGTCCTTTGTTCATCAATTGTTCATGATAGCAGGAGCGAGTATTACGACTGATGTTCTGCTAATATTACACGTGGGTTTTTGTGTATCGTTCTGTGTGTGGAGATGCTGTTCTCTGCCCTGACACAACAGCACCCAACAATAAAAATGCCTTGTTTTGGAAGTCAACACTGTTACACCTCTGCAGCGTTCAGAAGTCAAACCCCATAACGCAAATGCAATGTTGCTTTTCTGTGTTTTCCTTCTGTTATGAATGAACTCATTGTCATCTCAAATAAGGTATCGAGAGTAAACTGAGATGGTGTAGACTTTATTTTTGTATCTTTGGTGACATGGTTGCTTACTAACTCAGTTGTGTATTCAACTTTGTTTTTTTTCTTAGTTAATTGGTTGCTATTCTTTAGATTATTTCTGTTGTTAAGTTTTACATTCATTACATATGCGTGCTTTGTGTACCTACCACCTAGGTGCATTATGAGGGATGTGTTCAGGAGGTGTCATTGAGCTGTACTTGTACAATTTTTGTGTGTGAATGCAACCAAACTTTAAAGACACAGAGGCGGAATAACTTGCAAGCTGAATAATCCTGCAATGTCCTTGCCGATTGTTAATAGTTAATAATTATTTAATAATTTGAGGCCACTTATGCCTCCCATCCATACGGTGATTTGTGTAACAAAATGTCACTATGGCCTAACCAAGCCATAAAGTTCAAGAAAGTTCCCGTATGTTCCGATGTGTGATCTTTGTTTTTCTTCAGTTTCTTATTGCTCACCAAATGGTTTGAGTTGACTTGTTCAAGCCTTGTATGTAAATAATTCTATAAATGAGTTTATGTATGGGTTTTTAAATGTGGAAGAAGGATATGGTTTTGAGAAAATCAATGCACTGTAAAATATGGTGAATGAGATACATGTATACATTTTACCCCGAATGAAAGTCCAAAATGAGTAGGAATTAAAAAACAACAAAAACAACAACAACCAATTGTATGACTATTGACATGACAGACAGAAAAACTCATCTTTTTGTATGGTTTTGACTTGTTTGGATCTCGTATGAGTTGCAAGATCCTTTTGGGGGCATATATTGATTAAACTTATGTTCATCTCTAGAATTGGCTAGTTTGTTTACTTTTCTTTTTTTCCTACCTTTAATTTTGTGTGATGAAACTTAAAAACCTAACAAACCGCCCATTCATTCACTGCCTAAAATGGATAAAAATGACTAATGTTGCTCCCAGCAGACATTTAACATGACATAGAAAAACACAAAGATGTAAAAAAAAAAAAAAAAAACATTATTTAAGCATGACTGTGTTACTTGCCTTAGATTTGCGTGTGCTTTCCCTGCTATGACAAGTCAAAATTGTCACTGTGAAAAAGGTCTATTAATCTAATTGCTGTGTATTTATTCAGCTTCTAAGTGGAAGAGCTCTTTCAGTTTCAGAAGATTACATTTAAACCGACAAGGAGGAGACAATGTCGGGAATGTGAGGACACCGATTGTGGCCTTGGAACAACAGGAACCATATGATCTAGTTCCTTTTTTTCCCCACTGGTGGTGAATGTATCATCCTCTTGCCGCTCTCCTGTCAAACACATTTTGTGTCGAAGGTTAGAAGAAATGCGGATGTTACTCAATGTTTAACAGGATAGCTGGACAATCTACCTCGCCTTCACTGTTTCCCATGATGCATGCAGGATGTCCATATGCTCTGTGGTCAGCTGGTTCAGCATTTTCCAATCTTAATACTGAGTAATGTTAACCATCCACATATCAGCAGAATTTGAAGATGTCCAGTTAGTTGGGTAATAAGAAAACAGGCACACTGTCACATAAGAGGCACCTCGGAAGTTGCACTGGCCCCTTTAAGACACCAGGTGGCACAATAAAAAACTACAGAGACGCATTTTTTTTGTTACCAACTGGACATCGGTAGACAGATAAAGAGAAATAATCCATGGCCGGGGTAAAAGGTAATGGTGAAATTATGAGACTTTGCTCTTTGGAACAACTCCTTTGGTTGGAATGCAAGTGTAGGCTAAAGCTACATACGCATTTGTTTTCTTTTAGCTAACGTAAGCTCAACTTTTGTAGAGTTTTAGTGTTTCGTCATTGGTAAAATGTCAGAAAATATAAAATGTCACAGGCAGTTCAATAAGCAGATAATAACAATAACGACCACACTCGCAGGATGCCGGTAGCTGTAATTATGCTCTTAACCCGACTACCGGTAACCAATATCAGTTAGCTATTAGCATAAACAACTCAAACTATGCTTAAGCTAGGTTAGCTAATTTATGGAGTCACTTCGTTGACAGGAACGGGTAAGCTAACGTCAATTGTAATGCCCCGGTTTCTCCACCAATTAGGTTTGTTTATTTAAAAAAGTCTTGAAGTTTTATTTTTATTAAAAAATAAATAAATAATTGGTTT
The DNA here is from genome assembly GCF_963514095.1 of Eutrigla gurnardus. Lineage (NCBI taxonomy): Eukaryota > Metazoa > Chordata > Actinopteri > Perciformes > Triglidae > Eutrigla > Eutrigla gurnardus. The sequence goes on from NC_139927.1 coordinate 8,544,094, forward strand.
GTGTTTTATGGGTTCGGTCAGCATTTACCGTTACCTTAAACGCTACTGTGAAGTTATTACGGCTAATGTGGGAAGATGTAGCGTCCATTAACTTTCCCAAAATTTGGCAAGTTGCTGATTATATGTATATAAAAAAAGAATGTATAGGTTGAACGCCTGTTTTTTCTATTATCCCTAAGTGTAAGCATGATTAAAACGGTGACGTTAGCTTCACACTGATGTATTCTTCTAACTTCTCAGAAGCTTGTTGGTAGCCTCATTGCTTCCGGTCCAGTTTGGTGGAAACGATCCGGTCCAGGTTTTCCAGTCAGTCCGCTGAACCGACTTCGAATGGAGGGCAGGTAAAGTCTACTCTGTATATCTGGCTCCGGTTCCAGTAGCTACAGGTGGTTCCTGGTGTCTTCCAGGTTTTTATTTGTACTCCCCCCCCCCCACTTTTCCGTGTGTGTCTTTCTCCTCTTTTCTCTCACCAGCCTGCTGCACTCTGTCTGGCTGAATTTGAATAGACTTTGGGAGGCAACGTCTCCAGCGTTACAGCGGCACAAAAGTCTCATGCTTTTCAAAAACAAAAAATATGGCGGGATTGAGGGATTATACAGCCTCGCCAATGATAGCAGCCAAATGACGGCGATGCGCCTTGGATTTGTTTTAAAGCTGTGAGGGTTTTTTGTCGTGAACAGTTTTCGGTCTCGCTGGAGATATCGGTATGAAATAAAATATGCCGTTTCATCAGAGGACCATCGAGCCGCGCCGTGTGAGCAGGTTGTCGGAGAGGGATCGCTGGATCCCGAGGGAAGAAGCCGGGAGGCGCAAACTTCGAAAACCCGTGTTGTTCTCGTCACTGGACGAGGTTGGCTGTCACACGCTGACCAACATTATACACCAACTTTCCGACCTTTCTCGCCATGCCAGCGACATCTTCCTTGGCATCGAGATGGAGGCGGGGATGGTGTTCAGGAGGTCCTGCAGGATTCAGGGGCGGCTGCACAGGCTGCAGGTTGAAATCCGCAAGTTTGAGGCCAAGAAAGTCAAAATCCGTAAGTTTGCAGTGGTAATTACGTGATAATCTGCAGTGTCCCATGGCAGTACTAATATAATATTATGGTTAAAGCACAGGAGTCAGTCCACAATTCTAACTGGGCCCCATAGACAAATAATAAGCAAATTATGAATGCACATTTATGGATCTATGTTGATGAATATATACTTTCAATGCATAGTCATTGGTGTGCTCAGAGAAGCTGGTCAGGTCCAAGGTAGAGATCCACCGAAAGAACCAGGGAGGAGTGACTGGTGGTGACACATGGCTGTGTTTGTCTTGATTCAGACTCCTGTTAATAGGGGTGCTGGGTGCTGTCAGAAATGATGGATCTCCTCTCAACGGACTCACCATCTGTGTCCAGGTCTTCAAAGGACACAGAGATCACAGGAGGCCTTACGACCCCTTCTCCGCACACTTTAGTCTTGCTGTTTTTAATGTGTGCAAACATTTGGTCGACTCTGAGATAAATGGAAAATCAATATCCCATTGCTGCAGCCTGTGCTTACATTTTGTTGTTTTGTGATATGGTACACTGCCCTTGTAAAGCTACCGTCTGTAGTCACACACGCTGGTTATATATTAACTCAGACCATAGTCGCTGTGCCGGCTACGCAAAGACGGGAGATAGGCCGGTAATTTTGTCCGCTGAGATAGTAGAGCCTTTAAGTGAGTACATGTGCTACTGTATACCACTGCTTCCTATTTAATGGGCTGTGATGTGGTGCTGTGTACACGTAGTAGTTAAGGGATTGCGTTTCCCATTGATTCCCAGCATAGCTTCATTGTTTATCCAATTTGCCTGTGAAATATGTTGCAAAGTAGGATTCAGAAGACGAACCCAAATTTCTCTCAACATTTGTGATGGAGGGGGGATTTAAGTTCTGAGTCATTGGTTTTTGTTCCCTTTCTACTATTCACTCTGCCTTTGGACTGTCTGTCTGTGACTCACTCTGACTCTCTCTCTCTCTCTCTCTCTCTCTCTCTCTCTCATTCACTCTCTCGCTCTCTGTCTCTCTCTCTCTCTCACACACACACACACACACACACACACACACACACACACACACACACACACACACACAGATTCAAAACCTGGTTGCAGGGAAACAGATAAGCTGAGCTGACAGTTCCCAGACACAAGCAAATGTGATGTATGATGATGAGCAATGGATTGAACACACACATACACACACACACACACACACACACACACACACAGACGGAGCACTCGCTATGTGCCTGCTACCAGACATTTAGCTAATCCCCCGTGTTATCACATGGCATGACTCGACTGCTCCTATTATTCATACCTGTTGGAGTTTTGATGGCGTACAAGGTGGAGTTGGGAGTTCCCCTTTTTAAAGCTTTGTTCAATTAAAGTCGATCACTCAATCATTCACTGGAGGCTTGCAGCCGAGGACAAGGTGTGAGAGGCTAGACTGGAATGCTGCATGTTACTTAGCAATCAGTAGTTTCCAGTTCTCACGTAGCCTCAAGGCCAGCACTGGGTGTACAGAAGCGCGGGCTTCACATTCATTACAACACAGGCATGTATGCTTGACTCTTTCCACACAAACACCTGTCTTTGAAAAACATGCCCTTTTGACAAGCCCCTCGGCATTACTCGAGGATTTGAATGTGTCATAACACAGAACAGCTGGTGGAGTTGTTTTGAGCGGGTGTTTGATTGAAAGTTGATGTGTAACACAGAAAACTAAGAATCTATGGACGCCTAATAGCATTTGGCTTAATCACGGGTTTACGGAATAGTTATTCCACACACCTCCCTGCTCTCTGTCTGGTATGGTTTTAACCTCAACTTTGATGCAACCTCATGACATATCTTTGCAACCTAGGCCCGAAGGAATGCATTGCACAATCATATTATAGTTGCATTTAAACATTTAACTGTGACCGGTCCCCCTTTTGTCTTCAACTACTGTGGGTTCGGATTCCTGTTCTAACCTCAGGTCGGAGATGGATCGTATTACTGGTTAGGGGCAAAAAGCGGGGGCCCCTGTGTGCTGGGGGACTGACATTAAGGGAATGGCGTAGTGAGTGAGTGTGTTCAGTGTGTATGTGTGTGTGTGTGTTCAGTTTTTCATCTTGCTTTTTGTCTACACAGTCTAAGTAATCATCAGGGGCAGATTGAACAGGAGTATGATAGGCAAATGACATCTTCCTCTCTGTGTATTTTGACTGTCTAATGCCACTGCTAGTCTCTTTATGCTGGACTTCCAGTCAGCAGGTCGGAGGTCATTCCCTCCAGCCTCAGAGGAGAACACCTGACAGTCCTGAGTCAAGAGTTTAGATAAAGTCTCATTTGGTTGTTTTGGGTTTCTGCTGCAGGCCAACAAGGGTCAGCTCAGCTATGCTCGACTAATAGAGGATCCTGAATAATTTACGACTAACAATCTTATTAAGTCAGTGCATATCACACTCAGCGCATTAGGTCTAAAGTCTTAACTCCAATCTATGTGGGATGAATCATAAAGCTACAATAGGAAAATCAACAAACATCACTTTGCGTAATCCACTGTTGGTGGTCTTATGTTTTGAAAATAGCATAACAATACACAAGCTTTTGCCTAGTGGGGACATCAAAAAAACCTCATAAGAGGAGCTGAATGAGAAAAATATGGACTCGATCACAAGCGTGGAGAAGAGGGCAACATGAAAGCCACATTTTGCAAACTCGTTGTGAGGAAAATAGGTTTTTAGCAGTAACATTAAACCCACTCACCAGTGTATAATGTGCATGTAATGTATAATTTCATGTCATATTCTGTTGTTTTTTTTACACTCCTTGAATCAATATTATTTTCTGATACATTCAGAATTTGATGCAGCCACGTTTCACTCACGATTGTGAACTTTTGTGTGGGACAGTATCAAATTGCACCATGTAAAGGGCCTTTTAAGGGAGTATTTCTGGGACAGCTGTAGCTCAGCACATAGAGCAGGTTGACCTTTAACCTTTAACCAAGGTTGCTGGCTCCTACTGTTCGCATGTTGAAGTATCCTTGAGGGAGACACTTAACCACTAAGTTTCCTGGATGCTTTACTGAGGCACACTGCTCCTAAATGCTTATGATGGCCACATTTCAGGTATGAACCTATACATATATATGGCGATTGTAAAACAGTTTACGTTCTTAGCCTCACCCACTAACACGTCACAACTTGGATTATGAAGTAAAGTTTAACTAAATATTAAAATCTAAGTCTCCTCTGCCAAATGTAGCACAGTGATAAGTTGGGAGTATGCTATTTTAATGTTGAAAGTAGGTCGAACTAGTGAAGGTTAATTGGAGTTAGAAGAGACTTGGGGCCTCCCTGACAGATATCTTGATGCCCATTGGCTACCTGCAGCTGTGTGGCTCTGAAAAAACAAGAAGAAGCAGATCATCTGGATTGGTCCAGAGGAGGATGTTACTCCTCCTCTATTTTGAAAGGCAAAAAAGAGTAATTGGTTGAAATAAATCATTACTAAATCTGAGTAAAATATTTTTTCTCTATGAAAAAAAATTGTAATTGGCCAAAACATGAGAAATGGTGGTCCAAGGGAGGATGTTGTCCCTTGGAGTGACCGCTCTAAGAGTGCCTGTAGACCCACAGTAGGACTATGGTGGCATCCCGCAACCTGATGGACTGCTGCACAGGCAGCAATTTACTGACATCTTGTAGTGATGCATTAAACAGATGCGATTTATTGTTATCCAGAGTCGGCAAGATTGTTTTTGCTGCTTATTTTCATAAGTAAGTAGAGGCGTGGCACAGTGTGGTAGTGGGTTCGGGCGATATTCTGTGTGGAGTTTGCATGGTGTCAGCGTTGGGTTTTCTCCAGCTTCCTCCCACAGTAGAAAGATATGTAGGTTCATCAAAAGATGAATCTAAATTGCCGGGTGGTGTGAATGTGAGTGTGAATGGTTGTCTAGCTCCATGTGTCTGAAGGGACTGGCGACCTTCTTCTCATAGACACGCATGCAAACTGCCTGTACATTCCTCTCCCCATCCCTCGGTTATTTATAGACATATGTCTTTGCCTGATAATCTTTCATCTGTAGCATGCCTTCATCTTTAGTGTGTGTTGCTCTTTTCACGAGCTTCTCAAGGACCTGTGTGTGTGTGTGTGTGTTTTCGTGTGTGTGTGTTCTTTTGTGTATTTGGCTTCTCTGTTGATGGACATATTTTGGCTCAGGCTGGAACTACACTGGCCATGAGAGTTGCACATAAACAGCACTCCTTACTAATGGTGATAAGATCCAAGTCGTGTCATTGACCACATGACAAAGAATGGCAAAGCACAGTCATGCCAAGATAAACTAATTGCTGTTTTTCGTTTATTAACTATTTTCTTGTATGTCACACACACACAAACATATGCACCCCCCTTCCCCACGTCAATTCCCCCTCGTCACTATTCACTCGGGCCTGCCATGGTCCCCTCCATTCAGGAATAGAGAGGAGTCATTACACAGCCAGAATCCACAAGTCAGTTCCCACAGGGCTCGTTCCAGCGAGGGGAGCCTGGCCTGGTTCTGGAGGTCAACCTGGTCCCATGAGGAACAAAAGAGACGGGTCGGGTCAGTGAGGGAGGGAAAGTGAAAAATTAGGGAGAGAGAAAATTAGGCAAAACGAGTGGGAAAGGGCGAAGAAGTGAAGGGATTTTGCCAATGAACTGCATCAGACGCCCTCTATCACGCCTCTATAGACTGCCCCACATGTAGATGGAGCCCTGGCTAGGGCACAAAGAAGTGTTAGGGAGTGAAAATGCATGGGGGGAAATGGGGAGAGCTGACTGATGAATGCAAGTGTAAACTGCTGTTGCGTGTTTGTGTATTTGTACATGCATTTTCTTCAGCAGGCTGTCCGTATTACCGTAAGATACTTGTTGATCGTCAAATGTAAGATCTGACTCTAGCTGCCTCTGCTCAGCGCTGCCTAGTTCCTCCCCTTTTACAGAACTAAATCTGTCAGAGGCTGATTTGCTCTTGATGCTACGAGACAGTGATTTTAACAAGAAAATGGCTAAATTTAGAATTGTGTCTCTGTGTGTGACTGTGTGTAAGCCCTGATTTGAGCAGTGGTGTTAAGCCTGCGTGTACCGCAAGGTCGTCTGTGAACACCAGATCTCTCTATGGTATCTTGTGTTATTTATGCCATCATTGACACTGCTTTTTCCCCACATTTCATGGTTAGTTCAAGGCTCTATGTCATGGATCGTTTAGATCTTAATTTTCTGCAAAGGATAAGTCTGGGAGACTTGATTTACTTGTGGGAAAGTGCTGAGTACTACTTGCATCCATACACAGTTTGAAATCTCTGTCAATATTGAATCGTGGCTGTCCACAAGCACGCACACGTGCTGATGTTCACACACTCAGAGGAGCCAAATGCAGGATTTGAAAGTTGGCAAAGTTGTGGGTGCTGCTGGGTTATCGAGTGTTTAACCAATCAGCGGGGAGATGAACGAGATTTATCTCCCACAGTGGAGACCCCTGCTTGGAGGAGGATCCAGAGATGGTGTGGGATGCCCCTCCGTCTACTGGATGGTTTTGTAGATGCATTTAGGCTATAATATGGCCATTTTAACATTTAATAAAACCACACTCCCATCTGTTATTACATGTAAGATATCCATAATATCATTTGTTAGAGTCAAATTGTATTTTCATTCGTCAGAATACATCCACTATAATCTCAGTTTCAATACTTTGTGTGAATGAAACCATCATAGCCTAAATAATAGACCAACTATGTTTCTGTCAATGACTTACAGCAAAGTTGTTTATGTTAAGTTCGTAATGTTAAGAGTATCTCATTTTCTGTCCTCAAATGTAACACTTTACAGTTTATTTAAATATTTAGCACTTGATTTTCATTATCACTCCATTTTCAAAATCCACATGAACCACACTTCACTTCATCATGAATTAGATCCACCACACATGAAAAAACGTCACTTTTAAAGCTGTTTCCTGACGAGCAATCTAGCATATAAAAGGCAATTTTTCTTTTAAATGGAGTCACGTCTAGCACTCACTCCACATGAAATGCATCGGAGCTACATTACATCCCTTCCAGCAAACTTCACGGATAACAATGAGGGGAAACCAGCATCAGTGATCTGTTTTACCGGAGTATTCTCTGGTTTATCTCAGCTGAAAAAACACAGAATCTGTCCACACATTAGCGTGTCGTCACTACTGAACTGGTTTGTAATCGCTTCTGGCGTTACCGTCACAGCAACAGCAGATTTATCCCATTACTGTATATGTTTGTAGAGTGGTGCAGTTGAAAAGTGCAGTCAGAGAGTTCAAGTCGCGGTTGTGTTCCAGACTTAACACACATGTTGTTTTGGAGAAAAAACAAATAGCCAATTGTTCAGGTCCAACTGTATTTCCTCTGGAGAGCCAAACAAAAGCTAAACTGAGATCAGAGTGCAGGTTAAATATGCTGAGAACAGATGAGGCTGCCATCTGCTTTGTTCCTAAACTTTTGACCAGGCAAATAAAAAATAAGTACGCCTTTTAGGGAGATCGTATATTATCATACAACATCTGACGAAACATTTCCACAGTTTGCTTTGAGTGTGTGACTTTTTGTTTGTCTCTTTGTACCGATATGACAAGATGTTTCAGCATATTCCATTGTCAGTCACTCTCCCTTTTTGCCTCCCCTCCCTCCTTCCTGTGTGTTAAGGTCTCTTCCTCTCTCCCCTTTCTCTTACTCCCTGTCCTATATTTCTTTCCCTTTCTCTCTTCCTGTTGTTTCATATGGCTTCCAGACCTTTCCTCTCTCATCTCTGTCCATCCTCTGCACTTTGATGTCCGCCCGCACACTGCCACAACAAAGACGAGGCCCCCGCTCGCCCTTTATCTTTCTGCTGCTCTTTGTCTCTCATATAATCTGTTTTTGTTTGCACCATACATTTCTCTTGTTTATGGAAGTAAGATTTGTTTGAAATATTATGTGCTAGCCTCCATATCTGATCAGGGCCACTGAATATGTGAAGGAAACTGCAGGAATGTTGTCGGTGTTCATTGTTTTTCTGAATCGCAGGGAAGCCAGGAGGACTGAAAAGGGCAGCTAAAGTGCAACTGTGAATATAAAGCACTGTAGAGTAAAGATATACTGAGTGGCTGCTGATTTGTTGTACTTGAATAAAATAATTAAAAATAAATATAATCAACAGGACTTCGGACAACCTGTAAAACATTCTATCTTCTATGCTATCCTTTGTTGTTGCCATATATACTTGTAGCATAACATTTTTTTTTTCAAATGATTAGGAAGTACATGATTGTATTTATATTTAAATATTTACTTTGATTAAATATCTATTGGTTGCATTAGTAGCTTGTGTTATATGTTATAAACTGCTTGTAGGAGGTTAAACACGTAATATGTCCCTATTTTATATTGCTGTGAAAACGACTCCAAACATCAAACAGCGATTTAAATTTCTCACCAAAAAGTTTTTTCACACAAAGCAGAAACTTAGTTTGCTGTTGGTATAAATGTCACAAGGAGCTGATAGTAACACCAACATAACTGTGTCGTAAAATCTGTTTCATAACTTTCATTAAGTGACAAAAGACCTGTAAAGCTACACAACAACCACCGTCGATGGCAGTGATAGGATTAAGTGCATCCTGTATCCTATGACGGTGATGTGTGACAAGCAGACAGACGGGCAAACATGCATCCATACAGTACATGATGACATACTGCAGCAGGTGGGAGCTCATCTTACAGGAACAGAAAGGCTATTGTTGTACCGCATCTGCACTTTACTGCACTTAAAGCTGGAAAATACGCTGTATACACCCCATACACATGGATACACTCAGGAAAAATTAAACAGAGATTGTCTGCCATATGGAAACGCAAAGATGCACAAGCCCATGCACACAAATGTAGTGAGTGGTACATCCTGTAGCCATTCTTATGAATCACATGAAAAAGCTGTATAAATGTAACAGGTTTCTCATCCCATCAGGCAGAAAATCATACTGGAAGTATCACTATAGACAGAATATAGACCACAGCGAGCCAGAGCTTATGTTGCGAAGGCTAAATTAAAGAAGAAACAGTTGAATTTGGGATGAAAATGAATATTTCGATTTAAAAAGTAGTAATTGGAAGATAAGAAGTTGGGGTGGAGCTGCGGCTATATTTGTATTGGCAGACAATTCCTTAGAAACAGCTGTTCGTTGGCTCTTTTCAAGCATATTTTTAGTCTTGTAAAAATTGGCGACTTTAGACAACTGGAATTTCCTCCGCTGAATAAACAAGCTGACGAGTGCGATTAAGGTTTCGTCTGAGGCAAGCAGACATAATGTTTAATATTGCATTGTGCAACTTATGACTCTTTGACATGTGTGTCAACTATCAGCAAGGATATGGAGATTGTTGGTATGAGGCAGGGTATTATTATTTTATGTGAGAGTTGCCTTTATTATTCCCTCGGTGAGTCTTTTAAGAGCTAGTTTGCAATAACTACCACCAGCACCTTTCTATAAATACTCTTTAGCTTCTTCACTTAGGCAGTCAATCCAATAATTGTTAGTATACGTCAAATTGTAAAGAAATCTGGCACGTGTTTCAGTTTCAAAAAGCTTCATGTTCTCTCTTGATAGCGGCCCTGCCCTCTGTGTGTTTATGTCAGAGAATGGCGACACAATCTGTTGTCCCCGATTCCTGTCAACGGTCATATGGTCCATTGTCAACATGTTGACCTAGGTTATTATATGAACTGTGTATACATACCCCACCCCCGTCTGCACAACTCCCTCCAACACATACAATATACATGCATGCATACAGTATAATATGTGCCTCTGGTTGTTTTAGTTTAGTTCAAAACAACCCTTTCTTTTAATTTTCATGAAATGCTGTGACATCATAATGACATATGAACATCTTGGCGCATGTCAACATTTTGCTTCAGTTTTTAAGAAATACAGCACGTGTTTTGAGTGCAACAGCCATCCGCACGCACACCCATTCAGATAGTTGATTTATTTACTCTACTAATTTGTCTATTAGTAACTCAAATAGGCGAAGACAAATGTGATGTGTTTATCTCTCCCCCTCTTGCCTGAAGCAGATTCCGTCTCCTCATCCATCTCACTCCCGACTCCCCGGATCACTGCATGACGCGTGTATGTGTGTGTCTGAGAAAGTCAGTCACTGTGAAGTATGAAGTATGACATACTCTGCACAGGAATCCCCATTGACTTCTGAATCTCCCAGTGTGTACCAGCTCTAGCTGCCTGTCTGCCTCATCCACAGAGACCTCATTGTGTGTTTTTGTGTGCATGTGCATGTACGTGCATGCACCTAAATTTACACGCCCCTTTTCAAGTTTCCCTCCATCAGTCTTTCCTGTGATAAGGAGTACTTCTAGTCAAGTACTAGGCTATTTATATGGCCTGTTTCTGTCTGTGCGAGTTGCAGTGTTGTCTTATGCACATGGCATGTTCGTCTGCCCGTGTTAAACCTCAGTTTGTATGCAAGACATGTCACCTTACACCAATTATATTTGATCAATTGATTTCTTTGTCTTTTATTGTGTGCTGCAAAGGTATTAGGATTGCTTTTTGATGCAATCTTTTGAACCTTAAGTTGCCTGGAGGGAAAAAAGAGGATCAAGGACTGGTTAGGCATACAAAAGTCAGGAGCGTTAAAGTGATATTGTGGGATCATAATTATGCTAGTCAATACATGTCATATGCAACAGAACTCATAAAAAAGAACTACACTGTTAACCGCACGGTTTAAAAGGTCACAAACTGTCAATTTGCCTTCTATTTGGAATTAAAATAAGTATAAGTGAGGATAGATACAATGTTCATTAGACAGTAAAAAAAAATAGACAATTGTGTCAGCAATTTTTGCTTAGAGCCTTAATGTCACAATATGTTTATATGGGTATGTCTGTGCCATGCTTTATAAACTGTGTGTGTGTGTGTGTGTGTGTGTGTGTGTGTGTGTGTGTGTGTGTGTGTGTGTGTGTGTGTGTGTGTGTGTGTGTGTGTGTGTGTGTGTGTGTGTGTGTGTGAAGGTCAAAACATGTCTCGAGTGTACTAGACTTTGTTTAGCAAGCAAGTGATGAAACACCGTATCAGCATGTATAAACACACAGCGGTGTGTATACAGATGTGCTGTCATCCAAATGTAAAAGAGCTATAAACTCAATTTCCTCACTTCAGAACAGCTGTTGAGTAAAAAAAGAGACACTGTGCCTCTGTACTGCAATCAAATATGTTGCAACATTGGCATATTAATAACAAGCGAGTGCATCGTGATTTACTGATATATTTATTAGTCCTTCCTTTTATTTGTGCAGATCAACTATTGACTCTTTAATCTACACATTGTTAAGAGTGTTCTTCTAGAGATCCAGCTGTTTTGTGTGTGTGTGTGTGTGTGTGTGTGTGTGTGTGTGTGTGTGTGTGTGTGTGTGTGTGTGTGTGTGTGTGTGTGTGTGTGTGTGTGTGTGTGTGTGTGTGTGTGTGTGTGTGTGTGTTCAAAAGAACAAGAGAGCACATTTAGAGAGGCCTTCCCATGCCACACAGTGAGAGGGGATTTTCGGAGTCAGTGATGGGGATTATGAGGAATATGATTTCATATGGCTACAGAATGGTTAATCTCCTTAAGCCCTGCTGGAGACTGCGTGCCCGTTCCTGTTACTGCCCACTAATGGAGGCGAAGGGGGAATGTGTGGCTGAACAGATGATGGGAACAACCTGCGTCTGTGTTTGTGTCTTACCTGTTGCGGTGCGTCTTACCCATTTAATAAATATGGGTGTGGAAACGTGTAATTATGGATATCAGTAATTACTTGTGACTGGCCTTGTGAATGTTGACATTTGTAGTTTTGTATTTTTGACAGCAAAATTACTCATTTGAATCCAAATTCCAGTGAAGTGCTTTTGTGAGCAGGTTCCAGTGAAGTGCTTTGAATGAGGGCTGCTCTTCTTTCTGCCTAAAAATCTGTCCCAACAAATGTGACCATTCAGCAACGGTTGTTTTGGGAGTGATAGTTTTTGGTCTCAAGGATACTGCCACCTTACGTCCTGGTATATTGACTCAGCTGTGCTTTTGACCTTCTCATTCTCTCTCTCTCTCTCTCTCTCTCTCTCTCTCTCTCTGTGTAATATAAGATAAGATAAAGAAATAAATTAACATAAAAAACAATGTAAGAAAAAGATTAAATTGGATTAATATGTCTGATGTTTAGGCTTGGAAGCTTATTGTCATGCCAGAAAGTGAGCAAAACCCTTTGCATGTAGCTTGATGAATGTAGTTATCCGAGAGCATCAGTGCAGTGCTGCTGGTGTATCAGGTAACTATTATTGTGCACCTGTCGGTGGCGTCATCTGGGCTGTGGTTGTAGGGCATTTTCACTTTTGTTGGATCCACTGCTGTTTGTGAAGGATCCGGTTCCTTCCTAGTGGTGTATTCAAGGTTTCTGTGTTTCAAGTTGCACTATTTCCACTACAATTGTGGAAATAACGCTGTGTTCTGACCTTCTCTACAGTCCTATCACCTTTTTAAACACTGATTCTTCCCATCTGTCTCCCTCCACTCAAGAGAGAGACCGTTAAACTTTCTGTAATGATCTCTCTCTCTTCCGTTTGATCCATTAACCCCACAGCAGCAAACAAGCCAGCACCACATAAAAGAAAGCCCCCCTCCATGCCCCCCTCCTCTCAATTACCCAATAATGTACCCCTACTGTCTGCCAGGATCTGGATGAATTCATCCCATGGGCCTCACTTCCACTTCACCCCCCATCCTCCAACCTCCAGGAATTGTTGGAAAAACGCGGGTTAGAGGCCCAAAGGTCCTGGAAGTAGATGGGGTTGGATAGCAGGTTAATAAGCCCGGGAAGGGGGACCTGGGGGGAGCAGAGGTCCTCTGGGCTCCGATACCCTTGAGGCCTGGAGATGAGACTGAAACTCTTTGTTGTGGGAAAACTCCGGCAGTGATGAGTGGTCTGGATGGAAATGTCAGATCCCCAAGGGCTGAGATGAAAAGAGAAATCAATCTCTTTTATCAATCATTTATGAATAAGTCTGGTCTTTGTGCCAAGATTATTTGTGAGAGAAAAAGGAAACTTCTCTCTCTCTTTCTCTGTAATGCCACTGCATGAGCTGAGCTGTTTGTTTTTATGGAGCATCAGATTGGGGATGAAATGAACTAGCTGATCGGATCATGCAGGATAAGCTTTGATGCATGTATTTCCAACGGCAACCACTGGACCAGCCTATAAGTATTATAGATTGAACAGTTACAGGTTGCCAGACCAGTGTATCAGACATTTTAAAGTTGAACACACATTTCTGTCCTTGCAGAGTTTCTTAATGGTTTTCACACGGAATATATAGAAGCACAGTTCATTTAACTGTTCTCTCCTTTTGCCTTTTGTTCGCTTTCATTCTTTGATTTAACCTCAAACTTCAGTCAGTCTTCCTGTGGTAGGCCTATTTAGCTCATTGCATTACCTTCAACCCCTCTCGCTACTCCCTTTCCTCACTTCAACTGCCGCTTTATTTCCCCCCCTTCTCTCCCTTTCTCTCTCTTTTTATGCATCTATTCTGAAAGTGTTTTTTGGAAGGACCTGTGTGCCGTTGAGGCTGACAAGTCAGACAGGGCTGTACACAACAGAGAGGAAAATAGAGGCTAATTCCCTTTGGCAGAGCAGCACAGTCACATACACACACACACACACACACACACACACACACAGATTCCTGGGCAGTCTTGAGCCCTCTCAACAAGCTGACCATTCTTCAACAGTCACAATTCAGTTGCTCAATAGAAAGAAGGGGCGCAGAGAAAGGGAGGGCACAGCAATGAGAGGATAAAGTGAGGTGCTGAGAAGGTGAGAGAGGATTAAAAATGAGGCCAGACGTGTTGGGAACAGCTGCAATAAAGAAAAGAAAGGAAAGAAAGAAAGAAAGGAATAAGCCCTAGTGAGTGAGAATGTAATTCATGTATGAATGTGTGTATTATAGCTGCGTTTATGCTTTTGGACTGTACTTGTCATTAGGTGTTTGTCTATTTCAGTTTTTTTTTATGTACTGTATTCGGATGAACAAGCATCTCAGACTACGAGTTCTACATTGAATCCTCTGGTATTGCAGCTTGACTGTAAACAGTGATTATACAATAAGATGAGGGTGCCCGAATGTAGCACCGATCCTACACAGTTCTGAAAATCTGGAAATGTATCTGAAACTCTTTAAATTTCTGTATAACTTTGACTTTTAGAGTCACACTCCCAAGACTGCATTTTAGCCCGACTGTTGTTGCACGTTTTGCTATCTATGGAATAAAATAATTGTGGTCTACACACATTACAAATTATTTAGTGCTCGAAAAAGGGTGAGAGAAGAAGGAGAAAGAAAAATGGAGCAGTCAGGAGGGGTAAGGGCACGATGAAGGGAGAGAGGAAGAAAAGGAGAGGGGGAAAGTTTATGGTAAACAGCAGCTAACAACATAACTGGGTGTCCTAATTGGGCAGGGAGGTGTGTGTGTGTGTGTGTGTGTGTATATTGGAGAGTGAGAGGTTCTCCAGGAAAACAGCTGTCTGCGTGGCTTCTTAAGGCTGGGGGCATTAGGTCGGAGGGAGCCCCCTCAACCAGCTAAGCCGCCTAAACGCACACAGACACACACACAGACACGCACACAGACACGCACACAGACACGCACACCCTCCTGTCTCCTCACCATATGGGAGCCCAACCCTGTAGGCCTTTCATGTGGTTGTGGGCTTGGAAGGGATGGGAGGGGAGTTAATTTCAGAAGCAGGGAGGTGACATACGAGGCCTCTGCAGCTTTCCTCTTCCATTCCTCCTCATCCCATCCCTTTGTTTCTGCTCAAGGCTTGCACAAGTTGGGGTAAGACTTGTTTTTCGTGGATTTGCAGCAACAGATCAGTTTGTGGTGTGGGTTGAACCCCAATAGTTTCCTCTTCTCTGCCAGAGTTTGGGCGTAGTTGAGTTTCACCACATGCTTAAGCAATTAAAGGTTGCACCCCAATACTTCAGGCTTTTTTTTGCCCACTCAACCAAAACATTGATGTAATATAATAGGACAGGCATCGGCTACTACTGTTATTAAACTTGTAACGTCTACAGATGTTATAAATACATCTACAAAGTGAACACAGCCCCAAAAAAGTGTCTTTTTGCCAAGCATAAACTCTAATTCTTTTTTTTTTTCACTGACAGACTCGCCTACTGTATTTTGAATCATGTGTTGAACTACAAAGTCTTATTTAACATCGATGTGTGGAGCTGCCCTTACCGTTTCAGCTTCTCTCCCTTCTCATTTAATCTCTCCTCACCATCACCCAGCCTCACACAGAACCCCATTGTATGTCGACCAGCCATGGCCTAGACGGCTTGAAACATAGTAATACCATAAGTCACGCACACACACACGCACACACACACACACACACACACACACACACACACACACACACACACACACACACACACACACACACACACACAACACACACACAAACACACACACACTCTATTGCTGTTTTTTTCCTTGTAGGTCACTGGGACACTGTAATTGGCACAATCAGGTCACATTCCCATACACCCATGTAGAGATATGAATGTAGACTAGTATAGTTGAAGCAGATGCAGTGTGAGATTCACAAACTTTGCATTCCCCTTTCACACATAAACACACACACACACACACACACACACACACACACACACACACACACACACACACACACACACACACACATACTATGAGGATCATATCTTTTCCCGGATGTGTGTTGTTGTACAACCTTTTCCCTCTATTACCCACCAGCAAACCTGGCTTCTCCCTTCATTACATTGTCTATGAGTTTGTTCACAAACGTTAGAGAGAAGCGCTCGGTGTGGTGGTCAACCTGATTAAGTTTGCTAGCCAATTTAATTAGTTTATTTGCATGTAGTGTCAACGTTGTTAAGCCATTACATGGTGATGTTTATTAACAATGAATCATTGAGGCGAATGTGGCAATAATGTTATCTGGATGATAACATGGCACCAAACAGGAAGAGCTCTGCGTTGAGGAACAGACTCTTCCTGATTGAAGCCTGATGCAATAATGACTCCCAAACATTCTGTTATCTTGAACGTCTATATATATAATTTTACTCTTTTTTTTCATGGACACACACTGCTATTGCTCTTGTTTGTTGTGTTTCCAACAATTTGACAGTAGCTGAACCCTTGAGAGACAACACAGAGACAGTTCCAGCTGCCTTTTATGTGTGTGGTCAGTCAGTGGGCTCTGCTACTGTGTGGTGGTGACATTTACTGATAGTGCTGTCTTCCCTCTGTTGCCTTGCAACCCTCTGCTGATGCTGTCCAGACACACACGATCGAGTTCACATGCACATACTGCTGCCCCATGGTGCAGCGACTCCTGTTCTTCTCAGTGACTAGTGTCGGATGTTGCATAATGCGGGGCGTGTTTTAATTGCATCTCTGCGTCTGTATTGATGCCTTTGTCTCAGTAATCATCACTTATGATCAAATGTTTTCTTTATGGCTTCATTTTGTGGTCTCACTGGTATCAGACAGCAAAGCTCGCCCTCTGTTTGCAACTGATTGAGAGCCTTGTCAACTCTTCCCATGGTGCTAACACACACACACACACACACACACACACACACACACACACACACACACACACACACACACACACACACACACACACACACACACACACACACACTCAGTGGTGAAAAGTTAAAATGCAAGGCAGCCCATGTGGCAGTGTTTACACTCCCACGTGTTAATTCAGACGGAACTCATTCACCCACAGTGGCACAGCTTCACTCTGTGTGTGTGTGTGTGTGTGTTGGCATGTTAGTGTGTGTGTTGGCATGTTAGCGTGTGTTTGTTCATATTCAAAACACATCCATAACAGTAGTCTGTCTATTCAGCCTTTTTAGGGGGCTTTGAGGTTTTTTCAGTTATTTACACTTTGACTCTGTTTTCATTCTTTTTTGGTATGCGTGTGTCCCAATGCTATTGTGTCTTACACGGGGGATGTTTTCGATGTGGGTATGCAAAGAGAGTATGAAACGAAGTGAGTCAGGAGGAGAGGCGATGCATAAAGGAGTAAAAGAAGGAGGAAATCCTTACTTGGTGGATGTGGATGTTTTTTGTGAAGCAGGGCTTTGAAGAAAAGGTGAAGAATGGGTTTATGCCGAATATAAACCTTTTCAACCAGATTAGATGATGAAAGTAAGGTTGCATGTTCATGTCAGTTTGCAGGGGCAGCAGCATAATGATTTTTTTTCCAGCCGCTGTACACTGTACTTCTTTTTAGTTTACATAATTTTCCTTCCTCTCTTCCGTGTGTTGGGATTTAAGTTAACCTCCTTTTCCTGCACACACTTCACACCATTAACCATGAACTGATCCTTTGTCAAATATGCATTTCTCAGCATCCTGTTGGAGATGGTGCTGTCAACTCCATCCTGTTCCATTTCCTATTCCTGTCGCCATCCCCTCTACACCCAAGACCCTTCCCCGTACACTCAGACCTCAGAGGAAAAGTGCTCTTCATCGGATAGCCTCGTCCAGTCACCTCCCTGGGATTGTTCCCTTGTCCAGGGTAGCGTCACTAGCCGCAGGATGTGACACGTCTCTCACCGCTGTTTCCTGCTGTGTTGGAATAGTTGAGCAGTTGTGATGAATTGTGTTGCGGAAAGGGATAGTTAAAAGGTTTCCGGATGCTTGATGGATGATTAAGGCACACAATGTCTGAGAGTTTTTCTCACACATAATTTACCTTTTTCACTTTGAGTTGAATCAATAGAGACTAACTTCTTACGACATGCAGAAGATGTTTGGTTGCAGCAGGCAACATTACAAATATTTTCTTGTAGCACTGATCAAGCCCGTTTCTTTACTGACTCGGTTGAAAGTTGTGATCTTTAGCAGTGTTTCCCTCCATAATCCCATTAGATGGAGAAAACTGTCTGCTTGGGGACAGAAGAGGGAGTGGATGGAGAGAAAACTGTTGCAAGAGGACATGGAAGGAAGCTAGCTGGCTGAAAAAGGCCAAGATGCACAGACGAAGGTGGTGAAAGGACGATAGGAAGCTTGGGGCAGAAACACAAGGATAAATGTAAAGAAAAAACACTTAGAGGTGAAGAAAGATTGCATTTCATAGGACATGCTCTTAAACATATGGCAATATAAAAGAAACTCAAAGTCTGTTCCCATGTTTAACTGCAGGCCACGTTCTCCTTCACCAAACTGACTCAGATCAAATTAAACCTGACAATTCTTAAGGCTTGATTGCTAAGCGGCTTAGCCCAACAAAGAACCTATTTCAGAAGTGTGTGCTTGCCTGTGTATGTGCCGATGACCCCCAACTTGATCACTGAAAGGGGCCAGAGGGTCCGTTAGAAGAGTGTATACGGGCCATAGTGCATCGCCCCGGCAACAACCGTCACCGGCAGATAGCATCCACATCACCATAGCAACGTCGGGGTTGAGAGGTTACCGGTTAGGGGCCCCCCTTGAATGCACCACTCCCTCCTCACACACCCCTCTTTCTTTGTGACAGGTTTTTGATTGGCCAATGTGCGTGTGGGCTCTGCACGCGTGCAGCGAGGCGGTGCAGAGGTTGCAGAGTGTGATTGGGAGTGGGTGTCAGTCTGTGTCATCTTTAAACTGATGTTGGGGGTGCCATGGTACTTTTGGCGGGGTGTAGGGGCCAAACTTTGCACTATGTTTGCAGCAGTGTAGCGATCAGATAACATCATGCCCGTTAAAGGAATTAGGATCTGGGGCCGGAAGCAAAGGATCAACCCGTACGCAGGTAGGCATGTGTGTGTGTGTGTGTGTGTGTGTGTGTGTGAGTGAGGGGAACATGTGTTTTAGGCACATTATTCACACACATGTTCACAAGTAATTAACTGGAAGAATAAAACAGCTGAGGGTGTGAGGGGGAGCTAAAAGGGAAACGTGTGAACAGTGTGAGGGGTGGGAGAGAGAGATAAAACGCTTGTGGTCAACAGCAAATGGTGTTGCAGTATGAAGGCTTCCTTCAGGTTTTTGGTTTATGATGATGAAATGGTGAAGAGCAGCAGGAGCCTGGATTCTGGGACCGTGTTGACTGAGATACAGAGATATTTGGACTAGTCACTGCAGGTGACGTTTTTTTGTTTTGTTGTTTAGCTCTCTGATTATTTTATATTTGTGTTGATTTGTTAATGGAGTGTGTGTGGAAGGACGTGCAATGACGTTTCTCTTTTGGTCAAACCATTGCTGATGAGTATGTTGTGAAAAACTGATCTAGCTGGCAATTTGTCAGTAAGCATGCACTGTTTTATAAGTGGTCTAGTGGTTATTGTGGGAAAACCAGGTGGCATGTTGCTTCAGTCTTTAGCAGGTCAGAAGCTGTTGCCGTCTAGTCCGGTCAAGACAGGAGTAGTACTACCGGATGATACATAAAAGCAACATACTGTGACTATTTACCATCTACCATTTAAATAATTTAGCCTGCATTGTATTATTAATTAGGGGTTTCATATTTAGAAACACATGACACACTATACCTCCCTCCAACAGGAAAAAAAGTGGAAACGCGTAACTTATGTCGAGGTTGATGTATTTATGAGGCTAATCGGCTCTGAATTTATAACATATTATAACATTATATAGCTTATTATGTTGATGTTATACATGTTAAAAATAGCTTATACATGTTAAAAAATAGAAATGTCCGCTCTTAAAATTAAAAGCATAATGATTTTTAAAGGCCAATCATTTAATGATCTAATTTTAATGACTGCCCGGTCATCCATTGTGTAGCAGGAGGAGCGGTATCATGCAGCAGGTTAGCTCTCCCTTTCTGTGCACGCACACACGCATGCACGCTAATGCCTTTTACCTTTCTACTCCAACCACATATCTAAGGCATGACATTGCTTATAATAGTATAATAGTCGTCACCTGCTCACTCGATTCACACTCCCCAGTTTTTCTATTTCGACAGACACTATAAGTTGCGATGCATTTATTACCCTCTTTTTTATCTCCCTATGTGATCGTTTTGCATTATGTTTTATTTATGAAATTTTAGTTATTTTAACCTTTCTTTTATGCAGTTCCTTTTCAACTGTCTCCCATTATCTAATTTTCTGGAGCATGTTCTCTCTTGTTTTGCTCTTTCTCGCCTTTATAGAAAGATGAGGACAAGCAGAGATAGTGCTGGAATTGAATGTGATGTGTTGTTGTTACTAGTAGTATTCATAGCCTTTTTTGCATCTATATTTCATTAAGAATGAATTCAGTTAGTAACCTGTTGGAAAAAACAACAACAGTGAGGGAAAACTGGTTAAAGAAATGACAAAAAAGTAAATTCAAATTTGTTTTTTATTTAACCGTCCAATTAATTTGATTTTAACACCATGGTGTGTCTTTTATGTATCTCTGTATCCTTCATGTCTGAAGCTCTTTTTCCTCCCTCCACTTCTCTGTCTGTTCCTCCTCCTCACATCCGTCTTAATGACCTTGCTGGGCACTGACTCATATACTAAAGTCATGAGGTTTTTTTTGTTGTCTTCCTCCTTTTCTGCGTTTCTGTATCCTTGCTTGATTCGAGGTAGGGCCTTGAATTTGCCTTCATATTCTTCATCCTCAAAGCTTCAGCTATTTTTGGACATTGCTTTTTTGAAAAGTGTCAGAAATCACTGCAAATGTTAAAGTCCACGTTGAAGAGTGTAAACATGAGCAGGAACATACTCGCACAAACACGACCCGAGGATCCTCTTTAACTGGCACAGGAACAGCTTGCATCTCACTGCCAACGAATATTTCCTCTTTCTCCAAAGACATTACTCACCGGGCATTTAAGTGCTTTTCAGCTGTGTTGCTTCTTTATTTTCTGATGTCGTGACAGCTCTCAATGAGCTCCCATAGTACATTTTTACTGATCTATTCAAGCTTCTCACCAAACGGTGGAAATATCAGACATGTTGCAACAAGGCCTTCAGGTATAGAAGCACTGAGCTGCACACAAACAAAACTCCCCTTGGGGTATTTTTGCTTATTATGATCCTGATGTTTTCTCACAGGATTTTTTTGTTGCGCAACATCTGAGGCAATCTGGCTCTGGTCATAGCTGCTAGGCTCCTGATCAGATGTTAGTGCCACTGCGGACATACATCCCTAAATTCACAAAACTGCTCTCCTGTAAGAGGCAAAATATTTAGCTCATGATGCAAAAACAAAAAGTGGCAGTAGGTAGTGTCACTCCTCCTCTATTTTAATGCACAGTTTATACTTTCCTGCCTGGTTAAACTAATGTCCTGTGATGTCACTCTCTTCTTCTTTCCATATGTTCGTCTTCTGGGACCTGACCCGTCTATGACTCTACCTACGCCACTCAACAGGTAAGTGCTTTTATTTGACATACTGATGTTTTCCACTGATTTACAGCACAGCACAGTTTTCTCTCAAGGTCTGGATGCTGTTGTAATATTAGTCACTTCACCTACTCTCCTCTTTTATGCTTCACCACCTCCATCTTTTTCTCCCCACTGTATCACGCTATTTAAAATTTAAACTCCCTATAGACTGCCATGACAGCTGCTTTGACTGTCGCAATCTAATTTCCTAAATATTTCAGAAAGATGCCAAGCACCGGTGGTTTTATTCATTTGCTTTATAGTGATACCGGTCGAGCTGGAAGGTGTACCTTTCTTAGAAATGTGGTTAAATGAGGTGAACTGCATTGTGTTTTTGAGGAGGTGTGCAAAAGTGTGTTTCTCAGGGGGTGAAAACGGTGCGATGGTTGTCTTCTTGACATGGGGGACAGAACGTGCAATAGTGCCCGGTGGGATGAGTGAGATCATTAACCTCAGTGTTTTGTCAATGCTGCACCATGCGGAGCCCACAGGCGCCGTTCTGTTTTCCTTTCCGTCTTTGTATAACTGTCACACACACACTCATGAACCCACAGTCATACACACTGGGAGCGCCTTTGGTAACCACCCACAGAGATTCAAGTTCCTTCAGCTTGTTTTCTCACTGCGCTGACCTACACTCACACCCCCATGACCCATATCACTCATCTTCACACTGGCTCTCTCTCTGTCTTGCCAACAGCCTGTAGCTACAGCTGACTTGTCCAACAAGTCTAACCGGCTACTTTGATCCAAAGATTTATGAGCCATTTATATTGTTTTAGAAGGAGAAAAAAATGTTAATTTCATCTGAAGCTACCTAGGTGAAAAATACTTTTTTGGATGGAAAAGCATGATATTTTATCTTTGTGTGTGTGTGTGTGTGTGTGTGTGTGTGTGTGTGTGTTACAGGCTCTTGTGGGATTTCTCCCTGTGAAATGAGGTTAAGTGTGTGTGTTCATGATGCATGTGTACTGTAGTGCTGCAGGCGACATTCAAATTTATCTGCGTCTCTACAGGTTATTAACTCTCCTATTCTCAACTTATTCTATGAGCCTTTGGGTAAGAAATAGATGAACTCTGTGTTCTCTCTTCTTTCTTTCTTTTCAATGTGTAGCTTTAGTAATCATCACACCACAAAATAGAAACCAACAAATCTCCAAGGCCCTATTTCTATATAAATAAATAAATATGATTAAATCAGCGAGAATCAGAGTTAAAGTTTGGAACGCTCATCTTTAGTTAATATTTATCAAGAGCTTTAACACGAAAATGTCATCCTCACCATCAGGAATGTTTGTTTGAATTTTATTGGCTGTGCAATGTCAACAAATTACCACACAGCTGGCATCCATTTGTTTGTTTCAAATATTGCTTAATCCTGATTAGTTGATAGACATATGTGACATCACTTTTTTTTTTCTTCTTCTTTTTTTCAAATTAAGCCCTGCCCATATCAAACCAGTGAGGAGAGCACAGACATAAAGCATAAATACAGAAATCTCTCAAGGGAAATAACTTGGGGCAGAGAATTTTGTCTTCACGTAGGAGCTTCATCTGCCTCTAAAGATGTTATGCTGCAACATCTATGTGAACTCGAGAGTTTTTCAAAATGTCAGTGGGCAAAGTATGCCACCAAAGGAATAATTAATCCATCCTATTATTTGAAGTAAATCCTTGTGAGGAAACGTCTTTCATCCGTGGAAGTCTATGGCCTGGTCCTTTAATGATGGAGTGACTGTGTTGTCTAGACGAGTGGGAGGTGCAGACATTGCACTTTGAAATAATAAAAAAAAAAAACAGTGTCACCCACAGATAACTATATTATTATATTATTTACTCTTTGGGCTGAACCAAGGCTGTACCCATCACTTAGCAGTGCGAGAGTCTTAATGGTCTACTGATTTGATGACTGGACTTGTATTAAGGGTATGCAGACCTAAGCTTCTGGTTGCAATATTAATCTGGAGTTGTTAAAACATCAGTTGTCTCGCTTGAAAAGAAAATACACAGAATACAGACGGTGAAACAACCGTGTCTTGCCTTTTTTTTATCAGCAGTTTAGAGGGATTTTGGTTCGTACGCTGTTGTTTCCACGTGTCCGGTCGACATGGTTCATCTTCTCCTCTCCAAATTGTTTTTGGCAGTCACCCGTGTGTCACATGTAGCCTGGACTTAATACTGGAGGGTTTTCCCCTGGCTTTCAGAGACTGAACTGTAACCTAAGGGTGCAAGATTTTTCATGAGATTAGACTCAGAAGTCTCAACATTTCCATCATGCTTAATCCGTAAAGCGTTTTCACTGAACTACCATGAATGTGACTGACCAAAACGTGTTAGATGACGTATACTTTTATAGTGTTAGAGATGTTTTGCTCCCATTTATACCATGGTATCTCTTAAATACTTTTGGGTGCATTCGGTTACTGTGAGTTTAAAAGTGCCGTGAAGTATCCTCATTTGTCAGGTTTGATTTTGCTGCACAACACAAATGTTTTATCCATAAACCTCATTACCTCCAGCTGTCAAAATGCTTGCTTAAATGTTAATGTGCTGCAGATATCCCGAGGAAAAACACTGCACAGTGCACAAAAACAAAAATGAAATGCAGCTATAAAAGAGGTTTTCTTCCCAAGTACCTTGAGCCGATTTGAACACACTGAGAGGCCCCGGAGCAGGAGGAGGTGCTTGTGGAACTTGATACAATGAAAAAATACACAATACCTGTCTTGGATGTGGCTACATTTCATGTTTTCATTTTCTTTTTGTTGGAAAAAACAATATTCTTCTTTGGCTAGCAACTAAATACATGTGTGCTGTTATGATGGGTGTAAGGTGTACCTTTCAGCACCAGAGGGTCAGCTCACAGATCAGTGTAGAACTGGCAGTCCTTTTGTAGTCCTTTGTAGTCTGCCTGCTACAGGAGGTGGTCACTTGACCGGATTTAAAGTGTCCACAGATGGACACGCATGCTAGTACAAGTTCATACATACAAGTATTTGCTAACACGTATACAGTAATCACAGTGTGAAATGCACACACAGACACTTGGACGCCTGTACACAGACGTAGAAGCACACACACACACACACACACACAGACACACCTGTAAGCAGCCTCATGCAGACAGACAGGCATGAAGACCAGCTATATGCAGACACACACACACACACACACACACACACAGCAGGAAAGTCCCTACTGTTTTGGTGCACCGTGGGTGGGAGGCTGGGACCGGTGGCCTTTGGCTTTGAGTCCAAGGTGGGCTGAGAGTTTGTCTTCCACCCCCTCGATGTAGAGACACAAAGACGGGCTGTGTTTGAGTAAAAGAGAGAGAGAAAGACAGAGAGACAGAGGGGTCCAGAAGGGGGGTTGGGTGTTGAAACAGTGATTTCTGAGATGTGTCCGAGAGATTCAAACTTAAGAAAAGCAAGTTAAAGAGGGGAAGATTAGGAGACAGAGAGAGGGATGAGACAAAGGGATGTGGAGAGATGGAGAAAGACAGATGGGGAGAAGGAAAGAGGGAGGGAAATGGAGGGTGACCAGATGGAACTCTGCTTTCAAACTTTTGACAGCTCGTAGGAGAAATATCTTTGGGGAGCTCTATTACCGATCAGTGTGTGTGTGTTTGGATACGGCCGTGTTTTGACAGTCTTGTCGCGTTATATGGTTAATCATAGCAGAGCAAATATGAACCCCTTCCTTGTTTATATTACTCTGTGTGGGGTGTGTTCCACTCAGATGCTCTATTTTGAGTTGATCTCTGTGCATGTGTTTGTGTGTGCGTGTGTGTGTGCGCGCATGCTCCCCATTACACCCATGGCTGGTCTGTAATGTGCCTTGAAACCCCAGTGTGTAAGTGCTGGAAGTCAGCACGGCCAGCTGGTCTGGCCAGCAACTGCTGATCTGGATTCTGCTCTTAAATCCCTCACTAACGGGATGACTTGCTTTGGGAGCTGTTCTTGGATCAGGAGTAAAGAAAGTAAGCCAGCAGGGTGGAAAAGAGGTTGCAGACAAGAATCTGTGTGTGTGTGTGTGTGTGTGTGTGTGTGTGTGTGTGTGTGTGTGTGTGTGTGTGTGTGTGTGTGTGTGTGTGTGTGTGTGTGTGTGTGTGTGTGAGAGAGAGAGGGAGTTTGTGAATTAAAGCTGGTCCCAGTCCAGCATTTAAAGGAGGCTTGTGCTGGGTTGATGTACTGCTATCAGCGAGGATAAAGAGGGATGAGCTCAGAATAACGAACATTTTTGCATGTTTGTGTGTGTGTGTGTGTGTGTGTGTGTGTGTGTGTCAGACAGCTCACAGCTGTAGAGGGCAAAATGCCAGACACAAAGTCAGCCTCTATTGTCACGGTAACGGTCAGCCTGCCGTCTGCTCAATCAGCATACTCTACTGTCTCCCACTCTCATGGTCTTTTATTTTCTCTCTCACTCTCTCTCTCACTCTCTCTCTCTCTCTCTCACTCTCTCACTCTCTCTCTCACTCTCTCTCTTTCTCCCTTTCTCTCTCTCTCTCTCTCTCTGTTTGTCCATTTGCATCCCCCTTTTCTTTTCAAACCCTCATCTCTTTCTACTTTTGTCTTCCACATGGCCCTGCTCCTCTCGATATCAGTGATGCCAGCCAGTTTTCAGATTTAAGATTTGAGTGTGTTTGTGTGCGTGTGTGTGTGTGTATGTGTGTGTGTGGCCCTCACCCATCACGCCAGCGTATATGTGCCGCTATTGTAATTTCACACATCCTGGTTTTTATTAGTTTTCCTCTCACTTGTGTGCTTGTTAAAAGGCTTTATATATGTAAACACATGGTGTATAATACTCACACCTCTTAGCAGGCTGAACGCGCACATGCTTTTTTCTCTATTTTTATTTCTTTTCTCCCTTTGATTGTGCCTCTCACTCCCTGTCAATCACACACACTCTCATACAAAGCAAGAGGTTTCGCCAGAAGACCGTGGCACCTGTAGCAAGCAGGCCCCAGAGGGGTTTTGGTTGGCGTGCTGCCAGATTGGACTCCTGGTGGGTTGCCAGATCGGCTGTCAGCACATGAGCTGAACTTTGTCTGTGCTTCTGTCAGACTGTCCAACCCTCCCCCTTTAGATTCTGCAGGTCTCTCCGCTGGGAGTCCAGCTTGATTTTTTGTAAGACATGAATCTGAAACCACAGAAAACCATGGCCTGGAGGGGTTGCTTTTGTTTTTACAAAATGATGGCTGGTGTTTTTTAACTGATAAAAAACTGTAAAGAAAACATACCAAATATGGACTATAGGCAGATCCTGCATGCACACATAAAGTATGTACCACTAGAGAAAGGTAAGGACCCTTATAGTTGGACATTAAACACTGAGTGTTAGGGCAGCAGGTCTTTATAAGTGGCAGTGACAGCTGAGGAGCTGTTGAGAAATTGCCTTCAGCAGCACAGACTCTTCTGGAATATCACTGTGGGAGGCTGCTTTTGAATAGACACGTGTTTTTCGTCAGCTTGGACCTTAATGTTTTCACGACCCGTTACACGGATGTGTCGGTCAGCGTCCAGTTTACAGGCATGCACGTTAATAAACACAAGCTCACTTGGAGTCGTGTGTGCAGGGAAGGCATACAGTGTTTCCCCTAGAATTTTTTTCAGGCCCGGTGGTACCCACCGAAAAAACCCTAAACAGACGAGACGCGTGGGATGGTGTATTGGTGCAGTTGGATTAAGTCAGGTGGCACAGCAAGCAGTCTGCAATTCTGCAATTATTATATTTGCATTCAACATTTTTGTTCAACCAGAGTGTATTCAAGATCACAAGGAGAGAGTGACTTATTAAGGTGCCAGTTGATGGAAATGATCAGGGTCCAGAAAAATATGGCTGGAAAATGATAAGCATCACATTAATAGCTACAGATACTGTAAAACACTACAACGACATATGAGTGCATATATTGTCTTATTTTATCAAGTAAAATATAAGTTATAGGTTTACTCAACAGCAGTTAACTCAAAGTTCCACATCTTATCAAAAACAATCCTCCCCCCGGGGAGGGGGGGCAAACGGGCTTTGGCCGGTTGTACATACGTCATCACGTCCTAATACTACACACACATGGCGTGATGTTGTTTTTAAGGAGCGCCGTCTCTGCTTATATTTCTCGACAACACTCGACCTGCATCAGCGCATGTGCGCACGAGCGGATCTGTGCGAACAGGCAGCGCGAGCGCAGCGGGTTTTGGACGCAGACACACAGCGGCATTTTTATTATGTAAAAATAAATAATAATGTAATGTAATAAAATAAATATTATGGACCCTATTGACCGGTTCCGCTCACACCACGAGTCTGAAGAGTGCAACAGCTTATCAAAATACAGTGTCAACGTTCCGTGTTTTCAAAGTAGAAAGCGACATCGTGGTGGTTTAACGAGGCGGAACGGCATCAGAACAACATCAAGAACGTACACGAAGAAAAAAGTAGCGGGAGCGCGCGGCGAGGATTGTTGCGGCCGCGCGTCTTGCGGAGGAAGTCTGCTGTGCTGCGCGGAGGCGCTCCTAATGTAAATGATTATTGATTTATGAATGAATTGATAGGTGGCTTATTTTTGGTATATTGATTTTTTTTTTGGCCTGGCGGCAGGTCTCCTTGGCCTGGCGGGCCGCCAGGCCTGTACAATGGTAGGGGAAACACTGGCATATACACTGCAGAAAGTGAACTCTTGTCAAAACCATCATCTTGGGGCGGCTGTGGCTCAGAGGTAGAGCGAGTCGTCCTCCAATCAGAAGATTGGCGGTTCCAATCCCAGCTCCTCTAGTCTGCATGCCGAAGTATACTTGGACAAGATACTAAACCCCCAATGTGAATGTGTATGAATGAGTTAGATCCTGATGTGCAGGCGGCTTCTCTGCCATCAGTGTATGAATGTGTGTTTGTGTGTAAGGGGCAAAAGTGACTAAATGTAGTACGTGAAGCGCCTTGAGTAGCTAGAAGTAGTAGGATCCAACTTTAACCCCGTGAGTAGATGAAGAAAGGTGATGTGTAAATGCAATATGCATTTTAGATGCTCATTACCATGTAAAAATTGTCGGTTTTAATTGCTGTCCACGTACATACATACATCGTTGGGTAGCACAATGTGTGCGGACAGGTCTTTCACGTTTGGGTAGAGGTGTAACAGGCAACATGGCATTTTTCTTGACGAAAGAAAAAAACAAGCAATAGTTCTCTTCAATTTGAGTTGCCGATATGTTTTAAGGTTGCGATGACACTAGTGTAGGAGTACGGGGCACAGTTCCAGTTGACTGGTGTTGCGGTGTGACTTGTGAAAACATTTAGTCTCGCTTGACAGATCTTCGGTCACATTCTTGAGCCGTGGTGTATCTTGTTGAGTGTGTAAATATGTGCGTACACATGGGCATGTTTACAGTATTTTATACATGTATGAGTATGCAGTGGTAAAGCTGAACATTTTTCTGTCCTGACTGGTGCTTCCCCCTGAAATAGCTGCTTGTCAAACTAACTCACAAACTTGTCACCACTCAGGTTTGGGGAAATAAAAACAAATCACTCGCACACAGTCTCTCCAGCGAACACAGTATCACCTGTGAGATTTAAAAACGGGTTTAGCCACAATGTTGCATGGCAAACACAATGCCTGATTGTTCAATACACTCACTAAGGGAACACCTTTGTACTTTGGAACTAGACATAAAAAGCTTGTCATCAAAGACTATATATACTTAATATTTGCATTGCAATATTCAAGTTCGTTTGAAATACTACTTCAGAATTCATATATGTTCAGTATTAAGCTGTAAAGAGGCTGAATAATACTGGTTGCATTCAGGTGTAATGTAACTGAAAAAGTGGGTCTTCACATTTCAGTCCTATTCTTATACTTTCACCATCTGTATATGATTTTATGAATACCATAGTCTGCGTGAAAACTTCAATGCATATGCAAACCACATCTGTGCTCAGGTCTGCTGAAAATGCTCCTGCACTCAGGCATAACTGATCAGGAATGCATAGTCGGCCGCACCCTTTCTCCCCTTCAACCGCTGGACGCAGGCCTGTTGAGTGTGTGTGTGTGTGTGTGAATGCCTTGCTCAGATTACCGGAGTCCATTTGTCTTGTAAACTATAGTGCCACTCCTTTGTCAAACTTTTATCCTTTTCATGCTACGGTATCACCTCATTCCTCTCTTCCCCCCCTCCTTCTGTCTCTTTCTCTCTCGGTCACACAGACTAACTGAGACGAGGCCTCTCACCTCATAAATCTGAACGCACGTGAACGCTACGCTACGACCATACACGTACTGTAAGAAGCGCACTCTCCTTAACAGATGTGGCACAAGCTCACGCCCAGTCTGTGTTTCCTTGTCCTTTGTCTTGATGGCACATGCATTTGTTCATAAACTTGTGTGCGCAGGAATAAAGCCAAGTGTTGTCTGGTTGGGTGCTCAAATACACACATTATTATTATTATTTTTTTGTACCAAACCAATGTGACCGACTTATAGCCATACTTTGGAGTCAACTGCTGCTGTGAGGTCAGGGGTGAGTGGTCAAAGGTCAGTACCTGCTTCTACCTGCTTTTCTCTTTGTCTCTGTGGATGAACTGCACTCACACTCATTACTCTTGGATACACACGCACATTCACACATATACGCACACATGTACACACACACACACGCACATTGCATACTTAATGGCATACACACAGGAAGGGTGTCTGAGAATGGTGCTCCCAGCTAAGCTGGCAGCTTTTACCAGAGAATAATGGAAGTCACACACACACACACACACACACACACATAATAGATGTTAGAATAACGGAGCACGTGGCCAGAGGAATGAGGGGATTTGTCTTCAAACCAGAGTGAATTGACGAGAGGTGACTCCAGGGGTTTGGACCAGCTTAGTAGCTGTCTAATAACCCCACACAGAACACTGTGTGTGTGTGTGTGTGTGTGTGTGTGTGTGTGTGTGTGTGTGTGTGTGTGTGTGTGTGTGTGTGTGTGTGTGTGTGTGTGTGTGTGTGTGTGTGTGTTTGCGCCCTGAAATGACTTTTCCAGAGAGGCCATATATAGGCCTTGAGTGTTTGAAATAGCAGTGTTATCCCTGACTAAAGATTGCTATCTTTGCACACACCCATAAACACACAAATATACTTTATCCCCTTCAGACCATGAGAGATAGTGATGTTTATTGCCTGTAGTGTAATAGTTAAGTGTTAGAGATGTACATACAAACACACAAATGCCCAATTTTCTGGCCAATTTAACCTTTCAGTGAAGAGGCAAGACTACTCCTCAGAGGAATTTCAGTCTGAGAGTGCCCACGTGTGGTCAGAAATAGCAATTACACCTCAACAAGTCAAGGTTTAACAATAAGGCTTAAATGTTGGCATGTACTTAAACTAGTTAAATCCACATATATATATGGCTTATCAGTAGTCATAGATGTTTTATTTGTGGTCCCTTATGTAAGAACTGAGCTGGTAAAACGTAGTACAAAATTAAATATAGAAAAGTATAGATTAGGAAAAAAGGAAAAAGAGAACCGGAGTTGCAAAGAAACATAAACAAAGAAGAGCAGAACATTAATCAGAACGGAATATACACAATAACTGAGATTTAACTTCAAAGCTCCATCCAGGGCCTTAAGTAGCACTACCCAAAGCCACCAGAGGGCTGTTGCCGGGTTACTGCCGCTGCCCTGTTCTGCCCCGCCCCACCAGCCCCGCCCCCTGGAGGTCTGAAGTTGCAGGGCAGCTAACCTGACATTTTATACTGTGTGACTCACTTTTTCCTCATCCTCCTCGTCCATTATCATGGGGATTAGTCACTTTTATCTCCTTCCTCTCTACATTGCAGATCAATGTTGAGTTACATAAGGAAATGCTTTCTTCATATGTGCTGTGTGCGTGTGTCTTTGTACTGAGACTCTCAACAACAAAGATTAAGCCACCTCACCCCACCCTTTCAACGTCCCATCGATCTTAGTGTCACCTTAAGTGCATCGTGCCACCATATGAGGTTAGTCTATGGATTCTTGCGGGGCTCAGATGGCTGAATGACTTGTCCTACACACACCAACATACATATTCACACCACAGTATATGCACACAAATAATTGTGTTACACACACACACAAATCGTGGTTTGTTTGCCATACCACGGAAACGCATATGTAAATCGGAACGCAGAGTCTCTTGTGTATTGCTGTCAGTGTGAATGACACATCGCCTCCTTGCAAGGCCTCATGGGAATCTGAAGAGGTTGCCTACACTTTTGCTAAATGCACTCAAGGTATCACAGCACAATTTAATGGTGTCCTTCATTCAGTGCGCATCATTGGTGCTCTTTATTAATTCTAAAAAGCCCAATCCAAAGAAAAATTTCAGATTTCCTGTATGAAAGCAGTTTTAAATGGAAATGTGTAGCTCTAATTTTTCTGTCCATAACACAAGCTGCATTTTAAGAACACATTAATTACACTTCTGCATACGGGAACAACAAGGAGAAATTAGATTAAGGGAAAGATAAATGAGGCAGTAAGACATCCTCCCAGTGGAGGTGGATGCTAAGCTCTCAGGTTCAAAGAGAGGTCAGGGTTCAGAGCATTACAGGTCAAACAGTAGTCAGGAGGGGACAATAAAAATAGGATGCAGTGCACACACAGGAAGCCTGTTTAAGGATGTGATGTTAGATCTCATAATTGCCTACAAGTCTTTTTGACCAGGGCAAAACAATGAAAGTCAAAGTCATTATTGTCTTAGTTTGTTAACGTCATTGTTTGATTTCCTTTTTCCATTGCAGCAGGCCAATGTTTTATTTACACATCATATGATAAAGTTACAGCAGACTTGCAGGGTTCCCACACATATCTGTAAATAAATTGGGTCATCTTTTTCAGTCTTAAGTAGACACATAATGGTGTCTTGTTGACTTGACGCTACAAAAAATGCATTTGTACATCTCACAAGTGTGTCAGTGTAAGGAGAAGAGGCCCTGCTTTCTCTTCGGTGAAAATGCCAACAACTCCTGTAGGCACCTAATAGTACGTAGAGAATCCACACACACACACACACACACACAGCTGAGCATACTTTCCTTGTCTTACATTACTTCCCTGGATGTCTGGCCTAATGTAAACCTTAAACTGTGACCTTTAAACAATATCTTAATCTGAAATTTACTTCAATTAATGTTTCAGTTGATCTTACTGTAATTGCAGTGAAACCAGATGTGTTCCCCAAAAGACAAGCTGTCCCAGTTCAGGAGGGTTTGGCTTGATATTTGTCTCCAAATCTGGCCTTTGTCAAAAACACACACACACACACACACACATATATGAACATCAACTGCCACATGTCTGTCTCCGTAAATGCGGGGTGCTGTCTGGTAATAAAAGCCTTCCGCTGTGGTGAAGCTGAACCCCTGTGTTTAACTGGCTCTGTGAATGTGTTGCCGCTGAGAGACACACTCTGTGAAACTGTACTTACTGGGTTTTGGAATTTTGCACACATAGTCAGCCAAGGCTTTTGTCTTTTCTTTTTTTTTATCCGTGGGGGACAAAATTATGGACTTGTGGATGCACTAGATTTTACTTTTTACATTGGCTGTGTGTTGCATCCAGGTAGCCTTCCTCATCCACTTTATTTGCCGTTTGTATGACAGCGTCTGGTCAGTGTATCGATGCAAGTGCTTCCGGCCTCTGATGTCTGATTGGGTTACTTGGCAACCTGGTCACCATCTCCTGTCTATGTCACACAGTTAGTGTGTTGTGTGTGTTTGTGTGTGTATGTGTGTGTGTGTGTGTGTGTGTGTGTGTGTGTGTGTGTGTATGTGTGTGTGCGCCAAGGTGAAATTTATACTTTTGATGTTTATTCAGCACAGCAGGATATATAATTTCGTTGGCTTAGCACGTTCTCCTTTATTTGGAGTAAACTTAGAGGATTAAGGTTCGTCAGAGTCAGTTATTTTATCTTCTTAATCAGAGGTTTCAGAGGACTGACTCATTCACTGTGTCCACGTTGTCTTCTGTAGTCGTAGTTTCTCTTTCTATGCATTTCTTTTAACATGCTTTTTGAAAAATGTCACACAAATGTCATTAGAATCTTAACTTAACGTTTCACTACTAAAAACTGCCACATGCATTTAATAATTAATTATATGTTGATATTTGCTGTTACATAGTCACTTCCCTGATACAATATGTTGCTCAGTGTCTGGTGATGAAATTATGCTGTTATTGCATAAATTACTGTAAACGGAAAAAGGAATTAATACCAACACTAGGGAAGAAATGACCAGTACATGATATATACTTCACACTGCAAATCTGTAACCCTGGCAAATGAATTGGTAGGACTTGTACTACAAACACCACAGAAAAATTACATATTTTTCTTTCTAATATAATTAAACTTCAAATTTATGAGGGTTAGTTAGTGTTAGTGTTGTAATTGGGCAACAGATGAAAGCTAACCTGCCAATTGCAATCTGTCAAAGACTAATCTTGACTTTCTCATCTGACCAGAAGCAGCCAAAGCTGTTAAATGTCCACGACCCCACGACAGATATCAGGTTGGACATAATGATTATTGTCTCTCCTGTCGCCTCTCTGTGTGCAGCTTTAAGGGAATGAAAACAGGGAGATTTATGGAAAGGAAGTGAGATGGGGGTTGAACCAGAATGCTGACCTCTTATGAAGACCTTTGACTTTTGAATTCCCTTTAGGGATTCTGGTACTAAGAGGGCTTTTCTTCCTGAAAAGAGGAAATCAATACTCTAAACTGCTCTGTCTATTTTTTCCCAGTTTTTATTGTAGATTGTCTTTCATGTTGGATTGTTGCTTTGAATCATGAATCATTTCCCTCATCGAAGCCACTATCACCTTGTCATTTTAATTACTTGATTGGTTTCATTTTGTGCTGTCGTCTTATGCCTAGCTGATCACTATATTGCTATGTCGTAGAGAGCATGCAGGTTAATTATTAAAGAACCGGGGCTTTATGTGTCATGAGAGCGGACAAAGGTCTTAAAATATACATACAGTTTGTATTGCATGGTGTAGCCAGTTGTCCCTTTTGTGTAAACAGCAAGTGCTGAGATAGTAGATTTCCCCTCTAAAGGGAAAAAGAAAATGAGGTCTGGGACCTGTCAGTGTCATGGGGGGGTTAAAGCCTGGTTTAGGTTGTGGAAACAAGGAAGTGAAAAGGGAAAGGGATTGTTGTTGTTATGGGGCTACTGGGACAGGTGTACTTCATATATTCCAACACACACACACACACACAGTTAGTTTATTGTCACATCTTGGTGGTCACACACCCTCTGCGGTTACACTTGGGTGGGAAAGCTCCGCCTCCCTAACACATTTGAAGCGCCCCATAAAGACTTTGTTTTTGTCCCTGCGGGCCTCTCCGTGCTATTTTAGCCTACCTTAACTACATGTTGGGGAGCTAAATATGTGTTGAGCATTATCTTTTACAAAAGAATATACACTAGGTGCATATTCCTCATTATATTTCTAAAAACCGGAACCACTTTGAGGTGATCCTTGAGGTGTGACTGATACATCCATGTTGGGTTGGGTGTTTTCATAATTTCGTTGCCATTTCATGTTTGTGTTCAGGTACTCTAAACTCAGGTAATCTACTTTGTTGTGTAACCAGTTTCTTCCAGCACCTCGGGCAGACTGTGGGGTAACAGTAATTGCTGTGAGAGTATCCTTAAACAGTCCTAACACATTTTTGAATACAAAGCTTAGCGCCTGCAACAGCAGATGTCAGTGTGTTCACTCTTTGTCTGGTTTGGTCATTCATTTAATCCAATATGGCTGTAAAAATGTCTTTTCAATGAAACACGCCTTGCAATTGAACAGTGTGTCTTTGTCTCAGAAATGCAATCACCTGAGGGACTATATGACTACGATAACAAGGAAAGTAAACAGAAGGATAATTTTTTTTGGGGGGGGAAGGTGTAAGGGAGGGAAGAAAGGAGCGAAGGAGGGAGGAGTGGTTGCCATGCCGGCAAATGGTTGCATGGGAGGGGCAAAGATCAGGGATCACAGAAAACAGAGAGAAAAAGGGAGGGAGAGAAGGAAGAAGGGACGGACTGACTCGTATTTCAGCACTGTGGCTGCTAGCGTTGGGTGTAACCCTAACCCTAGACCCACAACACGCAAGTCAACTCTCGTAGTCGGACACAGATTAACGGAGACCTGAGTTCAGGGAATCCTCACCGGCACATTCTTCTCCTCAGCCCGTCTGTGCATCATGCTGCAGGTGTGGGCTTCCCTTCCTGATTCTTCACTCAGGTGATTTTGCATCCGGACGGCTGTCAACACCTGGACTTTTATCACAACATCAACATACCTGGCATCCTCCTTCCCCTCAGTGATGACGGTTCACCAGGGAACGCGGTCAGAACAGAAGAGACGTTGAGAAGAAGTTGGATGAATTTTGGAGAGGCCACGTCGTCTTTGCCCACTGGCATCTACATAATAGGGGATTCCCTGTTTGGAACTTGTGGCCGGCGAGTTTTTATATGCGAGTGTGTGAATGTGCATGTAACTTCAGCGGGCTGGGAATAGACCCAGGCGGGCTGTCACCTCCTGGTCTGGCACTGAGACCAGCTGGTGTGTGTGCAAACAACCGGAGGTAACAACAAGGACACACATGGTTGTAAACGACAACCGCTGACTCGCCGTGACTGAAAAGTATCTTAATATCATTTGGAAAAGCTCTCTCCGTCCTGCCATGCACCACCAAGGAACATTACAGCCGTCCATGAGCGTGCACATACAAGTGTGTGTGCTGCAGAGGGGTGGTGACTTTCCAGATTGCTGGATTGCCTAATTGCCCCTTTTTTTGGGAATCACGCCCAGAGTCTTATAAGCACAAAGGAGGCGAAGAAGGGAAAAGAGATAAGTCTGGCGATTAATTGAGGGAGAAAGAGGTTGGAAGCTGAGACCATCCGGGCCAGAGTCATGATGTGGAACTGTGCAAGCAAAGTGAAGGAAAACTGGGTTATATCTGAACTTCCACCTGGAACTAATTTAATACTTAATGTGGAATCTAAGTAGTTTGAAGCATTTGAGCATGTCTGCAGTCCTGGATTCTGCATTCTGAAATGTTTGGAATCTCACAATCTAGAGTTAGAGTGAATATCTACAAACCGACGTAAGGATCTGCACCTGAGGATTATTTTTCCAGATTAATACTTGGTCTTCAAGATCTTCCAATCTCGTGCCTGAATGATGAGGGGGGAAAGGAGGTCTGCTTCCTTTCGTAAGGAGAAGCCGGCAGGCCTCACCCGCGCTCTCAGCTGGCTGAGCGTGTCCACCCTCTCCCGCCAGAGCAGACGCATCTTCCACAGCCAGAATGAGCTCCACGCCGTCCACAACCATCAGCCGTGCTCGCACTCACACACTCGCCTTCACGCTGCAGATGGAGACGAGGACGATGATGACGACAACTGGGTGTACCAGCCTCAGCACAAAATAGGTGAGAGAGCAGTGTCACTGCTCATTGATTCTGTTGGTTCTGCATCTTCCAATAGATGCTCAAAACCACGCGGCGTGTTCGGCTTGGCTGCATCTCAACTTATCACAAGTCCCGAGCTCACTTGAATGGATTTTTGTTCTCGCGCTCGGCCCCGAAGCCAGTGAATGACTTGTTTACATGCGCAAGCAAAGCAAGAAGTGGGTGACTGTCTTTTTATGGCCCCTTGTTCTCCGTCTCCACTTCCTGGTTGCTATGGCGAGAGCGAGGGAAAGTTGTCCGAGATCAGTGGGACTGTCCGGGGGTCAAAGGGCACTTTGTGTGCGCGATATAGGTAAACAATGGTGCATCAGGCCGGAAGCGTGTGATGTCACGAGCATGGTGATGTCACAGGCTGGTGGCGATGTGAGTGCAGGGTTAGGTGCCAGGGAGCGAGTGTGTGTGTGTGTGTGTGTGTGTGTGTGTGTGTGGGGAGGCTTACAGCTCATCACTCGGACCAATTGAAGATAATGTAGAATAATACTTCCATGACTGAGGTAAGAATGCCATTTTATAGTTCTCTCAGTATGTCAGAGATATTATGTTTCCTTATTAGGCTCATTATTTATTGATCGGTTCGTTAGTTGTGTGTGTACATGCGTGTGTGTGTATTTGGTCAGCGGTGTCAGGCTCAGGGGACAATAGTTGTAACTGTAGCCGAACCTTAACCTGAAAATGGAAAAAGACACCGGTGCTATAGTCTGGTGACTTTCTTCATTAACTCTGAGCCGTACTGTCGTCGTCCGTTTCAGCTGGACTCACATCAGCAAAGACAGTGAGGGCTCGGTTGACATCATAATAATATTATTTAAGATTACATTTGAACACATTTTTTCTGAATAGTGTGTCCATGTTCATATGCACAGTTCTGTAGCAATAAAGTCTGGATGTGATCTAAACATACTTGTGACCGCACTGTTGGCGTCATGATCGTTCCCGTCAGTCAGCTCTGGTAATGAGTTATCTAGTGCCTAAAGACACGTGGAGGTATTCACATGTATGCGCAAGTTGCCATTTTGTGTTGCCTCACAGTAAACATGGAGCTTGTTGCTGTTGTTGTCATTTATTGCATCTCGTCTCTCAATCCATCACGGTCACTCTATCACCTCTGAACCTGCCCCGTCCTAAAACAGCTCCGAGCTGCACATGGCTGGAATGGTTTGAAGTCCTCGCATTTTTCCTAAAGTCAAAGGGGAGAAGCTGCGCCCCGCCATTTTGGAATGTTGACATTAATACCAAGGTTTTAGATGATGACCACCGTTATATCAGTTGGTGTAAAGTTGGTGTTAATGTAGATGTTCTTGTTGCAAATATTTCTTTCTTCTACGGATGGGTTTAGATATTTTTGAACATCTAATAATGTTGACATTACATTAAATAGAAGGTTAAATACATAGTGTATGCATTTGTGTATGCTAGTTTGAACATTTGATGTGTAAACCAAACATTTAATACTTGTCATTAAACCATGATGGGCCCCTTTAAAATCTTTACTCTGGGTGTATGTGCAGATAACCAAATCATTATCTGAATGTGTTGAACGACATGTTCGTCCTCTGTTTAATCTGTTCTCCTGCCTTATTTTGAATCTGTACATCCTCATGTAGATTTGTGTTTTGTCTAAGATTACTAATTTTAACACACATCTAATTGTAAGTCCTTTATTGGTGGTCACTGCTAATTTAATAGTCTGATGGGCTAGATCTTCTCCATGTATTATTTGGTAGGTAGGTTATTTGGTAGGTTCCAATTTTTGATAGTTCATCATTTACTTGTTGAATCTTAAAGGAAGGAAGTATGTGTTGATTGTTATTTAACAATATGGCTTTCTAGAAGCGAAAGCACTCGTGAATTTGTTTTGAAGAAACAGATTCTCTCTCCGACTGTGCTTTTTCCTACCTCGCATACCCTCTTTTTTTCTTTCTTTGTCTCTCTCTCTCCGTCATACACACAGTCTTGGTCTTTTTATAGCTAATTGTAGGCCAGAGATGGTGTCAGAGACAGGTCAGTATAAAGCTATTCTATCCATAGCTCACACACAAGCATACACACATGCTGTATGTATGTACACTGCACACCACACAGAGGAAACGTCTCATAAGAGTGCCTCTCTAGTTTGAAACTGAAGTATTTATAACATCTGGATCTTGCTTCGACACGACTGCCGGGACCCATTACAAGACATATGGACAGTTGCGCACTTTGCCTGTGTGTAAATATAGCCCTGAAATGACTGCCTGTGGCCCCAAAAGCTGCAATTTTTACACAGCCTCCAGCTTGACTGACTGGATATTTGGCTTCTTTGCCAGTGAGTGTTTCCTAGTGTGGTTCAGTTTGACGTTCCCATTGGGACAGCTCTGAGCCAATCATGTGTAAGAGAGCCGTCTGGTAGGCAAGATGCTATTGGATGCCTTGGTGAAGACCTGACTTTGGGGTGGATAAACAATACTGAGGTGTAAACTGGAACAGGGATTGTACTGCTCAGTCTCTCGATACATACTCTACTAATGGTGTACAGCATGCACGACAAACTAAATTTCATATTAATAATTTGGGTTAGTTTACAAAAACTTTCATATCACACTAATAGGAAATAATAAAATACTTGCACAGATGAACGGCATTGAAGCTGCAACTTTGGAAGTACTAACTACTAACCAGAAGGTGTTTTATTTTTACTTCATGCATATAGACATCTCAGATACTTACTACGTACTCACAACCTGCTTAGATTTAGTATCAAATGTAGGGACACATATCTTATCCGTACCCAGCAGATGAAAGGCTGTGATCATAAGTAGGTGGCAACAAATTAGTAACGGTGAAAAACAGGTGATTATCTTATCACTGATGTTGTCTTTCTGCCCCCTCCATCAGCAGTTTGAAGACTCGCTGTCTTTTCTCCCCTTCCTTGCTTTGCCACACACATACACAGACACACAGAGACCTGATCAATCTTCTAAATCCAACCTATTGATCTCCCCTACTTGGCTGTGTGTCTCAATCAATCAATGGGCAGGCGTGATGGCTTTTCTGGAAGGCTGTGTCAAAAATGGATTGTACCATCAGGCCCCCGACAGCCTGCTGAGACCTTTCTGAATCCCTGTCTGGCAACCGGGGATCTGAGCTTTGCACGATTGCTTTACAGTCCTTGCAGTGTATGCTGTGTATGTGTCGTCAACAGCCAGTCACCATATGAATTTAACATGATGACGGTTGTTGGCAAGTAGGCCCCGTGTTAACATGCAAGTAGTGAGATTGGGGGATTTAGTTGAATTTTATGTGTGATGTGCTTTTTTTTATGTATCTACAGTATGTTACGGTATCTTACAGCTTTTTTACACATTTAGACCAACAACATATTAACCTAAATATTTACCACACCATTGCACACCAGCGTTGTGACGGCCAGAACCAAAATTGGGTCTCACTATTTATGAATTTAGGTCTTTTCGGACATATTTGTCTGAGATGCATATTGAAATTTGAGAGGGCATTGCCACACACACACACACACACACACACACACACAGCAATACACACTCATCATGATTATGTAGTCTATGTGTAAATCCAGATTAGCAGATGATAATTCGCTGTAGGGGGAGAAATGATGTATTAACCAGCAAGGCCTCATTAAATGACAGGCATGGAAATCTGGTGATGTGGCCCACAGCCCAGGGCACATAAACACTCTGCTGAACACAGAAATACACACACACACACACACACGCACACACAAATCTTTAAGGAAATATATGTTAAAAGTACTACACTTTTAAATGTTTCTAATCTTTGTTTTCTGTCTTTCTCTCCTATGTGCTGACATTGACATGGCGATTTTTAGGTAAGTCACATCTTTTTCTTTCTGATCTGAATAACCTCCTTTTTAGGTCTATTAATCCATCCCAGATCAGCCTTTATGTATGCTGAAAACCCCTACAAAGCCTTCCACATGTCGCAGTCGAGTTTTAGCCTGTTTTAAATCGCATTAACTTGTATTTCCCACTAAAAACCAAATCTCTGACTTGCATCACCCACCTTTTTTTTTTGTATCCTATTGTATGTATCCTATTACCTTTGTGTTACTGGATCTAATCCGTGAATTCCCTATCTCGATGACGGGGAGGGGGAGGTAGAGGAAAAACAAGAGATTATATTTGTGATCATGATTTCAGCACATAAGGGGATAGAGGTTTAAGGCTTATGTCGACATAATAATGTCCCACCACAATCCAGAGGTGAGAGATTATAATCCACATACACAGGAGCTGTGTCTTCTGAGATTTTCGCTTTATTGCTGATTACTGATCATCTGTTTTAACTGAGAGACCCGGTTAGGTCCGATTCCTTCTCATTGCGTGTTTATCTGTCCGCCCTGCCGGAGCGTAACACGTAACGTATTTCTTATCTGCGTGTGTCATTTCGCTTTATCTTGCAATGACGCAAAGCTCAGAGAAGACAGTAGCAACATGTTGCGTTTGTGATGTGCAGCACGCCGAGTTACTGACTGATATTTAAGATAAGATATTGCCTGTAGGACCTTTGACACAATCGAGCCCTTATTAAAGTGTTTTATTCGTAGACAAAGACTGTATTTTGGAGGATGACAACAATGATCAGTTGGAATGCCTCTGAATGCAGTCTTTATATGCTGTTGTTACAGTACAAGACTGCCATTTACCCAGAATAACTACTGTCTCAGTCCAATGCTGAACACAATTTTTAAATCTTTAATAAAATGAACAACGTTGTAAATCAATCAGACTTTATAGACTATATAATTAATTTCCAATTTAGATCATAAATACAACCCAAGTATTGCAAAAATATGACAAAAATTATAATAAATATAAATGAATATGAAATGAAAACTGATAGATAAATAATTGGTGCCATTAATTAGAATGGAAGCCTCAAATGAATGATCTGATGATGTCATCTGCAGCAATGCTTCGTGACATCATGATTCATTACATTTTGTTTCCATTGCATTCGTCACATTTTGCTTTTAATCAACACACAGACATTTTTCACCTCAGCCAAGCATAAACATTTTTGCAATATTTCACTTTTTTCTGTTCAGTAACTGGTTGTGACCTTCTTATGAAAGGAGGCAAAAAAAAGCAGGAGAAAAAATGCAATAACTACGATGACATTTCTTTTAACATAATTGATTTAGAGTAGAGCAGAAATTGCACCACTTAAGCTTTGT
The DNA here is from genome assembly GCF_963514095.1 of Eutrigla gurnardus. Lineage (NCBI taxonomy): Eukaryota > Metazoa > Chordata > Actinopteri > Perciformes > Triglidae > Eutrigla > Eutrigla gurnardus. The sequence continues at coordinate 8,586,336 of NC_139927.1, forward strand.
GAGAGGAGAGTTTAGGCTGACCTCAAGTGTTTCACCACAGTCGAGGATTTGGTGGTAAAGCCATTATGGTCGATGAAGCATCCAATTAAGGTGGAGGTTTGATGAAGTCAGGTTTTATTGTCTGGTTAGGTGGGTCTATTCAGGGCTTTGTGTGTTTTCAAGTGTTGATTATTCCCAGGGTTGGGTTTTTCGCCATTCTAAAAATTCTCATTTTTTATATACTCACTCATACAGAGGGGCTCAATGTCTCTCTCTCTCTCTCTCTCTCTCTCTCTCTCTCTCTCTCTCTCTCTCTCTCTCTCTCTCTCTCTCTCTCTCTCTCTCTCTCTCACACACACACACACACACACACACACACACACACACACACACACACACACACACACACACACACACCAATCAGCCGGTAATTGGGGACATCTGGTCGAGACGTGTCATAACATGAAAGCCATATTGGGGTCGGATTAACATGATCATAACACACTAACATACACAAATCCAGTCACATGATAGTACATGTTTTACAAATGTTTGAGACACTGTACTGCTGTATTTATTGTAATCATATCACAGTTATTTTTATTAATTTTTTTGGGGGGAACCTGTATGCAGAAGTAACAAACCACACCCTACCAAAAATGGCTGCTTGCCAAACAGACCAGTGTATTATGTTGCATTGTCTGACCAGCAAACCTGATGGAGAGACTTGGCAAAGACTTCCTATCATCATAAATGATGAGTAACTATTGAAAGGATTATAACCCATTGTTTCAGTAGAATAAGTTTTGAATTTAGATGTCCAGTCTGGAGTAAGCCAACTTTATGTTGACACAATTACTCTCAATTATCGTCTATGGGTTCAGATTTTGGCACCCATCAAAGGACACCTGTGTGATTTTCCTCATATTTTATGTCATCTTAGTATTCTAATGTCACTGAATCCCATACCTATGTACTCCTTTCTCAGTTTAGGTGATCTACGAACCGCTTCCATTGTACTCTTGAAGTTGAACAAGACATAAGTTCCAACTTTACACCAAAAGGCAAACGGCAGTTTGACTTGATAGTGTTTCCAAAGTCTGTGAGCGATCATCCCTCTTAGCTGCTGCACAATCAGAGCGGCCAGCGCCGAGGGTTTGGGATGCACCAAGCTAGTAGCTGCTCCTGATAACAAACAGTTGAATTGTGGGGATTAAAGTGATTATATTTGATCAGCGCACAATGGGTCGGCCTCAAGCCGGGGGCCCCCTGCCTCTCTCTGAACTGCTGACTGCCCAGATTCCCTACAATCACAACCCTGAACGAGGCTCGCGCCCTTGTTTGCGTTTTGTAAAAAAGTTTGTTTTGATTTTTGGCTGCCCTAGGTTTTTTGTATCTGCATTTAGAGACGAACGTCATGGGTGGACGGCAGCTTGGGGAGTTTTAGATCAAGGCTGGGCTTCTTAACACCGATGGGGTGGAGAGGGGCGGGTGTCAGCGTGGTACACAGACATTCACAGATGCAGGGAGAGAAGGGAAGCAGTGTGAGGGGGTCGTCAAGCAGTTTCCTGCGGTGTAGAAGTTGGCGTGCTGCCACTCCGAGTGTGTGCACGCATGTGTGTGCATGTGTGTGAGGGGAGAACGAGAGCACGAGAGGGAGGGAGATGGCGAGAGAGGCACCAGGAGAGAGGAGTGTATGTGTCAGGATCCGTGCGTCCGTGTGTGAACGCTTTGACCGAGCAGTGTAGAGAAAGAGGGGGAGAGGAAAGGAGGGCAAGAAAGAGCAAGATTCGGAAAGACCGTTTCCTTGCGGATACATGGAGATATAAGTGAAGAGTCATGTTCTGTCTGAAAGGTAAGTGAGTGTGTGTGTGTGTGTGTGTGTGTGTGAGTGTGTGTGTGTTCATTACATGAATGTGTTTGCATCACCCCGGTGTGAGCGTGCAGGACTTTTTTCCCCGCAGACTTTTTGAGACAAAGAAAACTACACCATCTCTCTCCTCTCTGTGTGGAAAGTAATCTCTGTCACAGCGGCTTCCTTCTTCACAATATCCTTCCTCATGTGTTTTTCTTTAGTGAAGGGAAACCCTCCTTCTTTCTCACTTTAATCATTTCCTCCTTTGTTCTCCTTTTTCTGACTCTGATTCGTTCAGGTTCGCTGACTTTAATCCCACTTCTCCTTTTTTCTCTCCTGTCTATTTGCCTTTTGATTGCTCTTCCTCTCTCTTCCCTTCTGAAGCGGTTAGTACTGAAATTGAAACTTCTACATTCAACTTTGAATTTGCTTTTTCTCGGGAGTGCGCTTTGGCGGAGACGAGAGGCGTGCGTGTGTGTGTTCGGTGCGTGTTGTCCACAGTAACAGCTGGCGAAGCTGCTGTTCCTGGCCTGATGTCCTGCAAAGTGTGGCCATATGTCGGCTGTTACTTGACTGACCAGTTAAAGTGAGATGAGGGGTAAACTGGTTCCTCTTTTACTGGCAGCCTAATTGTTGCATCTGTGTCCGTTCTCACTGATTCATTCCTTGGCTGTATTACAGTATACTTTATGCCTAATCTATGAGTGCATGACTCTGTAACGACACGAGCTCTTCCCTCTTTGTTTAACACAAACACGGACTTCACCTTCAGGGTTGTATCAATGATTGAGACGTGAAGAAGTCCGTGAGATGATGTGATGCTTTTCACTTGAAGGAAAAACTGCAGCTCTGGTCTTGGCATCAGGAGATTTACTTCAGTTGCCTCCCTGGTTGATAAATGTATGTTTATGCACAGATATAAGAACTTTCACTGGATCTTTATGATTTAGACTCAGTAAATGTGAAGACAGCACTCTACTGCACAAAAGTGTGGGAAAGTACTTGAACAAACAATGTTGATTATTCCTGTATAAAACCATTAACGGTCTTGACTGTCACTCTACATATTTTAGTAGGTCGTTTTTATGAATAATAACGTTTTGACAGTGTATTTTGGATTAGTTTGCTCTTGTTGTCCAGCAACAGTCAGGCTACATTATATTAGTCAAATGCAGGAAATAACCGAAGATTTGGAAAAAAATATGTGGGAACTCCAGGCCTGCAGATGCAGTTAAATAAAGAACAATAAGGTCCTCGGCTGCGGCCTACTAAATGGTCCAAACTGCTCCTACTACGACCACCGCCACCACAGCATTTTCACTTTCTCAAATTTGTAGATTTATGTCTTCCAGAAAAGAGGAGCTGTAGTCTGAACACTGCAACTATTTATGGCAAATATACCACTTCATCAGCCGTATGCAGTAATTTATGTCGTCAGTTACTCTGTTTTCACACTATGTGGCCGGTTGGATGAAGAATATAGAGAGAAACAGATGTGGGCGTTGAGTTGGAGGAAAGAAAATAAAAGTTTTGTTAGATGAAGTTTTTTTGAAGTAGATGTTTAACTTTATATGTCTTTGCTTTATTCTGACCCACAAACCAGTTGGACGGTAACAGGAAGGTCTATTCCCTCTTACACGTTCACATCTTCCTGTTGAAATTATTGATAATATGTAAAATGTTTAAAAGTTGTCATGCTCAGTTAAAGTCAAAAGCGCCATTACTAGTTTCCGGGCTTCAAAAGATAAGACAAACTGACCCAAATACTGTGCATTACGTTAAACACCGTGATCCAACCAGTAGATTACTATACGTCGTTGCCTGCTTATGTTATGATTCAAACAAGTCCTCTCCGTAGAGGTTGCCAACTCGGGGGCAGATGTGACACATTTTCAGTTCACGTTCGTCCCCATCCAGCCAGAGTGGATTCTCATCTATTTTGACCACACACTCACTTCCCCATCTCCCGCTGTAAAGCCTTGCATTTTAGTGTAAGCCCTTTGCTAGCCAGCCAGACCACTTGGTGTGGCTTTTGGTTGGTGTTACATAAGTTATTTCTGCACTTGAGCTCCACTCCAGTATAATATGTTAGCCCAGAAAGAAGACATTCGATTGGGACTGAGCAGGGATTAGTTGGGAGTGATTTTTGGAAACCTCATTCTCGCCCTAATTGGAGGTTTCCTGCAGCGCGACGGGTATAGAAATGCAATATTTCTGTCCATGTTAGTGAACGTAAGCCCTGTCAAGAAAAACACATCGCAGAGAATTCATCTGACATCCTTGCTGTGAGGGCAGCTCGAGCCATGTCCAAATCTGGAAGAACATGTCCTTTGCTGAGTGGAACTTGTTTGTTCTGGTTTGTTCTCAACCTCTGATTGCAGTTCATTCAGATGTGTCAGCTTTATCACGGCTTCAGATGTTTTGGTTACGGACAGCTGTTGGGGAGCTTTGGTGGTTTTGTGCTGTTGGTCTGAAGAAACAAGACATTTGAATGCATCGCCTTAGACTTTAGGAACTTGTCTTTTCTTTAGGAAGGGCATTTTTGACTATTTTGTTTTTCAATTTTTACTGACCTGTTGAGTCATCGCTTAACCGAGAAAATAATCAGCAGATTAATCGTTAATTGAATTGTTTGTAAGGGGCAAAAAGTGAAGGCCAGCTCCACCTGGAAATGAGAAGCTGTTACCTGAATATCACGTATCCTTAATTTCAGCCTCACGTGTCGGCATGTATGCGTGTCCCACGTGGAGGATCATGTTTTAAAAGTGTGTCTCTTTTATATATATGTAGAGATGCAAGCATCTGGATGTACTACCTGCACGTGTGTGAATACAATTCCAGGAATGTGTACACACACTCGGGAAGGCTGCAGGAACGCGGTGTGGTTTTTCTCCGGGGCGGCCGTGTTAGATTCAGCCCACGGGGCAGTGACCCATATAGCTATAAGTGTAAACCTATATTTAACCTCAACTCCTTCGTGACATTTTACTTGGGATTCTCAACCACCTGGCTATATGGCACCTACACATCAGATCAAACAGGTCTTTGGATAGGGAAGTTCTGGACCAACATGGGTGAGTGGTTATGATCACGGTCTAATCGGCAATTTTTTTATCTATTATTAAAACAGAAATAGTAGTCTTGACCGCTTTTAACTAGTTAATATTTTTATATTTTTGGCATAATTGCAACGACATCAGTGTTGGCATTATTCGTTTTTTTTTAGTAAATTGTGCAGCCTTAAAAGCAGAACCTTTGCAAGAAACATTTGCATGTGTTTTTGCATAATTGGTTTTGAATAACAGATCCCATGCAATAACATTTCATTTCATGTTTCAGAAAGTGGCAGATAAAAAAAATGTTTAGCAATGATGCGTAATTAACAAAGTTGTTAAAAATCCTTTTTTTAGCAACCTCATTAAACGTCCATCAGCCCCTCAATAACCAAAGCACCTGTGCTGTGTGTCTGGAGAGACCGTGACCCCTTGACCCGAGGTTGACCCGCTACCTGCCCTCTGGCCTTGTGGGTAGTGGTGTTGATGGATGTTCTCACACTCGTTGTGGCAGGCTGCTTATCTCCAGTGGAGGGTAAGAGATGAGCAGGAGAGAGGTGTTGAAATGTAGACAGCAAAATCTGTGTTTCCAGTGTGACATAGCAGGATTTTAAAGCCACTTATAACTTTAAATAAAAAACGCAACATTGGTAAATATTGGACGGGTTTCCTTGAAAATTTGAACTTTAATAAAAACGTAGAAATGAGTAACTTTGCTAATTTAACTTTAAGGTCTATCTTAAAGGGACTTAGGGCAGGATCAAGAAATAAGACTCAACAGTGACACGACGGCCGTTAGGGTAACTGCAGCCATCTGCCAAGCCGGCGCGGTAGCGCGCACGAACTCTTCAGTGCAGCTGATGCTGTGACACGGTTATTTATTTACTCGCTGTTCACGTGACTGTTTACTACAAGCCCTCCGCACATGCCTCCGCGGAACTACGTTGGTAGCATACATCTGCGAACCGCATCATGTCAAGCCACGAAGTAAGTAAACAAGTGTTTATTTTAGTGTAACTTTAGGATGACGAATTGCCGCTGATAAAACCTTCGTTTTCTTCTTGGTATTACTTTGTAGTGGACTTTGTGTGGTGGTGGGTCGTTTTCCGGCCGAAGCAGAGTCCATTACTACACATACAGTACTTGAGTCCACCGCGCTTGTCTTCTTCTGGTCTCCAAGCCGTCGAGTACGCGCATTCAGCGTCATTTGACGTCACGTCCGCCGGACTGCGCGGGAAATTCGGACCACGAATTGCAGTACATCATGCAGCACACAGCCTGTTCAAGGCAATGGGGAGATATGTGTGTGGTCTCATTCTTTTTGGTTTTGAACGCTTCATCACCCATTAGCATTAAAAGACTTAAAGTGAATGTTTATTTTTTCACAAATCCTGCCCTAAGTCCCTTTAATCCTCACGTTGCAGAACCTAATTTTAAATTAATGTTTAATTGCCCCCATTGATCATTTTTGCAAAAGCTAATTATGCAAAATGTTATACCAGCATGGGACTTGAAGAAGAACCTTAGAGCGAGATGTTGACCTCTAAGGAAGTCAAACTCTTCCAAAAGAGAACGAGATCTCTGGTCTTGGTAGGGAAACAATAGATGTTGAAGTTCCAATCACCTGTGAATGGACTCTGTCAGTACTTCAGTGAAAAGTGTTTACAAATTCATGGAGTTTATTTTTGGGGGAAAATCTCAAAAGTTTTGAAAGATTTAGGAGTCACTAAGTGGGGACTTACTGTATTTTTAGTATGAGAGGAGGTTTGTTAGGAGGAGGGCGTTAAGCTGCTGGTGTTTTCAGGGACAATGCTGGAAAGGTTTTGTTGTGGGTGAAGTTTCAAAAAGACAATGGCCGACCCCCTGTGGACGACTGGATGACTTCCCCAGTCCGAGGAGTAACTCAGCGTGCAGGTGCTCCTCTCATTCCATTCAGATCTATGCGTATCCACGGTAACCATTGTCCCTCCGCTAAAGCCATCCGTTTTGCCTTCCCCCACTCACAACACACACACACACACAATATTCAGACACAGGAGAGTTTATATACACACAAGCACATAAACACATGCATTGATACACAATATTATCCCTCCCTGCTTGAACTGGATGTTGCACTGTTCAAGATTTGGGTGCACACCAGACATAATCCCCATTCATAGACAGTGGGCTGGGAGAGCCTGGCTGCCGTGCATGCGGGGTCTGGACAAGACCTGAACATTCACAGCCAAAGTGAGGCACACGCGACATTTGTTCTGATATGTGTGTGTGTTTGAGTATACGACCGTCACCATCATGAAGACGTACCTCCTCGTTAAAAATGCCAATAATGTCTGTTTGTCTGTGTGTCACTTTAAAAACCTGTTATGCGTGCAGGTCTGCATGACTACACGCCCACTGATGTTGTTCTCCGTGTGAACATTATGACCCACTGTGTCTATGTGTTGGTGGATTTGGGGCAACAACGGTGTTAAGTGCAATTTAGGCCACGGTCTGAATCTTTTGGCTCGCCCCGTGGGCTACGTGTCCACCCGGTGTTTTATATGTGTGTGTGTGCAGTGGTTTGTCCATTATGATCTGTGTGTGTGTGCGCAGTGGTTTTGGTTTTGTAATCAGCTTGTGTGTTGGCTGACTCACCCGTGCTGTGGAAATGATAACCATCGGTAATGGCTGTTTTAGCCTCTGGCTATCCGCTGAGGCTTTGGCAGGGCCACAACCACACAAATACACACATTGACAGTCTCTCCCTACTCCCACAAAGTTGTAATAGGTTCATGAGCGTAGCAGGGCTGCCGTTAACGATTATTTTCATTATGGAGTAATCTGCCGATTTATTTTTCAGTCTATGAAATGTATAAAAAAGTGTCCATCCCACTTTCACACAGTTAAGGTGATGTTTTAAAAATGTTCAGTTTACAATGACATGAAACAGAGAAAAGAAGCAAATCCTTACATTGGAGAAGTTGGAACCAGAGAAGAGTATGTCTGTTGTATGGTGTCAGCGTCCACCAGAGGGAGACATTTACTTTAGTGTTGTCAAGAAGTTCTTGCCATCTTTTTTTAATTTTTCTCATGTCTTTTTCACATTGTTTTCATTAATGTCTGCATATCTGGTGGTTGACTTTTCATTGGAAAATGTGCCATCACTAGTATCCTGTCTTTCCTTTTGTCCAGTCCTCTGCTGGTCTATTAATCTGATCATATCAATAAGGTTAGCCTACCTCATTACCAAGCTGATTAAGGATCATGCACACACTTACACACTTGGCAGGTTAGTCTGAAGTTTGTGTGGCTACTCTTAACCTGTGTTTAGCTGCTTACTGTGTTCATCTGCTGCTGGCTATGCTTACATCTGTTTTATTAGGCTGTCAGGTAAATACCTCTTGGTCCATCTGTGCCTCACTCTGCTCCTCTGTTAGTTCAGCTCAAGTGTAACTTATCGAAGCTTTGAAACGTGTCTTCCTTGTGTGCGTTTTGTCTACTTGAAATAATTAGATCGTGTATACATCGGTCGAGCGAGTGTAAACACGAGGCAGCAGCTTGATATTTGCCACGCCTGCAGCTTTCTTCGCATTTGAGTTTGCGTCATCCGAGTTAACCAGCTGACTGATATCACGCCAAGTGTTCTTGAACTTCTACACATTTGAGCACTGAAGGTGATGTAGTTAATTATCTTCAGCCTGGTGTCCATCTGTGTGTGTGTGTGTGTGTCTGCCACAATCGGAGGCTAGGGCTGGAGGCTGGATAATCTGGGTTTACAGATTAGAACAGCAGCACTGAGGAGCAGAGGAAAGAGGGAGGGAGGAGGAGCTGAGAGGGAGCATCGGTGGTGTTCTGTCCAGGATGGATTGAGAAAGAGGACGGAGGACGCTCAAGAGACACTGCAAACTTGTCTGAACACTCTGTTGGAAGATATTGAACAAATTAGACGCTCACCATTTTTGGTCATGAACTGATTTCTTGACTTTTTGTGGATCATCTTTCGCACAAGTTGTCGTGATGCTTCTGAGTCATTGCAAAGGATAGCACAGCTTTTTAGAAGAATAACATGCTTTAACCACAGGTATTTTCACTGTGGCACTGCCCTTTTGTAAAACTTTTTTTTTTCATCTTTGGTGTGTTTTTGAAAGAACTTTTGGTCATATTTGAGGGGCAGAAATCCTGTTTTTGCAAGCTCCCGGGGTGTCTACCAGATGTCTGGCTTATAGTCTCTCAGGATTTTTAATAGCTGTATGCTGCAATAGTTCTGTGAAATATTTGTTCTGGAGTTAAATCTTGTAATCTAACACTGTGCATAGCCTTCCTTTGTCAGGCAAATCAATGCAAGTCAATAGGATCCCCTGAGAGAGGGAGAGGAAGGACAAAAACCGTAGGAGGAGACGGAGGGGGGATTGGGTCCCCTGTGGGTTGCAGAAACCTCCAAACCCCCGTCCTATCTTCCCTGAAAGACAGGGGGAAGCCTATTGAGGGTTTTGGAGCAAGAGGGGAGGTCTCCTTCATTCACCCCTCCTTTCCAGCACCTCCATTGCTAGTCCAGAGACAGATAGGGTCCTGCAAGAAGGAGGAGGAGTTGGGGGGCTTTGGTCCTGGATAGCACAGGGGAGGGTGGGCGTTGGAGGGGTTTAGGTCTAAGCAGGGGATGATCACATACGTGCACTGCCTCTCCTCCAAGCCGGTGGTCAGCTGCTGGCAAAGGGCCTGCTATGAGGACCCCCCTGGCCAGAAACAAACTCTTTGCTCCTTCCTGCCCGCCAACAAGATGGGGAACAGCCTCCAGCCGCAGGCCTTCCCAAGCCCCAGGCCCGCCAGGCCTGAGGGCGGCCTGCGCAAACGTCTGCTTTCAGTGTCAAAGGTCCATCAGAGACCGGACTCTCTCTGGACACCCAAACCACTACTTGGCCCAATCTTCAAAGGCTCACCGGGAAAAGCACAAATCTTCCAGGATGGCAAAGGTACAGAAGCAGCTCATATTCACTCTTGTAAAGTTTGTCAGCTTGAATTTGTGGAGTTTGAACAAACAAAATGTTAGTTTGCCAGAGATTTTAAGTGTTGTCTAACGTTAGCTCCATGTGTCTGTATGCATCAGACTGTTGTCAAGGTTTGGCTGTACTTTTATCCTCTCTCTTTGAACTCAAAGACAATTTTATAATAAGGGGGTTCTTGCCTTCAACTTAAGAGCGGGACTACCAGGTAGCAGTCTCTGTGAGCCTCTTAGTAAGACTTAGCAGACTTAACGTGACACCACATTGCTGTTTTGCTCCAGTAATGATTGTGGTGTTTTTCTTGGTTGGGAAACAGGCTCCCGCTTCAAAGAGAACTTAAGTCACCTGAGCTGTTTGTGGGCATTAATTATACGATGTGTGTCACGGTGCCAGACACTCCCGACATATGCGGCGGAAGCTTTGCCCAAGCTGGGCTTTGTCTCTTCCTATTAGTTGATTTCCATCCCCTTGTAACTGAGTGATCTGTGCTTTCTGTCTCGGTGTGTGCAGGTGTGCATCTTTATGTGTGTGTGTGTGTGTGTGTTATGCTGGGCGTCTCGTGCGGCATCTATACAGATTGTGGCTTTGTGACCTCTGAGACTTTTGGACTTTGGTGTGGTGGCGAGGCTCCAGGCTCAAGGCAAGAACTGGATGACCCTCAGGGAAAGGCTTTCATGAATACTGTCACTAATGCTGAAATACATGACCTGCCATATTGCGCATTAGCTTCTGTCTGTGAAATCCGCGTAACCGTACATTATTTGTGTATGGATGTTTGATTTCTAGTTCACTATACTTTAGGAATTCCAAGTGCTTGGATGTGTGTTTGAGCATGCATTTGTTTTCCCATGCACTATGTATGATCAGCCTCTTTGAATGTGCAAATGTGTGTCATAAGGAATGTATGCCTGCATGCATGCTTGCATCTAGACCGTACTTCACTCTCTTTTGGGACATTAGGACATCATAACACCCCTCGGTGGCCACCCCTGGGAACAATACAATAGCTGGCAGCTGGAGGTGATGGGCCAGGCCTGCAGGGAAGTGTAACAGAGCTGACGGTAAAGGGGTGATGGAGCTGATACTGCTGGGGTTACAGAGGTGACCCACTTTCCCCCTCCACCTCGACATAAAGGAGCCATTCGGGAGATAAGAGAAAGTGCTGAAGGATGTGACAGGCTCTGCCACGCGGGCATTATTTATTTGCAAAAAATGCTCAAGAAAGAACAAAATTCTTATGAAAAAGCAAGTCTAAGAACGGGAGATTTCTTTGTATTCTTTGTAATCTTACTTTGTAAGTATTTGTCCATCCACTTAGATAACTTATTTCTGAAGTCTAAGACCTTTCTTCAGTGTAACACTATGCTACAACAGACGAGTGCAGCCCTTCCTCACGCCTCCTTTGACTAACACGCCGTGACAGCTCAAGATGTCGCTGCCATGGGTACAGTATTGTCTGGGCTCTGTAGGTTGAATCAACCTCCCAGTCGCTCCGTATTCACGCACCGCTGAACAGACGACCCTCATACACACAAACACGCTCAAATTGGAGTTTCTCTACTCGGTCCTTTGTGTGTGTTTGTGTCTGTCTTCCTGTATGCATGCTCCTCATTCTGTCTCCCTGCCTTGCATGCCTTGTATTTTTGCAATTTCATTTCACCATTTAACTATTTGAAAATAGCACTACATCATGTTGGGATTTTAATAGAATTTCCATTAATTATGCAGCCCTAGTTATCACACTATTCTTTTCCTGTTTTCTGACTGACCCACATTCTTTATATAAATCTTAATTTTCTTACAGTAGATTGGACACTTTCTTCCATCCGCTCACCCCCTAGCCTTCATCTATTTGACATCAGTTTAGTGGTGGAGCAGGTGTTCCAGTAATTCCTCAATGAGAAGGCCGGTTCAGCGATCGACCAAGCAGCGCCAAAAGCTCCCGAGGGAAGAGTACCTGAGGGAGGCCCGGGCTTGTAGAGTAACTAGATGAGGCCAAATGAAATGCGGCCAGCATTTACGTGGGGAAGTGCTGGTGAGAATCAGTTAGGGTAATATAATTGTGGCGGTGGGATCCAGCAGGGGTTTGGTCTCGGCCTCAGCTCTTTGTCTTCCACACACAGACATAACCACATTTCCCATCTTTGGTGATAAAAAACCTGGGCAGTAGATTAAGAGTGCCACCCTGGAATTAAAATGACCAGCAGTCATGATGGTGCCGGTAAAATGTTATATGAAGTAATTCTAAACCAGTGCCCTGTTTGAGCTTAAGGCGACACAGTAGCCAGTATTTGTCTCAGGCTATGCAGTGAACCGTTCAGTGAAATACCTTTCGTGACAACAAGATTTATTAGTTTGAAGGCTTACAGCTGCACTCGTGCATGCCCAAACATAGATGAGTGAAGACAAGTACACACTTACTGAATGTGCATGAAAACCCCCCAATAACAAGTTGGAGGTGGCAGAACAATAGAGGAGAGAGCATGACACGCAGCGTAATGAGATGAAGGGAAGAGGGGGATTTCACTCTCTCTCTCTCACACACACACACACACACACACACACACACACTTTCACTCTCTTTTGGGAATTGGGGGTCAGGGGTTGCTTAGATCATTCAACTGTAAAATGGGTTAAGGCTCTGTTTTGCTTCAAAGAAACTGTCTGCAACAATCTTCTGTCCCCCTTTCCCCCTGAATGATTGCATGTCTGCTGTTTTTTTCTTCTTCATTTATACACTTTGAATATAAAAGCAAGCAGTCCAATTCACGTTCATTTGTTTAGGAGATAAAGGATGTGAAGTGTGATCACCCGGTCATAGCTTGCTGTGTATCTAACAGATGGAGACCTCTCAACTTGTTAAAGGCCTAATAGGCAATGGCTGGCTAGTGATTGGCTAACAGGTGCTCTTCCATCATGTGTGATCAACCGCTAATGAAGTCATCACTGACAAATATTGGCAGGTAATTGAGTTTTTTCATTTAGCTTCACATATATTACTTTCTCTGTTGCCTTTGTCTTGAGTTGCTCCTCACCGTAAATCCTCACCTTTTAGGAGCATGTTTGCCTCAAACAAAAAAACTGAAACAATGAATCAAATTAACAAAATGGTTGCACATTCATTTTCTGTCGCTCAACTAATTGTTTCAACCGTGCTAGCGACCTAGTTCTTCCACTGTTTTTGTCTGCTTAAAAAGTGAAGTGCTTGTATCTCCTTGATGTATGTGAAAAGTATGTTGTGTGTGTTCTGCGTCTGCTGTCCGGTTTACAAAGGGAGCCTCCTGGAGGTTTGGTTGGTGTATTGCACCATATGGCAACCAGATTCTGGAAGCACAAGATGATGATGGCACTTGATAACATGGCACATGCAGAAATTCAGCTAGCATGTATCTTGGATCTCTGGTTCCTGAGTATATGCGTGTATCATTGCAAAGGTGAAGTGTCACCTGTGGATTTAATGCAATCTGTTAATCTGGTGTCTATATTTATGATGGATGGTGAGGAATACTGAGGTGTTCATTTATTTTATGTTCTCTGTGTTGAACATGCTTGCAGTCGAGTAACAAACATCTAGTTACATCATTAGCAAAATATAAAGTACATTTTTCATGCATGATAAAACTATGCTATAAAATAAGAAGTCAGGATAAGATGAAACTGAAAAAAACTATTTTGTAATGAATGTAAGAGTTAGTGCCATAAGTGCTGCCATCAGCACAGAAAACAAATGCAATTTCAAGAGCTAATCTGGCGTGTGTTAACTTCAGCAACAGCTTTTGCCCTCTTCTTTAGCCGGCATCATTTCAACCGTGGTCTTGTTGTTAGTAATTGAAAAATCTAATTGTGCCTTAGTGCAGGATAATCACTCCCTGGCTGCGTCACAGCTCATTTCTTTAATGAGTGCTGCAATTACAGGGAGCTTTTTTCCACCTCATGCTGCTTTGAGTCTGGACCACTGAGGTTTTTGGCCCCGTTTGCCCTACTGGCCAGTCTGCTCTCATGGTTACATTCCTGACTTCTACTGTACGGTTCCCACAAAGTGCACAATCTGCTTTTAATCCGAGGACAATAACACTACCCTCACGGTAACTTTCATGTGTTTAGGTATCAGTAGTATACCGCAAACTAGTGAGAATCAAAACAAGCAATTTGAAGACGATCTTACATTTTACACACTAAGCAATAAAGCAAATAATCTGAACAACAAACACATCGATAAATGTGTCAACATTTGTATGCACAGTTAACAATACTGTTGCTTATTTTTGGACAATTTCAAAGAAATATTTCAAATTCTTAATTGTTGCGTTCATAGCTTACAAGCTTCTACTGTATTTCACGATGTACTTTTATTGATGTCGTAGCTCAGTATTAGAATGTTTTATTTGCATAAATATAAACATCTGCAAAAAATACTCACTATATACACTCAACAATTCGAATAATCTGATTGCACTGGTCAGGACACTCCCCCCCCTTCATCTAGCTCTCATCAACCTGAGACCCCCTCACTCCCCCTGTATACCCAAACACCGGGCTCCCTCTTCCTGCCTTCCCCTCAGCCACAGGCCCCTTTATGTCCCAATCAGCTGGAGGTTCTATTAAGCCTCAGAAAGCATAGCCAAACCTCTGAAAAGCTCATGTCCCCCCATAGAGGCTGATTATAAAAGGAAAGAGAAGGGAGGGAGGGGAGAGAAAGTGATTTTAAGAGCCTCTTTAAATCAGTCTCGTTAATGAGTTGTTGTCACCATAGCAACGTCTCTTTTTTGTCGAGGGTTTTCCACTCAACATGCATAGATGGATTAGGGTTAAAGACAAAAAGAGAAGGAAAAATGTGGAGAAAGCCATTTTCTTTGCTTGTTAAACCACAGGGGAGTGTGCACTGTTGACCAGTTGCCTCTAATTTTGTTTGTTTGTAGCAGAAACTCCATTCCGAGACTGTTTTTAAACAAAGAGAACTATGCAGGATGACACTTTACAAACCAATTACGTTTGTGTCAGTCGGTGCTGATCTCCACCACAAGGTGGCGGTGTTATACAGACTGGCAGATGGACCCATTCAGTGGATGAAACTGCAGTGCTTCCAGTCGTTTGTTCCAAAGTTGATTATCTGTGATTCATCAATTTTCACCAAGATAGACATTACTTTGGATCACACACAGTAAAACACGGTGTGAGACTAAATTGATGGCTCCCAGTGTTACCAAATTATTGTTGGATTAATTGCCAATCAGACAGAATGCAGCCATTTATCCACCCCAAAATGAGACATATGGGGTGTCACGTGGAATTTAATTTGGAATAATGATGGTCTTAAATGTTGGGAGTATTTGATCAGGGAGCTAGTCTCGTTTCCCTCAGGGCCCATTAGGAGGTCGCACTCATTTCTTCCAGGTCTGCGCTCTCCCTCTCTATTAATGCCTCCATCCTGTCATTATTGCTCAGATGGGACAGAAGGGGGAGGGACAGAGACTGAGGGAGTGGGAAGGGAAGGCGAAGTGGTGGTTTAGAAGGAAGGGGGAGGAGGAGAGAGGGAGGGGTTAAGTGGATTTGGGGTCCTTCTTTTTTCTCAACATAGGATTATCAATGGAGGAACCCAGGCTTATCACATGCATGTGCACACACATACACACCTGTGTGCCTCCCTGAGTCTGCTTGATAAGTCAGATGAAACCACCAATCCCACTATCTGTGTGTGTGTGTGTGTGTATGTGTGTGTGTGTGTGTGTGTGTGTGTGTGTGTGTGTGTGTGTGTGTGTGTGTGTGTGTGTCTTTTACAGATGATACTGATCCATGTTATCTTATGAGCACTAAGCCTGTCCTGAGACATATTTAACCCTCTCAGTCTTGGGATTAAAACTGCATTCCTTTTAATTCTATGGCAGGACTGCGTTCTTACAGCATAACATTTATGTGTAGCACCTGTGTTGATATTGATACGCTTAAAGAGAGCAGTTTTCAGTCAGCGAGCACCACAGCTACAGCAGGGGTTGTCCTGCAGCTGACCATGACCTCTCGTCTCCCTCGGTCTTTGCTGAGTATCAATACATTCTGATGGTGATGATGACAATGATGATGACTGTTGCTGTTTTTTGTATCAGTCCTGAATATCTGATGTTAGTATGTGCTCTGGTTTTTAAAGGTCGTCTGTCAGGCTTGCTTGTATAAGTGCGATTCAGCAAACCCTGCAAACTTGTTGCCAATTGGTTGATTTAATGTGATGGATACTAAGCATTCATAGAAAGGGTTTTTTTGTTGTCGTTTTTTTACAAAAATATCACCAAAGAGCACAAACGACAGATCTGCTGTTTGCAATCTATTTAGAGTTGTCAGTGGTGATATTAGGGTTTATTAGGGTTTGTGAAAACAATGTGCAGAACATCCTCTAACAAACCAACTAACAGAGAAGAGAGAGAAACTGGATCAATGTGGGCCTGGTGAACAGAGTCAAATCCAGTCATGCAGTGTAAACTTATTGGTTAATAACAGCAATCAATGCCAGCCACCAGAATTTGCATCCGACTTGATTTTTGCTGCCTCCAGGCTGATTGTCTTGCTTACTTCCCTGATTTGTGGTCACTGGTCAATTGGTCATATTTCTGATTGTTGATTGGATGGTTTGGTGTTGCAACCCCCCATATGACCTACTGTTGTTGGTGATGATGAAGTGAGGTGCAATGCAATGTGGGAAGTGGGTCAAACGGCAAATCTGCTCAGTTTTGCTCCAGCAATGGAGGAACTTTAGAGAAACGCACATGCACACATTGTAGGTTATGGCTTTAACCCACTTCCTGTTGGTAGCCCTGCGTCTGCACACACACGCGCACACACACATTCAGCTTACCCCCTTGTGTTACAGGCTAGCCCCAGGTGGCTTGTTGCTTTGTGCCCTTGAGCTACTGGAGGCACTTAACCTAAATTAGCTCAGTCTGGCTCTATGCCACTCTGTCTAAATCAGACAGGACCCTCTCATCAGCAGCCTGAGCCTGAGCACGAGGCTCATGGTAACAGCAGAAGCAACATACTGCTGTATACCTAAGCTGGCTAGCTAGCTGCTGTTGTCTTGATAAATCACTCTTGATTGGAGTGTCGGCTAAATGCCTTCAGAGTAAAGTGTGCGGTGAAATATTGACACTACTTCATCATACAGTTAAAGTGAGAGAACTAATATTCCAGCTGCTACCTATTTATTCCTGTCATTAGCTTGCAAATTATTCACATCACATTTTTAATCAAGTTGGTTGTGAGGTTTGTGTGTGTGGGGCTTCATAGTTTAGTGTTGTAGAAACACACACACACACACTAAAAAAGGGAATACAGTGGATAAGTACAAGTGCAGCCCTCCACCGTGTATTGCATCTGTGTGTTTTTGTCAGATTTATGGCATTTCCTGAGTTAAGATAATTACAAAATTGGATTAATGATATATGCACACACAGGCCCTTAGGAGAGAAGAGCAGACAGCCCTGGTGTTGAAATGTAGGTCAGGAGAGAAGTGTGGCAGCGAACATAAAGCTGTGTATGTGCAGGCATCCCTACGTCCCATTGTGTACATGCATGTGCATACTAAGTTGTGTGTGGTTGCATGCTTGTATGCATGTTGACTAAAGGCACATGCATTGTCTTCTAACCTATATATGCAAGACTTTGTGTGTGTTTATGCTGTTGACACACACACACACGGTCTTGCATACCGGTATGTAGGTTATAAGACAATGTGCTTACATGTACACAAAGACACCAAAATAATAAAGTGTTCAGGGATGCAACACAGTATTCTAGCCTCCTTTTAAGGTCTAGACTCCAGTATGTGATTAGGTCTGTTGTCTAAATGCAGTAGATTGTACACTAACATGTACACACATACACACAATGATGTCAGCCTGATGTAAGCCACACAGACGCACTCAGGCTTTGTGGGTATTGATATGGTGGATCCTCTTGAGGGTCCACAGGAGAGTGAGAAGGGCCACGAGTCAATATGACTGGAGACATGGTGGCTGGATGGTAATGGCTCCTAATGTAGTCTGGGCTGCCATGGGTCCGTCTTTATGTTACACTGCCAGTGGCTGAATGGAGCGTTCCATTGGGAAATTATTTCATGACACCATGGCAATGTTACATGTGAATAGTGGGAATTCAGAATAGAAAACACTTCATTGCATTAATAAATCCTGCTGAACTGACAGTGACAGAAATGAAATATCTTTTTGTGATGCTTTAACCAGCTGTAGCACAATAGAAACATGGAGTGTTACACATGAAAACAATGGATTTTTTAAACTAATCTGTGGCAGGACAAAACAGACTTCAAGTCGCCACTGTCTAAGTCCTTATTCTTAAACACTGAAGTCATTAGGGTATAGCCTCTGTGCCAAATGTTATGACATATAAATAGTTTTTTTAGTGGCTCAAAACTTAATTAAAAATTCCTCAGCCAATCCAAACACCCTTAAATCACTGAATATAGTCCCGTCAACATTCAACCGTCCTTGTTTCAGTTCCATCTTATTGTCCTGCTAACTTCAGGGGGTTGACCCACCGGTGGGGTTAGATTACATTTGATTGAAAACTGTTGCCGGGGGGAAATGGACGGTTGACTACAAATCCATCCTGACAGGGACATAAAAACGCCTCAAGTTAGCAACAAAGCTGCCACCTTCTCCGAAGGCACCAAACGCTCTCAGGCGTGCAAATCGGGCTGCTTGTAAAACAACGGTGTTTTAACACCCTGCTCAACAGGCGTGTACATTTTAAGAGTGAGCCGTCTTTTATTGTGACGAAGCGGACATTCAGCTGAGAAGCTCGCTTGTTAAATGAATGTATAGGAAGGACTTATTTAACGGTTGCACACCTCCCTGTCAGTGTGTACTTAATCCAGCACTTTGTTTTTAGGCTTTTCTCAGTTGTTTCGCTGCTGCTCCGAGGCAAAAAGATGTTTATCAGTCCAGACCAGACACTTAATGCAGTCTCGTCTGTCCACTTGCTCAAATAGAGATGCATGCATCCTCTATCTCGTCTCTGTGTTTCTCTTTTATCCTGGTTTGAATTTCAAAGGGGGTCGGCTAGGTCAGACGCCAGGGGAGGGAAAATTAGGCATGACCGCCAAGCCTGCTGGGCCTTTGTATATCTGTCTGTGTATAATAACTGTTTTTTCGGTGAGTCTTTACCTATGGATGTTTTGCATTCACACTCCATCCATCGCTCTTGTTGCTTCATCCATTTCCCTGCCCTCCACCCCTGACTTTTCTCTCCCGGCGGCCTTTATCGCCTCCATCTCCTTCCTTTTGTCCCTCTAAACGCTGCCTCCTCTGTCCTGCCTTGCATCGCTGCTCAGCAAAATGGCTCTGCCTCAACCACATCAAAGAATCTTTCAACATTTTGTGACTGCAAACTTTGCTTCCCATCACTTCCTTCTTCTTTAAAGTCTTTGTGAAAAGTTTGGTCGATACCATCTCCATATTTCTCCAGACCTAGCATTGCGTTGCCCTTTTGTGATTCATACACATTCACACACATGTGTGAGAGCAGCTACATGGTTTTTGAACAGAAAACATAGTATGCGTGTGTCGCCACATCAAGGCTAACATCCTTAAGCCCGTGAAACAGAAAACAAACACAAAGAGTCTGATTAGGTTAGTGGCGGTGAGTGCATGCTTGGGGCGTAGTTTGCCGGGTGTCACCCAGACTCGGAGGGTTTTTCTCATGGATCACAAAGAAGGAGCAGCCTATAGAGGGAGGCCCTACTGCCTTTCATTCAGAAGAATAACCCGGCGTACCCACAGACGCAGCGGTTTTCTCTGCTGACTTGAATGTATTTCAAATCTACCCAGGTTATGCTGCAAGTACAATTTGGTGTAAAATGTGTGACACACATTAAAATCACACACTCCTATTTACTCAAGTAGCCGCTCTAAATTGCCACGGCACTAAAACGACATGTTGTGAGTAACGTCAGTAGCCTGAAGTACATTTGTCCTCTTCAGACTGAGCTCATTAACCCCCGTCCTGTTCGCCATGTAATCATGCAAATACACCGCTGACGGAACATTGACTTTCTGATGGTGAACATAGAAGGGTTTGCCGTCTGTGTCTGTCTTAACATGTGTACGTGCACACAGTCGATAATTGTTTGTGTGAATGTATATTGTGTGTGTGAGATGGAGTCGTGAATGGAATTGTGATGGAATCCCAGCTGCTTCAATAGAGTAGGTCAGATGGAAACACTGGAAGAGGGGATGGGGGGGGAGGATTGCCGTTAACTGGTAACCTCTGTCTGCTCAACAGACATAACTGCAATTAGAGAGAGAGAGAGGGAGGGAGAGAGAGTTTGGTGTCAGAAAAAGGTCATTCTCCAAGTGCTGGAGCTACTCAATGTTTTTGTGTGTGTCCGATGCGCGGGAACTTTACCCCATGCTAACTCCATCAGTGCCAGAACAACACTGAATAAGCAGTTATCACAGCTTGTTTACTCAGCCGAGCCTCTCTCGTCACCTTGCTTTCTGGGCGTGTGTGTGTGTGTGTATCATGTTGGAGAGAGAGGTGTTTATTCAGGAGTGAGTTTGAAGTTTAACTGAGGTTAACTGCCTTTTTTTATGAGCACTGTAGATGGTTGTTTCCCTCTTATCCATGTTTACCTTCACCCTTCCCATGTTTAGGGTTTATCGGTCATCAAAACTCTAAAACTCTGTCTTGCTGTTTTCATGTCATTACTCACTAATGTGAACGGGTTTGTTTTTGCAGTCCTTGTTTTTTAAGAAAGAAATTGGAAACAAATCTGCATTTAAATGTACTGTATGATCACCAAACCCCCCAACCTTCCTCATGCCATGCTATCTCCGCCTTCTCCCCCTCAACATGTGCCGATAGATAATTCATGCCTCGCTCTATGTCTCTGAGGACCAAAGCGATCGCGTTCCCATTGAGCCCTGGTGCTACGCTTTCATTCACAGGGATGCAGGGATGAAGAAGGGAGGAAAAGATTAAAGAGCGAGGATGTTGCTGTGGATGCTTTAAATTATATATTCACATTCACAGAAAGAGAGATGGGATGAGATGAAAGGGACATGTGATGGAGTGTTTTTAGTTATTCATTCATAGTTCAGGGTTTTTGAACAGGTTTTGTTCAAGTCCAAACAATTTGTTTGCAAATTAGAAGAGATGCTTTGGTTTTATTTGGCTGTCTTTATTTTTTTTTTGATTACCTGAGATGGTTTTGGAGTAAATATGTATTTTATTAATTAGAAATGAATTCAAATACTGATGCTGCACAACTGCTATCAGGAATTTAAAGGGCATCTTACCTTTTGATTGTTAATGGAAAGATGAGTACTTTTTTTTCACTTAGCTTAAGTTGGGTTTTAAACTAGTGCCCTTCCAGTGTCAACCTTGCCTCTGTGTAAATGTGTAACAACTCTACTATGCTGTGCGCCGCTGCACACATACAGATGCGTAGTGTTTGCATACACTCACATGTGCAACAGATACGTATGCCCATTTCCCATCCCTCACATTTCCCTGCTTATCTCCACCTGACAGGTTTTCTACCGGCTTATATGAAGGTGTGCAAGGTCGAAGCCTGAACAAGAGAACGCACGAAAAGAAAGAGTGGGGGCAAGAAAGGATACTAAAATCAATACATGCTAGATTACGCTGGCGGTCATGAAAGTGCTCATGTCTATAAGAAAGAGAGGGGAAGAGAAAAGTGGAGGAAGAAGGAAGAAAGAGAGGGGAAGAGAAAAGTGGAGGAAGAGATTTGACATCAGTGGATCAGGTCGAGTTGAGGGGTTTTAGGGGGTCAGCTTAGCTCTCCCTGCTAAGGCGGAATAAAAGCTGAGACCAGTCAGATGGAGGGAGAGGTGTGTCTGTGTGTAGATGCCAGGTTCAGGCACTCTGGGAATTTAAACGGATGTTTGATTGATGTTGAATGAAAGCAAAAAGTGTGTGTTTTGGGGATTGGTTGTAAGATGGGGCTCAGTCTTGAGAGAATTGGCGTTAAATTCAGCGGTCTGGGCTTTAAAAAATAAAACCTAGGGTGTATATGTGAGAGTCTGTGTAGCTGTAGATGCCTCTGACATATTTATAGGGAGAGCCAAAGGAGGAGGAAGAGCAGGAGCCCCTCATTAATCTGTCTCTTTTATTATCACTCTGACACATTCACCGTTGACTATGAATAGCATCTCCTGCAATAAGACTTGTTAATTATTCGCATTGCCCGTTTTTTCCCCTTTTTTTCTCCCGAGGGTCAGCACCTTTTCACCTAGTTGTTTAATGAGAAGAGACCATCCCTATCTTGCCGCAGGCTTTAAAACTAATGAGCATGTGTTGCGATGTTGTGTTTGAATGCTTGAAATAATTAAATGATGAGAAAACCTCACAATTTCAGCGGGTTGTTGTAATTATCTCAAGCTATTGTTTCATCTGGCAAGAATCAAAGAACATCACATGTACACAGCTCATGGTGTGGATTTCTATGAATGATTTAGAGCTGCAGCATTTAGTAGAACCATTAATTAGTTAGTCATTTAAGTCATCTTTCAAAGAAACTGTAGTCTTAATTGAATATCGCTTGTTATTTGGTTGGTTAGACAAAACAAAGCATTTTGAAGATGTCATTTTGGAAATATTAGAACAATTTGCAAAATTTGCAAAAAAAGGCATCTGCTTAGGTATTCAAGATTCATTGTATAATCAAGGGCTAATTTTGCTCTTTAATCATATTCATAATGATCACTGATCGTGTCGTGCTAAATAAGCCTCTTCCTCTGAGCTCCAAGAATCATGCACAGAGTCCTTCACGCTGCCTTTCTATACTGCTTGGAGTATGAACAGATGAAAGATTGATATTGTTTGGACTGGGGGGGGGGGCTTCCATTCTTCACTGGGAATGAGCGGAAGGATGTATGGACGTATGGCTGAAAGGATGGACAGCCCTAATCCTAGATGTGGCCTAGATTTGAAGCTCTCCTTCAGCGGATAGAGCTGTTGACCTGTCTGCCCTGCTGTGCATGCGTGTGTGTGTGTGTGTGTGTGTGTGTGTGTGTGTGTGTGTGTGTGTGTGTGTGTGTGTGTGTGTGTGTGTGTGTGTGTGTGTGTGTGTGTGTGTGTGTGTGTGTGTGTGTGTGTGTGTGTGTGTGTGTGTGTGTGTGTGTGTGTGTGTACGTGTGTGTACGTGTGTGTACGTGTGCGTGCAAGTCAACGCTGTCATGAGAACAATAGGCTCTTTAATGAGGGATGCCGCTTGGGCTCACGTCTGCATTAATGATCCTAATACTGTACGCGTGCCAGATAGTACAAGCAGCCAAACAGAGGCTGCTGAACATGGACATGGGGATGGAAGTTTGAGACACGGAGGAACTCTTTGTTTGCATGACACGCATACATTTCACCAGACTAACATGATGACCTGCAGTCACTTTCAGTCTGAAGTAGGGCTTTTAGTTTTGTGTATATTGTTTTTGATTTATCCACATTTTTAGTGTATAGAATGTCCAAAAATATAAAATGCTCCTGACAATTTCTCAATGCCTTCATATTTCTTATTTTGTATGACCAAGAAAAGAGATTCCAGTAACAATGATTAACAACAAGGAAATTAGCTACTAAGTAGTACAAGTATTGTTTCAGCTCTTAATTAAAGTCCACACTGCCCAGCTCTGATTTTGGATGAACAATGATTTCTATATGTAGTGGATTGTGGTTATAATAGTCTATATATGGTTATAATTATAGGATTACTGAAACGTTGTAGGAGTTTAATTTTGGTTGTGACTTGTTGCCCTTTCAACTATAAATGTCACGTGAACATTAATGTAGATTGTACATAAGATAATAACCTATTTAAGCAGTATTTTATGAAAACGTCAAACACAGGTTGCACTTTGAAAAATAATCTGGCATTTACAAAGACGTGCGCCGACGTTGAGAGCTTCATAACTCAATGACGAGAAACGAATACGGTGAATAGACATTGAGCAGCGTACGGCCGACGATCGAGAAACGACGAATGATACTAAACATGAACAAATACGCACAAATACAAACTGTTGTTTACAGCACTTCAGAGTCAGGCTGAACGGTTTAGACGAGCAAGGTCGAGGGGGTGGAGGTGGGGGGAGGTGAGAGGAAACCTTTCTACCCACAAATTCAAGGATCATTTGCAGTCCCATTCAGGCTCTTGTTGCATCCCCCTCCCTCACCCTCACCCCCTCCCCTCATCAGCCATTTGGGCTGAAAAGAAATATCGTCGCAGAGGGAGGGGCAGCCCTCCCGTCATGGGTGTGTAAAGGAGCCGGTTTGCATGTATATGAATGTGTGTGTGCGTGTGTGTGTGTGCGTGTGTGATTGTGAGCGGATTGGACAATGGGAGGATTGTATGTGATCTTTATTCATGTGGCACAGATTCAGTGGCCATGTGCACACACAGCAGGCTGGGAGTGATCAGACAGAGGAGGAGGCGTTGATAGAAAAAACATCCACAGGGAAGGAAAAAGGAGAGCAAAGTCTTTATTTAAGAAGAATATGTTTTGTCACTCTCAGATACAGATCATGAAATGGTACAAATAGAGATCAAATGAGAGAAATAAATGTAGAAATGTCTGTGCTTTGAATGTTGTACTGTATGTAGTGATGCTTCATTACTTTGCATGCAGCTGGGAGCTGCGTCCTCCTGAGAGCACCTTGTAAAAAGCAAGTTTCTTTTGTTCAAGGACGTACAAGGTTCTCCTGAAGAGGTGGCTGATAGTTTAATTAGATGCATAAATATTCCGTCTGTCATCGCAGTGGAAGTGGCGCGAAGTGATAAGACACACTGAGCTGAGCAGAAAGTAAGGAAAAGAAAAAAAGAGAAAGAGAGAGCGAGGGAGTGAAATGAGAATCGACATCCACAGCAAATTACCACAAGTTTGCCCGTTCGTTCTAATAAGGCATGTTTAACTTTCGGCTATATCCTCGGTCCCGCAGAGTAAAGAAGAAAGAGAGGGTAGGGAGAGAAAGGGGGCGCAAGAGAACGACTGATGATGAGAAATGAAGGGAGAGGCAGCCAGAACTCCTTGGTAACCAAAGCACAGAGGAACAGAGGGGCCGGTCCTACACCCCTCCCGCTGTGTGTGTGTGTGTGTGTGTTTGTGTGTGCGTCTCTGAGGACTGGACTGCCTGAGGGGGGAGTGGCGGACTGAGTGTGTGTTTGGAGAGAGAGAGATAGGGGTAGAGGCTTATTGTCAGCATAGTAGACGCTCACACACTCCTAACTAAACCACCATGTAGTGAGAACGTGAGCCGACACCAGCACGCCTTCATCCCGTCTTCTCTCTTATTTTCTGGATTTGGATTTTTGTTTTGTTTTTGTGCCTTACAAGGACAGTTTTATCTCTTTCTTCTTTTTTTTAGAGGTAGACACACGCCACTGGAATAATGGTGTTTATAGGGACCTCGTTAAAATCTGTGATTAAATACTTCAAAAGGAAGGGTAAGATGTATTTTCTTCTGCTCTTAATTGATCATTAATGTGCCATATGAGTAGTTTTAGACGTGAAAACTAAAACAAATGAGCAGCCGCTGATTAGAATTTGCAGTTTCCTTTTGTTTTGCATTATTTTGACAGGAATTTTATTCAAGTGTCAGAATTTTTAATTCAAATATGTCTTCATTAAAGCTTCTCTTTAATAAAAGTGTATGTGTGGCAGCTTTGATGAATATATACATACGATTTTAATAGAAACAAATGGTTTCTTGGGGACACATTGCTTCACTTCTGCCTCTGATGAGCCCAGAGACAACCTTCTGTTGCACCCTGTTACCAGGTAACCACCGGGCCAAGACTTCTCACAGCCGACAACTATAAGCGCTAAATGGTCCGACGGCGTTTGTGAAGGTGGCAGCTGGAAGCATTTAGAATCACGGCTATTCTAGTTGGTCCTTCTTCCTTCTTCTTGGAACAATTGAGTCGTTTTTTACTGCCTTTTTACTTCGATAATCTGATCTGGACATCAAAGGAAACCACACTAGGTCTGCATGTCAGGCATATACAGTAGACTCTTTAGGAGGATTAGTTAATGCTGTATAATTACTTCATTAATGTCTGTGTTAAGCCCACGAGGATGTTTAACAAAGACCTGGTTGATGCAGGGCAAAATGCTTGTACCAACTCTAATCTCAGGTGTATTTATAGCGTGTCTTGCAGTCAAGGCTGAGGTGATACTCTTAATCATTAGCTCAGCGTTATTGTACTTCACACGTCTTATCCTGCACATCTTGCACATGCCTGCAGTTTGCTGCCCAGTTGAGCACCTTGGTCCTCCATTGCAGTCCAGCGATAGAAAGATACTGAGCAGTTCTCATATCCTCTCCATCCTTTTCAAAACTTCAGGGGTACGCAAACTTTTTAGACATCGAAAGAGAAGTGGAATTGCAATTTAATTTGGGTTTAATGCAAATTTTATTTGTAAAAAGTCATATTCCCTTAAATTGTTCACGAAGAAGATTTAACGCTGTTGCGACCTTTTAATTATTTAAATGTATGTCGTGTCTTGAAAATGTAAATGAACCACTAAGTTGATCCTTATAAAACACAGAAAGTCGTATTATGCATGAAAGTCGATGGGAAATTGGCTGGTTCGTGATCAGGGTTGACATAGATTATTGATCATAACAGCTAATACTCTAGTGTGTGTGTGTGTGTGCATACAGATGCATTTTCCAGGGATTACTGTGTGCAGCCTCTGCATGTTTAGCTCTGATGCTCCATGCAGCCTGTTGGTGTCTTTCAGAGTTTTCAGTACCCTGTTTGCTCTCAGTCTGTTTTCTTCATAAACATAGGGAGGGCAGGGATGTCAATGGACAGAGGGATTAGTAAACTTCTGAAAGACCTTCGCGCCACAGTCCGGTGTGTGTGAGGCGGTCTATGGGTGTGTGTGTGTGTGTGTGTGTGTGTGTGTTAAGGGGCTAGGGTGTATTGTGGCACTGAAAAGCCTGATGTGGAGACTGATGCAGGGGGACAATACAGGCTTTGTGTCCATAGTCCCCATATCCTTGGACAGCCCATGGCCTTGCTGAGGTCTATTCAGACCCCATTGTCAGGAGCGAGGGTGGGGGAGTGCTACCTGTGCTGAGTGTGTGTGGGAAAGCATCAATATTAGAAATGTGTTTAATCAGAAATTAATTTGTGAGACCCTTATTTAGCTTGATGAGACTCAGGGTAGCACCGTGAGATCCAAAACCAACTACTAATTTGCTTTTCTAAACTTAACATTTCAAATTCTACTTCCTGTGTGCAAGTGGGTTTTGTGTGGGTGTGTGTGTGTTTCGTGCAAGTCTCCAGTCCGGACTTCGATCAGACGATTTTTGCCTCGTGGTGTATTTGATCGATTGTTCAGTCACGCTTCAACACAGCGTGTGGAGCTACTCGGGTCAACACTTACAGTGACCCCTCCATTTACATATACACAAGTTTGCAACCATCACACGCCCTCATTTAAATGTTGACGTGAAACAGCCCGTGTGTGTTGCTGTAAGCCCCCCAGGCGTGTGGCGTGGTATGTGTACTCTTACATGACCGAGCATGCAACTAATGTGTAAGTTTGGAGGCAGCAAAATTGGGAAGAGAATATGGAGATTTGAGAATGAAGGAAGAACTAAATGTAGTGTTGAGACTGTGAGAACATATTCGCATTTATGCAAAGTTGGACTTTTAAGATGGTCAGTGTTGAAGCCTATCAGACTTGATCTGAATATCAAAGCACTTTCTCCAACGACCAATTTGCAGTCGTAGGCACCCCGCCCTTTACTTTTACCTCTGAGGACCGCTGTCCTCCCCCACCGAACAAACAAACACAAACACACACACAAGGCATCGTGGCTCATTAGCACCTGTGAAAAAGCAGTCCACACACTCGGCCAGACCCCTTCCCCTTGGTTCTCTCCCATGGTCTCCTTCAGTCCCAGTCAGATGGACATGTTGTGGTAGTCAGGCCAGGGACAAACAAGACTAAATGGAGATATTGCTACATCCACGATCGCCAACTTTGGATTGGATACGCTCACTTGGTAAGCCTAACTTTTGGGAAAAGCATGTGTGTTTATTGATATTTACACCTCGGTCATGCTGACACTTGTATATCGCGGCTTACAAATGTAGCATGGGAATAAGTTTAAATCCCTGAATCATCAGGTTCACAAGCCACCACCAGTAGCGAGGGGAAACCCCATGATCTCCTAAGATCTCTTTCACGATGGAAATGCTCTAAAAAATTACAAAGAACAAGGAAAAGTTGTTGTTTTCCCCATCAAGAAATAGATAGTTGGATGTCTGAGCCAAACATGTTCATGGTCTTGAGATCTAGATTGAATGAGTGCTGATGAGTGCAGTGTTGTTTTATTGTGTACTTGTTCCTCTAAAGCGGTTTGTCTAAGGACAAGTTAGCTCGTTTAAAAGTTAACTTTTGTACGTCTTCAGTGTTCTGTTTGAATTTCTGAGCCGGTTAGCGTTTCCCTCCAACTGACTTTATTCATCACTCCTCCCCCTCTGACTTGTGTGGCCAACTGTGTGATGTCTCAGATATGTGCCATGTTGTGGTGTGGAGACTGACACCTCAATGCAAAGCACCTCCACATCCTTCCACTTCCTTTTCCACTCCCCGCCAACAATAAGCAAATCCATCCAGTAGCCACAGGTACTGCTTGTACAGGACATTTACTAGCCCACAATTTAGGTGTGGGGAATTACAGAGCTCTATTTTTTTTGCTGGGTTATCTTTTGCATTCACTTTGACAACAAAATTGATTTTGCGAAGGGGATTTGCTTCCGCTAGTTTCAATCAAATTGGAAATCTAAACCTGACTTGTGTGTTTCTGCAGCGGTGTCTAACCTGGATGAGGAGAGCAAGTGGACCGTTCATTACACAGCTCCGTGGCACCAGCAGGAGAACGTCTTCCTGCCCGGCAGCAGGCCGCCCTGCGTAGAAGACCTCCACCGTCAGGCCAAAGTCAACCTCAAGACCGCCCTGCGAGGTAAGGATCATTCAAATTTGACCGTCACAGAGAGTTTGACAGGATCCAACTGGAGAAAAATAAACAGTATTAGTGGAGTCATTCTCAGGAAGAGTTATTTCAGGTTAATTTTTTAATGGATAAATGCTAAGAGCATATGTAGGGAAACTTCCACAGCTATCAACACCATAGTTATCTGATCTGTAATTAGTCATTGACATCCATATCAGCCAAATCAACCAAAATGTACACACTGACAAATCCCACTAGTGGTAATATTGTTACTCATCCTCACATTCATCAGTGTAACGTCATGGCATTAAGGAAGAGATCAGCTACGTCTACCACGTTGTAAAAATGTCCTTTATCTTGTGTTCAGTCCAAAGTTTAGCCAACAACACAGCAGTGTGAGATCCTCTTCGTCCTGTTTGTACAGCACAATTAGAGAAAAACAGACACAGCCTTGTTGTCAAACAAACACAGGGGGGGGTGAGTCACAGTGGAGTGACAACGTTTTAATATGCTTACCTGAACAGGAAGTAGGAATGCCAGTAAACGCTTAGTAAACGCTGAGTATCTGGGAAAGTTGTCCACACATTTTTAAGATAACAGATTGGAGGTCAGGTGTGAGAAAACGCTTCGACGTGTGAATTTGGGTGCATACATGGGTGGATGTTTTACAGTAAAGGGCTGTTGTTCACGGGGAAGGGTGGCCTTGTGTGCCAGCCGAGAGATAAAATAAAGAGATAAAGGGCGGGAGAGAGATAAATGGGGAGAAGCCAGTTGTAATCTGATGCTTTCGGTGTGTAAAGCGTGAGTCACCTGCTTTAACACACCCACACACACACCCTTCGTCTTCCCATTGTTTGACCCCTGTGTGGTGTTGCATATTACTTCCTGCAATATTGATGTTGCTAGGTCTGCAAATACACAAACACCACCTGGGAGGTTGGATTACCCCCCCACTGCCATCCTCATCCTGTCACCCCCCCTATAATCCTGTCATCACCACCCAGCCCCAGGGGTCCTAACTGAAATACAACAGGTGTCCAATGGGAGCACCTGTGCTCTCCATTTGAGTTTTGGTGTGTGTTTTAGCACTTCACTGTCCACTCCCAGGAAGTGGAGGTCACACTAACTTAAACTAACTACAGCTCAGGCTTGAGGAAGTATATTTGGTGTTTACTTAGTAATTCCAGTTTAAAAAAAACCCTCCAAATACAACAATACAGCAATTAAACTTCCTTCATTTATTTGTGATAGCAATACATTTATTATTAGAATATATTTTGTAATTTAAAGGTTATATCAGGAGGTTACATTAGGCTAAGCCCGTGTCCAAATCCAGTGCCCCCAACATGAGCACCACAAGCTTCAATAGCCTTCTGCTCTGCTAAGCCAGATAATCAATAACCAGTCAGATTGCAATGTGCATCCACTCACATGGGTTTCAACTTGTGTTTGAGTGGTGATGTTTTTGCAGGCTGCTGGTGAGTCGCAGAAAACGTGCCAACAGGTCGAATACGTCAGGAAAGTTACATAACAGCCGTATGATTGTTGTCAATAACATCCCAAGAATTATGCTTTAGTTAAGTCAATGTTGTCATTCAGAGATAACCGGGGGGCAGTGCTTACTTATAAGGATATAGGTAGATTTTAATTAGAAAACTATTGCTTTCCATCTCTTAATCATCATCCAGTATCATCATCATAAGGAGCCTCATATGTTATTTCCGTACTTTAAAGCTATTTTTTGTAACATCCAGTATTTCCCCTAGGTTGACTGCTCTTATTTAAAAGTTTTTATTACGAAGCAGCACAATCAGGAAAAGTTTTCATTAGCAGTAACTTGGCAAAAGTGACCCCATTACATCTAAAAGCAAACATGAAACTGTAAAATATATCAGATCTCTCAAAGAACAAAGAGGGACGCTGGAGAGAATCTTAACTTCAAACCACCGACATTCAGTTAAAGGCTGAGAGCTGAACACACAGAGACTTTTAAAAACATTTTTCTCTCTGGTCTCTTGCACAGACATGAACCGAATGTTGCTCGCAGCACAACTTTTCTGCTCGTCCCCTCCTCTTCGGTTCTGCCTAGCAACACGCGGCTCATCGCGGCTCGTTCATTTTACTAACCGTCCCCCACGCATGCAACACCAATCAGCTCCACTCCTCATTATCACCACGCTTTCCATCACCCCTTCTTCCACATCGCTATCCCATCAGCTTGTTGTTACAGTTGCTACCTTTGCCAACCCCATTAGGATCCATTATCTGACAGTATTATGCACGCACCAGCGTGTCCGTCCTCAGAGATGGGCTGTAATTAGCTATGGAGATAGATGGTGCATAAAAGGGATCAAAAGCAGCATCTCTGAGGTGCCAGGCTAGGAGCATGTGCTTTTGAACATGTGCGTCAGTTATCAAAAGGGATTTTAATTTATATGAATAAATCACAAAGATGCAAGGTAAAGGACCAGGGAGGGTTTTGCATTTTAGTGGATTGGGCATAATATGAAATGAAAGACTAATGAGAAGATAAGCAATTTACATTTTCTTTAATATTAAAGTTATTTAAATACAAATGTCTAATGCCCCGAAACAGTTAAGAGTTCCTTATCCTTCAGGTTACAGGCCTCTACTGTGTGTTTTAGTCGGAGCAGCACTTATGGGAATACAATTAGCTATTACAAGACAAGACAAAGGATGCTCTGGTGGAAATTTGCAGAGGGAGAAAGAGGGATGATGTGCTCAATTCCCCCTGAGAGAAGGGGGATGGAGGAGAAAGAAGGACAGCTCCGCCATCTGTGTGTGACAGACTGAAACTGATACCCCCCTCCTGGTTACACACACTCATTCATTTATGAACTCTTATCACACATCGGCACACACACAGACACACGCATCACAACGCCGTCACAGCAGGTGGTGGCGAGAGGAGGTGTGAGCAGAGCTTGGCAGCGTCCAACAGGGACTGTGGTCATGTGACTCACACACACACACACTGACACAGTTGATGTGTTACATGGCTGTGTGTGTGTCCTATAGATATTTCACACATCCTTCCTACTACAGTGTTGCGACTTATGAATAATGTATGAACAGATTATTCTGTATAATAAACATGGTACATTCCTTGAGATCAGTATGTAGTAAATGTTTGTATTGAGAGTTACGTGTTGAAACAGGCAGAGTTAAATTGACAATTTCAGACTGTTTGTGGTAAATAAATGTATCTTACATCAACAAAAAGATGGAAAAGTGTGACCAGAACCTTTTTTGCCTATTATATGTTTGTCTGTTTCTTGTCTGTCGTGCAGAATGCGACAAGTTGAGGAAAGATGGTTTCCGGAGCTCCCAGTACTACTCTCAGGGTCCCACCTTTTCTGACCCCTTACAGTCCATCAGCAGCCTGCAGGATGAGGAGGACGAGGATGACAATGATAAGAAGGTAAACATATGCACAAACACTGCACAGAAGTACACAAGAGGCTGTTCAGGTGTAAAAGTCAATAACATTTTGATTGAAGTGCTGTGCATGTGTGTGCACAGTCCTTTTCAGCTGCATGGGCATTCACCTCCACTGATTTCAACAGTGTCAGTCTGCCCTCTAGTGGCCAGAAATGCACATTTCCTCTGTTTATGCAAGTTACTTCCCTTCCCTTCCCCTTTCTGACTTTACTTTCCAAGTAGAAACCTAAAATCTGGAAGACTTCTGAGATCACCTACAACATGTCCAGTTCATAAAAAGGGATTTTTAAAACCAGTTTTTGTCAGTAAGTTCTTCCCCCTTGAATTGGTACCAACATCAGATTGTATGGATTTATTAAAGATACATAGAGGCATAGAGAACTGGCAACTGGCTAACACTCACGTTTTGTTGTGACTGTCAGCATGCATTACGAAAAAGTAAAGTAGTTTTAATTGTGTCATTCTCCAGCCTGTCATCATTTTTCAGGTAGAGCTAAATTTATAGAGAATACAATAAACACTTCCTGACTATAGTTGTTTTTCCATTATGTCTGTCCTCTACACTTGGTGGAGCTGTTGCTGTTGTTTATCTAATGTCACAGTACTGGAGAGAGTGGAGGGGGATGGGCAGATATACCTCCTCCGCCTCAATTTTAATATGTGGGGTCCTGAGAGAGTCAGAGGGTCTTTCACTGTTATTATCAGGGTCTCTCCCCCCCAGTGCCCCTCGATGTCGACCGCTCTTTTCATGCCTTTGCCGACCCTTGAACTTCATAACAGGCTTGTTGTCTTTCCAAACTGCCAACTCCCATCTCTCGTTATCCCTCTTTAGACCTTTCCGCTGTTTGTCTCTCTTCTCCATCACTTCCTGTTGTTCTGAGGCCGGTGAGCTTAACTTGGCCTGACAGCAACTTCAGGAGGAGAAACAGGGCTGCAGATTGAGCCACAACGCATAACAAACCATTGCTGGGGTCCTTTCTTTACATCGTTCTCTTTTGTGCCCCCTCTGTTGCCTCCCCCCTTGTATCCATCCATCCGTGCATGGCGTGTATGAAAACCCTAGTGGCCATCTTTTCTGGTCAATCTAATGCTTGGGATTGTCAGGATGAACCGTAATGGACACGGGGAAGAGTTGCTAGATGTTTTTTGGGAGATTCTGAACAACTTGAGTCCTGCACTTTTTTTTCCAATGGTGCTCAAACCTCAACCTGTTGAACCTGATCTGTAATTAGAACAATTTTGGATTATTTGTCTTCACTGTTCTCTGAATTCCATCCTGCGTTTACTTATGATTCAAAACAATGATTTCAAAATGGCAAATGGACATTGATGGAAAACTGGAAAATAGCATTTTTTTGTTGTTGACTATACTCAATTTCAAGTCTGGATGCTGTCTGTTGCTTCTCGGCACCAAATTCAATACTGTTAGTGTGTGAACGTGGTTTAATGCATGAGTGATTCTCTCTCGTTCTCCTCGCTGTTGCTCTCTTGCTTTTATCCTGCCATCTCTAAAACCGTCGGTTTACTCTGACAGATGTTTGCGAGCATGTGTTTGTTCGAGTGTTTTCATTTGGGTGTGATTGATCGTGAAATGTGTTTACAGCACCACAAGCCTCTAAAGGTCACGGGGATGTAATATATTAAAGTCTGTTTGTGTCTGTCAATACCGTCTGTACAGTCTGTCAGTTATACTTTGGCACAATTAAGTTCTATTCTAGTTTATTTCCACTCTCATTTTCTTCTCTTATCTCTACGTCTTTCTTCATCCGTCACTTCTGTGCTCTAATTCAACATGACAAAAGTATTTGTTTCCGTTGCCTTTCATTACCCAACCTCTGTCACGCTCATCTCTCCCCTTTGTTTTCGACTCTCCCTCCCCCCATCTCCTCTCAATTACATGTCACTTTTATAATATCTCTATCTATAATCTCTCTGCCTTTCCATCCTAACCTGGTCTGCTGTCTTTCCATCCCCCCCCCCTCCCTTCCCTCTCTGCTCCACTTTATGTTTTGCGTCTCGTTAACCCATTCGTCCTCTCTCTCATCTAGTCCACGGCTTCATCAGCGGAGGACAACAAGTCTCAGCTCTCCATGAGGCCCCAAACCCCACAGGGAGAAGGAGGGGAGTTATACGAGGTTGACGGACAGGTTGTGTGGAACAAGGCCGCCCCCCTCCCCACCCCGGAAGAGAAGATGAGGCTGGCGGCCCGGGCCGTTCCCACAGACATAGTTCCCATCAATGTCACAGGTATGACTTCTTGGCAACTGCATCCATCCAACCATTTTTTTGTCCATATCTCTATCACCACCGAGTAGCGACCAGTCCCCATCACCGTTGGTAGTGGAAAATAAATCTCCTGGTTCCCTAGTTTCATATTGAATAGCAACGTAGAAAGATCTAACTACTTTTAGTTTGATCCTTTCTCATTCATCCCCGGTGTTTATTCTGTAACATCAACCTCTAATAACATCTTTTTTTTTGTTTGTCTGTTGCTGACATTCTTGTACATTTTCTTGATTGCCCTTTTACTGAGAGCTAAATGAAAAGATCAATCTAAATGTCATGTCTGTGAGTTTATTAAAGAGATAGCTCTATGTCATGTTTAGCCTAGCGTAGGACAGCGCCTCCATCAAAGTACAGCTGAGTTACCGATGATTTTTTTATTGGTCTTCTAATTTAATTCTCAGTAAGAAAGCAAAAAGGGAAATGTCGGACTGTTCTTTTAACCACACCTCTGTGGCTGAGTTGATATAGACTTATCAATTATTGTATCCAGTCACCCACAGAGGGAAAAAAAGCTGCGTATGTGTCAGTCATGGATGTCTGCCTCTCCTCCTGCAGTCCTGTGTATATTCTCCTCTCCCATCGTGCTTCTTGCAGACTGACCTTCACCTTCCTTCATGCATGTGTGAGCGAGCGTTTGTGTGTGAAAACCGTTTGACAGCTTATCCCAGGGTCAAGACTTTTCACTTCCTTTATGTCAGATCACAGGGCGTTTGACAGATAGACACGGCAATAATGTGTCAATGCAATTCCCCCGTTAGCACGTCACATTTTTCAGTGCCGTCTGCTACACACATACGTATAGATCTAACGTCTCATTCTGCCTATTGTGATGATTAATATATTACACCGTGGCTTGTGTGATGTTTCACTCACAAGCTAGTTATTTAGGAACAACAGCTGCAAGGACTCCAAAATGGCAGTTCAGTATCATCATCTGACCTTTGCTGTTGTCAAGGTCAATATAACGGCAATCCCGCTGTCCTTCAGACACTAATAAGTGCTAAATGTTGTCCCACGCCACACAAATCACCGTTGACTCCGTCTCCTGTCGCTTTACATTACTGAGAAAGAGAGAGGACGCACACATGCAGACGCGGAGAGAGATCAGGGACTTTTCTGTCACTTTGAGGAAGAATATGATAGACACCAACTGCCCTCATATCAATTCCTATTTCCCTAACGCCTGCAGGCTGTCACCAGCTAGCCAAATAGCAGAAAGAAGAGCAATTCCTAGTGAGATATATTACTCCTCCTTCAGGGAAGCTGGACAGAGAGGGATATTGACAATAATGAATCCCTGTGTGTCTGCGTGTGCATGCTTCACCTCATGTCTGTCCTGTGCATGTGTGTTTTTATGATCAGAGCATGCACTCTACATCTCACATGTCTTCATTCACTTATATTCAGGATTGGAAATGAACACAGACCATCAACCAGTGCTTCAGATATTTTCTGTTTTAACCATTAAGCTTGGAGTAATTTCTCTCTTCCTCCAGTGGAATAATGCAACTCTATCTGTCAACAGTTTTTAGGAGAGCCAATATGTCAGCTAATACCAGATTTTTACATGTCTCTATTGGTCTCTATTGGCCTATAAGTAACAAGATGATGCAGTACAGAAATGCCAAATTAGGACTGATGAAATTTAGAAACTGTCAGCATTCGTGACTGTAAAAATGCTGCACTTGAGAATAAAACTGAAAAATACCCCAGAAGGTTTTATACTTAGAAAAAAATACTATTGGATTATTTATCGTCAATATTATCATATTGTTATATTTTTAAGGTATCAACCTCAAAATCAGTGTTGTTTTCAGTTTAGTGTCTTAGTTTTAGTCCCTAAGTCCCTTTCGGTCAAGCGATGTTGCTTTGTCTCAAAACCAAGGCAAATAAAAACAAAAACTATCTGTATGGTCCCACTTGAACTGACACTTTAGGTTTTCTACCCTGTTAATGTTGCATGTTTAAGTAAAAAAAAAAAAACTTTCTGCATGTTGTTGACTTTGTTCCTTCCTAACTAACCGACTGCTCTTTGCCTGTGTGTTCGCCTGCCTTGCTCTCGCCCTCCCGGCCACCAGGGGCAGTGTTTGACCGACAGGCGAGCATCCGGCGCTCCCTCATTAACACTGACACCGTGTCCCGCCGGCCCAAGAAGGTCAAACGCAGAAAGACTATATCAGGGCTGCCTGACAACTTCAACCATGACCTAGGTATGGATCACTGTGGGTCAACGTGTTGCCCTCTACTGTCCACAGACCTGTACCAACACTCTGGACAAGCATCCCTCTTTTTT
The DNA here is from genome assembly GCF_963514095.1 of Eutrigla gurnardus. Lineage (NCBI taxonomy): Eukaryota > Metazoa > Chordata > Actinopteri > Perciformes > Triglidae > Eutrigla > Eutrigla gurnardus. The sequence goes on from NC_139927.1 coordinate 8,623,242, forward strand.
TCATTACAGCAAATAACCATAAAGGTTATTGCCATCTATGGCAAGTAACTGTATACAATGATTGGAGAATGAACTCCTCCTCCTCCCCCCCTAGTATTGTTCTGAGGGAGAAAATGACACATGCAAGTCCACAGTGTTGGATCAAGGCCCTGCAGATGTTCAGTATTTCAGTTGTTCACCCCAAGTGTCCTCATTCGCTCTCCTCCACCCTGTTTAACTGTAACCACAGCCAAGGATCAGTAATGAAATCATTTTCAGTAGATTTGTGCTTTTAATTTAGCCCCTTTTCCTCCTCTAGAAACTTTTGCGCTCATTTTAGACTTTGCCTGTTGGAAAATAATATCACATAGGAGAAGTGTAGTCCAGGGTTTGCCATTCTTTAATACGTTTTGTGCCATAATCTTTCAGCTTAACTTTCTGCAGTCCTATTTCTGTGAATTGTGTGTGTTAATTGTGTGTCCATGCTGCCTTAATCCTGGGGCCATATTGATAATCTTAGCATGTCTGTCAAGTCGCGTCTGCCATTCTTACCATGCGTGTCCAACATGTAATGATAATAAGACAATGGGCCCCCTGGTCATGGACGAGGCCCCACAACCCTCATCATTTTCAGAACATATGATCCTCAAAACCTCCAAACCGATGAAAGCCACAAAACAAATATGAAGTATCAGAGGTCCTCTACTGGGCTGAGCTGGGTGTTAAGCAAGCACTAAGCTTTTTAAGCAGACACTGCTGTGCTGACGACACCGCACGGCTGATGTACACGTCTCTGAGCTGTAGGACGGCTGCAGCGTTTAAGGAGAATGTCATGTCTCTGTGCGATAAGATCACCAAGGCTGATAAGAAAGGAGCTTTAAAATCTGGTTAGTGAGCAGCTGACGACAGCCTCTGAATGTCATGATTACTGGGCCAGGGTAATTGTCCCAGTGCTTCATCCCTCCCTGTCCTCGCACAAGAGCTGCCTGCGAAGTAGACCTGCAGCTTAATCTATCGCAGCAGCAACAGCAGCAGCCGAGCTGTCACTCCAGCTTTAGGCATAGGAGTAAGGGATTGTATATGTGGTTTCAGAGGGAGAGGGAGCGAGGAGGGGAGGACGAGAAAAGAGAGGACGCAAGAGTGTGTGTATGTTTTTGGGATACGAGCATCAACAGGAGAGGCACCGCAGATGGGTGACACACTAGACATCGTCTCTTGTTTTACAACTCGTTCTTCAAATTGTTTGTTTACAAGCCGGTATGTGTCTTTGTGTTTTCTGTATTATGTCCTTGTCGAAGTCCGTCTGCATATTCTGTACGTCCTGTCCTGTATGACAGTGCATGACCATGTCACTGTGTCGATTTGTGTCCATGTATGTGTGCGTGTTTGTTGGCTGCATTGTACCTTGCCAGCTGCCTGTCCTGGACCCCGGGGGATTTTCGCTCCAGTCGGAGTGAGCCAGAATAGGAGGGGAAGCATAGTAGGGAGTCTCTCCGTCTTCCCTCATATCCTTTCCTCGTTAATGAAGAAGACCAGAAGTTATTAACGCATGAGAAGGTTACAGCTAATCGAATTAATTAGCCTCCATGTGACCATAGATTATCAAACGGTTCAGTCAAAACAGCAGAAGGCAGATGGTTAGTGGTGCAGGAAAAGAAAAAGAGGTATTCTGATCGCATGTTCATCTTATTTTCCTCCTTCCTTTGACAGCAGCAAAAGGACACGGCGGAGAACTCCGGCCGCATTCCATGTTCATCCCGGGACAGTACTCCACCTTGGGCAGAGTTGGGAGCGTCAATTCAGCGCTCCGACGTTCAGACACCAGAGACTCTGGCTGCCAGACAGAAGAAATAAAGGTTGTACCCCCGTCCATGAGGAGAATCCGGGCTCAGAGAGGACAGGGAATTGCTGCTCAAATGGCCGGCATTTCTGCTTCCTCCTCAACAGGAAGTATTTCCATCTCGAGTAGTGACAGCTCTGGGATCCTGATGCTGCCTCAGTTTAATAGAGATCCTTCCCGGTTTCACAGTCTGCCCCGACAGGGAGCCAGGGTGTCCCTCAGTGCTGACCCCATCTATAGCAGCACCCCCATCAAGTCAGAGGAGCAAGCTACACCTCAGAGGCAGATTGGAAAGCTTCAGGTTGATGATACAGTGGTGCACATGAGAAACGTCCCAAGGACAGGAACCCTGCCCAGGCCCAAGTCCCAGGAGATGAGGGGGACGCAGGCCAGTGATTGGGCTGGTGGCCCAGCATGTGTGGTCTCCCCACATGCTGCCTTTTCCACCTCACTCATCCCCAACGCCACCATGTCTAGCTCCTCTGAGGTCATTACCCTCAACACCTCTGGCCAGCTCCCCCATTCCGCAGCTTCAGTTTACCCGACAGCCCGACCGCTCAGTCTGGCTTCCTCCACCAACACGGATCCCATGATCTCCAGTCCAGCAGCCTTTAACCACAGCTCCACCTGCCCAGCCTTGGTCACTTCTACCCCCACGTATACAACAAAAGATGGCGGTCTGGACGTTACAAAACCTGGTAGCGAGTCAGGTCACTCGGACAGCAGTATGCACAGCCACAGCACCTTGGCACCCACGCCGCCATCCTGTCTGCCAGAGGAGCAATGGATCTACGACACTCCAGAAAATGTGGTGGTTCCGCACCGCACGCTCACCTCCAGCTGCTCCACTCCTATAAACCACCTGTACAGCAGCCTGGATCTCTCCTCCAGGACCACTACTGACTCCAGCTCCGTTTATTCCCAAGACAATGAGGGATACTTCACTTCCATGCACCTGGACTCAGGCCTGCGCTCTCGCAGCCATGGCAGTGGGCCTAGTGCAACGCCTGGACGGGCCACCAGGCACAGCATGTACGAGTGCCGCGAGATGGCCAATCAGGAAGACTCTGGAAGCGTGTACAGTGATCGCTCGCTGTCCCGCAGCATCTCCCTCCGCAAGGCCAAGAAGCCTCCGCTGCCCCCGGCTCGTACTGACTCTCTTAGACGCAAGTCTGCTGCCAAAAAGCCCCTTGGGGGCGTTAACGCACTCAGCGGGGCTAAGGAGCCAAACGGAGCCATGCTCAATGAGACTCTAATTGCCAGCTTGCAGCAGAGTCTACAGATGGGGCTGAGAGGAGGGAAGGGGAAAGGGGCTTCACCCTCTTCACCCTCTCACAGCCCGAGCAGTGACTACGATGACCCTTGGGTGCTACGGCCACGCAGTCAGAGTAGCATCAGTGCGGGCAGCTCGGCAGCATCATTAGCAGCTAACGCCAACTGTGGCGGTGTGTCTAACGTGTACTCGCTGTGCCACGTGACGCCTGCTCACAGTGACACCAGCAGCCTGCGCTCAGACTATGCCGATTCCTGGGGCTACTACATGGACTATCCTCGTAACCATGGAGACCAGAGGGCGCAGACCCCTCCGGCCCCCGCCACAGATAACATGTTGACTGGGGCTCACCCAGGAGAATTACACAATGGAGGTGAGATGCTCAACAGCAGCCAGACCACTGGAGCTCAAGGCCAGGTGGGAGGGGTGACAGTGAAGCCCAAAATGTCCACCTCCTCACCAGACAGGGTGCACAGGCTGACCTCCCCATCTAGTGGCTACTCTAGCCAGTCCAACACCCCCACAGCTGGAACCCCAGTGCCCTCGTTCGTCAGGTCCATGTCTCCCTCAGGCAGCCGGCCCAAGCCCAAAGTGCCCGAGAGAAAGTCATCTCTCCTCTCCTCCGTATCCATTTCCTCCTCTTCCACCTCCCTTTCCTCCTCGGACTCACTAAAAAGCTCCGGACCTGCTCCACCACCACCTCCGCCCTTGCCCCTCTCCTCCTCTTCAGCTCCCACCACTCCTCTCAGTCCGCCTCCACCCTTCCCTCCCCCTCTACCGCCATGTCCCGGGGCAGGCGCTCCTCTGCCAGTTTCCCTGCTACCAACCACTCCGCAGGGTGCGATTTTGAGTCCACCCCCTGCTTGCTCCAACTCCCCAGAATTCCCTCCTCCTCCATCCCCTGAAATGCTAATCCACCCCAGTTCATCCTTCAATGGGAGCTTCAGTCCTCCCCCTCCACCTCCCCCGCCCGTCCCCTCTATGGGGCCCCCTCCACCTCCTCCACTGCCTGCTTTTGCCCCGCCTTCTTCCTCCCCGTCTTTTGTGAAGACAGCGAAATATGCCCCTAAACCTGCTCTTCCCAACAGCCCCACAAAGTCTCCCAAACCACTCATCACTCCGTTTGCACTGCAGAGTGTGCAGCTCCGCTCTGTTAAACAGCCAGAGAAGAAGATTAACGACAAATCCAACGACACCAAAGTTCAAGAAACGGGGTCGGACCGCCTTGAGGTTCTAAAGCCCCAGACCCTGGAGAAGTCTCACTCCCTGCAGAAACCCGCTGTGATACACCTGTCAAACTGCTCCCCGGAAGAAGATTCACGCAAATCGGCAGAATCACCTGTGTCAAAGCTTCTAGAAGAGCTGTCTTTAGACAGCAGTATCACTGAAGACGCACCATTTACTTCTGTCATCAATGGAAAAGCTGAGGATCAGAGTTACTTTCTCTTCAATGGAAAGGAAGGACGTGAATCATGGCCCGGTCCCCCACAGAGCTCTAATACCTCTCCTGTTAAACAGCCCCCAGTGGTTTCCAAGAAACCCCAAATGTCTTTTCTCCCACCGTTTATCCCCCAACCAATCAATGAACATGTTCCATCTCAGCATGAGGACAATAACCTGTCACAAATAGAAGACCAAGTCGATGCGCCGCAGAGACCAATACAGACGGAAACAAATGACCGTAAAAGTGAGCAACGAGAGGAAGAGGAAAGTTCAGAGAGCTCCGAGGGTCAAGGAGAAAGCATTGAAACATCAACAGTAACGCAACACGAGTCTTCTGATTCTGCCAGCCAGTCAAGTCTCGACCATGGACTATGTGCCAATGGAGAGGCTGATGAAGACGAGGAGGAGGGAGATGGAACAAGTAGTACAACCGGATCCATCAGCTCCAAGGAGGACGACAATGGTGAGTCTGACTTCAATACTTTTTTTATTTCATCAACTTTTGTTATCAAGTCAAAAACAGACATTTGTGAGAACAATGATTTCAAACGGGTCGAAATCTTCATTTACTAATTAGTTAAGCTCTTCATCCTGTATGGTTAGTAGTGATGCAGCTGCCTGCTAGCTGTGTGGCCAGCTCCCCCATGTAGCTGTGAAATTAGTTTTGCCGTCCCGAAGCAAAGGATCCAAACTTCAAACTACAAGCTTTTAAAGATTTGAAAACTGTGAAACTAGCAGCGCAGGAGAGACTGCTTATCACTGGGACAGCACTGCTGCAGCCTCCCAAATTCATCCTCCTCTACATTTGATACGCAGAGATCTCTTGTGGCTACTGTCCCTTCGATTTTCCCGCATTGCTTTTTTTTTTTTCAACCCCAGCCTCCACCGTCTACCCGACTGCTCTCCACCACCCGTCCTTATTTCCAAATATCCATTTATGCCTATGTCTCTTCTTTGCTGTTAATCTCTCATCCTAAGTCTGTCCTACTCAACCTCTCTCTCAGTCCTACTCCCTATCTCTCTGAGGTAAGGGAGGGGGCAAGTGTCCAGGGGGGATGCTTTTCCTGGCTGGAGGCAACGGGGGAGGGGCTCTATAGTATCAGAGGGGAGGGGAACAGATCTGGTAAGGGGGATGGCGGGGAAGAGGGGAAAGCGTGCAGAGAGACTGCCTGCAGTGGCTCAGGCAGTCGAAGCACAGACGTGAGCGTGGAGGGTGACAGGAGGAGGAGGAGAGAGGCTGAACTAGAGGAGAAGAAAACAGAGGAAATCTAGAGACAAAAAGAGAATGTAAGAAGACAGTCCAGCACCTCCTCCGTACCACTTCAGGTTTCATAGGCAGCCAGGTTAACGCGACGTGATTGGTGGACCCATGAGTGTGTGTTGTGCTGAGTAAACCTGAAGTGTGTGTGTGTGTGCTTCTTGTAACTGTGTGTCTATGTGTTGTATCTGTCAGGTGACGTGTTCTACTCCAGTACGGCCGAATCGTCTCCGGCCCGGTCAGCCAACGGGGCCTCCGAGGAGAAAATGGTGACCCCGACTCCTACACGGCCCCGAACCACAGAGGACCTTTTTGCCGCCATTCACAGGTACCATGATGCATTTCTCTCCTTTTACGCCTCTCGTCACTTACTTATTTGCTTCAACTTCTTTACTCCTGACCTGCGCCAGCTCCTGGGATATAATTTCATTTTACAGAGCTTGTTTGTTTTACTCTAGTCATTCGGTTTCCTGTTTGTTTTTCCTCTCTGATTTCCCTCTTTTTCATCCCCACATAAACCACAATGTATCACCCTGAAGTCCAACCCCCCCCCCCCCCCCCCCCCTTCAGTCGTGATTTCTCTTTTCCCATCTCCACCCCCTCCTCCACCTCTCAGTCATAACTTTACCCAGCGCTGTCCCATCTGCAAGCATACATATCTGTCAAATAGCTGGTCTCTGGAGTCTTCCAGCCCAGAGTGGCTTTTTTTCTGGCCAGCGCAGAGACGGATTCAAGAAGCAAAACGAGTCAGTAGTCACATGTTTATCAAGGCATCTGTGTTGGTGAAGTCATTTTAGCGTTGCTCATTCTCAGCAGGAGAAAACGGCTTCATCCATTATTTAACTCCTCGACACCCTCGGGTCCTAATCTAGGTTAGAGGCCACCAGAGATATTAATCTCTTTTTTTTCTTCCTCTCTATCTCTTTCTTTCGTACACACTGATATATATTGCATACGTGCTCCTGCACTTCAAAGGGAGCACACATAAATTTCTCATGCCTCCCGCCAGTTTGTGTTTCACGGTCACGTGCGGCGGCAGTCGGAGTTCTCTTGAGCATCACAGGATTTCATTTCACGGGATTTTATTTCTGCTGGCAACAGATTGTCGCTGTATTTATGGTGCACACGTCACGTGTGCAAGTGTGATTTATAGCGCAGTTTAATTGGACGACAGGATTGTGTAAGAACGTGCGCATAAACCTCACAGTGGCACTGTGTTGGTTTGTCACTTGCTTCGCTGCTCTCCTCCACGTTTGCACCTCTGTAGTCGAGTACATATAGAATCATTTTACAGGTTTTTGATGGGGGGGAAGTCAGGAAATTAGCGGAATTAACAACTGTTTCCTCTTCCCGTCTCCCCTCTCCAGTAGCTTTATATTCCACTCATTTCACCTCCACCTCGTCTTCTCATCAGAGAAGGACACTTAATGAAATGCCTCCACAGCAGCAGCATAAAATATGACCAGTCTCTGGAGGGAGATCCTCTAAACCAAATGTAATACAGCCAAGAGAAAGAAATCGATTGAGCGCTCCGGGACGCGTCTTAAATTGCAGCCTCGTTTATCCGTTGCTGAGATCGGCGGTCGCCGTCTTCGTTGACCGAGTTCAGGTGTGTGAGCATCTGCACGTGTATATGTGTGTGAGAAAAAGTCTTATGTAATGCTAATGTGGCGAGGGAGTTGCTGGATGGAGGTTGAATTTAGGGCACAGACGCATATTTTGCAGTCTTTTCTAAAGCAGAAAGCGGATTCTCTCACACCCCCAAATTCTCCCTCTTGTTTGACCTTCACAAGTATATTCTCCACAGGTTTGTCCTTTTATGCAATTATTCCTTTCTGCATTTGATCCCAGGATTAAGGATTTTGTCTCACTCTGTCCTTCACTGCTCCCTTTACTTTGAGCGTCAATTCGCTCTGCCTTATCACAGAATCTGTATTTGTCATGTCTCTCTGTCTCCCCCCCTCCTCCTTTCTTCCTCCTTGTGCAGAGTGGGCATGCAGTGGGTGGGTGCATTCTTTCTTGAGAGGTGCGAAGTGGCAAGTAGCCCTTTAATTAGCAAGGCTTTTTTTTGTTGTTGCGTTGATTCTACTTTTGGATTAGAAACCGTAATCCCAGAGTGCACCCCCCCCCCCCCCCAAAACACAGATTAATAAGGACGTTTCCCTGCTAGCACTAATCCCCTGTATTCTGCCAGTTGCAGCTTTATTGCTATGCTTTGGTGCAGGAGTTATAGACGGTGTCGGCAGCGTGGTGCAGTCAACCACGCCGATACCCCCTATTGAGAGGAGGCTGGGTTGTCCATGTGTGATTACACGTGCTTTGGGCATTTTTCCCAGTTTGGGTTTTTTGATTAATTTCATTGTGCTGCGTCTGAGCTTTCCTGCAGAGTTGCAGCGTCTGCAGCTTTTCCTGTAAAAACTCATTGGATTTGTTTAAGAAAATATAACTCTCATTATTGCCATCCCTTCTGAGCATCCATGCCACTCACTGCTCCTGACGGTTTTACCGCTTTAAGATCCGTGCTGTGACGCATGATTGCTGGGGGCAGTGCTGACATATGGCAAATTTGGGACACAGATTGAGGTGTGTGGGCCAAGTATTTTAAGTGCATTTTTATTCTTCTTTAGCGCCAACAACACGGAAACATTTAAGGTTGGGTTCAGCAGTTTACTGAAGGCTGCTCAGTTAAATGAATTCCAATGTGCTGCAGCCAAAAGTTTGAATCATTCATGTTTATTTTTGACTGCCCCCAACAGGCATTTCTTCCTCCTCTTCCACTACTTCAACACTTAATTGCCCTTAAATTATTCACCTATTACAAATGTAATAACCCTGCTTTCACTCACTCGCTCGCTCCGCAGAATGACAAGCATGTAATTATTGTGATTTCCACATCTTACCCTAGGTCCAAGCGCAAGGTCCTGGGTCGTAAGGAGTCTGAGGAAGAGAAGACCCGGTCAGGGAACCACCCACCGTCTCCACCCGTCACCCCGACAGGCGGGTCCCCGGGGGTGGTGTCCTCATTGCCCCGCCAGACGAGCTCCATCCAGCGCAACCTCCGCAAGTCCTCCACCAGCAGTGACACCTTCAAGGCCCTCCTCCTGAAGAAGGGCAGCCGCACCGAGACCAGCTTCAGGATGTCGGCCACTGAGATGCTTCGCACCACTGACCCTCGCTCCCAGAGGCCGTACTCCGAGTCAGCGTTAGACTCCCCCGCTGCCTCCCCCTCCGCAATGATGTCACCACACAGTCCCTGCTCCTCCCCCGGCCGTGGTAAGAGGGCAACAGATGAGTGGAGCCGCTACGAGGCCTTGGCTCTGTCCTCGCCGACTTCATCGTCCTTCTCAATGAGCGGGTTCAAGTACGGGCGCTCGCGTACACCGCCCTCTGCTGCCAGCAGCAAGTACAACGCGCGGTGCCGAATCCTTAGCAGCCCAATGACAGTGATCTGTGAGCGCGAGGGGGAGCTGGCTGAGAGCGAGTACGGAGACACCGCAGAAAGTCTGTCCCCACTCAATAACTCCAATGGCACTTTGTCTGAAGAGAGCAGAAGTTAAAGAGCAAGCGCCGCCCCTTTGATACAGGGAGCCGAACTCACTCGTCATAACCAGGTAAGGGCAGGAAGAGAAGCCAATAGAAGGCCCTCCCGAGACACCTTCCTGAGCCCCAGCCCCTCGCCGATGCCTCTGAGGGTGCGAACATGTCAGGTCCTGATATGAGGTCAGAGGTCGCTCAATCACGGACCAGGCTGAACTTCGTCTGAAATGGGGAACTGGGTTCTGCTGCAGCTTTTCAAGACTCCCGTTAATTTCACTTTGTTTGGTGACTCATCCTTTTGTCATGTTTATCTTACGGCCTGGTGTTCTTAGTTTGTTTTCCATTTGTTTTGCTGTTTTTTACTTTATCTTGTCATTAACACACAGGAACCTTTTCAGTTTCTTTGAAGGGCAACGATAAGATGGTTAACTAATGTGAATTGAAGGAATTGAAAAGTCATACGTTGCAACGTCGCTGCTGTGGTGATGAGTAGCTAAGGCGGTTGGAAAGAGTGGAATGTAGAGGCGTGCTGGACGGGGCCGCCTTGTGCAGCTTCTGCTTTTCTTCTGTTGGCTCTGGAAAACGCTTGAGAGCACCACGGTTTGCAAGCGTTGGCGGCAAACAACACACAATATTGTGGAAAGAACCCAAGGGGAGCGTGGTACAGCAGGCAGCTCCACGGTACAACTTCAGCTACGCTAAGCACCAGGTTTTGCTTTCTGCTCTTAGGTCAGAGGTTACGTTTGCAGAGCTGGTATGTTCAGTGGTCCATAGGAAGTGCAGAGGGTTCAGTGCTGTCACCTAGTGATGGCCCGGGAAGTAAAACAACTGTTGAGTTCCAAGAAACTCAACAGAAAACAGCAAATTTACTCTGTAGAAAGGCTCATAAAACCTCTATTGATTGAATTTTTAGTTTGTAGATTTTGCACTGTGCATAGATCTCTTTCTTTGTTTAAGACTTTAAAAAGTATGTTTTAAAGATTGTTTTTAATAAACAAGTGATGTCATGACGTGTTTGGGAGTTAAATATATATCTATAAATGTAAACGCAGAAATTACATTAGAAGAAAATAATATTATTCTGTCCGGGGGGTCGTTAAGTGATCATGTTGGTTACCAAAGAGCTGAAACATTTTAACTGCTGGCCGTTAGTCTGGAAGTGAACACAATCTGGGAGCGTGACCACTAGTCTGGCACCCTGCATACGGTCCAGTCGCCGCGGAGTTTGCTGAGACCTACTAGAAGCTTTTTAGGGCTGAAATGATTTCTTTAATACTGTTGACCTTTCTGCTAAGTTCATCCTTTTGCAGTTTTATATGCTCCTGTATGTAAATATATAGAGAAAGGGAGTTTTAAGTAACATTTCGACTTATTTTCAGACTGTACATTTTTTTTTTAGAGCACTGTTTGCTGGAGTGGTTTCCTCTTTTGTAGAATATTTATTTTCACATAGCGGGGCTGCAAAAAGGTGTCACAGTCCGAGTCAACCAGCAACGGTGATGCTTAGGAGGACCAAACTTTAACGCTGATCCCACCAGGGCATTTATTTCTTTTTAAAAGGTGCTTCACAGTAACAATAAAAATGCAATGTCATTATTTATGCTGAAGCCTTCTACTGCCCGTAATCTCGAGTCTTGCGAAGCCCATGCTGGTGCTCACAGCTGAGTAAATGTGGTCTCTTCCGAGTCATAAACCGGGGTGACAGGCCTGAGACTTAATAACCTCCTTACAGCCATAACACCCTGTGGTTTAATCACCTGTGACCAAAGTGCGTCTCCCAGCTCCCGCCCGGGCCATGATTGAGCACTTGGGGCCCGGCCCCTTCTCATGACAGGAAAAACGTTTAAATGGCAGAGAGCTTGTGAGGAGACAGGAGGACGGAAGAAGTAGTGGGAGTGGAGCCGCTGACGCTCTTGTGTCTGTCTGTGTAATAAAAACAAGGTGATATTTAAAGAATGGGTTTCTGTGTCATTATCTCTGTGTGTGTGTGTGTGTGTGATTCAGAGTCATCGGCCAGCCCAGCACCCTAAATCACAGCCTCATTAGTGCCGTCGCCATGGCACCCACACTCGTCTGTCATCTGGAAAGCTGCAGATATTTACCCCTCCCCTCCCCTGTGGGGTCATCAGTTATGTCTCCTTCTGGACATCCTATTAGGAGACGGACTACAGGCTCAGCCCACAGCAGACCTTCACTCTGACTGCAGAGCAACTGTACAGTTCGTGGCCCACGATTGAAACCTCAACATTCCCCCGCAACGCCTCCGCACGTCCAGTGTTCGTTCCCAAGGGCACACAAACACCGACCGCCTCTGAGTTGTTACCCTCCACCGACTTTTGGTTAGCCACCTGCTCCCTGACGCCGTGTCCATCTGGCTGTCAGACAGGAATCAATACCAACTCCTCCCGGCCATAATCACACCGTTGACACATCAATGCTTCCCCTCTGGTTTAATATTCAAGACCCTCCGTGTGAGGAGGAGATAAATAAAGTGCAGGAATAGAACAGTCATCACCCGTACTGCTCTAGTCATAATCGTGTATGAAGATTAGTTAAATCCAATTAAATTATTATAGAAAAACCTAAATTTAATACAAATTCAAAGAAAACAAGTTTTGGCAATTATCCTAATTTTCAATATGAGATGTAAAAAGAAGATTTTCACAAAATGCCAGTCCAGTTTGTATGTCAACAGATACGTTTTGACGTGGATGTAAATCCAGACTCAAGGTCTCCGACAGGCTGGAGGGCGAAGATAAAGTTAAATACACGACTAGTGTTCGAAATAGAACAGCAAGCCTCATTATACATTTCCTATCTGCAGTAACGTTTCACCTGACTGAGCACGGCCAATGAGATCGATCCGTCTGGTGAACAACAGACCGTGTGTGTGTGTGTGTGTGTGTGTGTGTGTGTGTGTGTGTGCGTGTGTGTGTGCGTGTGTGTTCAGAGGATAAAAAAAGGTGTAATTTCTGCTGAGCGTCTGAACACGATATTGGGAACAATCCTGCTACAAATAAAAAAGCATGACTCAGCAGACACGAAGCAGACGACGCTAGAGTGAGAAGGTGAGAGAGGATGAAGGGCGAAGTGAACTGTGTGGAGGATTTATAAAACTGACAAAAGGTCACGATGATACGAGCGTGGAGTATCAACTACAGATCAGCACTGAATTTTTCGCCAGTTTCTGGCTCAAACTACTTTTTTAAGATACTTTTATACCATCTCAAAATAGCTGACATGATTACACGGCGAAGATGGAGGTAATAAATGATCAGAATCAGTCATTTCATGTTTGTATTTATTATTGATGAGATCATACATTCTTAAACATCATTTAGAGGGAGGTGATATATCACATGATTCATACACCAGTGCAGTGCTTATGCATTTCCCTCATGAAGAACCATGTAGTCTCCCTTCTTCAGGATTAAAAACACATTAAGGCTCATACAATATGCTCTCTAAATATGATGATTCATATCATTTCATGTATAAACGGAAGTAAACTCAGGCAGGTATGGCTGGTCCAGCTTAACCATGACTCAGTGGCTCATCATAACCAGTGTGATGGTGGTGACAGTAATCAGATAAACAGCAGGAACTCCTGCTGTCAGAGATTGCAGTTTATCTGAACCCTCCCGTTAGTACACTGAAAGCATTACTGGTAGTTGGAATCCCTCCTCCTGTCCAAACTGCCAACAGAAAAAGATCACTCTCTGGGGTGATTTCAATGTGAGTCTTCTGTGTGTAAATACTTTCAAAAGTTCAGGCAAGTCATACAAAATTATCTCTTTGTGTTTTCACAAAGTGTTGCCCAGCTGAGCTGCAGTAACACAAAGATGGAGAGAGATAAAAACTACACTGACTCTGTTAAAGCCTCATATTGGTTTTGGCTCAGTTTAAGAGTGTTTGTACACCGACTGTGGATTTTGTCCCCCATCGTTAAGCAATCCCTTTGCAGCCAGTGTGGACAGAAGGAACAATTACTGCTTTATGACTTTAAGCTACAAAAACGTGAACCTTTCCCCTTGTTTCTTCATCATACACTTCATCTTTTTATATTAATGTTTACGTGAAAACACATTCAGGAGGCACCACATCATTGAAGCTACATTCAAGAATAACTGAATTAATAGCAATTAGAAAAAAAATAGTGTCTTTTCAACATGTCATTCATAAAAAAAAAAACAGGCACTTGTGGTTTTCCCATGACCAGATGCACCTGATGATACAAGTGTTTCCTGACTACTTGGCTCCACCTGCTGGACATATTGTCCTACTGTATCCTGTTTTTTCCATGAGGTTTATTTGTTTATGATGACCTCTTAGAGTTCCTATAATCATGTGTTTGCTCCCTTTGTCAAGAATTTTAGTGAGTATAATCCAGTCACCTTTAGTCAAAGGAAATAGTTAAGTATAAGTATGGTATACTATATAGTATAACAGTAAAAAAAATCACAATATTTTTATAATAGCATGATTTTCTTCCCCCTTTGGTCAATGATACCACATGATGGTGTAATTTCATTTCTTCTAAAATGGGACTATTTGACTGTTGTTGGGTGTTGCACGACCTTCAAACGTCCTAATCCTGCTCCTTCTTGAGCACCCAGACCTCGTTCCTGCGGTTGGTGAGTTTGAAGGGACTGTCGTACCCGGCTGCGTAGAACGGCTTGTCGACGTACTGGACCCCGTCCCGCTGCAGGCTCTCCATTAGTTTCAGGAGCTCCTCACGCTTCACGTTCTCATTAGAGAAACCACCGAATGTCCTGGAAGAAGAAGATGTCAAATCTTAATTACTTCACTTCTACCTGTACCGACATCACCTTGAATGACTCTACCTGACATAAGCCGTGAACTCCTTTCTGTGCTCCACAAACACGTCTGGGTCGCTCGGCTCCGGCGGACTGTCCTGATGCTCTTCTGGGATGTAGAAGGACACCGTGAACTGAGATTCACAGGCGGGGCCGGCGCCGGGGTCCACGCGGCACGTCACGGGAGCCGTCATCTCCACTTTCACCTCTGTGGAACAAGGGAATGGAAATTGCATTTTAAATCAAATATTTTGATATATTAAATAATATCTTAATAATATATTTTTTAAATAACACAAGCAGAAAACGTGAAAAAAAAGAGATTTTTATTTTATTATTATTATTTTCTTTTCCACAACATACATAGGCTGCACCCACATGGCATTTTAGGAACTTAATGGGTCAAACTCACTGTTGTGGTTGTTGCCCTGGATGTATTTGAAGAGACAGCGGAAGCCAGAGTTCATGGCTGCGTCCCACTGCATGCCACTCAGAGAGGTGCTTATCCATTTAGTGGCATGGTAGGTGCGAATCTCATAGTCTTGCCCCTGCAAAACATTTTAATCATGAAGTTAAATGTCAGAAACTGGTGGACAATCCCCATGTTACACCTTCTGTGAGCAGATAAGTTATTTTGACTATATTGCCACTGCGAGCATCTTTACTACATCACAAACTGATTTTTTTTATAGCCTTTACAAATAAAAATCATGACTCCACAGAAAAGCTAACTATAGATGAGTCATCTATTTTAATAGTTTTTACAACAACCTGTGCCCATCAGGACATCCCAAGGTCACATCTTCTTTTTTTCACCTTTACTTACTAAAAATTAACTACAATAAAAGCAGCAATGTGGTTTAGCTGGAACCAACACGTTTTGACATCTTTGGTAAACTTAATAAATGTGCTTTTCAGAACCAATTAATTTTCGACAATGTATATAATAATAAATATAAATAAATAATTATATAAATTGTATTATATAAATTGCCAGAGGCTACGTCCTCATACGTTTTTGTGTTATCATAAGTTCACAGCTCCAAAAATACTCCATTCGTGATGATATAAAACATACATAAGCAGCAGACACATCTCTCACAACAACCGTCGGTAGGTTTACTGTCCGTTTACACGAGATAACCCGGGAAACATTTACCTTGTTCTCCTCTGCGGTGTATTTGGGGTTCTGCAGTCCGGTCGAGAACAGAACTTGTCCCACAGCTTTCAGCATGACTGGCCTTTAGATGCTCAAACCTGCGTGTTTTAAGTAAAAACCCCACAAACAATGAATGTTGTGTCGTAAGACTCGTTACGTATCCAAACGCGTTTTAGCTTGTATAACAACAAATACAAGCTCGTTTCATAATTCAGATTCGGGCTATGTAAGTATTTTCACGTCTAGCGTTAATATTTCTGTTAAAAACATATTTATCATATTCCAAACTGTAAAACAATTGCGCACGGACAGAATATGACATAATTACCTGTCAAGTTACGCTTTTGTAATCACCGTGTGACAGCGCGTTTGTTTTCATATAACCGCTTCCTGTTACACACACCGGAAACCTGGTTGGCTGAGCGAGTGTGACTTCAAAATAAGAGTCTTCATTACAACACTGATCGAAGGTCTTCACGCTGCTGTTGTGGTTACTGCTTACTATGACGTTTTCGACAAGATATATACTGACTTTTGTTCATTACTTAATGACTTGTTTCAACATACTATACTGACTTTACATGTCTTTTTTCAACGTACTATACTGACTTTACATGTCTTTTTTCAACATACTATACTGACTTTTTTCATTACTTTTTCAACATACTATACTGACTTTTTTCATTACTTTTTCAACATACTATACTGACTTTTTTCATTACTTTTTTCAACATACTATACTGACTTTTTTCATTACTTTTTCAACATACTATAGCCTACTGACTTTCTTCAACATAATGTACCATGAATTTTCAACATACCATACTGACTTTTTCATGATTTTTTTCAAAATACTATACTGACTTTTTCATGACTTTTTCAAAAATACTATACTGACTTTTTCATGATTTTTTCAACATACTATACTGACTTTTTCATGACTTTTTCAACATACTATACTGACTTTTTTCAACATAATGTACGATGACTTTTCAACATACTATACTGACTTTTTTCATTACTTTTTCAACATACTATACTGACTTTTTTCCTTACTTTTTCAACATACTATACTGACTTTCTTCAACATAATGTACGATGAATTTTCAACATACCATACTGACTTTTTCATGATTTCTTTCAAAATACTATACTGACTTTTTCAAAATACTATACTGACTTTTTCATGATTTTTTCAACATACTATACTGACTTTTTCAACATACTATACTGACTTTTTCATGACTTTTTCAACATACTATACTGACTTTTTTCAACATAATGTACGATGACTTTTCAACATACTATACTGACTTTTTTCATTACTTTTTCAACATACTATACTGACTTTTTTCATTACTTTTTCAACATACTATACTGACTTTTTTCAACATAATGTACGATGACTTTTCAACATACTATACTGACTTTTTCATGATTTTTTTCAAAATACTATACTGACTTTTTCATGATTTTTTTCAAAATACTATACTGACCTTTTCATGATTTTTTTCAAAATACTATACTGACTTTTTCATTACTTTTTTCAACATAATGTACGATGACTTTTCAACATACTATACTGACTTTTTTTCAACATACTATACTGACTTTTTCAACATACTATACTGACTTTTTCATGACTTTTTCAACATACTATACTGACTTTTTCATGACTTTTTCAACATACTATACTGACTTTTTTTCAACATACTATACTGACTTTTTCAACATACTATACTGACTTTTTCATGACTTTTTTCAACATACTATACTGACTTTTTCATGATTTTTTTTCAACATACTATACTGACTTTTTCATGATTTTTTTTCAACATAATGTCCTGACTTTGATTGTGATTGTGAAAGTGATATAATTAAGTTGCCACCCAAGCCAACAGGGGCCTCCAAACACCTTGTACAGCCATGACTCTCATCACTCAGACTACAATCCAAATCACATTTTAGCGGCAGCTAGAAGTTATTTCTGGAAACATCTCCCATTTATTTACTACATTATAATTATTTACATCACAGGGATTCATAGCCAACTTTACACGAAAAAAAAAGAGTCATTTGCAGAATTTAAGAAAACACAGACCAGTTAATGAGGCACAATGACAAAGAGGAGTAAAAACAAAACCTAAAACCTAACAGGACACCTTCCAAATGTTTAACAGACAAGTATGATAGACAAGTTATGAATAAGGAAAAAACAGCTACTTCAGTAACTGATATGAATGTTGAAGCGATGGTGACGTTAAATCAGCTCATGAATAACGTGCTTTTACGCTTCAGCTACAGTTTCACTGGAGTGCCAACAAGGGACCAGTTGGTGTGGGACACCGGGCAAACAGATCCTGGTCTCTTTGGATTTGAGCAAGTTAAGCAAGAGTACGTTTATAGATATGGATGCATAGTTTACCATCTGTCACTCCAGCTAGCATTGTCCAAATCAAAGATGCATCTCTCTCGCCATTGCCGATGTGATGTATGCACACACAGAGAAACAAAAGCATTGTATGGACTGTACAGGGACATGCAATCCAATGAAGAGACAATGGCAGCAGCTTTTTGTCTCCATGTTGTCCCACAAGGCGATTCCTATTCATTACAATCCAGAGAGCCGAGGAGGGCAGTGGAAAAGGCAGAATAACAAGAGTGGTTTGTCAGTTGTCCATTGTCTACACCCAGTCCAAATGACTTTGCTGGAAAATGGCAGCAAACGATTCATCCCTTGAACGATTCATCCCTTGAACTCCAGTTACAACCTGGTAATAATTTCACTAAGTGACATAATATAGAGGAACAAGAGGGCCCGGACAATGGTTATAATTAATAATTGATATTTAACTTGACAACAAAAACAGGGATTCATAAAAACCTAACTTTTATGCCAGTTTTGATCTATGCATTGATAGATTTATTTACTTTGCAGTATTTTATGAATCCCTCTTTTGTTAAATATCAATTAAGGCATTATATGATAACCTTTTCTAAGGCTCTATATCCTCCACAAGATAATACATTCTTTGTCTAGGTTGTAGCTGGTGAAGCTGTGGGTCTGGTTTCAGGGCTGGTAATTCTGGTGGACGAAGGACAAAACATCATCTTTGGACAGTTTCCCGGGGTCCATCCGTGTCTGAGAGTCGTGGACTATCACCCCGTCCACCCAGGCCCAGAAGAGCCGCTCAGAGTGGCAAACACTGAGGACGAAGACAAAGAAAGGATGAAGTACAGTCATAAGATCATCAAGGCTGCTATTGCATAAATAGATTGACTTTTTCTATAATCCCCTGCATAGAACCGAACAATTCTTCTATTCATTTTCTGACTCAATTAGTTAATGAATCAACTGGATATTGGCAGAGAAGACGCCACGTACTGGAAGGGGGCTGCGGCGGTAAGTGGCATTTCATAGGTGGAGTCCTTGGAGGTCTTATTGTAGAAGAACTTCATCTTGGAGTTTTTGCTGTACGCCATCGTCCAAGGCTCTGGGGGATGGAGAGGGAGATGTTTTGCACATTTTGAATTGAAGCTTTGAAAGGTTGTGTGAGTATTTTGCCCACAGGATGTGTTGAGGTTTTGACCGATAACAAGCTTCACCAACAAAAACATACCATTCACGGTCTTAACGATGTAAAGGCCGGTGGGAAGGAAGTGTCGGTCATCTCTACCAGTGTAGGACAGACGTGGGACTCCTCCTGAACTCTTTGTCACCTTCATCTCCAGTCTGGATGAGGAAAAGGAGAAAAAACCCAGAAGCTCCTTAACATTTACTAAATGATTATATGGCTGTTATTTTATAGACAGTGTCGCCTTTCATACCTGACAAAGATTTTCTCCATTTCCTCCAGCCTGTAAACCTCCTTCACTCTGTTTGGGAAAAGACAGATGCTACTTATTTAAAATCCCCCACAGACATGTTTTAAGACTTGGATATAAATTTGTGTATTTCCATTCTCAATGTATGTGCACTGGAGGCTTCACGTTTCCATACCACATCTTGTTTATGTTACATATTTGACATTTGGCCACCAAAGCCGCACCAAAATCATGTTCATATGCAATAACTTTGCATTTGAGTGTTGGATTTTAACGCCAGATGGGACTTACTTGATAAAAAAAAATGTGACATCGGGTTTGAGTTAAAGACTAAATCAACTTGTAAGCGTTTAAATTTCCATAACATTCCCAAATGTATTATGTGGTATATGTAGTGTTACGTGAGTTTTCTGCTTCTCATACGGTTTCACCCTTCCAGGAGTTACTTTGAGGATAAAATCCCTGCAAATAAACAACAGCGATTCATTAAAATGGTTCATTAAGTTTTAATACCTGATAGGGTTCATGTCTGGTCTGCTGGGTTTGGCCACTGCCTTCACAAACTTCTCAGCCATCTGGATCCTGGACGTACAACGGGCATTATTTACTAGATTATAGTAAACTGGTATGCAAATGACAGGTTATTCATAAAGACTATGCTTTACAGAGAGATGAATTTGAAGCTCAACAGTGTAAGAATAATGATAATGGTGACGTTTTCCTACCGTTGGTTGAAGTGCTGGTCTCTTACATCAGTACCATTCAGTATAAGTGCATCCATCACGTGAACTGCGTTGATTCTGCGCTGAGCTTTGCCCTGAGGACCACATAAACTGTATTTATACATGTGAAACTACAACCATGAGCAACATATAACTTACCTTGTTGACATTCTAACAGGATGGAGAAAGGACGACACATCATTTTGTGAGAACAATTGTAATTTAAACATTTAATAAAATGCAGCCAAGTTGATAGTGATTGGGTTAGTGGCTCTTCCTCCCTCCTCTCACCTCGCCTTTCAGCTCTTGGATGATCTCCACACTTAAAAGTGTATCTCTTGGCAGCTCTAGCTTGAAATTCTCCAGCTTCTTCCACCGGACAGGCATCTTCCCATCCCATGTGTATATCTGAGACTTCTACACAAGCCAAGGGGAGAAATGAAGCCGGTTCAATCACAAGGTAACATGCTGTAAAGCCGCGTTGTCAACGCTAGCCTTCTAAAAAAAAAACATGAGGGGTGAATAGATTGGACTGCCAGTTCTGCATGTTCATCCTTTCCAGAAAAAAAATAAAACAATCTTACACAGAAAATAGATTAATTGGATGATGCTGGCTTGGGTGTCAGATGACTGTACGTAGGAATACATACGGTTCAGGAGCAGCTATCTGCTATCAAATATGAACATCTTGAAAAACTAGGTACCAAAAGAGGATTGTGCATGTCGGGTGAAAATTCAAGAGGTACATTTTAGTGTTTCGTGCCTGTTAAGACTCACCCCCAGCGCCAGAAGGAAGATCTGCTCTCCACCTCCCACAATGCACCTGTGGTCCAGAACATGACGCAACTTCTCGAGTGTAGTGGAGTTGAGAGGTGTGAGCTTGGACTGGAACGAGTCCACATCTGAGTTCTGAGGTGCGACAGGTGTAAAG
The DNA here is from genome assembly GCF_963514095.1 of Eutrigla gurnardus. NCBI lineage: Eukaryota > Metazoa > Chordata > Actinopteri > Perciformes > Triglidae > Eutrigla > Eutrigla gurnardus. The sequence continues at coordinate 8,644,026 of NC_139927.1, forward strand.
AGAAAGACAGATATAGAGACACACAATATCACCGGAGGAAATAATAGTGGTAAATGATAGTATATAGAAGTCAAACTCATAATTTCCCCAAACCGAAAGTTACACCACGCTGACCTCTGTTGGTGCTTGCTGTGCACTATAACTATAATCTGATGACGGTATTAAAAATCATACTTTCTTAAAACCCTGGTATAACATAATACCAAGCCTATTCTTAACCAGTCACTTGTCATAATGTTCCCATTACTGGAATTTATTGGGCAGACCAGGAATATATAATACATAAAAATCCTTTAAATATCACAAAAATCTCAACTTCTGGGTTTTTAGCAAAGTCTAACTTTTTTAACACCTTCATTATCAATAGGTGTAATTCTCTGAAAGCAGACATTGAGTTTCTTTAATCCCAGATTTGTTAACTGACCTTAAGCAACTCGTAGAATTTTGTCTTTGGGTCTGCGGAAGCAGGAGTGACTCTGGCCTTGTCTGGCACCTGGGAATAGACAAACGATGTATTTAGGAGTGGAATCATGTAGAGTAAAACTACTTCATTCAACAAACTCCATTATTTCAACTTCCAACTTCAATGTAGTACATGAACCACTCCAGCGGTTTCTCCACTCACCCCCCACAGTTTCAGACACTCCTTCCTAATTTCTGCTTGCTTCGGCTCTGAAAGGGTCCTAGAGAAACAAACATCAGGTGTAAACATAAATATCATCACACATACACTTCAATAGAGATAAAAGCATGTAGACTAGTGCGAGAAAGGTTACTCACTGCTCTACGACAAAGGCGTGGATCTTAGCCAAGGCCTTGATCTGGACTATACAGAGGCTGCAGCGAGAGGTGATTACATTTCTGTCAGTCATCCGAGGTGCACTGGAAATATTCTGATTATGACTTTGTGAATAGTGTGCGTCTCTACCTCTCGTTGGAGTTGACCATGAAGTGGTAGAAGTCGATGTCTTCCTTGATGAGACTCAAGGGAACCACTTCTGTAACGTCGCTCTCCGTGTTCTTCACTTGGTTCAGTTTCAGGTTTATTCTGAACATGTATTCCCTGACGGCTTCTGAACCTGGCTTCAGACCGCGACACACTATGTACCTGCAGGTGACGGGGAAACGGAAGCCTTTAACAGATGCAGGAATTTCCTGTACAAGTTAGAGTATCTTCTTAGTTTAAATCAAAGCTTGAGATGCTGCACAGTCAACTTTTCTGCCTACACCTAATTGTAATTGGGAGTATGATTACTTGTGAAGAAATACCTCCTCTCACACAGGAAGTGACTAATCTAATTCTGAGAGTGAATAGAACAGTTTCTATTGTTCGGAGTTGGGCCGATTATTACTCACTTTAAAAGTGGAACCAAGAATTTGGCATCGAGACAATTTTCCAGCATTTTCTAATATGATTTTTATCTGCATTCACTCATTACATGTGAAAAATGGCTCACTGAGGCTAAATGAACCAGTTTAAAAAGGGAAAAAGCTATATAACCCCACATTCACACACAGACCCACCTCTCAGAGTTAGCAGGCCTGCTTGTGATGGGTTTGAAGAGACTGATCCTGTCGAAGCTGAGGTAGAGCAGGTAGACCAAACCCACACTGAAGGGAGTGAAGAGGTCAAAAGTCTTACAGACAAAGTGACCACCTGGAGAAGACAAATAGCACTACTATCATAAAAGGGGAAATCTGACAGCCTTTATGTGGATTCACGCACATGAATACACATACCTGTCCTGAGTGTAGAAAGGGCAGTGAGGAACTGACAGAGCAGCAGCTGTTTGCTCAGGATCTCCTGGAGGTTTTCCTGGCCTTCCACAGAGAAACCCTACATCAAACCAAAAGTGATCCAATCAGTAAACAAAAAGCTGAAAAGAAGTCTCAGTTCAACCAACCAAGAGCTGGAATCTGTGACCTCATCTTCCGTTAAATATGTCATTTTTCAGATGTTTTGATGCAGAGCAGTGCCTAAAAATAGTAGATAAAGAAAATTGGATGTGTGAATATGTACCCCATCTGCCATGAGGCAGTGCAGCCCTCTCTTTTCTGTACTCTCCAGGACAAAGTTTCGGAAGGCAGTCATGTTTTCCGGTCGGGTGATGTCTCCGTCCCCGTCCACCCCTCCCTCACCTAACGACACACAAGAGGTCGAGCTTTCACTGAATCATTCATCATCTGAGTCGTGACCAGTTTACGTTCTGAATGCGATGCGTGCGTACCGTAGTAAGGCTCAAACAGCTCACTCGGCGCCGCAAAGAAATCTTCCAGTTTGAAATCGCAGGGTCCTTTCAGTGTCATGCCAAAGCCCTTTGCATGCCAACGCCTCTTCCACAGTATGTACTCGGAAAAGCCTCCAGGCCCTGCACAGACGTCGCCGAAGTACAGAAGTTCTCCCTCGCGGTCCTTAGTCAGAGGTTTCTACATAACGAGAGAGATCCGTCTCACTGTCTGTTTATAAAGGTTTAGTGGAACACACATGAGCTGTTCATTTGGCCAACTCACCCCTTGTGAATCCTTTGGGTTGGTAAACATTTGGTCGAAGCAATGGTCGATGTTGGACATTTTCATAGCTGCTCTAAATGCAAAAATAACACAATACAACTTGTCATTGTCATTAAAGGGGTGACATACAGGGCACTCTATAATCCATGTTAAAATTAAACATAAACAGCTGGAATCTATTCAACTAGAAAGAAATTAAGCTAAATCAATCCTCAAATAAACAACTGACTTATGCAATATCATCCTCATTGATATTTTCCACCCTGTTGTTAACTATCTAAAGACTGACCTGTTGAGGAAGATACCTCCTCTGATTGTCTCGTAAGCGTTGGAGCGTGTCCGTGCTCTCCTCATCTCCTCGCCCTCCAGGTTATCAAATACTGTCTGAACATCAAACAGACACAGCGGTTAAACAACTCAGAAATATTACATTATTTTAGAGGCAAACAAAGATGTCATAAATGCATCCCTGAATGTCATCATATCCTGTGTAGACAGCATATTGAACACCTGTCTGTGTTTTCTCTGCCAACATTTGTAATTACCCAAGCAATTAAAACATTTAACCCTCGCATGATGTAACATTCACACCAAGTTTTTGTTCTTAAATACATATAAACTGCTGTAGTATTTAAATATAGATATAAAATAAAAAAAGGAAGTCAAATGAAAGAAAAGTTGTAACTCACCTTGCACCTCAGTAAAGTATGTAAGAGGTCTTCAGTGCAAAACTCTGTCTCGTCCTCAATCCTGAGTTTTCTCTGTAAGCAGTCACAATAAGACAAAATGTATACACATGTGGGATAAGAGTGTGCCCGAGTGAACATTGTGCGAGTGATTCAGTCTTAAATGTTTGTAGTTACCGCTCCCACTTTCATCCAGTCCCTCAGCTCATCTGTATCCGGGTACTCTGTGGTGCATTCTGGGAACCACTCGACCTTCTGCGTGGCAGTGGGCTGGACACAAAACAGAGAAGAGACGTGTGTCGGACCGTGCTGCATGGTGATTCATTGAACACTTTACATAAAATGGATTGATTGATTGATTATTCAATAATAATTCATCATTTACACAAAATGCCACGGAAAATATTGCATGGTTATAATTTAGTTCTGTGTACCTCTGGTTCATCCCGCCAGTCGACATTGAGTTCCCCCTGGAAGCCCTGCAATGTGAGACCAAGACCCCTTCTCCCTCGCTGGGTAGAGGCTTCAATGATCTCTTTGCGTCCCTGGCCAAACTTTCCCAGGCCTTCACCCTCACGGAAACCCATCTTGGCCTAAAGGTGTAAAAGGAAGAGAATAAGGGAGTTAGACAAGACAGTGGAACACATGAAAACACGAAGATTCTGCAACCTATCGAGTGTTATTCGGGATTGCAATAAATTACCATGAGTTTCTGTGACACACTGTTGTACATAGTGAAGTTGCCGGGAGCCTGTGAGGGGTCAGCATCTTGATCTTCAAAGGACGATATGGAGGGCATGGAGAATCCTGGTCTGTGGTCCTCCTGGTCACTGAGCGAATCATTTTGACTGGAGTCTAAACAGACACACAGGTACAAACCATTCATGTAGGAACAGGAGCAGTTAGAGACACACCAAAGTAAACAGACAAACAACCTCAGCTATAACCATAACAGCTACTTTACTTAACGGTCTCCGATCATCATGCTCATCGAATCACTTTTTCAGCATTACAATCTTGTGCTGAACTGAGTTCTAAAATGAAACAAAACCAAGGTGTTAGGGTCTTCTCTGGGATTTGAAAATACTTTTAAACAAAGACCCTCGATAGAGGAATAAATATTCTTAGGGGGTAGTAAACGATTGCTCTACTGACTGACTTGAAGTAGCGCATCTGTCAAGTTAATGCATCTACCTTGTCTGGATAATTGTGACTCTTCATCTGAGCTGGTGTCATCACAAAGCCTCTTTTTCTCCTGTAGTGCTGTCGACGCTGCTTCAGCTCTTCTCTTCATCATGGCTGAAACAGAACAGGATAAGATACTCGTATCAACACACAGGGGCTACAGGAGAAAACGAAGGACTGACAGGGATAGCCAACCATGGATTAAGGTCATTTTAAACAGAATCTCGCTCCATGTACATGTCTAGATAACCACAAAGGCGGACTAAACCACAACTGTGGGTATGCCAATGCTTGTATAAGAGGCAGCCAAAAGCATTGTGATGGATAGTACTGCAATAAGTCCATTTGCTGATTAATGGATACCACATTCATTTGACATTGTTTGACCTGTGCCAATAAAAAGAACTGCTGAGAATGAAACTAATGGTTAGTTATAGTTGTAAAGGCTGCCTGATGCATGATTAGCATCGACCAGCATGTTCAACCATCAACAGACTGCATATGAATATGAATAAAGACAAACACAAATATTCTGCTCTGAACTCATTAACGTTTGGTGCAAAAAAAAAGGGTGCAAACTTTGTTCTTTGCTGGTTTCTGTGGGCGAACGAATTGAAAGAAATGTATAAATATAAAATCACACTATGTATTTTGATGATGCAACGCAGGTAAAAGCAGCACTTCCATCAAAAACACATTACGATCATATAAAAGTGTTATCTTGGTACATCCTGCGTATCTCACTCAGTGCTACCGGAGTTAGCGCCTTATGTATTCAAATCAGATAAAAAAGGCGCAAACTCAGGGTAGTCAACATCACACATAACACACGTTTTTATCATCTTGGCTGACAGTCATAAAGTTACAATAAATGCCCTGCGGACACGAGCAGGTACCTCTGCGGGTTTGTTGTAGTCAGCAGCAGGCAGCTATCAAAGTTTGGTAAAGTCGGCCATGTCACTCTCCAACACGGACTAACGCAGGAAAACACCGCCTTAGTAAACAGGCTCGTCTGGTTGGTGTTAGTGTTCTCGGTGTTTTCTGTGAAACGAAACTGCGCAGCTGTAGCAGCTTTAGCTTGTAGCTAACTAAATTAGCCAGCTAGTTGTTGTTGTTTTTCTTGTTTACCAGCGCGAAAAGAAACACTTCGCTTCTTCTGAGTCGAAACAGCAGCGACAAAACGTTAAATCCGCGTACGTTTCGAGGTTTCGCAGTTGGATTTGTAGTTGCATGGAAACCTTTGGTAAAATACGTAGTTTATTGAAGTTTACATGAGCGCGCGTTTTGTTTTTTTCACAGACATCAAGGGTCCTTCCCTTTCTGACGACGCGCAGTGATGATGCGTGTCGCGTAGGCGCTGTCTATTCACGTGCCTGTGTGTTTTTGTTGTTATTATTTTATTTTTCTGTTTCATCTTTTGCACTTGTTTATTGTCATCGGGGAACCTCGCTTTGATTACTTTTCAAAATTTTGGATCATGATAAGTTATATACAAGTGCAATGTTACACCTGAATGTTGTTGGTGAAATGTTGACATAAAGAAGAAAACGTGCAAGAAGGAATAATAACTTCCTTGTTCACCTTATTCATATGAAACTATTGCACGCAAGTGGCAAAGTACAAACATTTTGCAGACCCTCCTTACACAGTAACAACACAGTGCCTCTTCTGCAGTTGGGTTGAGAAATCAGGTGCATATGTGAGTAGTTTAATGACCAGTTTATATTTTATATTTTCAGTCCCAAAAGTTGGAAAAAACAATAATAACAACAAGTGGAAACTAAGACTTAAACTGGCCTGGATAAGATCCACAATTATTATGGGAAAATGGCAAATTCACGTTTTTTGTGGGTACAGAAACGTTTTATTTTATATTCCATTTAAAAATAAGATGAGTTGCGACCTATTTACATCAAACTTTAATTGCATTGTTTTTTCTAATGTGTGATTCGATTTTCCTTTAATCAGTGTTGCATGTCAGTTACATTGGACTAATCTGTTCTTGGCATGTAAGTTAAGGGATCCTGAGCTGTCCTTTAAAACAATTAGGCTAATTCCAATAGTGCTTTACAGAGGATTCGGTAAATAGCCCTCTCTGCTTTCCTGTGAGAAGGAAAGGCACTGACATACATGTCAGCACAACCCTTTTGGCTCCAGACTGTCTGCACATTGAGAGAATATCATTTTTCTCCCACAGGCTATAATGATAATAATACTATTTTCTGTGTATTTTCAAAAGGTCAGCGCTGAGCCATTCTTGATGCAGCTTGAAGTAAACCTGTCAGTGCTTTGCATGCCTTCGTTGATGAGTCTGTGAAATCGTTATTGGAAGAAAAACTTAACTTGAGAAAGCCCTCAAGCTCTGATTCCTGACATTTTTCAGAACACTGGGCAAAAATATTGTAATCTATGTTCGAGGGCGGGTCTGACTTCTTCAGGATGCTGGCTTCATTGACACATTTTTATAGTGCCTTGTAATTGTAACGCAAATTGTGTTGACAAAGAACACGTCTATTCATTCTTGTGAGATTATTAAAGTTATGCTGAAAAGATGTACTTTAAAATACACTTTTGTTTTAAGATTAGAAATATATACATATACAAAATATAAATACAACGGTGAGAACATAAAACATCGAAAAACAAAGGTCAGGTAATTCGGAGTCTTGGAGAGATGTGAATGTCAGAAAATATGTTAGCCCAGAAGAAGTGGCAGCCTGTGTAGGGAGTTTTTTTTTTACCCAATGCATGCTGGGATAGGCAGCAGCCCCCCCCCCTTCCATGATGCTGAGGAGGAATCAAACATTTCTAGATTGATTATGGGTGATATAAACATAACATCTGGTCCTCATGTCCACAGCATGTGTGGCTAGCTTTTGCTATGCCTATAGACACCCGGCTAGCACCCATTGTTGCAGTAGGATTTGCCTTTTAATTGTACCTAATTGTTAACCTGCCTCTCTGTGACCCGAGCAGACGTCATGACAGCGTTGTTTTGTCCTCCGTTGATGGGGCTCTTCCACACATAATTGGTCCCCAATGGATTTAGAGCATCGCAAGGTATATTAATCCACTGCAACTCCGGTTGCTCTGCTAATCCACCACTGACAAACGCACATACACAAAGACACAAACGCACCCTACCACCATGTGACCAGCTTATGCAATGAAGCCAAGGCTTTATATACCACCAATAAGGACCGGTGTCTCTTCGAGGGAGATCGTCACACTGCAGCCGTGTGTCTCTGAGCAAGGCAGCGAGGAGGGTCTCAGCCCGGTGGAGAAGACGGAGGCCGGGGAGACACAGAGGGCTCCCCAGTGATAAAGTTGCTGAGCAGACGGTCCTGAGGGCCGGTGGCAGAGGGGTCTCTCGCGGTCTCACCTGTGAAGGGCTTTGAGAGAAGGACTACGATGTTTTTCCGCATCCCTCGACTGACCCCTGGATATATAAGATACCTCCAGGTGCGTAACATGCTTTAGGGTTTAGATTTAGGTTAATGATTAGACCTGGACATCATGGGACGTCTGCAGCGGCGTAACAGTAGAGCGCCTCTAAAAACAAACAACTGTTGAGATCTAGAGCCTCGTCTCTTCTTTAATCCATTAAAAAAGTTTAATTGTTTGAGTTAAACCTTCTTGTTCATACCTAAAAGAAAAAGGTCAATACGAATAGAAAATAAGATTTGTATTAAATGGTCACTTTGCTGCTGTGAAAGCTCATTTTAAACCAACGCCCCTGCCTGACTCATCACTGTACACAAAGTGCACATTTGTGCTTGTGCCATGGCAGGATTTAGAATAGAGGATTACAGCAGCCTGTCTTTGAATGGATTTGAATCAGAGATGCCTTAGCTCCACAGGGTCAGATAAATGCCCTCTAATTGGATCACCACAGGAATGGCATGAGATCCATGTTCCCATTGACCCTGCGTGTCTTTTCCGAGACCTGCAACTGGATTTAGGAACCTACAGTGTGGCTCAAACTTCTGAGATGACCCCAAACCGGCACAGGACTGATACACAGGAGGGGATGACTGTATGAGGCTGAACATATATTGAAAGTTGACAAAATGGAGACGCTAGCACGTCTCTTCCCTTATGGTAAGACCATCGCTGGGATGAGGCAGGTGTGTGACCAGGGTCACCTCTTTAAGGACTCGACCGCAGCCCGAGCCAGGAGGAACGCCGCTGGCACGCTGCCTTGGTCATCATCGTCCCCGGCGATGTTCGTGCCCGGCGGTGGTTGTCGTGACTACACCGGTGGTGACCCCTGCTCTCTCTTTCAGACTCAGGCAGCCCAGACTGTGCTGCAGAGCCGCGAGGGCCTCGCCATGCCACGCATGGCCTTCCTGCTGGGTCTCATGGGGATCGGCATGTCCGGCTACAGCTCCCGCCAGCTCACGCTGAACTACAAGCCTTCGAGTCACCTCTTTAGATGAGCTGGATGGAGAACACACACACACACATACACACACACACACACACACACACACACACACACACACACACACACACACACACCTTTCATATAAAGTTAAAGTTTAACATTTGGGAAATATGCTAATTCAGGCTGTTTCTTGGCTCCAGCAGAGACTCCTCCATGTGAGTTATTCTAACCCTTTCTCTGTGTTTCGAGTCTTCTTGCTAATCAGCTGCTGGCTGGATGCCTATTTATCCATCTCATCAAGAAAGCAAATGAATGTATTTCCCAAAATGTGAAACTATTCCTTTAAAGGCAACATGAAAAGACTAACGAGATTCAGGGCATGATGCTACCAGGTTTTATGTTTCTGTTTTGGGTTTTTTCCCTGTGCATTATTACTAATAATCCCCTCTGTGTGGTTCAAGTTCAGTATCATCCTGGTTCGGGAACTAATTATGATTTTGTTGCGTTTGAGATGAAAAGATTGTTGCCTTAAGGCTCCATTTGTGCAGTAAATAATAAAAGCAAACCCTCCTTATTTAAAACAGACCATCCTTTTAAGTAAAGTGCAGTTTTTTCTTCTAATCTATGCAGTTGAACAGAAAGGCAGCTTTTGATATTTCTGATGACCTCGGTTGATGTTATACTTGAACCATAATCCCTCCCCATGTCCCGTGCCTTATCATGGGAGTATTCAGTCAGAATTTTCCATTTCAAATTTTTTTTTCAAACACGTCAATGCTCTTCAAAGCACTGAATCTCTTCCAAAGTTAGTCCGTTAATCACCATTACTTTTCCCTTCATTTTGGCAATTTCCATGATGTAACACAGAGCTCCCGGGTCCCTGCCCTTTCAGAGCGATGACATCAGCAGCAGCTTCATCTCAGAGAATCGAGCCATTTATATTTCAGTTTGATTTCCCTCTTGATTCTGGAGTTGACAGTTTGAAATTTGGTCTTTTGATATCTCGCTCCGTTGTGTGTACGTGTCAAAATATCAGAGGAAAACGTAAGGAATTGCTCTCAAATCCTGTAACTGCACAGAGAAAGTACTCCAAAAACGGAAACATGAAAACTGTGTGACCCTTCGATGTGTGACCAATGCTACTTTGCACTTTTTTTCTTTGTACATATCTTGTGCATAATCGTGTACGTATCACTCTGATGCTGAATGAGATTCGTAGAATATGACGTTGGGTGCTACCGGCCTGTGTTGTGAGCCGGACTGGGCGACATCTAGCTGGATTGACACACATGCTGTGTTGTTGTCAGGCAGAGGAACCAGGACAGCCACCCTGGATCCCACCTGTACCAACGCGTCAAACCACCCGGACCTCTCCCTGTTGCACACCTAATCGTCAGACGAGATGAACGTAGATGAATGACCACTACGGTCTCTTAACCTTTTTTTTTTTTTTTTTTGGCCGTGTATTTCTTGTGCAGAACGCTTTGTAATGAAAACAAATATGACTTTGACAGCATATGAATGTGTCACCGACGTGATATTGTGATTGTAAAGATGATTGTGTGTCGTATAAGAGAGATGTTACGTCCGTAGTTTGAATAAGGTTAGCATGTTAACGGGTCATAAGGTGTTGTGGGATGATACAGTGATCCCTCACAGATCCTCTTAGGATACGAAAAGACATGTCTTTTTTAGACCAGCTTGTACTAACATGTGAGAGGGGTCACTAACCTTGAAATCGAGACACGTAATAGTGTGACAAAGCTAGAGGTGGGCTTGTTTATGTCTAATTGTATTATTTTGTTGCTGTGGTGTTGTTTATTATTATGTTAATAGCCAGTTTTGCTTGTTTTTTTTTTGCTTTTTGTCTGTTGATAGTGCTCATGGTGGTTCAGAGGTATAAAATGTCTCAAACACCACTTTAAAGGACAATGAGTTTGTGTTGAAATCTACCTTACAGTTGTGTATATTTACCCTAATCAGGAGTTTGTGCTGTGAATTAGTTACAGGTCATTTTGACCTCATATTGCATCATTATACAGATGATTCATACATATGACTTGATTGTTTCTTTTTTGTTGTGTTTATTATTTAGATTTGCCTGATTGACGTGAAGCATTACAAATGCATAAGAAAGCACCTTTGAACTTGCATTATTATTTTTTATTATTTAATCGCTGTATATGCAAGAATAAATCAGAAGGATTGGAAACAATTGGGCAGCTTTGGTGTGTGTGTGTGTGTGTGTGTGTGTGTGTGTGTGTGTGTGTGTGTGTCCTGTGACTTTCTGAAGAACACTGTGCAGACAAAAGATGAATACTTCCTCCACGCGCTAGATGTCAGCATTTTCAGCCGTTTTCTCAGCTGAGGCAACAATTCTGTGAGCTTTGCTTCTCCATCCTCCATTAGGGAGCGCACATGGGCCTAATATAGATCTGACTGACCATAACAAAAACAGTGGCAATTGATCATTTAATTAAATATTTTATAAACTTCACTGCAATCATTTTGAGCATCAACGTTGCTCTAAGAGATGCTTCAGTGATACAAGAACGAGGTTTTTACATTTGTGTCTCACTGAGGTTTATAGATTGATAAGCAGCCTCTTGCTGATTCACCCTCTCTCGCTAAGGCAGGCTGACCCGCCCGCCCGACAGTCACCTCGGGTGTTGCTAGTTAGCTGCTAACTGAAGTCATGCTCGAGGCGAAGACACAGAGGTCTGACCCAGTTATCTAAGCTGCTTTGGGAAAGAAGCCCAAATCAGTAGGATGGTCAGGGTTGCAGTTGTGCTACTCTGGATTTAACGAGGGGGGGGGGGCGGAGCTACCAACACCTATACAGTGATTAACGTGGGTTTGACCACAGAATTGGAAATGCTGAAATCATCACTGTTGTTGTCGGAAGCCTTTTCATCCGGGGACACACACCTGTTCGTCTAGTTATCATCAGGCTGCCAGCCTCGGGGAGGCAGGGAGTCAATTTCTCCCTCTCCAGCACTCTCTCTCTGTCTCACACACACACACACACACACAGACACACACACACACACACACACACACACACACACACACAGAAGTCCATTGTATGTCTGTTTCAGCGTCTTTTCCTCAGGAGGCTCTTGTTACCGCCTCTTACGACCAACAACAAAGAGGTGAATGTCTTTGCCACAACAGAGATGGATGAGAACGAGCGAAGGGCATCCACAGGGTCTTATAAACATTTAAAGGCTGTGTGTGTGTGTGTGTGTGTGTGTGTGTGTGTGTGTGTGTGTGTGTGTGTGTGTGTGTGTCCATATGCTTATTCTGATCTTACAGTATTCCTGTATCCAATGAGAGAAAATACCTAGAGAAGCCTGATATGATGTACGACTGGGCCTCAGGTGAATCAGGAAAATTAAGTAAAGAAAAATGAGACTTAAATATTTACAGACGGGAGTGTGTGGAAAACTTAACAAAGAGCCACAGCATAACAAAGTAACTGTTGCAGAAAAGTCTTCAAAAAGTGAAATACTTTGATGAGTAGATTTAGCTTTTAATTCAAGTAAAATGATCTGTTATTAGGCCTACTCTTGCCAAGATATGGACATAGAAATGTAATTTTCATTCAACAATATTACGATAATTTTAATATGTTTTGTGTGTTTATATATACGGTATTTAACTGTATATATTTTGTCTTTCTCTCTACCAACACACCAACATGAACACATGCAAACACATGGTGTGTCATGATTAAGCACAATTCCTTTTTTAGCCTGTGGGATTTGTCTGTTGGTGTGTGACCGTCTGTGTGTGTGTGTGTGTGTGTGTGTGTCTGACCTCGGTGATGCAGCACATTCTTCCTTCCTCTACAGCGGAAAAGCTTAGCCTTGTTTTAAATGTGTCCTCTACCTTGAGCTCATTATAACGCCTCTCGCATGCAGGAGTTGACTTTTTTCCCCTGTCCCCTTCCATGCTATCACACACACACACACACACACACACGCACACACACACCTAAATATGATATTAGCCACTGTGTTGGGCAGGTGTGTGGGTGCGTGATGTTACCTGGCAGCTTGCTACCAAACACAAGGAGGTGTGTATATTAAGACACATCCAATCTATTTTAGGTCTGCTGGGCAGAATTGATGAGGTGTGACTGAAAATTACCTTGTTGTGAATGGACTTAATGAGCCGATTACAAGTCTTTGATAATGCTTCTTTTTTTTTTGTCCTTTTCCAAGTCTAAACACTGAGGTGTACCATGTGTCTAAAAGACATACAGCTCTTATGCATGATTGCCTGAGGTAGCAATGGAAATAACTCTGAAGTCATATTTACTTCAAAGCTCAACATGAATGAAAGAGCACATCCTCTAATTCTGGTGATAAAGCTCCACTGATGACTCAGCACTTCAAACTCACAGGTTCAAGACCCCCCAAGTTGTACTACTACTTGTCCACCACCTAAACACCGCCGTTTCTTTCTCATATTTTCTGACAGTTGGCAAGAAAAGAGAGAAACATGACCATTTTAAATTTAGCCAGAACCATTTTGAACTCACTGAAAAGTTGTTTTTTTTCAAATGTGGGCCATTTATTATTGCAGTACCATGTTTTTTATAACAAGCTGCCCACTTCATAAATTACTCTGAACCTTTTTTTCTGACCTGGATATATATTATTGCAGATGTCTAACTAAGATATAGACAAACCTTGAATTCAGTTTCAAACAAAATATGCTCATATAAATGCTCACATTAAAGCATCTTTAATAAAACGGATGCACACCAAAGATAAACATAAGACAGTAAACTGAATTCTATAAAGCAGCTTTGTGTCACTGTTTGGATACCAACTGTCCATTAAAGCTACACCAGAAGAGTGTGTGTGTGAGGAACATCTTTGAGAGTTGGCCTGTGAACACAGTTAAAGCTTTAATCTCTGTTCTTGGCTAACAGGTTCTGACGTGGCCCCGTGGGTTTGTGCAGGAGAACCCGTGACCCGTGAATCTCATCAGATAGATTTGAGACATGGTTAATCTCGGCTGGGTCCTTCCTTTAGCTGAGTAACCGCATCAGGGCTGAACGCTTTGTGGAAAAAAGGTCTCTGTTCGGATAATTATGTCCATATAGTGATGGACGATAAATACAAAGTGTCATATATATAGTTATGTAACATGATAAGACCTCATTGTCTTAATTTGCTACAGTAAAATAAAGAGACATTTGTTTTTACAAGGGGGTTACTTTTGTTTAATTCAATCTGGAACAAATGCTTTTTTTGGCCACTTGTGGGCAGAGTAAACGTGTTAAATACAACAAAACAACAGTTTTATTGACATGTCCAGCTATTATGGAGCAACATTATCATTCATTTGGAGTCATTGGAATGGTTTCTGTCCACCTGATGAATAGGCAGTGGCTCAAAAGGTGGGGTGCAAATATGCGGCGCATAGGATCGCCGCACCAGAGGGGGCGCCAAAGCGATGGGGGAAAAATGTTTTATTTTCTATATAAAGCTGCTGTTGTGCATTTCTAAATCATTTCGAGCTCCTTAATGTTACATAGAGTTGGAATTGGCCACAATTGTTGCTATATACCCCTCTTACACTGGGTAGATGCGCAACTGCCCTAACCCCAAACCCAACCCTAAACATAACCCCAAACCCAACCCTAACCCTAAACATAAACCTAAGCCTAACCCTTATTGCCTGGTGATATCTGGTCAAACAAATCCCCAACCTGTTGCTTTGGCTGGTTGGTATTCTGAAAAACATATGTTATAGCTATATGGTTTATACACTGTCTATATTACAGGCTCCAATAACGTGATTGGCTTCAACCAGGGCAACTGTAAATAACCACTGTAGAGATACTGGGGGAATTCACATCCAGGAAAGGCTCTCGAATGGACGGTTGAGCCAATGCTGACCCCAGAGGTCAAAGGTCACTGATTGACGGGTGACAGACACATCTTAACAGACTTGTGTCAGCTGGGACCGGTGAAGAGCTCACACCAAACCATACAAAAGCAATAAATCATGAACACTACTGAACAAGATCCTTGTGGCACAAAGACACACACAGTCACACAGGAGTCTGCTGATTTGACTGTATAATGTGGACATTGAAATGGGAATTTAAGAACCTTTGAATCAGGTGAGGGGTCTTAACCGGAGCTAAACTGTGGTTATTTTGAGAGGCCAGCCCACCAGCATAATGTGTCATTTGTTCCCCCGACTTCAGAGGTCTTAGAGAGAGAGAGAGAGAGAGAGAGAGAGAGAGAGAGAGAGAGAGAGAGAGAGAGAGAGAGAGAGAGAGATTTAGTGAAATACATAACCATAGTCCTATTTTATGTTTGCATTACTTGTTTCTACTCCAAACGGGTGAAAAAACAGAGTATCTTGCAGACATTACTGTACTACAGAGCTCCGGGTTTTACTTTATTATACAAACAGTCTTTGTTTATAGTAAATATGAGATTGACGGTTTAAAAAGACAAGATTACAGTATAAAATCCAGTTGTTTTGATGTCAAGGACTCCAAGAACTGATTTAGCTCCTGAAAGCTGAAAGGATTTGGGAGAAAACAGTGGAGAGAGGAGACCGTGAACAAAATAAATCATCTTAATACTTCCACATCTTGTTTGATTATGATATTGTTTCCTTTTTTTTTGTGACACGTGCGTCTTTCTGAAACAAACAAACCTTGGTTTAAAAGTCAGAAATACACATTGTACTATTCTATTAGTAGTCTTTACATCACTGCATTTATATGAAGGATATAGTTACGTGTGGATCAAGATTTAAAAAAAATTCTTCATATTATGAATAATTTAAGGGGTTCGAATGAGCTCCACCAGCAGCAACATTAAAATACTGCTGACATCTTTACACAATAATGATATTTAATAATAATAATAATGCAATCATAGCTTATATAATAATAGAATATTGACATTCTGCTGCATTTAAGTACTTATTTTCTGCTGACAATGCTTCTACTCACATTTACTTTTATTTAAGGAATATTTGACTTTAACGTTTTACTGCAGAATACATCATTCAAACAGAAAAAAATACACCAAATTATCTATTTATGCCATTTGGCTCCCAGGTGTCAGACAACAGCGACCAAATATGCCTTCCTCCAGTCATTCAGAATATGAAAGGGTGACAAAGTTTGCACCTCCTTCCTCCCTCCACCATGGCAACTTCAAGGGGGGGCTATATGGGAGGAGCGACGGTCTGGGGTCCAGGTGGTCCAGCTTGCGTAAAAACGGACCAAACACACGCCAAACACTTAAATAGCGAGAGCGTCATGAAAACAAACCTCGATGCTTTGCAGCTCCTGGAACTTCTGTGAATGAATAAGCTGCGTTTCAGAGGAAGCCCGTAGAAATAACCAAAACGAGCGGAACGCGCTTCGGTGGTGCGTCTCTCTCTCTCTCTCTCTCTCTCTCTCTCTCTCTCTCTCTCTCTCTCTCTCTCTCTCTCTCTCGGACAAATCGAGGAGCGAGCAGTTCAGGGTGAGCTGCAAAAAAAAACAAAGAAGGATCAAGACGGCTCGTTTTCAGCGACAAGTGGAGATATGTTCAAGAAAAGCAAGAGTAAAGTGCTGGTGGATTATGCGTCCGAGGAAGACGACGTGTCCTGGCACCATCATCACTCCTACAAGGTAACGGATGGGAACTCAAACAATGACAGTCGACCTTTCTTTCCTCAAACAAACAGGGTTAAAAGAGCAGAGTGATTATGTAACTCTAGTTATCCTGTTTAACACTCATCGTTTCAGGATTCTAAACTCAAAAAACACGACATGTCTGTTTCCATCAAGTGTGTTAAATGATTGGTGAAGGATTTGTTGAGATGGTTGATTTACAGTGGATCAAAAGTAAATAAAAAGTAAATTAATCCATTCAAAACTACACCCAGTATAATAATTAAGAAGACAATAGATTGCTTAAACTTTCTTAAAAGTGACCAAATACACATCAGGATGTCAAACTGAGATAGTGGAGCAGAGGGAGGAAGAGGAGGAGGAAGAGAAGGAGGAAGAGGAGGTCAAGTGCTCAGACTCCTGTCAGGCCAGCTGAGGAAGAGTGACAGAAAATGCTGAGGTTGAAGAAGAGGAAGCCCATCGTCTCCCCAGAAAGAATCAAATAACACATTTTACATGGGGACTGCAAAACTGTGAAGAAATATATAAATCTGATATTTAAAGGGGCAGTTCATCCCGAAATAAAAAAATTGGAGATACCTTCCACTAAGCAGTAATCCTTCTCTTCAATGCAACTTCTTTCTTTCAACAGTAGTTCCTCCATGAAACTGCTCACAACAAAGTCCGTGGATTATTTTGTGGATTATCGTGATTTCTGGAGACATTGCTGTTGAGATTATCACATGTATTTGAACTGTCCCTTTAATTGGAAACCATCACTTATGTTCTTCATTTGTTATTTATGTAAAATAATAGTGGCACAATGAGAGAAAATATGAACAACATTAAACCATCATTATGGAACAGGAATAACGTTTAAAGCACAGTAGAAGTACTTTGAGAAAAATACGCGTCAATTTTGAATCTATTTGTTTCCTAAAGCTGAGATATGCACACGCATGGACCCATAAAGGTCATGTACACATGTGTCATGTAGTAGGCAATTGGGAAGATCAACCAACACGGCTTCCCAGCATTTCTCATCTGTTGATGTGACGATGTCGAGATCTGTGACCCCCTCGGCTGCGTTTTATTGGCCGTTCTTAACTGTCATCCTGGGAACCGACGCATGTGGCCCTTCACCTCCGAGGAGCTGCCCGGAGTTCAGCCGGTGATCCGTCTCCAGTGGTCACCAGAAGTGCTCTGGACGATAAGGGCTGATCTGAGGTCGGAGAAGCCACTCCTCCTCAGAATTCCTGGGAAGAGTCATCGGGGAGGTCTCTTCGAGTCGCCATGGCGATTAAGTGCACGCAGGGGTCAGGGGGTCGGATCATAAAATGTTATAAACGCAGTGAAGAAGGCAGATCCAGCCCGGCAGGGATTCAGGACGGAGGGTTATGAAGACACAGTCTGGACCTGCAGGCTCTTCACTTATTCAAATCTGACAGCGGGAGAAGCAGACCAGGCGAGGTAGATCACGTGGATGATCTGTGCGTCACGATCGCATCGCAAGAATATCTCAGCCTGTTTTTAAATTCTTCCAGAGTCACCGTAAAAAGGACATCTGGGAGAATAATGATTATTTTCAATATCTCCCCGTTATTTTCTTGGCTCGTCGGTGATTAGTTTGGTCTGTAACATGTCAGGAGAAGGTGCCGAGTACTCGTTACGACTTCCCAGAATGCAAGTTCACATGTTCATTCTTTCAGTCTATGAGCAGCAAACATGTTGAAATCAGACAAATGTCTCTCAGCAAAGTCCAGACTCTTCTCTGTTCTGGTTCCTCAGTGGTGGAAGGAACTCCCGACCAATGTCAGGACAGCAGAGTCACTGCCATCTTCTGAAAAAAGACTCAAGACTCACCTGTTCTTTACCTCGACTCTGCACAGCATGACCCACTAACACCCCCCCCCCTCAAAAATGCACTTCTATGTTCTTACCTGTAGTAGTATCATAGCACTGTTGTTCTTAAAGTATCTGAACAACTACTACTTTACTCAGACGAAGACCTAACACTTGTTTCTATTTTTTCGCTCTTACTTTATCGGCAATGATATGTTGTGGTTTCTTTCGCTTTGGACAAAAGTGTCTGATTAATGAACGATTCATTGATTGTCAAAAATTGTTTGAATTCTGATGAAGTAATACACTCAGGACAACCAGAGTCCAGTCTGTTGACTCCTGGACATCAACGCCGGTATATTTTCTGTAATCTGTGCTTCACGGCGGAGCGTTCTCCGTGTCGTGCCGGTCCAATGAGTTGTAACCGTACACAGACAGATGCAGACAGAGACCAGCCGATAGAGACAGACGAGTATTAAAGGGATAATACGTCCACAGACCCACAGAGGAGACGAGGGAGAGCATAAAGGGGGAAATTAATATCTGTCCTCCCTCTGTGGCGCTGCAGGGCGACTACAGCACAGGCCCTGTGCCGCAGCATGCTTTCACTCCCGATTGAAGTTCAACAGGCTGCGAGAGGCAGCTGTGAGCTCTCAGGAGGAGTACGTGTTTGTCTTTGGCTTAACGCTGTAACGACACCTGAACACTGTGACAACACCACGCTAATGCCACCGCCGCCGCCGTCGTGGCCCTCTTTGTGAAGTGGGATCACGAGAGCACACATATGAGCAAAAAAAACTTCAGACGGACCTCACGTGCAAGTCGTTAGTGGCAAAGAAGAAGGAAATGTGAAGCTGAATGGATCATCTGTTCAAGAGGGTTGGGATTACAATCTGCACGTTTTGATCTCAGCTCAAATCAAATCACCATGAAGTAAAAATGAGGGTTTGTCTGAAGGGTTTTTACTGCGATGGTTTGACAAAAATGCGATTAGAGATCTAGACCAGAAGGTTAATGCCACTCTTATATCTGAAGGTTTGTGGTTTCTGTTTGTTGTCCGTGTAGTATTGACTAATGGGCTGTAATATTGACTACTGGGGTGAGGGGAATAGAGCAGGTTGCTTTTTAATTGGAGAATCGCTCCACATGGTGAAGTATACTAAAGATTCTGAACTTCAAATTGCTAGAACTAGACTAGAAAGGCGCTACGTAAATGCAGGCTTTGGTTGGATGTGTGTAAACCGTGTGTGGAGAACACAACGCGTTGGCCGAAATGGGATTTTTATCTGTTTGCAATGAGCTTTTAAACTGGCTGCTTGTGAAACAATCGGGTCGTACATGTCGTCTCTTGACTCCAGCTCCTGTCTCCTGTAATGAGAGTGTAAAACCACTCACAGAATAGGATTTCTTGGACTTGGATCCAAGAATATATATGAATATAGCCCATTAGATGGCTTGGCTAACCATCTCCTGGCTGCATATTTAGTGTACAATATTCTCATCCATCTCTCTTAGCCTAACCTAACCCTCATTTAGCTTATTGTTTGATGAAATACAGCAGCTCTGTCCTCAGAGAGTGTGGCGTGTTGTTAGTGTGCAAACTACTCCGGGTGCTTTGGGATTTAAATTCACTGTGCGTCTTTATTGCCTAGTAATCTGGCTTTTTTTAAACACAACACTGGGGAAACATTTACACACAGACTCAAAGAAGGAAAGAGAGGCAGACGGAGAAAAAAAATGGCCCCCTAAAGTGTGAAAGCAGAACTTTCTGTTGTGAGGCTTTCTCTCCCTGAAACACTCCTGCCTCCCTCTGAGCCCAACCTCCCCCCCCCTCCTCTCTCAGATGTTAGAACTTCTTAGAGCTTTGATCAATTTACAGGAATTCTGGCTCCAAAGCAGTAATCTCAGGCTCAGCTGCACATCTAATGACTTCTTGCCGCCCCGTTCTCATGATTTAATGTTTTTAAGTCTTTTTGGAGCACGTCCAAGTCAAGTCATAGGTCTCGACAGGCAAAGCACAAGTCACAGACGACGGTAAACACCAGTCAAAATGGATTTCTAAGATTTAAAAACATTCTTGATGAATGTGCGTTATCTTATTTATGACTTGATGGATTATATTAAAGGATAAACTATAAGACTTAAATATTATGGAGTTGCATGACAACCCTCACCCCCCATACAGGTTGTGTTATTAGATTTTTTTATTTTCTGCTTGGCCCTCTGCACAGAATTAATCCATCCACATTTTGCAGTAATCATAATCTGCCAAGTTAAAAAAAAAGGAGATATTTACGTGATTATGGGCCAGATTGTTCACTTTGTGTTTTTTGGCCGACCTGAAGTCTTATTTACTTTCTGTTTGTTTTTCTTATTCAGTTTCAGGGATTATATTGGGCTCAACTTTGAGACTTGTTTTGTTTTCAAGTGTCAAGTCTTAAGGGAGTCAATTCTCCGTAATTCAGTTAACTTCATTGTCATTCTTCTTGTGCACGACAAAAGACACGCTGGTGTGACTTCCCATGAAAAGCAGAACAATTGAATTAAAAAAAGAAGGCAGCTGTAATAAAAAAAAAAAAGTATATAATAAGTAACAGTGCAAGTTCTCTTTGCGAGAAAGTATTTCAAGATGCAGGATGATAACAGTGCACACTGTGATTTACACTGTTAACACATTGTGAAGTCTCACTGCAGTTAAGTGCACAAAGGACATATGGAAAAAATGCAGACTGAAGCACAATGGAGCCAAAATAGCTCCACTTATACACCCAAATATTGTCATGTACTGCGGGGTGAAAGGTCACGGATTTATAGTTTCAGTCTTTTGTTTGGGTCTGCCCTCTGACTTCGGTGGCTTCCCCTCATCCTTCCCAGTCCTCGATCCCTCCATCTCCTTCAAACACCGTGTTTATGTTACACCTCTGAATATGGTTGCCCTCCGTCTACAGGAAAGCATGCTCACACACACACACACACACACACACACACACACACACACACACATTGCGGATGGTGTGTGTTTGTGTTTGGGGGGGTATGCAATTTGTGTTAACTCACTGCTGGTGTGTGTGTGTGTGTGTGTGTGTGCCACCCAGGACAAAGACATAGAAGGAGAGGAAGAGGAGGAGGAAGCTGTCACTGCAGTATCGAAGGTAAACAGCACAACTTTTGGACGTTACACAGACACAAACAAAACTATTTGCCTCCAAACTCAATTTACACGGTTGCCCCCTAAAGATATGCACTCATTCAACAGGCTCTTATCTTCCTAAACACTGACTGCACACGCACACACATCGCACTTCTGACGTCACTCTCGTGGTTGTGTAACCCTCAAAAGAATCAGTTGTATGTCACCAAACCCCCCCCCCCTTAGTCTATTAGTCGACTTATTGATCGGTCTTTTGTCAATGAAGATGATTGTTAGAAAACTTCTGGTAAATCGGATTTTTGTGGAACTGAAAACTCTGTTTCATAGATCTAATCAATTAGTGGATGAAATCAGGTTTAGTTGACTAAGGGTTTCTTTGCTCCAGGACGGCTCCTATCCTTTGATTAACTCAATACCCCCAATGCACTCACTCACACGGGGACCTTCCCCCCGTCAGATGACCACAAAGTGTTTCACGGTGCAGCTCGAGGAAAAAGCAGGAAGGTCAGAGGACTGCTCTGTTTATCTGTAAACACACCGGCTTTTCAGCTGTCGTCCCCTGCTTTATCCCCAACCTTATCACTGGAAAATCATCTTGTTTGTCGTCATGGCGCATGCATGCGTTCTTGTTATTCTAATCCTAAAACCCACAGTGTGGAAGTGTGGAGTGGATACTGTTGTATCAGGCTTAGATTTAAAGGAGCGACGTTCGGAGCATTAATATAGCAGCATGCATAGTTGCCATGTAAAGATATAGAGGAATAACCTGAAGCAACCTTGAATCTCCCCAGCTTCAGCTAGCTTCTACTTGCTTTGTGAACAGCTGTGCATGTTTTCAGTGCATGTTTTTGCATGTGAGCCCCACTGGGTAATATATGGCCACCGCCCTGCTCTCGTATGGCGGTTACAGCTGATAACGCTGTTCCGACAGCATCATTGTGGAAGCGTAGCACCCACCCTTTGGTACCCCCCCTCAAGTAAACATGCTAAAACAAGCACGTTAGCCAGTTCGCACCGTTAGCTGCAAGCTGCTGGCTCAGCCGTCGCCACGATGAGGGCCAAATATGATTGGTTAGCTATTCTGCATGACAAATGTTCCTCGATGTGTACGTAAATACCTGTTATTAAAGGTTGCAAGTGATCGACAGTTAAGTTTAATACATTATTTGGCTCCTTAATGTGTTATTTTAGGGGATTTGTGTTAACGTAGCGCTGGGATAGACCGGCGACCTGTCCAGGGCGTTCCCCGCCGGCTGGTATTTGCAACTTTATCTGACATTATCTAACAATGTGTGTGTGTGTTTGTTTTCGTGTAAACCCCAAACACACACAATGTGACCAATGTGTCTCCAAACTCTGGCTGCCTTCCCCGCTGTATGCACAGCTACTGTAGGTGACTTGGTTCACGGGACATATTTCACAGCCTGTGGTGTTTGTGAGAACAGGGCTGGAGAAGGGAAGGAAATGCAGCATTCTTTCGAGGAGCTGGGCCTTTAGGATGGGAACAATCACCGTGGAAGAAAAACAAGGCTGAAAATAGCCTCAGACTCCTTTGACACCACGGACGGCTACAATTCTTCCACCTTCGGCTCTTTTATGCTCATATTAGGACAGACAAAGTAGAGTCCGGGGAAGTGGACATAACCTTTCACCGTAAAAGGCTGATTCCATTTCAGTTCTACAGCGTTGTATGTTTAAGTATGTGTTTATGTTACATTAAATTCTTCAAGCTGTACTTACAGAAACATTCTTGATTTCACTCTAAAAACAGGTATTTATTAAAGGACTTATTTCAGAGACATCTTGCCCTATATTACTATAAAACCACCACATGTCATTTTTAAACTTTGGTTTCTTTTAAAAGATTCAACGTTTTAACAGTGAGGTGAGGATAGAACTGCTGGTTGGTCATTTATCACAGAAAATACCAAGCAATTGCTGATCCCAGCAAATTCTCACTTTTGAGAATTTCTCTGTGACCTATAGTTAGAGTTTATAGACAAACAGATTAATTAATAATCATTGGATTCAGCATTAATACATAGTGTAGCATATAGCAGAGAAAGACAGGAAAAAGATGTCAAGCAACAAAGGCTGAGATGGATCAGAACCCATTAAAACAACATGCGGACCCATTAATACCTGAAGGCTTTCACATAACCTCCAGAAGCAACGGCTTGATTGCTGATAACCACAATTAGCAACATTTCCAAATCCAAGTGCCTCTTTAATCTCCCAGCTTCCATCTGTGCCGTATGGATGGAGGAATTCTGTCCAATAAGAGGCCTATTGTTCCTCCAGGCGTGGAGCTGTAGGTAAACGCTCCCCCACATGGCGAGCCTCAGTGAGCTGCTTGGTTTACCTACTTTTTGGCCCGGAGAGATTACGGGACACTGAGCTGCTTTGGATGTAGAGGCCCGGAGGTTAATGCTGAAGAGAATGGTGAATAGGCAGGCTTCTGTATGTGCACACATGCATGCATATACACAACTGGAATTTAGCTCATACACACACACACACACACTGATACACCCACTCTGTTTTGACATCTCTGGTTTCTGTTACTGCAAAAAAAACCTCCAACTGCAGCAAATCTGATCCACCGTTTCCACTTGATGGCACACAGGAAACAAGAAGCAGGAGTGAGGAGGGAGACAGAAATGGTGGAGACGGTGTTGAAATAGCGGAGATAAATATTTGGTAAATGTTCTTAAAGGTGATAAACTGACAGCGTTCTTGCCCTCAGGCATGTTCATGAGTGTGAGAGGTGAGACGAGGAGGATTTCCATTTATCAACAACGGTGCCCGTCTCCTTATGGCATACCGGAGTGAGCAAAGTGTGTACAAATCCATCAAATATCATTTTCAACACGAGAAGAAGATCAGGAGTGGGGTCATCTCCTGCGTGTGTGTGTGTGTGTGTGTGTGTGTGTGTGTGTGTGTTACGGTCTCGATCTCAGATCTGTGATTGTAATTGTGTTCCTGTTGAGCCGTTGACCACTTTCATGTTAGTTGTTTGCATCCTCATGAGAGAAACGTGTTTGTTTGTGTGCGTATCGGTGTTTCATGCATGCAGCGCTTTGAATTGAGCGTCTCCTGGATAGGTAAAACACAGAAACAAAAGGAGCGGTTCGGGCGGGGGGTTGTCGAGGTCAGGCATTCATCAGATAGCGCTGTAAAGCACTGGGAATGTTTTGACAACGGTAAAGCAAAGGCAGACATGGACGTAAGTAGGAGTGAACGTTATGGCCTTGGCAGTTGACATTGGGAATTCTTCCCAGGCACGGGGAGAAGTGGAGCCAAAACTTTGTTCCACAATCGAGGAGGAGGAGGAGGGCGGTATCTGCGCTGCAGAGGGCAGGCAGGGATCCTGATGTGACGGGGGAGACTGGGGGAGTTTCACAGGGAGTGGAGGGTCCTCCACTGGAATGCACCGTACCGCCAAGTCAATGCCATGCAAGCTCTTTTTCTTTGTATTTATACGTCCATAACGCAGGATTTGTAACTGTAAGGTTTGTGTCCAACAGCAACAAGAGTGTTGCCTGCAGTTGATTTGCTTTCTTGTCGAGAGGTTGGTAAATATGATAAATATGCAGCCTCTTGGGTAAGCTTGGCACAAAGACTGCTAGCCTTTCCAAAGGTAACAGAATCTGCTGACTAGTGAAGTAACATCCAGCAGGTGTGTCATATTCACACTTTATCTTTTTCAAACTATTTCCTTAAGCATGATTAGTGCTGCAGAAAAAAAGTCTGACTGCTAAAATGGGGGCTTAAAAATGGATGATGGATGTGTCGATGTTTTTGGTTTCAGTTAAGAAACAGAATTTCAAAAAAGTACACATCCATCACTCTTGCATGAGTTTTTTTTTTCCACAAATCCCTGTGAAGTTGACTTTGCAAAGTATAAATCACTCACAAATAGGCATCAGAGATAACATGCAACAGATGGGGGGGGGGGGGGGGGGGGGGGGGGTAATCATTCAAAATCAAAAATGCTCTCTTGCCGGTTTCTGTCAGGAGCCCAAGGTGAAGAAGATCATGTCCAAGAAAGAGCGGAGGGAGAAGAAGATGTTCTCCTCGAAAGACGACGAGCACTTCTTGTTGACCGAAGTCAAGCTGGCGGACCGCAGAGGGTGAGGACACACATAATATCTCATCTTATGTTGATGAAATTCACTGAACGTGTATGACTAGTTGCATCAGTTTCTTGTGGCAAAGCCGCACCTCCACACAACCACATTTTAGAAATTAGATCTAATTTATTCTACATCGCTTTTTCCCTCTATTATTATACCCAAACTAATAAACAGTACATCATTTCCATTCCATACAAAATATGAAGGTATATAAATCTAAAATCACCCCTTTTCATATGGTTATGCACACAGCTGTTTCCTGGGTCTGACGGAGGGAGGAAGGTCTCAATCAAACCCCTCATTGTTAAAGAATAAAACTCTTTAAAGACCACAAGGCTAAGTTGGCACAAGTCTTGTTTTCTAATAAAAACTATGAAGTTATATAAACCTGGATTAAAAAAAATGTATCTGGTTCATTAAAAAAAAAAAAATCTATATTATATATGTCAAACTTTAATAGAGAAAAATGTCTGATATTGATTGCCGGGTGTTTTTGAAACCACAAAAAGCAATTATAAACGTTCAGACCTCTTGAGGAAGTGGAACCTTTATGAAGAGGAAAACCTAAATAAATCACCTCTCGGTGACAAACAACCGGGAATTCCTATATAATGGCTTGCTCTATGGAGAAAGTCCCATTCTCCAGTGTGAAGACGTCTTGTTCTCCACCCAGTCAGTGCTATTTATAGTTTAGATGCAAGCTGTCCACCGGTTATTTTATATGCTGAACGTTTGTGCAACAGCTGCTTTTATAAGTTTGCTTCTTTCCTTCCGTCTGCGTTTCTCTTAAGGTCTCACAAGAAAATCAAGGATGATGAAAAGGAGAAGGAAAAAAAGGACAAACCAGAGAAAGGTCACTGTTTCTGGGAGAGTGTTACCATGACGATGAGGCAGATCTCCCCCACCAAAAAAACGGAGAAGACGGAGGGCTGGGAGCCGCCTCACCTGGAGAACTCCACAGAGACTGTGACCGACGACGCCCCCGAGGACGAGAGCCAGAAAGGGGACTCGCCCGTGTCCTTCCCCGCCTCGCTCGGCCTCCCGTTGGAACTGGCCTCTTGGGCGGGCCGGGGTCTTGAGGAGGACTCCTCACGCTATGCTAATCTGTCGGACTCCAAGGATTCAACGGCTGCCGTCAGGTGGACGGCGCGCGCCAAAATCAAGTTGGCCGGCATCAGCAGGATGAGCAGAGGGATTGTGTCAGACAGCGCTTGGGAGGGTTTTAAATAGGAGCCATTTCACCTCCGAGACCCCTCCCTCCTCACTATGCACCATCACTAACGAGGAAGGAGACCCTGAAACCAAATATCTGCTCATTTCTGTAGTCTAGTTCTGGACGAAATCAGTGTTAATGTCAACTGGTATGGAGATGCTGTTGTAAAGCGCCGGGCATAATGCACAAAGTTTGTCCCTATTGTTTTCTGCTTTGAAGCCCTTACAGACTATAGTGTAAAAAGAATGACATCAAGCAAAAAGCCTTAAACTGCTGTACCATTTTAACTGTGATATCCACTGGCCTGGCATTTAGATATTTTATATCGCCAAGAAACGAGTCATTTTCCATATAATTATTGTGGCTCTCAGCGGTAGAGAATCGATGAAGACTATGAAATACAAAAACCTGCTACTGAAGATTTCTTTTCGCGTCCCTTTCTGTCTTTGCAGTTACAGCGTCTGATTGAAGAAAGTGAGTCTGGAGCCTTTATATATATGAATAATGGACTTAAAAGATGTGCAATCGTGGAACGGCTTATGAAATACTTGAGATCTGGAATATGAGTGTGTGTGTTTGTATATGTGTGTCTGTGAAAGAGAGGTAGAGTCGACGGCGTGAGGTTTTTTTTGGACATTTGTTGTCGTGAATCACAGACGGCATTGCAAAGGGGATTTGAGGTTCTGCTGTTGTAACCTCCACCATGTTATAGTTTGATACCCGTTTAAATCTCATGCTGAATCATATTTTTTAAATTTGTAATAACGACAAGGTGAAAGCCAAACTCCGTGCACCCGTGAAGTGCCTTCCATGAATACGATGACATCATGTGTTTACTGTAAATTTGAACTAGATCCACCTCTAGAGCACAAAACCGTCCATACAGGTGACTCAACCCAGCATGACTCACTCAATGGTTTCCAGTCACGATCCCAGGATGACGTTAGCCTCACCAGCAGGAATGTGTGTTACATTATTAAAACATTAATGCTGTATCTTTATATTATAAAAGGACCGAGACAATGAAGAGTAGTTTGATTTCTACAATGATTTTTATCTTTTAGGTGACTGAGAAACGTCATTTCACTGGGCTTTGCTTCTCTCTTCTCTTGTTATTTTTCTTTGTTTTAATCCGTTGACTGAATTTGTTTATACTGATGTCTTCTTCAGTATAGTACAGATACAGGTTCACTTCCAGGGATGCTTATATCCTGTATTTATTCACTAAACGACCGGGTCACATTTTCTAAAAGCAGAATAAAGATCTAGTACGACTGTCTGGCTTGCTTTATTAAACACATATCACTCTGTTGTCACGATACTGGAATTTATAACATCGATAAAATGCCTTGAGAAATATCAATATTTGATACCATGAGGAAACACTGAGGGCATAAAATGTTACTTTTTTATTAAAAGATAAATATAACACGACAACACCTTGGAAAGGTGAGAGACCGGAGCATAAGAGGAAGAATATTAATCATGAAACTTTGATCAATAACAAACTAGTTTTCCTTGTTAAGGCGGAAAGACATTTATAAATAAATCCAAGCAGTGGAAACTACAATTAGGTCGAGTTTAAAAAAAAAGATCTTTATACAGTTAACAGTGCAAATAATTCCCTGCGCTTTCCCAGTATAAAAAGGAGAAAAGAAACCGATTCATAGAAATATTTAATTATTTATAGCTAATTACTGTCCCATAAAAATCACGAAAGTACCATCAGGAGTATTGGGACGGTCAATATTACAAAAGGTATAGAAGGAAGGATAAAAAAAACAAACATTTGTTTCCCCATAAATATTTAACAGTTCTGACAAAAGCAGATTGTAAAAACTTGTACAGCGAATATTTTTACAACACAGCATGTAAACATGCATTCAGCCGTACCACCACATCATGGAAATACCAGTAAAACAGAAGAGAGCAAAAAAAAAAAGCAGCATGGTTTACCTCATTAAATAAACAATTAACACAAGTCTGTAAATATCAACCTTTTGCCATAAAAAACAACAACAACCTATTATACATTACCTACCATAAACGTGCTACAACCCCTTTGACATATAAATCGTATTCACATTAACATTGTGGTCTTTCCTCTCATGAGTAGCCTTGTTTTTTGGTCAGGAAGGCAAACATTTGTGCAGGAGGAGGAAAAACATAAAAGTCCTTATAATTTCACCCACCAACATTCTTAAAACCTACACATTGAATCTTTCCTACGTTGTATGGAAACACTTGTGCGTAAGGAAATGGAGACATTAAAAAGCCATCTCTTTCAGTTGAAGCCCTTTGTATTTGCGTCACGGTCTCGTACGCGCTCTTGGTTTGAGAGTAAACGGATGCTTGGCTTGACGAAAAAAACAACAACGTAGGGTTCAGAACTTGAAGAGGTCGATAAAGTGCTGCGGAGAAATGGGCATGAGGCAGCTGTCTGGATCGTTGGCTGTGCACGGATGGCCACAGTCCTGGAAGACAGTCAACAACCACATTGTTAGAAAGACGGGAGGCCAGGAAACTGGAGGAGCAGCTATGTTTGCAGTCCAGACACAATAACCAGTAGTGACGAAGAACGTGGAAGGACTCCAACACAAATTTAGTGAGGGATTTTTACAAATAACTGCAAGTGCAAGCTGATTCTGCACATCAGTATGCACGGAGAAACATTTGTGTTAAACTTTTCTCACAGACTCGACATACGGCGAATGAATGCGGTTAGGGGCCACTGAAAGAGTCAACAGAAAGAACGCCACTGTTTACGAAACACACCTCGAGCAAAACATGATGACATCGAGTGAAATCGAGAAGAGGACAAGATAGAGCTCAGCACAATGGACAAAGTTTTAAATCAGACCGTCGGGGGGGGAAACATGAGACAAACTGTCAACCGGCGGAGAACAGAAAAGGCACGATGAGACGGGAAGTACCTTGAATAACAAGGCCAGGTGGCGATCCTTAAGGAATCGGGGAGAAGGGGAACCAGGAGAAGAGCCGGGGAGGGAAGGGAGACAGGGAGAGGGACGCAGAGAGGGCAAAGGTTAAAAACTAGGGACCCAGTCGAGGAGGAAAACAAGATTGTGGATAGTAAAAAAGTAACCAAGGGATACAGATACCACAAGAGCAGCTGCATACTTCATCAAAGGACTGTTAATCTGTATGGATACGAATTAAAGTCGTGACCCCAAAAGTTGTCTTACACATGGTTTCAGGCCATTTATTTGATCTCTTACCACAATACAAACATGTAGCACATGAGATTCATTCTATCGGTGGATGACAAGGATTACCATCAATCATTGATGATGCATGCTAATATGTGTGACTCCTTATTTCCTGTTGAATAATCAGAGCATTGTTCTGAAAATGCAGCTCTTTTTTCTTTTTTTTTACACTGGCCTCAAATTTTAACAGTAAAATGTTCTGTAATTAGTCAAAGTAGAAAGGCAACGTCAGGCCGTGTGATTGGACCAAAGTGTCTCTGAGACTTTCCACAGACATTCCAGTGTGTACCAAACAGTAATGGATGTTTTGTCTCTTTGGCCACGGGAATACATTGTGCTCTGGTACAAAAGCGATGCATGATTTGATAGACTCTCATGTCTAAGAACTATCAGGTCTGTTAGAAACGTCTCTTTGAACTGTACACACACACTCGGAATTAAGTTTCTACTATAGAAACAAATGGCGTTTTTCTTCTGCTGCAAATTTGTATTCAAAGCAACAGAATTCACAAGCCTGTCTTCGTGTCGGTGTAAAAGAGAAACTTCAATTTAGAAACAGTGCGGTGGTATTTTTTTAGTATAGTTTAGTTTTTTCTAAGAAAAGTACTGGCGTTTCCTACATGACATGAGTGTGTTTGCAGGTGTAATTTTCTTGTTTACCTTCCAGAAGAGGATGCTACAGTGTTTGCAGAAGTGCAAGGTGTCGCCGTACTGCTCCCTCAT
This sequence comes from Eutrigla gurnardus, assembly GCF_963514095.1. Taxonomy (NCBI): domain Eukaryota; kingdom Metazoa; phylum Chordata; class Actinopteri; order Perciformes; family Triglidae; genus Eutrigla; species Eutrigla gurnardus. The sequence continues at coordinate 8,674,729 of NC_139927.1, forward strand.
TGGATAATGTTTCTTCAGGGTGAAGTACATCAGCTTCCAGTCCACGTTATCGCTCTTGGATAGGACCAAATTCCTACAGAACTGCTAAAGGAAACACACACAAAAAAGGAAAAATCTAAAATACAGGGGACCAGACTGTAATTAATATAATTGAGGACAATTTCTCATTAACGCCCAATCCTGAGTGGGTGTTTTTTTTATGTGTGTGTGTGTGCTTGTGAATGTGGGAGATCACTGAGAAAATTGTGGCAATTACGCCCTCTAGTGCTCAACAAGTTAACTACATATGTTTAACTATAAATCATTATTTGTAAGTGTGAAGCACATCCCTTATAATAACTGAAATCTGATGATACGTCTCATTAATGTCATCATGTTTTTCTCTCACCTGTTTGTCTGAGAAGTGAAAGTGGCAGAGTTTCTTCCACAGTATCCTGTCCTCACTGAGGCAGTACAGAGTAGGCGTGGCCCGTCCCAGGTTAATGATGTCACAGGCATCGGACAACTTGCAGAGGATCTTATTCTGCATGTGTAGCGGCAGGTCGTTGAATGACATGCCGTTGCAGATTTGCTGGGAAGACGATTGAGAGCGTGAAAATTCAGAGCCGGACAAAAGAGTAAAACTCAAATATTCCTTCATCACGTGAGTCGTTTTCATGGGAGAATACAAGTTATGATTCATAAATTACTCTTTCCACATTTCATGTTACTCACTCATTCAAGTAAGCTTAGTGGGAGCAGCAAGTTAAGTTAGCAGCAGACAGAGGTCAAATAGATGCAAACACACTCCACTTGTTCCCTTTTTAAAAGTCACATTTACATACAGGCTGCTCAGAATGGACCTGGAGGCATGTTGAGATCCAGAGAACACACACACACACACACACACACACACACACACACACACACACACACACACACACACACACACACACACACACACACACAGGTTCTACCTTGGGGATTTGCAGGTTGTTGACCTGCTGCTTCCATTTGTGAATGATGTCCAGTCGGCACATCCAGATGTTGACGTTGCCCACGAGGACACACCTGCCGACGTGGACAGCCAGACTATGCAGCGCTGTGCTCAGGTCCTGCAGCAGATCCTTGACAAGGCGTGGGTTGTACTGGTCGTCCACAACTAAAAGCGACAGACGTGACAATATTTAGGGTGAAAAAGTAAACATTTGCAGCCAAAATGTAACATAATGCAACGAAATATTGTAAAATATAAAGCTCAACAACAAATCAAGGGCCATACTTAGGTCTAGGGTTCAAAGACAGGAGTGCAAACAAAATATGATTATATATATATATTTATATATTATGCCTGTACAATATCTCCATCTCAGGTCTCCTTACCCTTTCGTACGATCTTCTCCAGTATATTGAAATAGTTTTTCTGTGCAGCTCCACTCAAAGAGGTCAGCTGAGTCCTGGCTATTAGCTGGAAAAGCTATGGGAGGAAACAGATTAATTCAGTTAGAGGAAGAGTCGCTTCTACGAGTCATACAACAGTTTCAATATCAACACGCGTGAGCATCTTGCTCACTTTTGCAACATAGTTGAATCTTCTCAAGTCCTGTATTGCGCTGGAAAAGTCTAGACGGTTGAGGGCCTCACCAAGCGTGCAGTATCCATGCCGCTGTGAGTTCATTTGAAAAAAGCACACACACATACATTTTCATTAAAATAATTATTTAAAATCATTTCTGTTACAATCAACAGCCTTCATGTGAAATCTTCTACTAACAGGTGCAGCACTTACTTCTTTTGTGCTCCCTTTTTGCACGTAGATCCATTTATCTGTGAAAACAACTGGATAAGAAAAAAGAAACAAACACAAATTATTACTATATATATATATATATATATATATATATACACATATATACACACACATACATACATACCCCATAAATACAGTACTGTGAGCTTCAATATGACAATCTCGTAAGTTAACAAATAAATAAAAAGTCTAGTTGAACAAATTTTAATGCAAACAAAGGTGGTGGCCCCTTTCTCTGTAATTATGACTTGTGCTTCCCTTTATATCTGTTCTGCTCCGTTTATATACACACACACACACACACACACACACACACACACACACACACACACACACACACACACACACACACACACACACAAAGGGCCTTTAATTTTCATACCACAAACTGCGTAAAGCTAAAATAGTATTTATGAGTTGCTGAAACTCACACTGAGATTTTGTGTTATTGTTGTCGAGGTCCTTCTTTCTCTTGGTGGTGGCGAGCTCATACACATCTCCGACAAAGGCATTCTCTTTCTTGTCACTGCAGAGCCTGTTCAGACAGAGAAGGCATGGGAGGAATGTATCAGTATGCGAGTGTGACCAGTGCACTTGAAAAACAAAACACTGTAAAGAAGCCTGGAGCGAGTCAGTGACTCTTTTTTAGAAGTATATCCATCCATCCTTAATGGTACTAAACAGAAATTAAATGCCCATAAATTCCCCCCGTCAAAAATCTAGCTGCTTCATTTTGGATGAATATGGATTAATAAGCAGGAGTCACAATTATTCAACATTTGACATTCTAATCACTCACAGTTATGATGTAGAAAACAGCAAATGGCAGACATATATCGGAGTCGGAGAGACAAAATTATAGATCTCTATGTGATCTCTGTTATTATAGTCAGCCATTCTGGGCTTGTTGTTACTGATACGACAGATCTGATAAGATTTGACAGCTCCACTCGACATATGTTGACACGGGAGGCTTGGATTGACTCGACTCCAACAGAGACCCAAAGGAAAGCATGCAGCATGAAGGGTAATATAACAGATTTGTGTGTGTTTGTATACATAAAGTACAATTATTACAAACATCTGTGTTAATATTATACTTGAGGCCACAAGTTGAGAAAATACCCTTGAGAGGGGAGCGATATGTCTTGCAGAGAATTATGAATATAATAGTATTTCGACTACTTTTTTTAAAATGAAAAACATTCTCTTCAATGCAAATAAAACACAGTTACATAAAATACAATAAAGCTCTTTCTAATTACCTTTAAGTTAACAGACCAAAGGGCTGACCGGACAGGTGATCGACTCTAACTGTGCATTAATAATCCAAGTACCAACTCGGGGAGCACTATATACTGTGTGGCTCAGCTGATTGTGTGGGAAATATTACCTTCAAAATATTAGTATCTGCACTGATATCAGAAGTATTATCTGCACAAAAACCCTAAAGCAAGTCCAGTTGCCTACAATAAAGCTTTCAGAGACTACCTTGACCTGGATTACTGAGAACCTTCACAGACCACAAAGGAGAACAGACATTACAAAACAATGCTGATGTTTAATGGTGGTGATTTTTACACCAGCTGTGTGCCCAACAGGGTTCCTGCTTAAAGAGAAAGACTGATACATTCACTGGAATTGTCTAAACACAAGTCTGGTTGCCTACAATAAAGCTTTTGAATACTACCATAACCTGAATTACTGAGAACCTTCACGGGCCACAAAGGAGAACAAACATTACAAAATGATGCCAATGTTTTTGCAGTAATGGTGGTGATTTTTACACCAGCTGTGTGCCCACCAGGGTTCCTGCTTAAAGGGAAATACTGATACATTCACTGGAATTGTCTTATATTAAAATCCTTTTCATTTAAACAAGCCGCACAACAACAACAGGTCCTAGAGTGCAAGCAACAGGATATTAATTCTAATGAGGAATACGAGGGCTAGGTTCTGTTCTTTCAGAAGCTGGAGGAAATGTTGGGTTCGCCAAAACGATGACTCACAATCTGGTCAATTTAGCCAAACATATGCTTTTGGATTGTGAAACTAATTTACTTTCCCCTCGTGCATTACTGGAGGCAAGGCTCTGCTTGTCTGACTGTGAAGTCAGGGGTTGAAAGGGCTCACAGTAATCCATTTATCCAGCCACACGGGAAATACACACATGCGAGCACAGTAATCAGCTAGGCTTTTCCAACAGGTTGCATGCGGAGCACCGGCCGCCACACGGGGCCAATAAAAGAGATCACACGCAGCAGCGGGGATCTTCAGAAGGATTTGTGGATCTTTAAAACCTCATCCTGAAATAAATGAGCTAAAAAGGACCAGGGTTATGACTAAACAATCAAGGCCATTCGGATAAATGTCACACAGATCGACAGTGAAGTGTTGAGTGTTTGTTGACATTTAAAAGACACATTATGAACCAACCTACTTCTGTAACACCGTGTACCGTGCCAGCGGCCGTCATAATGCTCCCCTTTCTCTCTGGCCTGTGTGTGCTGGTCTGTTGCATGAAGTCACTGGCCTTTTCTGAATGAGAGTGCGTTTGGCGAGCGGCCAATTTGAACGGACGATGTCGGTTATTATATGATGTTGTGAAAAGACGTGCTGACGAGCTCATGAGGTGACCTGAGGGAGACGTCGCCAACTGGCTCCGAGCTCCCAGCCCGTAAGCCCACGAGCATCAGCTGGACATCGACATCCTGCTCACTGTTTGCGTGAGGCGTACTCGTGAACTGGCTGATATTTCTGGCTATTCCTGCTGAACACTGCAACTCATACAAAAGGTCACGCACCCCCCCCCCCCCCCCCCCCCCCCCCCCCCCCCCCCCCCCCCCCCCCCCCCCCCCCCCCCCCCCCTCCTTCCTCTCACACACTCTCACAGATAGGAACACACCACAACAAATGCGAATTTAGAAAGATATTTTTTGCGTCTTTCATTTTAATCATAGCAGGTATTTTCTTTTATGTATATCTACTAGATAATTATAAAGTCTACCTTCAGTATATCAATTGTTCTGCAAAATGTTTGATTGTAACCACTGTTTCCGTGTTGTTATGGCAGTCCAAACAACGGGGGAAAAGATGTCTACATTATGTATTGGTTGTGCTTGAGTAAACCCATAACATACTAGCTTTTGACCCTTGATTCTCATGAAGAAATATGATGTACAGATACTTTATAATTGTATTAAATTACAACCACTTGGTTGATTCACTTGGACGCTGTGATGTCATCCACTCCAGATACACACATACTAATGTAAACCTGTGCTATGGGTATTATTACTAAGCTTCAGGGAAGGTTGAATATACAAAAAAATGAAAATTGTATTACAGCCATAATCTAATGAAAGATGTGGAATATATGTTAACACATGCAAAGACTCACAAGGTGAAATCAAAACCAGCATCGTGGTCCCAGCTGGTGATGAAGTTTCTACATCGAAAAATGTGGAAGGAGTTCACCGACGCAAGGGTAAGGAACAAAAATGAACAGCGTTTGAAGTTTGAACAACAGGGTGTGCGTTTGAGTGAAAGGAAACATGCTTTCTGCGGATAACAAGGCGTGCTCTCCTGCTCGGAGGCAAAACAGACTTCCCACGGCGGCATGTGTAATACAGACCAGCAGGGGAACGGAATAGAAGAACTTACATTGAGCTGCGGTCATCAAACATCGGCCCTTGAAGCCTTTTGACCCACTAAACGCCTTTGAGAGGGACAGTATTATAAAAGCGCACCACAGGTATGGTTTGACCTCAGAGTTATTCTGGTGTGCTGCTCTTAGAAGAACTGGTATGTTAACATTCATCACACAACTCCAAACCAGAACCCCTGTGACAGAATTTACAAGTTACGTTCATCCAAAAGTAAAAGAAGTCCAATATTGTCTTTCTGTGATGGTCTGGCACTGGATTTAATGCCTCTGAAAACACACTTTATACACCAAAATTACTATTACATATATATACTATAAAAAACTGAGCATTGTGTGGAAATATTCAGTAGACTAAGAAGTGAGAAAGCCAGTATATGCTTGTTTGCTGTGGCTTATTGTATTGCATTCAAATGATTCCATCACAATGTAAAGCAACACACTAAACACTAAACTCACAAACACTTTTTCAATAATGACACAGGCCCTTGCAGGCTGAGTCATGTTTTTCGGCAGGTTTCAGTTTAAATACCAGCTTGCCTAAATGGTTTCAAATGTGTGTTCAGCAACAACAAGAATGTGCATGTATTGCTTCAAGGGGAGCGTTCGCAGAAGGCAGTTAACTGAGTTCAAACACCTGAATTCAATACTTCGGATTTGGCTCCACTCAAAAACAACTTCCTCTGTTGCAATAGTTATCTTCTCTTTAACAGGTTGCACTCATGTAAATTTAGTCTCAAGCGTCTAACCCTACCTTATACTTTACTGTGTCTGTCGCCATGGCGCCCTTTAGGCATTAACAAGCTGCAATTGTGGGATGCAAATCAGCTCATCAAAGACTCTCTTCAACGGCCCTGATAAGAGTAGCAGTCCATCAATGCACATTAACAACTGTTATTAAATACTGCCGCTTCCTTTTGCCCTGATCCATTTCTACTAAAGAAGATATTTGTTTTGCAGCCAGGCATTAACACATAAAGTAGCACACAACAAATACATCAACCACAGCAAACAACATACTTTCTACATATTTTCCTCTGTTTAATGAGGGAAAAACCTCCTCTCTCTGAAATACTTTTGAGGTATTTTGTGGAAGTTGTCTGACAACCGAGTCAACACTCAAAGAAAGTCTTGGCACCTGTAATCAATTTTTAGAGTTCAATTTTAAACAAGAGATGCAGGGCAAATAAGCTTGTATCTACACTTGGCTATAGCTTCTGAGAAAAATTACCCATAATAATTACCCATAATAATTTTGAGTTGTCTAAGTATTTTAGTTGTCACTTTATTTAAGTATATGTAATACTACTGTGGAATAAGCAAAAAATGGCCTAAGAGGGAAACAATAACGCACAATAAAAATGTTACCTTCTTTGATGACATAGGATTTATGACGCCTATAACTACAAAAATAATGTTTGACTAAGGTAACAATGCAATTCAATTCAGATATGACAAAAGGTGATCTGATCTTACCCTTTCAGGTCTATTTCTCTGTTATCTTCCAACTCCTGTCCATAAAGGATGAACCTCTTCCAGCCATGCTCTGTTTTTGTCCAGCTCCATCCCGGTGACCTCCAGTCCTTGCCCAAGAAAGGCATTTCAGCTGGGGGTGGGGGGACTCTGAGCAGAGAGGGTCCCTGCAACTGCAAACACCTGGAGGGGGAAAAAATTAAAAGACTATTGAGGTTACTCATGAATTCCCACAACTTTAAATTCAACACATTTAGAAGTTTGAATGAGCGCCTGGGATATACTGGGACACTTTAATCTAAGTTTTTGAAGTTGCACCAGTTTAAATGACCTTTTGGTCATTTGAAAGAGAATAATCCAAAACACATACATTCAAAATATTACAATGCTTACTTTTTTTTTAGCCAATAAATGTTCAGTAATGGTTAAATTAGTAAAATAATACCAAGTATTATAGTCTTTCTTTGCTGCATAACTTCCGTCTATAGACTACAACTACATAATTGTCTGACAGCTTCTATGTAGAAGACATTAGATGAATAAACCTTATACCGAGGATATTAATATGCGATATTTGGACTAAATGCAGGGATACAAAATGGCTCTCTGATTCAAAATGCTTTAATAATACCTGACAACGACTATGACGCATTTATCTGCAGCATTTTGAAAAAAAAAAATACAGTTACAGCGACTCACCGAGTCGTTTTTTAACGCTCAGCGGTGAAAAATGAAGACAAGACAACTGTCACTCGGTTCAATCACGACAGGATGACAATAAATAAGATAAACTACGCAATAACAGTAATAATGTCTACAAAACGTTGAACAAACCTAGAGCGACTGTTTTTTTGTATCGTCTGTGCTCGCTTCTGCTTCTTGTTTCTTCTGCCTGGCTGTGCTGCAAATATTGACGGAAGTAAACACAGTGCGGGCTGGAATTCGGCCACGCCCCCTTGATGCGCTCTGATTGGACGAAGCGTCGATATTTATCGTGTTGCTACCCAGACTCGCGTTGCTGATTGGCCGGCTGCGTCTGTCGATCATTTTCTTTTTTTTTAATCCATTCAGTTTTGTTGGGGGCTCTCTTCTACACGTGACGCAGGACTGCGCACATGTACTTGTGTTTTGATTTTTGAGATGGGGGATGGGGGCAGACCACTGGACGGTTATTTCATTATGATGTCATCATTATCCATCATTTGTAAGTAGTTTTAATATATAAACATTATGTTTTTATCAACCACAAATCTATATCTAGGTGAATGTTTTTTTCCTTCCAGGGAACTTCCTGCTTTGATGACCATATACAGCAGTATCATTGCAAACTTTATTGTTTTGCACATTATACATATACATGTATCCAGTAGTTTGACCTTTGATTGGAAACACATTTTATCATGAGGTAAATGTTCATTTTCTCAGATGATTAATGAAGTTATTCAACGTTTTGTGTGTAAAAAAAAAACAAAGCAGACAAGAATTATTACTCAAAGCAGAATATATTCTATGTATCTTAATACACAAAAACTATTATAATCAATGTTTGAGGCTATGCAAGGCCTGCCTAGCACTGTTTCATTGTCAAATATCGTGTCCTTATTTTAACATAAGTCTGAATTTAGTAAAGTCTGCATGTCCATCTGTTCTGTCTCGTTGTAAAATACTACCCCCTTTAGGTCACAGACAGTAAATTCAGTATGCTATACTGTGTTCCCTCTGTGGGCCTCTCTGACAATTCACTAAGTCTTATATTCACAGAGAATTACACAATTTAGGGTGAGATGTGCAACAACTTGTTACCATGAATACATTTATAACAAATTTACTTTGAAGTAATGACTATATTTCTGTAGCAAAATGTACATTACTTCAGTATAAAACATATGTAAAAGGGGCGGCAGCAAACTCAGTCTTAATAGGTAGTAATAGTAAGACTTTTATATAGTAAAAATCCCAGTAAAAGAAGACATATACAGGCCTACAGCAATGCAAGCGACGTACACGTTCAGTAAATAATTTCACATTGTGCATACATTGTAGTTTGAACCACATATGCAATGTTAATGTTGGGCTGTTTCTATCTGAATCGTCAACTGAATTATAAGAAGTAGCTCTAAGACGAGGCAAACAAGAGGCGAAGGCATGACGTGACTTGTCTTGATGAAATATAGTCAGCCAGGCCTCTGGAGCAGTGAAAGGTGTGTCCATAGTATTACTGCATTTCAGTAACGACAATATACTCACATACTGTTACATTCAAAGTGTGTGTTGTTGAGTTGGTGGTTAACACCTTTGTTTTTTACCCCCTTGTCATGTTACAGCCCAGTGTGCAGTCGACACCTGAGACCCCATGAAAGGCTCTACAGCAAAATCTGGGGTTTCTGGAATATTCTTTCTTTACAAATAAAGAAGGATAATGTTGTGGTGGCGTTTCCCCTTGCAATACCTGGCCTGAGCCTGGTTAGACCCTCTTCCACGAGTGACGCTGTCGCAAATGGTCTGCAAATGTTGTATTGTTTAGAAAACCTAACTTTTATAACCTTGTGCAACATGGAAAGCAAGTGGATTGTTTTCTGCTTGGATGTCATGGTGAAAACTCTGGACTCAACAAGAAGAAGCTGATCTAAGGCCTTTATATATGTTGTGAGAGAGGATTCCGCTGCAGGGCTCAGTTGTTGCGTGGTTCTGTCAATTGCGTGAGTGTGGCCTAATTGTTGGGATTTTTGCATGGGTGGCATGTGTGCCTCGTTGATTTGCCTTGGCTTCAATCAATGAGTCTGTGTGTAAGCGTTCAGCATTATAACGCTGAAAAACCCCAATTGCCACGGGGTTGCACTCTTTCACTGCCTCCGATTAGCAGGAAGTTGGTTAATAAAAGACAGAAAGAAAGAAGAAAGTGATGAGGAGACAAAGCAGATGGCAATAGAAAGGCAAGAGAAGATTCCTATCAAGTTTACCAAGTTCAACTTTGAAAATAACCAGATGCTCCACACCTTTTGTCTGGCTGCAGTAGGAGCAGCTCTCTCTGTGGTGTTTGTGTGTACACCTGCAGGACACATGCAGTCTGTATAACCGATAGCCTTTTGAATTGATAATATATTATTTACTAATGCTTTATCATTTATAAGCCATTTATAGCCTTATTAAAGCCTTTCAATCGTGACCATTGTAGTGTAATACCGACATTTTGTTTGAACAGAAGCAAACACGCTTCCTCTCAAACGTGTCTGGTGAATTTGGCACACACACACACACACACACACACACACACACACACACACACACACACACACACACACACACACACACACACACACACACACACACATGCAGTAGAGTATAGAAATAAGACCAAAAGTAAATGTTTTCCACAAACAAAATCCAGGAGTAACCATCGTCTATAACCGTCTTAGGTAAGCAGCTCAATCGAGGTCTCGTAACTTTTTTCCCGTCTCTATAGCATTTTTGCAGCTGTACAGCCATTTGATAATCCGTGCGTTGCGCTCAATTACTGATGTCCCCTGACGTATTGTCTCATGCAACTCGTTCTCCAGTAATCCATCACTGTCACCGCTGTTCCTGGAGAAGTCATCGTGTGACGTCGAGACGCTGACACTCCGTATGTTAATTGCAATTTCATCTGAGCGTGCCGAGAAGTTCTCCTTCCCCAAAGAGTCAATCACCGCGCCGCCCAGTCCGCAGTACTTGAAAAAAGCATCGAAGTCTGCAAAGTTTTTGGAGTACCTGGAGCTGATGTCGGAGTGAGACCGACTGACCCCTTTGCCAGACCTCCTTTCAAACTCGGGAACTGTTAGGAGACCTTTCTTCACAACACCAGCTGACACCTTTGTCCCAGAATCCCTGTTTACTGCTACTCCATTCTCCCTCCTCTCTGATTGAGTGGTCACCACATGTGAGCTGCATTCCTTTGCCGTTCCTTTAGGTGCGCCGATTTTTTCCTTGTTGCACTCGGCTTCACTCTCCTTATCTGTAGCCTCAGGTAATGGAGCATTTTTCTGCACGGAGCCGAGCAGCAACTTGCGCGTTATATGATGTTTCCGGTCTTTTGTCGACGATCTCAGTAACTCACATTTCTGTCTGTAAAGCAGAAGAGAGTCCGGTCGTTTTTTGGAGCTGGAGCGACGGATCTGCCCCGGCGAGCTAGCACCACATGTAGCTCCTCTTGAGTTACTCCCCGTGACAAGCTTCCCACCACGGTTTGAGCTCCGATTGGAAGACCCAGTGCTACACACAGACGCTGATCCCAGACTGATCACTGGCTCCTGAGTTGAGTTGACCACCTGTTGGCTTTTGACATATTTCACTTTGCTGGCAGCGAGCCTCTCCACAGCGCTCATGCCTTCTTTTGTCTCACTCTCCAGTTCCATTTGCTTTCGTAAGTATTCGGGACCCTTCTCCAGGATTTTTGAGGTATCACTGGTTGCCTCCATTGCGGTTTTAATGAACATTAAAATCAGTTATTTCCAGAGAGTGGGTAGTCCTTTAGCGCGCAGTCTTCCCAGTGTTGGAGGCAAAGAGATTCCATTCGAGCCCGTTGTTTGCCCGAGCACGTATTGCAACAGGAGGCTTCACCTTGTCTGTTCAAAGACCCATCGCGTTACCCCGCCCATCCTCTGCGAGGGCTAGTTTTAACCAAACACAAGCCTGCTCAAAGTACACCTGATACCATCACAAGGGAGAAGAGTGAAAGCTGACACTGCAGCAGATTCTTTACTCCTCGTCCTGGAGGAAACGTGGGCCTTTATTGCTCAACACAGGACAATGTCTTACACGATATCCTACCAGGAAAAAAGAGTTTCTGTCTTTAGAAAGTAGTCTCGGCTATACCCACTTGTTTACCACACTGACTCATCAAAGGGCCTGCGTTGCGCAATACATTCAAAATCACGCACGTTTTGTGTGTTGATTGTGTTGAAAAGCAAATGTTGCCATTATTTTTCAAAGGCACCAGAAAAGTATTGTGCAATTCTAAAGACTGAAAGAGGAAACACATTTATGGGATATTACTTCAAGATTTTGAATCTTGAATCTTGAATCCCCCCCCCACACACACACAGACACACACTATATACGTTATAGTAAGGTTTAATTGGATCCTAAAGGTTACACACTTTAAACACCATAAAATAACCTCAGCCACTAATTTGACATGTGTGCAATCAACCGGTAGTTCTTGGTCTTGTTAACATGTTCCATTTTAAGGTTATGACCCAGCAAGAACAATGTTAATTGGGTGAAAGCAACAGAAATGATTAAACCCTGTTAGATTCCAACATTCCAACATAATTTGACTCCACAATGAATAAATGTTTTTTTGAGCTTGCCTTGGTGGTCTGCACTCTTTCGGCCTTCTCTCACATGTGCATACAAGTCATTTAGAATAAACGCAGTACAAAAGCACTTTCACCGGTGTTAATGGCAATGTAGTACATGTCTAAGTGCGTGTGTGACTGTGTGTGAACATTGCAAACTTTTGCTAGTGTTGTAGCACATGGTGGTGAAGGAGAAGAGGAGCAGCTGATCAGACATGTGTGTTATGAAAGAGCTGCGATTGATGATGTTCGCACAAAATGAGAGCGAGAGAAAAAAACAACTTTGGCAACAGAATAAAAGTTTGGAACAACAGAGAAAACTCTCTTTCAACACGGCTCAGCTCTACACAGCCTTTTTCACACACTTTTGACCAAGTGTTACTGAGTGAATGACTACACTTTGGCAGCTTTCCTTAGCTTTACCACAGGCACAGCTGAGGGTTTTCAACAGCAAAAAAACAATCCAGCCCCTAGAGGCGATGCTGCTCCTGAAACCAAACCAAACCCAACGAGACCGGTGTTACAGGAACGAGTAACGGCCAATCAGATGCCATTTCCATCCATCTCCCTTCTTTAATGGGTTTGAACATATGTTCGGAGTGTATCTTTCAAAGGACCTGGGTAGATGTGACTGAGTGCTCGGACAAGAAATGGAGAAAGCAGCATGAGCATGAGTTTATGTGACCTTGTAAACATGTTTTTATAATGTTCAATGCCAGCACTATACGTGCTTATTAGGTTAAAAAGGGCCAGCAGAAAGAGCCAACTGAAATCAATGACGTTAAGGCAATTTTATAGATTCCTGTCAAATCCTTAAATTCTCCAAGCTTATTGTTCAATGTTTGTACATAATTATCATATCACATCTGCTTTTCGTGGCGTTGCATTTACTTATTTGCATGATTTCTTTTGATTGGCTTCCCTAAAACCAGACGGAGCGGATCACTTGGGGATTTTGAGGTCTGGTGCTTCAGTAGAGGTATGCAAGATGTGTCATTGTCAATAAGCTCAAGTTATTCTTATCCAACAGTGTTTAATCTGTGCTCAATCTTGTCTGAACAAGATTGCGAGTTAAAGCCATGCAAGGGGATTTGTGTGGCTGGACTTGCTTTGTGCTAAATGCTAACATGCATACAAGGACAATGCAAACATGCTGATCTATTTAACAGCTATAATGTTTACGTTCTTCACTATCTCGAGTGCTAATTAACACTGAACACATATCACAGCTGAGGCTGATGAGAATGCCCTTAGATTTGCAGGTATTTGGTCATAAATCGTGACCCGATTATGGCACTATGTCCTGTAGATGTTGCGACATTTCACTCAAAACCGCAAATGGCTCCCTTACAGGCAAAGTAAGCAAAATCCATCCTCTGGGGACCATCCATGTCTGTACACAAATTTATTGCAATCCCCCAAGGAATTGTTGAGATATTTCACTGAACAACTGCCACGCTGCTTGAAACCAAGTATCTCAAAATGTTGCACACAGATACACGCACGTACCTCCCCGTCTGCCTTCTGGCTCAGGGGTGCAAGACGCAACATGACTTCAATAACGCCCATGTCACATCTTTATACATTTTAGAGTTCAAACTAAGTGCAGCAAAAGCGTTTACTATCATTTGGCATGTGTTCTGACTAATTGTCGTAATCTGTTTCCGCTTAATTGGAACTAAGAGAGAAGGAGCAGATGAGAGGGGAGAAAGATCTGAGCGAACATAAACACTGTCACCATTAGTCATTTCTCCCCTGAGCTCTCGCACTTTTATTTAATTCGTAACTTATGCTGCTGGAAAAAACATATTCTACAGTTTAATGTGACACTGCATCATCCGCTAATTGTGTTTTTATTGAGTCATTCACAGTAATTATCATCCATCCTTGAGACGTGAATGAAACTGGCTGACTCAATTAAAAAACGACTTGCAAATTATGAAATATAATGGCTGCAGGCATCTTTTGCTTGCATTTATTGGTTGACTGTTATGTAAAGTAAGTGGTAATTGGTAATTATGCATGCAGTGATTATTACCAGGAATATAAGGTCACCTCCCACTCAATTAGTCCTTGTCTATTTATCACAAGCTCATCTTACTGTATTTCAGAAAACAACGTGTTTGGAGGATGCTGTCGTGTTTTTCATCACATGTATTAATTTCCTTTTACCTCATATTTCTTCTTCTACTCTTCTTCTATACAACAGTGAGGAGAATACTTTTTTTTTTCGCAGACTTGGAAAACAAACAAAATTTAAAGCAGCTGTTTTATGTATGATCATTTGATCACAGAAAACCATTAGACTCTGCAGTCCCTCTCAGCTCTTTGGAGCTTTGGAGAACATGTCATCACATTGTTTTGATTTTACGGCCATTACTTTACTGTTTTGTTTCACTGTCACTGCTGTCATCAAAGTTTTGGCTGCAGCAACAGTGTTTCTGAAGGTCTGATCAACCCGCTGCATCCTACAAAAATATGGTCTTATCACGATTGGCATCAAAGAAAAACCCATGAATAGAGAAACAAGTTTAAATACAATGCTGTGGAACACAGATTACGACCCAGATGCAGTGAACAGGCAAAGAGGTAGTAACCAAGGTTTAATGAAGAACATTAACTTATGGACAACAGTCCAAAAACAAAGGCAGGCAAACAAAAGAAAATCCATAAAATCACAGGCATACCAGAAAACAAGAGGACAGGGAAAGCAGGTAAACAGGCTGGATCACAAACCGAATAACACAGAATGAACTAACAAATGAACAAACAAGTGAGTCATCAGGAAACAAGACCAAGTGGGCAGACATGATGGCCGACTGAAGGGTGATTGGAGGGAGACATAAGGAGACACAGCAAGGCTGACAAGATTAATAACACACAGGTGATACACAGAAAAATGGAGGGACGATTAAAACAACAGGAAGTACAACTCACACAGGAGACAACGGACATAAACTACGAAATAAAAGAGGAAATCCACAAGACCACACACGAGATAGAAACTACAAAATAAAAGAGGAAATCAAGACAACACCACCAGGCTGAAAAGTTGTGTTTCACTTACCTCTGTGGTAAACATTTTCAAGTGTGTTACATATCAGACCACACCCAGCTCAGAGAAGCCATTATGCCGGTGATGACATGTTGCAAGCACTGTGGAAACATGAATACTGTTAATATGCAAATAGATGCATGCAGCAGGTCGGTAATCAGATTTCTCTCCACGCTTTGTCTTGGAAGCATGGCTTACTTATTTGAACTGTATAAGTGATACTATTTTTCTTTCAAAGACAATGCTGAGAGGACAAGCAGGCAGACAGATGCACAAGGGTGTCTGAATATAGTCAAACATTCAGCAATGGAAACTATACTTTCCATTGCTGGAAAGTTCCATTGCTTCTTTGTGTTAGTTCCAGTCATAGTCGGACTTTGGACTGGATTATTTTAAATACAAGGACGCATAACGCTGTGTAATTATGTTGTTGTTACTTGCTGTCTGCAGGCTTTTGCACATGCGTACTTGTAAAAAGCAGATTACAAACCCTGTTACCTGGGAAATCTGCATTCTCCGGAAGGTTTCTGCATGGGAAAATCCGGTTTCTCTAAACCCCTACCCCAATTTTGTTTGTGAACAGGCTAAGTGCACGTTAACGCACTGACTGATGGTTTCATCCAAAGTGTGCTCTGCTGTTAACCCACACCCTAGTGATGTCATGCTGAACTGACACACCTTTCAGTATCACTGCTACATTTTAGAGGCCACATACTACTTGTAAAAGGAAATTAGAAAAAAGATCGTTTATTCCATGTGATGTCAAATTTTGAGTACGTGGATATTCTGTAACAATAACTGTGTATATAGAATGATTTAAGAGGTGCTGGATAATTTACACAATATTATGTGTATCATTAAGATATCAATACTACTATTATTGTCAATACCCTATATATCTAATCACACCTAGTCAGCCTGTGCAGTCAGCACAAGTGTCTACTCAAACAAGTCTAAATAAGATAATTCCAATTTACTAGAAAAATAAAGTAGATTCGAAGAACACAAAGAGGATGGTACAACATGTCCATTTTCTTTGTGTTCACATTGAAGTGATTACAAACTTTTACTGTGGGGAAAATTGCAACACACCAGAGATATAAAGATGTCAGAACCAAACATTGAAAATATTAAGTGTCATTCATGTAGAAAACAAAATGCTGGCATTGACAACAGACAGGCATTCCCAGACGACCCAGTGGATACAAAGTTAGTGAGTTCTGTAGAGGAACATCTGTAACATGCATCGCTTGAATCCATAATATAAAGCAGATGAAAAGCAAATTCTGGGGCTGTCAAGTCAGATAAAGACAACCAGTGAATGGTTGTGATTGATCTTGACAAGCAGCCTTTATTCTGAATCCATGCAAACTCAGTTGCCAGTTTATGCTGAACATCTGAGGAAAACTAACGCGGTCTAATTAAAAGGTCATGCAATAAATCCACACCATCAATAAACTTATAATTATTAATTTTGGTTGAAACTGTGTAAGAGAGGTGGTGATTCTATGTCATTATTTTGGGGACATGCGGATTGTGGTGCTGTCGCATGCGTTGTATGGCTGTACATGGTTTGTATTCACCAGCAGATAAAAAGGAACAGAAAAGCCACAGAGGGGAATCCAGTTTGACTTTAAGTTTATACATATGTGAGGCTTTGACCATAACTGTAACAGTATGGAGGGCATGCAAATATTTCAGCGTGTTGCAGATGTGCAAATAAGGTGGAGGGAGAACTGGGCTGCATGTTTGTTTCAGTACACAGCGATGCATTTACATTAATGACCACATAGTGCTGTTGGGCACACGGCATTAATTGGTTTTGAGAAAGTAAACTCGTGAGAAGCTATGAGAGAGAATAAAAATCACTCTGGACCAAAGTGACATCAGGGTCGTAATTCAGCAAGTAGAATCCAGAACATTTTGTTTTATTAGATGGAACAAAAAAAATCCAGAGACATTCCTCAGAGGTGAATCAAAAGGCCTAAACCTGTCAATATTTACTAAGATTTACTGATTTAAATATTTTAAGCAATAATTTATGCAGAGAGTCTATGCTCAATCAGCCTACACACTTAAGTGTGACCTTTTCATATGTATTTTAAGCATCTCCCCACAGTCTCTCTTCGCTGGTTCATTGGCTAAGGAGAGGAACCAGGCTAAATACATCATGGATAATGAGTTAATAAATTACAGAAAGCAAACAGAGACACAGCTGCTTGGCGGTGGCAGCGCTCAGTCAGCTCTGGGTTGATTCTGTCTCTCTGCTAGTAGCCTACGTGTTTTTAGGAACATATTTTGACATCTACTATGATGTGTACATGTTTAAAAAACAATGGCATAGGTTTTAACAATTGATAATGGAAAACAGAGCAACTTGAGAGTAGTGTTGGTCTGGTCAATGCTTCATTAGGTGCCAGTTTATTAACATCCTCCAATTATTATTTTACTCTGTTTTGGTTCAGGATTTTCCATGACATCACTTAACGGATTGACCGTAGCATAACTGCGGAGGGATCTGGGAAGAGCTTATTTTATGAGGTGATAAACTTGAACACATATTAGCACATCAAAACTGGGGTTGGCTTATCAACAGTAGCATTTGTACGCCAGATTCACATGTGTTTCATATCAATACAAAATGACACGAAATCTTCCTCTGAAAAACTTAATGGCAAAGCAGCATGGTTCCTTGGTTAAATATTTATACTGTGTACTTAGCATGTGTCCCTTTGCTTTCGTCTTCGTCCGTAAATGCGACACTGTTTTTAAACTATTTCATTTCATTCGTATGCATATATGTTTAAAAAGAAACTAAAATACCAATGAACGTTAGAGTTTTTGTTCAGGCACTAGTTGGCCCGCACCTGCAACGTCATTCAAGACCCCTCAAAGCAACATGGCGGCCACTGGAACGAAGTCTGTTTTGTTCGTTTGCTTGGGTAAGAAACATTATCATTCATTTTAAAATAATTGTATACAACCCCCATTGAGTGTGACAGCGTGGGACTAACGCCACATACGCCTAGTTTACCGCTAGCTAAGTCTCTGCTGTGAACTTCCAAGCTAACTTTTCGCTAACGCCACTTTAATTAGCTAACCGGTAAATTTCCGCATTTATGACACAGTTGGTGTGACGTCTGTGCGTGATTTGTAGAAACGCTGTGTAACCTAACGTGGGGCCTTTCCGATCAGAATCAGAATCAGATTTATTCCCAAGAATGATTTTTACACCAACGAGGAATTTGTCTTGGTGATTAAGGTGCGTACATTGTACATACACATACAACAATAAACAAACAATTACTATAATATATACAATATTAACAAACGATATAAACAAACGAAGACAAAGTGTGGATGATTGATCAATAAGGAATGTGCAAAAAAAAAGATTGAAAATAAAAGTAGTAAACAGGAAGAGATACCCCCCCCCCCTTCTACCTTATCTATTGACATTTTTATCTTGGTTTTATTGACTCAGCTTTTTAGCCACTACCAGACCTATTTATTGCAACTAACGTGTTTGTTTTGCTTGTGCATATCTGTCCGTATGTACAGAGGTTGTACTGTAGGCTAGTTGTCTATTGTTGTGTGGTATGTGATCCTGTCTGCATCCTGTGAGAAAGAAACATGGGTACATTTTAAAAATCCCTCCACCCCCTGTGTCATATCACATATTTGAAAATATTATAAAGTTAAAAGACATGACAAATTCAGAGAGATCCATATATGTTCGCATGCGATTGCAATTTCTGTTGAATGAATTTCTGTTGAATAGCGAATCTGCTGTCAGTCGGAACAACATCAGATCTATAAGCAAAAGGCAGATGAATGCCAAGCGTCTGGTGACAGTATGTGAGACACCCAACTCGGCAGCGACAAGCCATCGTTAGTGGCGGTCTGCGTGACTGCTCATTGAGAAGAGACTGAACCGAATCACAAAGGTAGCAGTGAAAAGGTGTTATGGCGCTTCATTGAATTAAGCCTACTCCCAATGAGCAAGTGGATTGGATTTGACTGCTGTGCAGAGTGGATGGACTGATCCCGTTGACTTTTGACACGGTAAAAGTGGGGGGTGGGGTCCAAGGTAATGATTTTAAAAAATCCAATGGGTCCGAAGCCCATGTGCTGTGTTGAACGTGTGTGTGTTTACTTTTGGAAAATACCTCAACTGTTACAACAGGTGAAGCTGTTCATAAATCCCCTTATAAATGGTGTTAAAGTTTAACATGTTGTTTATGGTTTTGAACAGGGAATATCTGCAGATCCCCCATCGCTGAAGCAGTCTTCCATAAGATGGCAACAGATGGCGGTGTTGTCGATAAGGTAATGCCATGATTAATTATTACATTGTTCATTTATAAGCCAGGTCTCTGGCGTCGACCCAATATTACATCTGCTGATAATTTCGGCAAAGAGAGCTTTTTGAAAATGTATTCCTGCTCGTATGTTAAATTAGCTCCAGAAACAATTGAGCACATATAAACTATATTTGCTACAAATAACATGAACTATATGTTACTACTGACCGTTTTTCAAAGCAGACTTTCACTCATTATCAATATTAAAGGGTTAGTTTGAGGGTTCTGAAGTGTAATTTTTTTTATAATGGTTTAAAATCTATACTGTTTTTGTCTGGTGGCTTTGAAGATTTTGGGCTGCCTTTTAGGGGACTCCTGTCCATGGCAGTGTATTGCTTTTGCTTCTACTGTAGGTGGTACTGACTATGGATAAGGGTTCTCATACAACCCCACTTCAAAACCCCCAAACTATCCCTCTAACAAATATTAGAGGTAAACTGAGACTTATTGATGACGCATTAAAAAACTATCCGTAGTGATTTAGTTAATAATCACTAAAATTCAAAGATATTGTCATACTGGTTACTGACGGTATAACAGTATTCATATATGAAGTGCCAGCTGGTGAGCTGCTATGGATGAGTACTGCCCACATTGATTCAAGAGGTCTAAACTGGCGTTAAATAACTGGAAGAAAATAGTTAATTCTTATCAGACCTAATAATACAAAATAATGACCCAGCTGCAGCCGCTAAAGATAGTGAATCAGGGCAGGATGTGCGACACAATCCTTAAATTCTGATGAGTCTCACTTGTAATCCTCTCATCAATAGTACAACATCATACCGTACGATATAGTTTATTATCAAAAGCACGCATACATTCCTTGACAGTTAGAGTAAAACAATGGTCGTATAAACAATGCAGCACCACTCACCACAATACATTGCACGTAACAAAATTCTTTCACACATCCTGCAAATTCTTTATGACCTACCACACATCTGTGTGTGAGAGAATGAATCATTTTTCCTGTGTGATTGTTTCCCGTACTCTACTCTGCCTAGTGGAGGATAGACAGTGCTGCCACCTCCAACTATGAGATAGGAAACTCTCCAGACCACCGCGGTCAAGCCTGCATGAAGAGTCATGGCGTGCCCATGAAGCATGTGGCCAGGAAGGTACGACCACCCACTTCTACCTCTCTTAGCAGTAGTTAGCGCCCCCTTTTTTGTTCTCTGTTGTTGCAGTGGGTCATAGACAGTGGTGCCACATCTGACTGGAACGTAGGCAGCTCACCCGATGACCGTGGGGTGGCCTGCCTAAGGAAGCATGGCATTGAGACAAGCCACAGGGCCCGACAGGTACAACCAGACGTCCCGTGGCTTTTCTCACCTCATTCATGTTTGTCTGTTAGGGTGTGACGCTGGTAAGATGGTGCCTACTCAACATCCAGATGCTGTTGCTCTATCACTTGACACGTGACATATTTTCCTGGAACTATTTAACGAGAACAATATTACAAATACCACGAACACAACTGGCTGTGTATTGTTTGGCTTTAGAAATGATGACATACAGATGTGACACATTTTAATTGTACTTACACAATAATACATTTATATGAGATGATGATACAATATGCAGCTGGTTAAGCTTAAACCTCAGATACAGTGGCCTCTTGTGATATCTACAGGACACATCAGGTGGTTTAACTTCTGAGGACGCGGTAATAGGGTTTAAGAGATCACATGACTCGTTCCAGACAACACAGGTTTCAACTATGTCTTCAAGACTAGTATTGAATATAAAAGGATCACTAAATATTCACTTTGTACAGTATATTTAGTGTCTTTTACATGCTTGCAGTTTATGTGCCACTTGACTTAAAATAGTAATGAATAATAGAGTCCAATGATAATTCATAATTTTTCAATTTGGTGAGGAACTTTACATTTAATAATTTTACAGGTTTTCTGATGTGAATTTGAAGGCAGTGGTGTTGTTATTTTTGGAAATATGTGTTGTGTGTATTAGACTTGGGCGGTACTGCTACATACCAGGGTATTCAGAAAGTGGATGTTTTGTAGTGCACAGATGTTTTGTGGTGCACAGCATGTGCCACTAGAGGTCTGTCTCTACTGATGAAAGAGTCAACTGAGCTAAGAAACGTGGCGAATACGAGTATAACGTTGCAGGACGTGTTTGGGGGTGTTTTGGGTCACTTATTTGTCCAACTACAAAAACTGTTTTTAGCCACATGATAATGTTCTACTGCCAGTCTGCCACCACATATCATCTCCGTTCAGCCCACTTATGTGGCGTTACTTTAGGTACCCGCTGTGTGCGTAACGTTGCCGGGTCGATGGAGACAGAGAGCGTGTGACGTACCGGTGAATATGAAGTTAGTAGTAACGTTATAGCTGTGAACTTAGCAGTGAAAATGAAAGCAAACTTTGGCTCAGGTAACAGCGGGTTAACATTTAAGGGGGACCAGTTGTTCTCATTTTCTTGACAAAATGATATTCCCATATATCTATATGATAAGGAATGGGGAAAAAATAGATGCTGCCAAAGAGTAGTGTGCATCCCATTATCTGTAAAAGTGAACCTGTTGGCCAGGCCTGTCTCTCTACTGCTCTCTAAAATGATGGCACCTGTGTGCATGATATATTGATGAAGCCACTTTAGCAATTGTCATATCACCTTTTATTTCAAATCTTGAGGTCTGAAATTACCCCAAGATGTCTGTCCATGTAGGGCCTTCAGGCCTATGCTGTGCTGGCTTATCCTCTCGGCTTTCCTTGAAAGAACTTGGGGGTTTCACCCTGTGCTTGAGATCTTCCGTCTCATTGGTTTGTCTCTTTTCAAACCATTCAGTCGGACCTTCATCTAATCTCCTCAAAGTGGAGATAGGGGCTCAAATCTTGGCTTAAACCCAGCCAAATCCGCACAATGAGCTTTGACAAGCTTTTGCTCTTTCCTTTTTTCCTTTATCACCTTTTTCATTTTTATCACTTGCTTTTGCTCCCACTCTCTATATTTTCAACTCTTTCCTCCCAATTTGTGTACTCCAACTGTAACTTTGCTGAACTTCCACTGTTGGGTGATGCTTTGGAAACTACATGAACAAAAAAATGTTTTTTTTAATAAAGCAAACAGGCTCCAAAGTAAAAATATTTGGAGCCTTTTCAGGAATTGACAAACCAACATTAGATTTAATAGAGCAGAAATTAAGATGTCATTCTCATCAATGTGTTATCATTGAGTTGTTGCCATGGTTTAAAATATGACACAATCCAAAAACAATTCAGGGAAGTTTATTCCAGTGTGTTGGAAAGGAGGCTCTGACCGATGCAGATTCTGTCCTGGCCATAAAACAGTTGACAGACGGGCTCTTTATCCTTGAGGAGCTATTGGTGTCCTCATGGGAGTCTTCTCATCCAATCTACATTTGTCTCAGAGAAGGCTTACTACCCTGTTGCCTGTACAGTCCTGTCTTCTTAGTTGTCGCTACGAGCCATCCGGACCTTGCATAACCAAAGTGAGCGCTGTGTCTGTGTACTCGGCACAAAGTCAAGCACTTTTTTAAGTGGGTGTTCTGTTTGGGATTTTTATGGACGGGATCTCAGGGTGCAGGCGGGGGAAGGTTTGGGGCTCTCGACCGGCCGTGTGACGTCTCACTTGTTCCGCAAAGGAGGACAGCTTTATAAACGCATCCACCATTCAAAGCAAAGTTCTGTATAAACGGTGCGGTTTGCGGCACATTTTGACTCGCCTTTCCACCATTACGGCAGAATCGTCTGTTTTAAAAAGCCCTAATGTTTCAGTTAGTGTTAGAGAGCAAGGTAGACATGAGATCAACAGCTGGAGTGATTTTCACAACCACAGACTACAACCCAGTGTCAGAAAAAGGGTGTAAAATAATCTACATCTGTAATAGAAAATCAAGTGATTAGATTTGTGTCTACAACCAGACACCCTGGGAATATAAACAGGGATTAAAAAACGGTCATAATACTCGTTTTACTCCTGTGCTGTTACATGAGTGATCACAGCTGTCCCTGTAATCAAAGTTGTCAGTATTCCTTCATTTGGAGCATCCCCGGAGTTTTAGTCATGTCTTTTGTTCCACCCCTGCTGTCCTCGCCTTGATCTTAGCATTCCTATAAACTGATTCTCAAAAACCAGAACTGTTCAGGGTGCTGCCTGTTTTTTATTTCTTATAGTTCCGTTGTTAAATCATCACCAAGAGTAGGGATTTCATGCTGCGCAAGGCGAGAGGAGTTTGCCACATAACAGCAGGTCACAATAACTTGTTTATCTTGCATGCTGCTCTTCATCTAATAGGCTCACTTGGCTCAACACTCTCGTGTGTGTGTGTGTGAGAGACCTTGGAAAACTTCGATGTAGCGTAATAATTGCAGAATGTAAATACGTTCATCTATCCCCGAAAAAGTTCAGACCATGAAAATGATCAAAAACAGGCTTTGATTTCATGACATGATATGAGGATTAGAACTCCACCAGACTGTCTGTATTGTTGTATTGTAAATGATTTATTGTTCGGCATAACATTGAGCTGTTGCTGAGGAACCACAGAGAAGCTCTGCTGTTCTGTGTACACAAAACCAGAAGTAATATTTGTTTTTTCCCCCCCCTTGCATCTCTCCTTTACTTCCAGGTGACCAATGATGACTTCATGAGCTTTGAGTACATTCTCTGCATGGATGAGAACAATTTGAGGTACACTTATTTCAGCCCACAGTTTGCTATTTCTGTGAATGTAGCTTATAGACACAGTGCTGGAATCAGTGTTATGTGTCTTCTTTAACGTATTTAACGTATTTAACGTGGTAAAAAGGGTCAAACTAGGTTATCCAGCTAACTGTCTGGATCCGTGCTGCTCCTTCACATGCACCGCAAAATGGTGGTAACATAGAGCTATAACTAATGTGTAGGTGAATGCCTCCTTTTTAATGAGCAATATCCTTGCATAAGCTCTTTCCAAAGGTCAGGGGGAGGGATATTTTTTGATACTTTGAACGTTTAGGGATCATTTTGAGATCACATGCCTATGGCAGATCTGATCTTTAAGCCGCTTACCGAGTTCTTTGGATGCCTCGTCTTTGCTCTTTGGGCAGGTTTTTTCCCCCCTTTCTCCCACATTGTTTTTTTTTTTTCCTCCACAAATGTGACCAGACTGAGAAAGTTAGACCCTGTCTTTGACAAAAGGAACTCTGTCCATGTTTATTTTTCTTATACCAGAAGCCATCTCATCGTTGTTTACTTTGCAAGTAGTTATTAATGGTTTAAGCTTCTTTAGTTTTTAGTTTTTTTACTTTGATATGAGATTGGCTTCAACAGGTTGAGGTGTTTATTTTCGGTCACCTGTTAAAATAAAAACCAAAAGTGTATTTCCTCTGTTCTCCTGGAATGAATGTGCTTTCTCTTGTCTTCTTCACAGTGAGTTGAACAGGAGAGCAAAACTTGTGAAGAATGGCACAGCAAAGGTTGAGCTCCTTGGTTCATATGACCCACAGAAGCAGCGCATCATCAATGACCCGTACTACGTAAGTAGTCAAATAGATTATCACCTAGAGTATTTTCAAGCATAATTAAGACGATTCCTCAATCTTTACTCTTAATAATCCCCGTTTTGGCATGATCTCCTACTGGGGAACGCATATTCTTAGTAAATTGAAGATTGGAGACAATCTGGAGACCAAAATTCAAGCTCTTTTGGACACGATTGAATTGAGTGTAACTTTATTCAGCCAAAGGTTAGAAGGCTTTGGTGCTGTGTAGACCTGGGAAAGGAATTATTCAAATTAAATTCCTAAGTGTACTTGATGATTCGGAAACTTGGTATCTCTTAAATACGGTGCACATTTTCAGACGGTCTCTCCTAGAAGACGTTCACAGACATTGCACTCTTGTGTTCATGTGAAAAGTGACACAACTGATTATGTCCAGTGTCCAAAATCCATGTCTCTCCTTAATTTATATTACATGCAAATGAAGCAGAGTAGTTTGAAATCCAGCAGAAAAGGTTTCTTCATGTATAGTCCCATTATAAGGCCTTTTTAAACTCTAAACTGTTTAAACAGTGGGTGGTGGACTGTGTAATAACAATAAAAAAAAGTTATATATTCTCTTCCTACAATGGCTGTACACCTGTTCGAGACCACTGTTTTGGACAGAATATTTAGTTGCATGTGGTAGCTCTGGAGACAATTTGCCCGCCATGGGTAGATGGGATCACATCCAGGCATGTTTCACGCAGCGGCATCAAAGCAAAACAGAAGAAGGTCTTTAATGGTGAAATGGCCGCACTGACAGTTCTTTGTTTGCTTGATCTGAATGAATGGCAAACCATAAAAACAAACACATTAACCAATTTTGAAACCATAAAAATATGCTAATAAATATTGAGCCCTTCCAGCCCAGTAAACACTACAATAAATTACTTTTATTGTTATTTCCTTTTCTTGGAAATGAGAAGTGTTTTCTGGTTTAGATTGGTTTGTCTTTTGACACAAGCTCACTCATCCCTTTAGATCCTCATCAGAATCAAAATCTGTGTTATTATGTGCTATTTAGTCCCGATTTGGACATCGATCCTTGGCTGCTTTTCTCTCTTTTCTATATGATCAATAATGCTACAGGAGGTTGATGTGAATGTAATATGTCCTCTCAGATTTTGGCTGTGAACACGTTGACCACTTTTTGTTGTGTGGCAGTCGCACGAGTGTGTCTACTGGTAGCTTTTTGCCAAAACAAGGGGTGAATGAATTATTTTTTACAGTCAGTGTGGTTTGGAAATGTGACAGTTTTGGATTGTGCTGCATCGTAGTCCCTCGCCAGCAACCACGTGGCATGAAAGTGAAACCAGCAAAAAGGAACCAGACAGTTGGGCTGCACAGTTAATGAAATGCATGCTCCGATCATAGAAAACTCTGCTGCATATCAAATGAAGTGTTTCCTAAACTAACAGCCTGCCACCAGGCGAGCAATCGGGATGTTTTAGCTTCACATTTGAGTAGATGTCACGCTGCATGCACCCTGCAGCGGCAGCCTGTCAAAAACTTCCTTCAACGTCGTGGCTGCAGTCCAGCATAGAAGAGTAATGTAGAGCAGACAGCTATACAAAAAGCGCACTGGATTCAGGTGAAGGACAGCCTTCTTTAAACACTATTTTGATTAGTCAGTTAGCAGGGATGTAGCACAATTTAATCAATGCTCTTTGGATTTCATTTTGGGTAAAAAGTTTTGTTGCAATTTTCTTTTTCTTTTAGGAGATGCACTATGAATACGCCTTGTACATTAGCAGGAATCTAGCACAACAAATGTCAATCTGCAATAAAAATATTTTCTCCCTAAAATCCATAAATAATTGTGATGATCTGATTGGCCGTAATTGCGCAACCCTACCAGACAGTCATGGCATTTGTGTTATTACAAGACATAATTGACAATCCTGCTCATAATTACCTTTTAAACACTTTAAATGGCCTTTCTTCATTTGTTTTTATATTAATAGCACCACCAGGTGTGGTTTTAGCCATACTAATGCATGGCTGTATGGCATTTTAATCCAGACTTAACTATCTTTGCAACTATTTGATGGATTGTCATGAAATTATTTCGTATATTCAAGGTGCCCAGAGGATGAACCATAATGACCTCTAGTGCCGCCATGAGGTTGACACTTTTTAACTGGGGGATGGATTTGCTTGGAATTTGGTTCAGACATTCATGTTCCCCAGAGGATGAATTTTGAATAGGTTGTATTCTGACTGGTATTCTGACTTTCTAGCTAGCTTTCGACCACATTTAACTTTTTCACAAATTTAAACGTGGTCCTTTAGTTGACACGTTTACTTCAGGACAACAACAGTTTGGCTCTCAGAAGGGTGGCTGAAAATGATTTAATGATTGAGTGAGAAACTGGAATTTTATTATGTGTTTTATTTTAGGTTTTAAAGCCACATCCCAGAATGTGCCCTGCATATTTACAGCTGTATTGTATGAAATCAAACAGATGTATGTATGTAATTAATTACATTCATGTCTTTCCCGTCTTATCTCATAGGGGAAAGATGAGGACTTTGAAAAGGTGTACGAGCAGTGTGTACGTTGCTGCAAGGCATTCCTGGAGAAGAACTCCTAACAACAGCTGACCTTAAACGATCTCTGCTGAATCGGTTGGATTAACGAGAAGAAATAACCGTGTAGGCTTTCACTGTGTCACACAAACACTCATCAAACCTTATAAAACCTATTGTGGATGTCAATATAAGACCAGAAAACACACATCTGTTTCAGGGTTGTAAATGTTATACAAACCACATGAAATGTATATTTAGAAAGATGCTGCGTGGACAAGGTTTTTGACTGTTCAGTCATGTGATTAATAAAACGGATTAAATTAGTATGACTATCGGAGACTTTTTTTTTTTTTACACACACAAAGCATCCATCTGTACATTTTGAATATCGTGAAGCATTTATATGAATGAAGATATCCTTCAGATGATAATACGTGACTGAACGTCTGAAAGGCTTACGGTTCAAAGGCAGACACGGGTCAAAGTTGCTATAGTTTAAGTGCTAATCTTCCGGATATTTGATGCTTGGTGGTGAAGGTTATTTTCTTTGCAATGCTTGTCAACAGCTCCTTTTAATCTGACCTATTCACACACGCTCTGTCGTGCAACAACCACCATTTGCTATTTGCTGAATGGTGGTTTACCCCATGAGGGCGGAGTCACTAGTGCCAATACAAATTAGCATTTAAAAGGATTCTTCTCCATGCAGGAGAGTTGTGATTTCACCCCACATTAACAAAGGGCTGTAAATCATTAACTGGGTGGACTCAAATTTTTTGATGTACCAAACGACGACTGGAGGGTTTCCAGTTGTTGAGTATTTAGTTAAAGGGCGGTTTCCTCGTCAAATTGTCAAATAGGGCGTCAATGGTAAAGGAACTTGCTTGTGAATCAAAGGTTTAGAAGAAGAAGAAGCGAGTAAAGTTTTAAAAAACGCAGATATACGTATTCTCTGGGCTTGGCGGGTTAGAAAGTACATCTTTAGTACATTATGGTCCAATCTGCTTTATCCAGTACTGATATACGGCACATTAACCAAACATAGTTTTAATACCTGTTGACACTAGCACTACTAGGAGTTGATATCTGAGAGCAAACAGCCGTCACAAATCCACTCTCCTTTGACATTTTGGGAAATATGCTTATTAACTTTCTTACAGTTAGATGAGAAGATTCATATCACGGTCTCCTGTGTGCTTAATTAATATTTACTAGTCAGTTAGTTGATCTAAAAGAATAAAAGCAGGTAGTCTGGCTCTGGCTGACTGTAACCGAATCCACCTACTATCACCTCCAAAGCTCACTAATTAGTATCTTCTTTTCATACATAAACCATAATCTAAAACATAATACACTTTGCCTTTTCATAATACACAGAATATTCTGTCGAGAAAGTTTATAGGAACTATTTTTTGTATAAAGTAATGCCAGTGAAAAGCATTCAGTGTAAGGTCTAAGACATTAAGTCTTTTAAATGTCATTTTTCTCTTAAAATAGAATTTGCCATTTTTGAATCACGTGAAAGTATTCTTATTCTTATTCTGCAGTCAAGTGTGAGAATCTGTTGTTTCGTAATATGGTGTACTTGCCCGTAAAAGGGAAATTCTTTCCCAATATGAATGTTGTTTTATAACTGAGCTATGCTAAACTGCAGTGGGAAGTTCTCCGGCTCGCTGGACTCGATCCGTTTGAACAGCATTCCACATATCAAGATGGGAACAAAAAAAAAAAAAGAACTCATATTTGTACCAATCTTATAATTTATACGTGTATTTAACAGCCATTTGATAAATGACAGCAACTTTAATTTATGGTATAGCTGGATTTCCTCATATGCTTTGCTTTACAGTATGTACAAATCTCTCTTGCTTCACACGGCCTATAGTCACATGTACAGTGAAACCTTGTGACAACTCAAATATATAAATATAGTTTTTTTTTTTTTACCACACTCAAAACCCACAGGAGGGCTATGACTCACAACTGCCACTTCCTTTTTTTAAACATGTCTTGCAAATACACGGACAAACGTTAATGCAGTTAATAATTTAATAATCACAGTGTGAGCACAAGTGGCTGAAACGATGCCGTGACTGATGTCAGGCGTCCGCGTGTGAGAGTTTTTCCGTCCGTGTGATGGTGCAGTGGAGGGGATAGGCTCCGCCCCACAACACTCATACAGAGCAAACCAATTAGCAGAAAGCAAGTCATACAAAAAATAGTGCATTTAGATTTTGCTCTTTTCTTACAGAAATGAACAAAATAAAAATTATGCAATCCCTTTTTTGTTTTTTTGTTTGTTTTTTTTTGGATGCAAGCAGGCATTTCTTTCTTTCTCCACTCTTCGATTTCGCCGTCTTTATCTTGGTCTGGTTTGTGTTGGCCGATTGACTCCCTCGTGGTGACAGACATCCATCGAGAGGTTCAGCCAAAACGGTGGGAGGCTGTTCATCCACGCCTTAGCAGAGCAGACCTCACTGAAGGGCAATGCTGTGCCTTAATGTCAGTTGGGGTCTGGTGTGAGAGTATTTTAAGCTTCCCTCTTTACTGTCCAAGGCACTTTTCCCAAGTTCTTTTTTTTTTCTCATGGAGGACTTGTGTTTGGTTTCAACCTGCAACGAGGAGGAAATGAAATTCAGCACCATCTCCAACTTGGCAGCACTAAATAAAATATTTGCTTTCCAAAAAGAATGTCAATAAATCAAGAAGCTATCGCTGCGCTGCTGCTGAGGCATGTGTGTATTGAGACAACATGCAAATCAGCATGAACATCAGTCCTCACTGTTTTTTGTGTGTCTTAAACAAGCAACACTCCAATGTAAAAACACTCCATCACAAGTCCTGCATTCCCAATTTGACAGAATTTTAAATTACAGACATGTCAGCAAAATAGAGTATGAAGGTGTAAAAGTACTAACGGTTTAGAATAGTCCCTTTTAGATCATTGTATTGTTACTGTCGGTGCATTTAAACATGCTATAAACTAAATGATATGACTGCACTCTGATGATGGATATTAATCAACGCTGACGTTAATATTGACAGTTCTTCACAAATTAATACAAATCTTGCCAGGTCAGTTCTGAGGTGGAACCGCCCGCTTGGGGACTAGTTAACGCCCTCTAATCAGAGCCCTCTCCCCACATCTTAACTTTGTCCAAAAACCGCTGTGTAGCATTACAATCACAGCACACGTCAGGTCTCTCCTTCCTGTGAGCTGGAAATGAAACTCTCAGCACGTTAGAAGACCTGGTGGATCCGTGTTAATGACTGATTATCTGATAGGAATGTGCTTTCCTGAGCTGAAGATTCTCCTCATCTTTCTCATTTAGGGTTCACGTTAACGGGCTGACGTTAGGCCCGTCTCTGAAGATGGCAAGTTATAGTTGAGTCTGTTTATGTATTTATTTTCATCTATGGGGCAGGGCTGTATTTGGGGATCAAATAAAGTATCCTAAATATTCCATCTGCAGTTATTTCCATGTTCTACTAAGTGTATTCTACCAAATATTTGTCTTTTATATTGGATTTTTTTAGTATATTCAACTAATAATAGCACATCTATTTAAATAAAATGTCCAATGCAGGACATTTTCTTGTATATTTTGGATCATCTGAATGCTTCTTCCTCCACTGCCAACCCTTTTGACCCTCACTCTGGCTTTCCTGGATGTATCTAACAATGATGGTGGTAGGGTCCGAGCCATACGTCCTGCGTGCACATCCTCTCTTTAACCTTAAAAAGCCTAAACGTTTGAATGGGAGGGTGAATATGTTACCGTACCTCTTTCTGGGCTACCCCTCTGTGCACTGCGGGCTGCCGGCTAGTCTCGTGAGAAGACGCGCACATCTTTTGAAGTCTGAGAAGAGAATACAAAACGGAGAGCATTGCGTAAGAGCGGTTGCTTTTCACACAGCGATGTTGACGTTGGACTCGACGGAAGAGAATCATTCCTCATTGTGTAAGAGCTTACATGCAGGTATCGTGCAGTCTCTGGTGTGGTGGTAGAGTCTGTACACATGCTTCCTGCACTTGGGACTGAAGTAAAGCGGACCTGAAAGGAGAACACAACAGTTTGTGAGAACATTTCGTCTCCACGGCCGCCCCGAACTAACATCTGTTTTCAAACCATTACAGTGTGTGAGGTCATCATTCACTTTACTTGTATTTTTTCTTTTTGTTGCCTAGGCTATCCTCCGTCCATTCCCACTACGTTTCTTTCATAGCATGCCAGAAACAGAGAAGTGGTCTCACCTGTTATATGTTTTAGGAACTTCTCCTTCTTTCTGACTACTCTGGGGAATACGACTGTGGGAAGAGAGAAGACGGGAAAGAAGCGTCAGATTGAACCCACTAAAGCTGCTTCTAAGGAGCACACAATTAAAGCATATTAACATCAATTTGTGGGCATCCAGCCCAACAGCTAAGGTGAGGGGGGGTTTGCACATTTAAACCTGGGTAAACTTTGATATCCAATGAGAGGCAAACAATAACAAAGAAACCAGAAATCATTATAATGAGAATATAACATCTACTTGGCTAAACAGCACTACAGGTAAGTTAGAAAGATGTCATGTCATCCATTATCATTATTTGCACCAGTCTACATTGATATTTGCAACTTGTTGTTATTCCAGTTCTATATTATTCATCATAGGCCACAGCATCCTCTTGGGTCCCGCTCACGCCGTCACTCACCGACAGCCTGGTCCCCTCTGTCTGTTTTCAAGTTGCGTAAATCCTTTAGTTCCACCGGGGAGCTCCTCGTCCGTGACGTCGACGGGGCTTCCGTTTTCGCGCCGTGGCGACCCTGGCTCTCCTCCACGTGTTTCACGATCTCTATCATCCGCCCAAAGTCCTCGTGCGAGTCCCTGCGCGCCGCGGCGCGCGACGCCGGCGACGACGCCGTGGGCGCGCTCTCGTTGCAGTGGCCGGTCAGCGTGCACAGCAGTAGCACCAGTCCCATAGTGACGTGCTGACGTAGTCCACTCATAGCTCCGGTGGAGGAAGGAAAAAAAAGTGAACTCCTTGTGCAACGCCTCTGAGAGCGGGGTGGAGGGGAGAACACACAAAAAGTTGCATGAACGTCAAATCAAAGTTGTGCTCAGAACAGCTAATGAATCAGATCCACTTTATACGCGCGGAAAACAGGCTGATTAAGAATTTGAACTGTTGCCCGCCGGCGTTTGGCTGCGAATTATAGACGCTGACCAGGTGTATTTCTTGCTATGTGGCTCATGTTTTATGTACAGACTCGTTTGACTAGTAAATGAGCCTACACGTCACAAGGAGTCACAATTGATGGAATTCGCACCACCACTTTATGTATTCTCTAAACAAGCCTTATCGATATT
Organism: Eutrigla gurnardus; assembly: GCF_963514095.1. Taxonomy (NCBI): domain Eukaryota; kingdom Metazoa; phylum Chordata; class Actinopteri; order Perciformes; family Triglidae; genus Eutrigla; species Eutrigla gurnardus. The sequence goes on from NC_139927.1 coordinate 8,707,816, forward strand.
TCCTCTTGATATCACTGATGAGCCAGTTTTGCTATAAATGATTTATAAATCCGACAATTAAACATGCTATATTGGCCATAGATCAGCTAGATGTTTATATCGTGTTTAACTTATCTGTGAATGTCATTATTTCTTTTTTCAAAAGAGAGATCAAATTTACAAATACACATGATCACACGAGCAAGAGCAGCAAGACTTATCTCGACATGTTGTTTTTTTATCTGATCAAAGAAATAGTCCCGAGTGATGAGATGATAAGAAAAAAGAAAGAAATTACCTTTTCAAGGTGTGTGTAAGCCTTCCGAATACTGTAAGATCACGTTCCGCGCGTCCAACACTGATGGGATATAAAGAACCGCGCGCAACTTTGGGTCCCTGCTCCTGTCCGCTCCGAAATATGTCCTCTTAAAGTCTGCTATTCTGGAAAAACCAAAGCTTCTGAAGTCATATGAGCCTCCGCCGAGCACGCAGGCCGACTGTGGGTGAGAGAGAGTGTGGACAAAAACGGCTCAGCGATCCGGTGCTCCAAGTCCCGAGTGCGTCCTCGCCGAAGGAGCGGATCAGCTCACTTTTATTCTGTCTCCCAGACGCGGTGACCTGTCCCTTGTGGGTTACTCCGCCGTGTCCGTGGTAATAATAAGTCGCATTATTGGCACTCCTGAAGCGGCAAGTCCACTTGAGTTGACTGACCATCACTTGAACGCCGTGTGAAGTCCCTCTGCTTCCCCCTCCTTTCCGTTACTCCATTTATCTGTGCGGTACGCAGTTACAGGAAGCGTTTTTCCAACTAATACTTCCAATGAAATTTCCAATTAGATACCAGCATCTCAGTGGAATCGCTCCCATATCCTTATGATCGTCATAACTTCATTTAGAGCCATTGCGCACTTTACATCCGTCATGGAAGTTGAAACACAATTACGCACCGTTTAAGGATGATTCCTTGAAAATGAGTTCTGGCACTATATGCAAGCCTGAAAGAAAAAGAAGTAACAAAAAAACAAACAAAAAAAAACAAAAAAACAAGCGACTACACAGAAGAGTTGAGGTTTATCCTGCAGGAGGTTTCAGATTAGGTTTGTGCAGCTTTCTGTTAAGTCAGGGCGTGCGGTTGGTTCCCACCATGAAACCCGACTGAACAGCGGGGCTCGAGCACTTTAACCTATTATGAAAACACGGAGACGGAAATCCACATGCTTATGAACTATGAAAATAAGATGAACGCAGAGCCACGAGCCCAGAAGCGTAACTCGTCAAAACATGCCAAACAAGACTTTAAACTTTATGACTGTCTTCATTGGGACACTATATAGATATGTGTAATATATTATGTGTCTCACCAGTATCAGATTGCACTCTATGTTATAACAACTTGAACTTTTTTTTTTTTTTTTTTGCTTCACTGCAAAGTAACTCGGCTCCGCGTAAAACCTTGGTGCTGAAAGGACAGCGCGCACTGTCACTCAGCTCCATACCTCCGCTCCGAACAGGTAACGCTCTATTCTCAGAGGGGATTCCGCTATAACAGCAGACACGGGGTTCTTTATCAGATTCATGTATCGACCCAAACAGTGACAGAACGCATGGACGTTGATTCGTTGATTCAAACCAGGATGCTTCGTCTTGTTTTTGGGGATTTTGTTGTTGAACAGGGAGCATTACACTGTTTGGAAGCGTAATGAGATATCCAATAACTTTGATCAGATGTTTGGCTTGCTTTGCATGGAGTGCAAATTCTGCCGTGAGGTTGTGGGGGGGATTAAGACCTCAGCTGCAGTCTGGTGAGCGGGAACCGGTGCAGTGATCCGAGCCCTGACGACGTGTTCTTAAATGTGCCGAAAGTACACCTCAATCAGGTCATGACCTCTGACCTGTGGAAGACTAAATTCAATATAATGTACAAGATAAGTAAGACGGGCTGCACGGTGGTGTAGTGGGTAGCACTCTCGCCTCACAGCAAGAGGGTCCTGGGTTCGATTCCCGGGTCGGCCCGGGTTCCTTCTGTGTGGAGTTTGCATGTTCTCCCCGTGTGAGCGTGGGTTCTCTCCGGGTTCTCCGGCTTCCTCCCACAGTCCAAAGACATGCAGGATGGGGACAGGTTAATTGATGACTCTAAATTGCCCGTAGGTGTGAATGTGAGTGTGAATGGTTGTCTGTCTCTACATGTCGGCCCTGCGATAGACTGGCGTCCTGTCCAGGGTGTACCCTGCCTTCGCCCAATGACAGCTGGGATCAGCTCCAGCCCCCCCATGACCCTGAATACAGGATAAGCGGTGGAAAATGGATGGATGGATGGAAGATAAGTAAGACACATGAGCTCAAAAGTTTCAGCAGGGGGCAGCATTCTGCAATTACACTTTACAGTAAACCCCCCCCCAAATGTTCATATTTGTACTGTCTCACACCTCTTCTGATACAGGTGCTTTGGATGGATTCTGCTCTTGAAATCATCTCCACGTAGACCGAAAGGAGGAAGTGCCATCAATGTGAAAGAAACATTTAAGGTAATTCTCAGTTTGAATGGCCAGCAAAGACAAAGTAAGGTGGATGTTTTCATAATTGTCGGAATGCTTTGGAATGGTCGGGCGAGTTAAACACAAGAATAGCTTTTCTCACTGTGTGTTTTCGGCCCAGTGGGTCGTCTTCCTCCTTCCTCCTGATTGATGCGGTAACGTAATGGAGATCAGCATGTCTGGTGTACACAACACCAAAGCAGAAATCATGAACAGGCGTACGAGGCGGTTTTACTGGCGTGTATGAGCATGTAACACGTGGAACTATGTCCGTTGTGAGTGAGCCAATGAGTCATGTGGTTAACCTCAGACACAGTGGTCGCCGGTTTGAACACGCCGCCCTTTCTCACTCTCCTTCGTGTCCTTAACTGTGATGCTTTCCCCCTCTGGAAGACGTTCTCAGCCGTTTGGTTGCCGTCCCGTAACCGTGCCTCGTTTCATTCTGGATTCCTTGTTCTCAAGAGTTCGTAAAAAAAAAAGTGTGAGACCGATTTGTCACTCCTGTGAGGATGTTAAAAATATCGTCACTTGTAAAGGTCACACAAGCCGACGTTGTTGATGGAAGCTACTTTTGAAGTCCCGAGCTGGAAACAACACATTTGAGTAATTTGTGCTTTATAAACTCTTGGAAACTGGTAACCATCATTTTATTTAAACACAATTATTTCCCGCCCAGAAATGACGTCTCCTTTAACAACCTCCTTATAGATAAAATCGATCTTTTACGCCTCCATAGCATTTTATCTTCCTCCTCGTACATTTTTAGCAGATGGTTGGCATTTACTTTACTACAACTGCTGGGTGTAATTTACAATAGGGACATTTTTTTTTGCCGATCGTGTAGAAGCATATCTATAGTTGGATACAGCTGTAAAGGAATGATATATTTGGAAAGCAGCTGCAGAGAAATGGAAGTGTATTTCATAAAGGGCACGATTCAAACTTGTATTTTGGGTTTTCAATAAAACATGTTTATATGTTTTAGTGTTAAAAAAAACACATCGTTTTTCCTCTTTCCTTTTTTCTTTCGTCGGGTAGAGTTACAGTCACTCTGGTTGTTCCAACATCCACCGTTGTTGCTGATAACTATTGGAGAACAGGAGCGCTGTTGCTGTTTTGGTTGGACAGTGGTTGTTCCAGAAACAAGACAGACAGTTTAAAAATCGATGAGGCCAAACCAGAAAGAGAGTCCTTTTCTATCCATGTATAAGTGTGAGAAACGGGGCTGGAAAGATCTCACTTCCCACTCTAAAGTGCCAACACTCAGTGACCGTCATTTGAATATCTACAGTCACTGTGTGTGTTCATGTTTGGAAGAAAATGTAATATAATAAAGTGTAATTTAATAGTACTGGACACAGGATTAAAGGCGCTTGCTTTACATCTGGGCGAAACAATCAAAGGTGAAAGCGACTGGCCCATTAAGAGGCTCGTGAAACACAGGTGTGTCCTGTTCGTTCCTGCTCCCGTGATCACACCTAGCCACATGCTCCGCCGGTTTCTTCGATTTTAAGGGTAATTAAGGTCTTCGAATGCACCCCGATGTTTTGTGGTCACGTAAGAATGCGCCTTCGTGCCTCCCAATTGGAGAATTGTAATCAAGGGAGGGACTCGAGCCAACAGGATACGTGTTACTCATCTGCGTAATGGAGACGATGTGAGAAACACAAACGGAAAAAAGGAATAAGTGCTAATGAGAGGAGACACGGCCAGAAGCAGCAGTTCTCTGAATTAGTAAAGGTTTGGAAAAGGCAGAACATTTCTGCAATGCAATCACTCTAAATCATTTAAAAAAACATTTTCTGCATTGAAAAAAAGTGACATGGATTCATCACATGCACATTATATGACTGAATAGTGGCTTTATATTGTGACATGCATCCAAACACAGGCCTGTCATTGAGGAAGTACATCCCCCAGTCTTAAATGTTAACCATTCAAACGTGCTGTCATGCAGCTATTATAGCAGTGTTTATAGTCGATGACTAAAGGATTTAAACCCTCCCTTTAGCTTTTCGCCACGTTGCCGTTGACATATAGCATAAGCACTCGTTGATGTGTTCACAGCAGAGGAGGGGCCTGGAAATGGGGAAACAAAAGATTTGATTGGTTTGAAGCTTCACTGCGTCATCGGAGCGCTGAAAAGTGAAAACAAATATGCACGTTTGTCACTCGGTGTCACCATTGAGAATGACGTTTTAAGGTGTAGATATAAGCATAAGTTGCAGGACAACAATGTAATGGATACAAGCTGTGACTAGTGTTTGCTCATTAGCAACAGATAACGTTTGCCAGCAGTTTCCTATTTGCAGATGCAGCATTTGAGCAACATTGTGTTGCTGCCGGCCACCTGGCAAATGTAAAGCCAATATTTGCTCACCTTTTTAGCTCTTAGCTCTTTTTATTTTTAACGCCAAACATATCGGGCTCTTAAATACTTCATGTGTCTGTCTTTGATGCTGGAAAGTTAATGTTCGTTACAAGCTTTTTGTTGTTGATGATGAAAACAGCTGCCTGCTGAAGTGTAAAGTGATCAGTTGGAAGAGCAGTGGGCTGGAAAACCATAACAACCGAGCTGAGGGAACCAGGTGATAATTCTCTGTCAGTTTATCACTATTGACAATTTCCACATTTATCACAGCTGCTTTAGCACTTTTTTTTTTTTTAACAATCATATCTTGTTAACCTCTGGAGCATTGAAGCAAGTGATAAAACATAACTCGATGCAGAAACTATGCTAAGAGTCTTGTGGACGAAAATTATCTTAAAATGCAGGAGAACTGCTCCTAAAGACAAATATACTCTGACAACTTATTGCTTATATATGCTTATATATGCTCTGTTATTTGCACCTCTTTTCTGCTGCAACCCTGCACATTTCCCCACTTATCTTATCTTATCTTATCTTATCATTAGTATTCCTTTTTTTTAAACATATAATTGCAATCTAAAACGACTTCCACGTTTCTCCACTCCTGGTTGGAGAGAACCATGTCGAACTTTTCCCCTTCAGGATAGATACACATGTTTCTTATTAGCAGGCGATGGAAGTAGTGATCTCGAAGTGCGGGGTCATGAGACAGTACGGCGTGTATCTTGCTTTATTTTGCCTGAGAGCGGATGGCGACTGGGCTGTGGTCAGCAAATCTTGTGCAATCTCCATCTGGTTGCCAACCTTATACTCCACTGCAAAGATAAAAACAATTGCCCAGTGCTATTAGGAGGGCTATTTTATAACTGTTCCCTCAAATGCATCACATCGGACTGGCTCGGTCTTCAGGATCGACACTTTCGCTGGCTGTGGAACTGGGATTTGTGCGGTGTGCAATAACCGTGGAGACATTTACAAATGGACCCCTTGAGAGTCTTTCTGCAAAAGCAAGGAAATGAGCAGTGTTGCTACTTCTCGTTGCAGCCGTGCATGAACTGTAAGCGACAACAGTCAGTGACAAAAATTCATTTTCATTTTCCAACAAATGAGCGAGGACGCAAGGCAAATGTTAAAGCTTCCACGCTCCACTTTGGAACAGGTGTGAGAGATAACGTTAACGAGGACTTCATTCCATTGTACGTTCTCATTAAACTGTGCCAGCGAGGCTGGTTTCCGGTAAAATTAAATAATGTGCAGCTGTTGTTGATTGCGATTAAACACACATTAGCGCTCTCCCTGTTGTTTCAGGCCTATTATCTGGACATGAAAAGATTCAGTCACAATCCCTGCTCATTGGGTTTGTGTTGTGTCGACTTTAGCAGTACTTCTGTTGCAAAGGTCACAGCGAGTCGGTCGAGAAACGTGACGGACTACATGTTGGTCCCAGACCGATAAAAGCTTGCCGTTTTTTCCTGACCTGCATGGTGTCGTTATGGAAGGAGGTGCAAGGAACCGACATCCAGGGACAAGAATTGAAATATGATAGAAGCAAAGTGGCGTGTATGATACAGGCTGTCTAAAAAAATAAAGGAAAAAACCCACCGTGACCTCTGTTTCACAGTTCCACACAGCAGCGACAACAACATTCTACAGGTCTGCGAAGGAAGAGCACGCTGTGCTCCTATTGGTCAAAGTCACAGATGTGACGGAACACGTCGTGGAGGGCAAACATTAAAGTCTTTTGGCCCAATCCCAATATCCACGCTCACTGACTTTGAGCCCTTAAGTCTTCAGGGCTGTCCCACTGTCAAATCATCCAGTGATTGAGGCCTCTCTCTCTCCGCTGATAAACAATCAAATCTCATAGAGACCGGAGTATTGGACCCAAAAGCAGACACGGGCTGGAGACTGACGGACGTTAAAGCAGTTTACATAAGAATCAGAATCAGAAAACGCATTTAATTCCATGGGAAATTGTGCAGCTGCAACTTGAAGCTCCGAGGTCGTGCAGGGAGAAGAGTGATTTTCAGGCTCTGAGTGCACGGGATGGAGACGAGAGAGGAGTCTGGTGGATGAGCTGAGTGGAGTGGAGGCTGGTGTGTGGGCTGGCGGAGATCCTGGGATGCACAGAAGGCAGTTAAACAGAGAGCGCAACAAGATACCGCTGGTGATGAAGAGCCGGGGTTTACATACAGCTGAGGTCGATTAGGGGAATGCAGGTGTGCCAGGAGTCAGGAGAGCTCCAGAGTCCATACACACGATGATTTCAACAATGTGGAAGAGGTCTTTGATTTCGATGGTGACCCGTACCCTATTCATAAGACTTCTTCTTGAGTGGGGCTTGGACATAGTAACAATACCGATTATCACTTCATTCAAAAAAGCAAAGAAAATAGAGTCCGGGTTGAAAAAAGTTACCATTTAAATGTATGGAACACATATGAGGCTTCACTTGCAGCGATTTTGTCACTTTCTGCAGTAGGTGGCACAGAGACCCTGAAGACTCCCAACAGCATGAAGAACAGAAGGCTTTCGTCGTGTCAAAGCTGCACAATCTTAACTTTTTTCTTTCATCCATATTTGCACATGCCGAACAACACCAGATCAACACGAAACCGTTGTTTTTTAAACTACATTTTCCCTTTACAAAAAAACCGAGGCACATAAGGACGCCTGTGGTTGGATGACAGGTGATCTCACCCGCGACGTAATCACCAATGATGTTAAATTGACCTCCTATCATAAAACGTTGAACGAGTAAAGGCCTGGATCTCATGTTCTCTCAGGCCGCTCTAAAACAAAAACATTAGCAAGAACGGTCCGTGCCAGTTTTGTTGGCTGCCTTTTTCTTTTGATCTTCTATGCTTTTTGTGCTTTTATGCATAATAACTGCTAATGTGTGTTTGCTATTATCTGATTATTGTCCTCATGTGGAGTTCCTCGGGCTGAACATGAGGTGCTGGTGCTCTCCTTAACCCTGCAGCCATGACTGGGACCCTGCAATGGGCTCGCACGGACCAACCAAAGCATATGTTCCAAGCATTCTGTTGTCACTGAATATAGTTTCGCCCCGTATCCAGCAAACACTCAAGTGCCTCCCACATGTGTGAAATGCAAAGAGGCAAGACAGCGAGAGAGCGACGAGTGAAAGCTGGGGCGGATGGTTTGTTTAGTAGTGGAGTCTCGCAAAACAAATGAGACAACACTGTGGAATTTGTTTGTTTAGACAGGATGCTCCAGTTTCTCTTGATTTCCAATTTCCAGGGCTGCAGCTTTACCATGTTTACTTATGTTAGAGAGATGAAGATATGACAGAGAGACAAGGAACCTCCAATAATCAGGACTGCGGCGGTGAAATGAATCCCACGCCATTACGAGTCGCCTGATGTCAGCGCTCCGCCCGTACAGTGTTCCTCTCTTCGTTGGTATCCACACCTGATTAGTCATGCCTCATCACTTGATCCGACGTCTCCTGAGGGTCAAGATGGCCTTTTTACATTCGGCTGTATCAGGATCCAGTTGCTGATGATGTTTTTTTTTCGTCCTGGATCAGTCATCATCGCTGTCAAGAGAGCCGGTTGTCCAAAACAACAGTGAATGTACCTATCACACTAGATATATAATAAGAATATATATTAACTACAGTATAACATACACAAATAGATAGAATAGATATACACATAAGAGAGAGAGAGAGAGAGAGTGATTTGGTTGCATCAGCTTAGTGTTTGTAAATGTTTGAGAGCTTTGTGGATTCCCCCTGGGAGACTAAATGGTGTGGTTTTGTATCGGAGTGTGTTCTTTTCTTGCGTCCGCGTGCAGCCGCACGTGGAGACGTCGAAAAAGAAAAGATAAGAAGCCGACGAACAGTTTCTAAATGTAAACAAAACGGGGGGAAAACCAACCTCAGAGGAATACATTTAGAATTCGATCTGGTATCAGAGCAGCGATAGTAATTAATTCCTTGAAAGCAACTGTGCGTTCTGTAGAATAGGCCTCGCCATCGCTGCGCGGTAACTGCACTCAGACCAGTAACTGTAGCTGAAGCCGTCGCCTGGAAGTTCCCTGGAAGAACTATAGTATTTATACCATAATGTATGACTGCACCATTCCCAGATGACACTCCACGTGTACAGAAAAGTTTCATTAAAATCCAATCAAGGAAGCAAAGCCACAACTTTGTGCTCTGAGGATGATGAGAGGCCAGTGTTTGTCCTCTTATGAACTATATATTAAGTCTGGAGAAATACAACAAAAACCCCAGTCCAGACATTATTTAGCAGATTGACGTAATAATCCTCTGACAGACTATGCGGTCGGGCCTCCATGTGACCCTCATGGAGGGATTAGAAAAAGCAGCAAAGTTATTTGTAGGTAGACACTTCCAGAAAGGATTTTTTTTGTCGAAGCATGCGTGATCCGCCGACATACGTTTGACTGATTAATTATATGTCACATTCATTTGCTAATCTGTCTGTTGGGAAAAACAGTAAGCCCTCATTCCTGAGAAGTAACTGATCCTTTTCATTTGAAAGTTTATTCCTGGAGCTCTGTGGTGTACCAGCCACACTGTAAGTACACTAAGTATATTATCTGGTTATGTTATGTGAAACGAAAAAAAAGGAGACGATTCCCATCAGCTTCTGTTTTTTTTCTTCTTCTTCTCTCCAGTCACGTGGTCAGGATGTGCTGTATTCATGTTACAGCTATTGGATAACCTGCCCTCACGCACGAAACGGGATATTGTCATGGCGTGCTGCACGCTCACAGACATAATATTCACACGCAGATACAGAAAAAAACAACACACTCAGTAATGGAATCATCAATCATGACCAACACTGGAGACATCTGAATGTTGAACTTGAACGTGGAGTTCAGCTGAGACCAAAACTGACTCCCTTTTAGAATTGCCAGAGGAAAAGAAATAGAGCGGAAAACAAAAGGCACTGATAGCTGACAAAATACCGGAGGGAAAAGAGGAATATGGACAGTTGGTCAAAGGGCATTATTTTGTATGATTAGTGCGTCATCACAGAAATCTGTCCAGAGACTCATCAGTGGACACCTGCACTTGAAACAAAAAACCACTGCTGAGGAAAAAAAGAAGAAGAAGAAGAAGACATTTTTTAAATAATTTGTTTGCTTTGGAGTGGGAGGAAGAAAAGTCTGACAAACTGAGTTCCATTTTTTTTTTTAGTTGTTGCCATCATTCCTATCAGATATGACAACAATTCAAACAATTCTTTGTGGAGTTGTCAAGCCCCGCCCCCCTTGGTTACCGTTGTTATGCCTGTCACATTTTACATTCTGTACAGTTTTAGTAGTTTCTCATTTCTAGTCAATAACATTGACTTGATTTTCTGTCTGAAATGGAAACTGGCTACGTATTCTTATATAATATGGAGATATTCAAAGCTTGACAGGCCTAGTTATGGTTGCTAAGCAATGATCAGACATTCACTATTCGGCGGAGGGTTTAGCAGACAGTGAATTGCTTGTATAATTGCTTGTATAATGTTGGTTATTCAGACACAGAAGTGACTTAGCTGTGCCTCAAATCAAACCCTTTTACTATATATTGCAATTGGATATCTTGATATATTTATGCTTCAGTTCATCAAGAATTTTCTCCTGTTTTGTATTTTTGAGAGACATGAGAGAAACAGTTTTCTTCACAAATTCAAGGTAACAGAGTGAGTTATTGATGTACAAATTATCATATTGAAGGGTAATGAATTTGACTACATTTGTTTCTACTTGGCATGTAGGAGACTGCAGCCAGTCTGTACTTTTTCCCAGTTTTCCTACTGTCTGTCTATCAGTAGTTTCCTTTTTGTTGAACTCTTATTTACGGCATCTCATCGTTTATGATTTGCAATCGCTATTATGAAATGTGTTATCCAAAACATGAAGTCAGAACTTAAGAGGTAAATCTGCTGTCTTCAGTCTTTATTGAAAGTGCATTTAGCTCACTGCAAATTTGTGCACCTACACAGCTGCAACCTGTGAACTATGAAGGCAGACACTTTAAACACGAGGCATTTTATGAGCTTTGACACACGAGCCCACACACTTAGTCAACACACATCACTGACAAGAGAACATACAAGTTGTAAAGGAGGTGGGAGGTAGATCATTAAGAATCCAAACCACTGCAAACTAATGTCTAGCCAGATGTTTACATATTAAGTATTGCATGACGACATAAAACAGTGAAAGGTAAACGCAAACACAATAAGCCAAATAATATAATAACAATACTTTATTGTTAGACATGGCAAAAACACTGAGAATCACAAATCAAATTCAGCAGATTTCAGCCATGTTAGCACTTGCCTTTACGACACATTTTACACAGAATTTATTGGGATGTTGAGAGTGTTTTGAGATGTAAAGCAGACTCCTGAATTGAAAATGTTTTTACTGAGTTGTAAAGACTCCCAGAATAATAAACGTGTCAAAGGTACTCCTGCCAACATTGTAATTTGATTATCAAGAGAAGTTGCGCCTAGTCTTGGCGCACACAAGACATTTCCGATAATAATAATAAATATTAGAAAATGTAAGCAACTTGCCATTGGTGTGGTTTATTGAGCCTGACCTGTCAGATGAGCTCAGTGAAATATGAAAAGATGTGTGCATTGTGTTTGTTTTTACCCCACTGAAATATATAATAATAATAATAATTATAAAAATAATAAATCAGTCTTGTATAGCGCATTTCTAGGACCCAATGCGCTTCACAAGTAAAAAGAAAATAAAGTAAAAGGGCTAAAAAAAAAAAAAAAAGACTCATGAAATCCTAAAAATGTGAGTTTTGAGGAGTGACTTAAAAGAATGAATGGACTTGGCCTCTCTAACAGAGGTGGGGATATATATTGTTTAAAGGAGCAATAAACAACATTACAATTAGCTGGTATGTGCGTCATTTAATAAGAAAAAAAATCAATTTCTTTGTATTTTAATATCAATACCCAAGCTTTATTTTCCTGGAAAACAAAATATGACGCATTCTTACATCAGCTAGATCCATTTCAACCAACAACCATGACATCCATCCATTAATCTGCAACAGGGCTCTGCACAGTGTCAGAGAAGGTCGTGAGCTAATCTTTTGAACAAATTCAATTTAATTAACTCCCAAAGTTCATGTTCTGCCTGTCTGTCTTTCAGTAATACGTCTCTGTACGGAAACCAGATATTCTTGTATTGCTGTTTCGGATGGACTTAAAAGTAGCAGCATCGGCTATTTGCGATGTAAAGATTCGTAACGTCTACCTGAGCAGAGAATGAAGTCGCTCTCCCTCTGTATGTGTTGTTATCCGAGCTATGTTTGCGTAGTTGGGCTCTTCTACAGCAGTTAAACCTGATGACTTCGTCCGACAGCATTTTATCGGAAGCGCAGCGCCCGTCTCGGTCGCTTCGATCGGTTTATACTGCGTCGCCATGTTGAGAGCCGATTAGAGGCAACGTGGTCGTCCAGGATGGGGGAAGGGAAGTAGACACACACACGGTCATAAATGTGGTCTCGCACAAAGCGAAAAGCGTGGGAGGCTTCTTCACACTCTTTCAAGACGATTCATGAGATTCAGTGACCTCATAAATGAACGCCGTCTCGCAGCCTCGTCTACTTATCAGTATCAAAGGACATCGCTGCATCGAGGTGTTCCTTTTATGTACTTTAAAGTCTGAATTGAGACAGAATTGATACAAAATAATCACACCAGGGAGTTCACCAAAGATATGCAGTGACATGTAGGAATTTTAGGGGGTAACAAGAATTTATTTAGTTTAGATGCGAAGGAAGCGGTGTGAAATTCTGCTCTAAAACAAAAGCATCTTCATTCAGAGTAGGATTTTCTTTAGCCTGATAAAAGAGCTTCAACTTTTGACCTCAAATGACTTTCTCCTATGTTCTGGTAACACATTGACGAGGTTGCTTCTTTTATCAAGGTCTGGGCCTTTTCAGCATTAATGGAATTGGACGGGGATTATCCTTCTCAAGTTTGTTTTCCCTGCCATTCCTTACAATCAGTGAAAGTAGAATATGGACGTTTTCATGCAAACTTTTACCATCTGCTGCACACAACTGAGTTATTTCAGATAGTTATATGAAGACTGTAACATACAAAGGGATTTAGATATTGAACAGACTCGAACGGACCTGTCATCGAACTGAGTAATCACACTTTGATATGCCAGAATATGCAACATGCCTGTCATTAATTTATTTTGGGAAACATGTCATATTGCAAAATTTGTTCTGAAAAATATTCAATATTTGAAAAATGCACGACCAAGAAAATATAGCATCCATTTGGCATTCAAAAGAATACCACCACAGAGGCGAACAAATTAAATTAATTAATCTTCTAGAAATGCTGAAGAAATGATCTACAAAATGCCTGCAACTTATGTAATTAATTTCCCCTGCAATATCCACTATTAGCAACCAAAGCATGCAAAACCTTTTTTAATGATAACACTGAAGCACAGCACCTGCTTAAATGTGTGTGTCTCGATTACATTTCTAAAAAGTCAACACTTTTACCATGTTGACATTGACTGATACCATAATTCAGTTTGTTACCTGATCCAAACCACAAGCAGGACTACATAAACGTCATTATCTCACACATTTTTTACACATTAAAAGGACACTATGGTGACTGACTGAACTATAGTGGACCACTGGAAATCCCTTTGAACATATGACACAGAAAAAAATTAAATAAAATAAAATATTAATACATTAAAGGCGGCATGGTGTTGTAGTGGTTAATCGCCTTATGTCAAATGATGAACTCACATTCTCTTGTTGATGGTATGTGACGACGGACAGGGGGAGGTTAAAGGGACGACCATTGAATGTTTGACCTCTGGCACTGAGCGATTGCCATCCATCTTTGTGTCTGAGCTAATGGCTCTTTCAGTAACACCAGCACAAACAAACCAGACATTCCTCAAAAGAAACCACACTGGCATTGAAAAGTAAAGAAAGTCTTTGAAAAGTAAAAATGAAAGTGATTATCACTACGTTTGAATAAGAATAATACTGACACACACACACATATGATTAGTCAAAAAGCATAAAGCACCCTGGTCAAATAGAGGGACGCTGACAGCTTCGTCCCCCTTTGTGAAACGTTGTCACGACATCATAACAGTCAGCTTCAGTATGGGGAACAAGCAGGCTGCAAAAATGCCCCCAAATACACTCAGAAACGTTTTTCCAATGCAGTGAAATCAAATTCTTACAATGCTCCGTGTGTAGCATGTGCAGCTTCGTGGACTGTTTGTCTGTCCTTTTCCATAGACTGTAAATCAAAGCACAGGCAGCACTGTAAAAGAGTGTGAAGACCCCCCTGCTGGGCATGTGTAGCCAATCATTGAATTATCTCCCCACCCACATAAAAGGACATACACCGGCAGAGTCACAGGCAGCTCTTTTTGTCTGGGGTCCCATTGGTTGATGGTGCGCAGCCAAGGATAAAACGCTAGACTTAACACTGTCTCAACATCTTTTCTATGCCTTATGTATTGTAGATTCTTAAATTGATGAAATATGCTCTAAGCCCTGGCTGCACGTAGCCTAATAAATCTTAGTCTAAATGTGAGAGCTGAAGCACAGCAGGTAAACGCTATTTACTACCAGGTCCGGTTGAATTCAAGCCAGCTGAATGTATATCGTTAAAAAAAGTACTTGTATAATAAAATACAACCTATTGCTCTCTAACCTCGAGAAAAACCCCAGTGTGGTTTGACAGTTGCTTCTTGGCAACGATGTGCTTTTTTTACAAAAAGAAGACGATTTCCTTGGAGGGACCAGGATCCGCTACGGAGGACTGATAGCGGCTGAGAGAGTTTTATATCATGAACCTGTTTTATCAGAACCCCTCTGGTCCACATAAAACAAAAAAAATATACAGGAATGAAATACCTCTCAATTTAAAGAGGACCCAATGGATCAAAGTAAGGATGAGTCATTTCACAAATTTTCCATATGCGTAGCTGGCTCTAATAGGCCAAATCTTATGGATTTAGATCATCTGGTGAGCCAAATTCCCAGGATGTGCAGAGAGATAAATCGAATGAAAATATGCGAGAGCGAAGACTGAGGTTGGTGCAACAGGTTGAAGGGCCGTCCCTACGCAATGTTCACTGCGAGGTTGGGTGGAGCAGCGTCGGTTCATCATAGAAAGGTATGCTCGACATGTTCAAGTTTGAACTCAAGGCCAAAGAAAACACAAGCAGACGAGGGCGAGTCATACTGCTACTAGCTTTGTACCACCCTACGGTCAAGATAATAGGTTGCAGAAAGGAGGAAGTCAGTGTAAATGCATCCCACATGGTCCACCCGTTTCTATTCAAAATTGCAATCAACCTGGTCATATTGCTGGGCCGTGTGAAGAGACCCACCCACCACACGCCAATAATTGGAAGAAGGCTTTCAATCCGCTATTGGCCAGTTACCATCAGAGTCATGTCCAGCCTAGTCAGCTTGGAAGCTTTCAAAATCGTTTGGTCCATGCCCAACAGGACAAACTGACATGGATGGAGCCTTTTAGGTACAGGCTATGGTCTATCTACGGTTACTCCCGCCGCCCTCCAGGGTCAGTGAGAGCAGGAGGGAGTCCTTTATAACCCAGGGAAAATGGAAAAGTAACTGTGATCCATTGCTGTTGGCCATTAGGTTCGGTCATGTCTCTGCAATATCCAGGCTCCGGTCCAACCTTATGTCTTTCTTTATGGGCTTGAAATATCATTTCGTGTTGAAGCTATAAGCTCACATGCATTAACATGTTCTTGCTCACAGGTGGTGCAGCCCTAAGCCATACTAAGTAGCAAATCAAGGGTTCTCTGTGACTAAAGCCCTCGTTCACAATTTTGTTATTTTATCGTTTTATTATTATCAAAGTGTTAAAGGGGATTCGTCTTAAAGTATGATGATGAACCCAGCAGGCTTCTCTTTTAGTGGGAGAACTCAAATGTTTTCAATTGACCTGTAATAAACATGTGTGCAGAAAGTGTTGCCTCTATCTAACGCTGCATTTGGCATGCAAGACTGTTTATGGGCCAGTACATTCGATCAGTGCTGCTTGTTGGAAGGTCAAACGGCTTGAGAAACCCCTTCTCCTTTTGTTGCTTGTTGAATCAGTTGATATCACTGGTAAAAAACACCATGTAACCCCCCCCCCCCCCCCAGTGCAAGACCAACGAAATGCGTCGTTATTTACTGGTAAGCAGGCCGGAACAAAAGGGAGAACCATAAACATTTTGCTTCAGGATATCATGTAAACTGTTGTGAGACACAAGAACAAGAGAACAAGTGAGAAATAAAAAAATTCATCGCCTGAAACGGCAATATATACCTGCTGTTTAGAGTTGTCTATCCTGTTGAGTATTACATTTTATTAGGCTACATGTGATGTGTGAAAAAAAAAAAAACATTTTGGATGGCTCAATAAGCAGACACAAATTACACAACCAAAGCAATTACACAACCAAGCATCTAAAAACAACTTAATTGAAACCAATCTGTAGAACTATTCTTTTTGACACTGCTGAACCCTGCACTGCACCCGCTCAAGTAACAGTGAACCACATGACCTTTTGTAGAGCTGCAAACTTTTGATTTTACATTTCAGTTTTCATACACATAAAACAAGCGAGCTCCAGCTGTGTCACTTCCACACAACAGCAGTTGAAAAACATGAGATAATGTTGAAGAAATCCAGGCCATTGTAACAGTAGCAGATGCGGAAAAGAGTAATACATTTCTGTAAAAGTCTCGGTAGCGCTCTAGTCTATCCTTCTAAAGTGTTGCTCATTTTAGCAACAGGCTATTTACCTCGTCTTTTTCAGACTTTTAAAATCTCTCGATGTTTCTTCTCCCCGTAGGTTCATCCCTCCAGCCTCTCCTGTAGATCAGCTGAGTCACTTTATGCCCATAAATCGAGAGGCCGGGCAAAGAGCAGACTGTGGTTCCAGGGTTTTTGCCTGAAAATGTCTCGCTCCACAAAGCCGGCAGTCACATGTTTCACAGTCATGACAATAAACATTTAGCGTGTTTGGAAGATGTATGCTCACATTTTTCAGACTCACAGAGATAAAAGGGGAGCCGTGTGACGTGAGGGGAGGAATGGGAAAGGACCTGAACGGGGAGGCATGTCCCGCCTGCTCTCATTCCCAGGGCATCACATGTCGACGCTTCGGCGTGCCCCTCGGCCTGCGTTTAGGCACCCCCGAGCTTTCAAGTAACAATGTAAACCCATCTGCATTGTGCTCAGGAAAAAGTCTTCAAGACAGTGACGAGATAATATTAAGACAGAACAAACTCACTGATAATGAGTTGGGAGGAGGGGAGGTGGATGGGTCAAACAAACACAGGACTCCCCACCAGGATCCCTGTGTTAAAGATCCGAGTTGGCGTTTTCCGTGCCTTATTTTCTATACATACATACTATATTATTAAAAAGTATGCTGTATAGAAAATAACAGTGGCAAATAAACATGACTATTAAATTATTTATATTTTTGAATAGTATGCCCTATAGAAAATAACCAAACAAATAAATAAATAAACATAAATATACTGTGTGCCACACTTGCGTTTCATGTTTTACATATGGTATTTTAAGCCCAACTGCAGTGTGACTCAGGATGAGAATGTGTTGGTATGTCATATGATTAATCACAACCAGAAGGGAACTTTAAAAAAAAAATAAATAAAAAAAAACCCCATCTCAAATTGGTTATTTCACTGGCAACCCTCGTCATGGAGGCGATTTACCCCGCTCCCAGGGTGCACATTCCTCGCGTTCATCTTTTCAACATTTATATGAGCTGTGGACGTGTGATGTTTGGGTAACGCTTGTTCACTGGTGTGTCTCTTTGCTCACATTGGGACTTTCAAAATATCTTTGTGGGATTGTTCTCTTGCCAACGACATCAGACTAACATTACAGCAATAACAAAATAAAGTCTTATCTTCAGTAACAATATTCATGTTTTGCTTGTGCCCCGTGAGAAGGTGAATAATGTACAAGTAATATATAAATATGAGTGCTTTGGATTTTTGGCTCCAAATGAGGGGAGATTGACGTCACCTGGGTCAAAGAGGCACAGATTCCAGCGATCGTCCCTGATTGGCCACAGAGAGCAGGTGACGGGGTCTAAAAGGTCGTGGAAGACAGCAAGCTGGTTGGTCTGTGTCTTTCATCCTCCTTGAAAACGGACTCAGGCCAGTTTGTTACTGGTACTTTTTGTTTTTCTGGAAACTCAAAGCCTGCATGCATGTCCGTTCTTCCAATTCGCATTCCCCACTGTCGTCAAGTAGTTACAGCAGACCCTCATTTCATTCCCTTCACTGGGAATAAGAAGTCCTTCAAAGTTTGCGTTTTAGATGAAGATCGTGTGATATGATTGAAAGCTCCAGAACAGCTGCTGTGGTGGTTAGACTAGTTGAACATGAATGCACTTTGAACCTCTGCGTTTCAAACATCTTTTATATGTTTGTGTGTGTTTGTGTGTGTGTGAAACCCAATATCTAATGCCTGAAGTGAAAATGTGATTATTTGCAACACTAAAATGAGTGCCATAAAGTTGTTTCCTACTGCAAAATGAATATTAAGGGGTCTTAGGATGAGTAATAAAGAAACAAATATTCTCTAAACAATACGAGACAACACAGCTCATGTTGTGAGCCGGCTATTTACCTGAGAGGAGGCGTCACAAGTAGACATTGTTTCATTTGAGCCACTAAATTAACCAATAGATACATTTCTAGTTCAATAATCATTCCATAAGTTTGAAAAGCCTTTTATCCGTCCTAAAGTACGGTTTATTCGTACGCTTTATTTGGACAGAAGATGTGTTGATGTGGACTGAGATTATACCGCACGGCGCTCTGTGTCCTCTGTGGTTTGAATGCAGCACAGAATAGAAAGCAGCTCTGTTAATTATCAATAATTCATACGGGTTAAAGCACAGGTCAACAAAATGCACGCATGCTGTGGGCTGCGGTACGGAGAATCATCCGCTCAATGAAATGAAATGAGCAGTAAGCTCTTAAACCTGCTTTTCTTTTCATCTATAATGCACTCCTAATGAAGGGCAGGGTGACGTGGTAATAGCTGAGCTACACCAGCACCAGTTTATGACAGTGTTTTATTGTTTTTTTTCTGTGTGCGTCTTCTCTACAATCGTGACTTCCATTTGTTTCCGTCCGTCTGAGTCATCATATGCCATCACGGGTTTCACAGTATTGAGAAAAAACCCCACTTTGGCTTATCGCATTATCAATAACATCATTCTTGCTGCGTTCATTCATTTGAATCTGGAAGGAAAGTTAAGGGTCTTCCCACAAATGCCATTATCTTAAAAGTTCTATTACATTAGGGTGAGTTAAAGCACACAACCAATATTTATTTTGTTTCAAATGACGAAGAACATCAGGTGCATGGCTTATGTGCCATTTATCAGCGTATCATTGTTTGTCAATGATAAATGTATTTAGCAGATATACAGATACCGCCTCCGACGAGAGGCGGTGTCTGCTCCATATCTCATCTCGTGCTCCTTTTGAGATTTGATTGTTTTTGTGTTTTATTTTGACGTCTTTTGTGTCCTGTGTTTATTTGCAGTCTTTTAAGGTTTCCCTCTTTTCTCTTCTGTGTAAGCTGCGTTGTATTAAGCCTCATCAGCCCTGCTCCTCTCCCTTTGTTTCCGGCGTTCAGCCTGCCCTCCTGCATCTAATTGTCTGATGAATTTATTGAGCATTTGGTCCGTGTCTTTCCTTGTGTCAAGTGATCTGCTTTAGTCCTGCGGCCATGTTCCATCCTTGTTTGCTTCATCCTCATGGCACGCTTGTTTGTCTTTTTATTTGTTAGTTCTTTGAAATGTTTTCCCTTTGTGCTTTTTACTGCCTAAATCTGCCCACAAAGTTTTTGTTGCCTGTCAGTTTTCGGATTACTTTTGCCATTAAATCTTACTTTTCTTTTAATTTGACCTGTCTTCTTTGTGTGCATTCGGGTCCTTTTTTTTTGTATTTCGCAATCACGACACGAGAAAAACTAAAAATGCTCTGGTATTTTCTGGCCTTTTGAGGTCCCAACATCCCCCTCATCTCCCCTTTCATCTCCGTCTCCAGTGGGTGAACACCCTTTGGGCTTCCAGGAGGCGCTCTAGGTAATTGGGTGTTTGCTTAACTTTCAACACTTAGTCATGTTGTGGGAAATTACCTCCCGTGACAGAAATGTCTTTACGGGGGAAACATCAGGAAGAGGAGAGTCTCCTCATCTCGGACGGAAACCTCTGCAAACACGGCTGGTGACGCATAAATGAGGGGAAGTCGGGGCTTCACGTTTATTTTCAGACCAACGTTTAAAAGAACTGTTGTCAGACCCCTCGATGCTTCATCAGCTGGTGTCTGACATTTAAGCAGAGGAGATTGGACCATGTTTGAAATCATGAAGGGATTGAAGCGTCTCGGTGGTTACTGAATTAAATCCCAACACTGATCCTCTATGGGTCCAGACATTCCCCAGACACGTGGGTGTGATTGTCTACATAATACATAATGTCTCCGGGTTTTTTTAATGTGATGGACTGGCAAACTGGCCAAAGTGTAAGCCCGGTGTATTCTTGAATATGGCTGTCTCCAACGACGGGGGCGTTGACCCGGAGAGGAAAGATAATAAACAGGATGACTGAATGGGACAGGTTGACAGAGAAGTATTGCAGGATAAAGTTGAAAGAGAAGCGACCACTTTCTCAGACGGCGGAGCAGAGATGGGAGATTCTAACCCATTTACATATACATTTAGATTTAGGGCATTTAGCAGACGCTTTTGTCCAAAGGGACTTACAATAAGCCAGCCACTTGGAATAGTTTTCAGAAGAAACTAAAACTATTTAAAGTGTAACTTCGCCCCCAGGTCTTGGCCTAACTATTGAAAAATCCAAGGCAAGTCAGTGTCATACCCTGGCCTCTGATTAGAAGGCTTTAACATTCTTTATTTATATTATTTCTGACATAGATAAGCCCTAACTGGACGACTCTGTCAGCATTGACGTGTTTTATCAGTCATATTAAGTTTGCTGCCCAAAAACATGTGCAGTACGTCTTTAAAGGAATAGTTTATCTTTAGATGAGCAGTAAGCTTATCATAAAATATGGAAATAGAGGGGGACAGTTCATTGAAATGTTTCATCTTGTTTATTTAATCAGTACATTTTTTAATTTATGTTTAATGTTTCCTGTTAGTCTGTCAGTACCTTCTTGCTTTGGTCTATTTATGATTGTCTTTTGTGGAAACCTGTTTCTTTGTCCTCTAGGCCTCCTGGTTTAGCCGGTTACATAAATGTCTATAAAACTATATTATATCCATTTAGCAAAAACGTCTGTGAACAATTTCTATGGAGGATCATTTGAAGAATAATTCAAATGAAAAAAGGAAAATAATTGAAATAGAATAGAACATACACGCACATATTGTTCCATCTTATAAGAGAATAATAAAGACATAATTACATGTTAAAAGGAAAAAGGACATTGGGAAAATTTATATTGTGGAATGGTATTTTGAAAATTGAAAACATTTGACCAATTCTGGTAAAGAATATGTTTTTTTTTAATGATGCAAGCTTCCCAAGTCCTCACAATAAACCATGCCTGCTCTGAGGGGTCATCCCGATCTGTATGTGAAGATCAAACATCGTGACAATTTCCTGCCGGCTATCCCTGGTGATCAGCGGGGAGCATTCAGCTTTAATTCAGCAGAACAGTGACAGAGAACAACTAGAGACAGCTCTCTGCGTTACTCTTATTAGTCTTTTATAAGGAGAAGAAGAAGAGCAGGCTTCCAGCCGTCTCTGCCTGCGGTGTGGAAGGAAAGTTCTGTTGTGAAAGAGCATCCTGCTTTGATGTTGTTTTCTGCAAACAGCCGATCTAAGTGAAAGTACAGTTGTAAGATACACACAAGGACAAAAGACACAGAATGGGATTGAGTTGTAAGCAACTGTTTTACATTAATAAGTGATTAGTGCGTCACATATTTTCCACCCTTCAAAGCCTTTTTTTTTTTTGGAGCTGGAGACGTTCTGTCTGCTCCAAAGTGGTCCCAAAATGATTGAAAATCCACTTTCAATCTTTATTTCAGCCATGTGCACACAGATAATAATATAATGCCGAAAATTCATTTATTGCTCTTTTAATGCAAAATGAAAAGTCGATATTGTACAATTAAATTTGTTACTGGGGGTTGCTACGGCTCAAGGAAATGCAAATTAAAAAGGGGACTGCAGGCACAGACCTTGTTTTGACGTCGGTTTACTTTGTAGGAGTAAGTTTGTTGTAATTTTATAAAATGCACCATGATATTAACTAAAATAATAGGTGCATTTTCATTTGCTGTGTAACATTTCACCATCTTAAATACCCAAAAGGCACATACAAGTAATAGTCAATCAAATAATTGCAAGAGAATACATGTGCTTTATTATTATTCATAATTTGTTATGGGGGAAAGAGTCACATCAAATCAGAAAAACATAAATTATGTTATTTAAAAAAACAAAACAAAAAAAACAAAAGGCATTATTGCTTCAAGAGACATGAGACTTGACGCAGACCATTTCATTAATGTCAAACTCCTCATTGAGGTCTTGAGATGACAAAGTGCCCCAGTGTGTGTGTGTGTGTGTGTGTGTGTGTGTGTGTGTGTGTCCAGAAGAGTTCATGTTGTAGTAACATAGAGTTTATGTCTTCCCTCCTGCATGGATATTTAATTACCTCAGTTCCTACATATCTGAGACTCACAGTGTTTGTTTCTCTGAATAACTGTAGATATTACATCGTTTCTGTCCGGTGAAGAGGACGTAATCATTATGGAAGGAAAACAAAACAAAAAAGCAAGTGTGCCAAGTGAATGTGTCTCAAGGCAGTATGACATATGTAGGATATAGAATACAGATAATACGATGGGGTTAGGGGGTTAGGGATTCAGTCTCGTCGCTTACTGTAGGCACGTGTACACAGAAGCTGATATGATATCAAAATTCTTGGGATTCACTTTGTCCAGGAAGGTCGGGTTGAAGATTCAGCTCTAGAGCCAGAACAACTATACACACAATAACCACTTCTGTATTAAAGGCAGACACATGTACTAAAAACGATGCTGGCACAAAAGGTGTGATGCCCAGCTGGAAACACTAATGTAAGTGTTCCTCAGACTTTTTTCCCACCACTTGACTTTTTCACCATATTAATGAGGGAAATTACTGTTTTAGCGCGTCCTCGCGGTGTCAGTGATTCTGCGGTTATGTCACTTGTACAATATTATCCCACTTCTGTGATCTGTGGACAACTTGGCTAAAAATTGGCATGCGTGGTGTAATGGTACTCTAAAACTCACCATAATGACCACTATTGTATTTTGTCTTAACACGCAATGGTCTTGTGTTTCATGGGGATTGAGAGAAAACATCTTTTTAACATCGGATTACTAACAAACGCCACCTTTTGAAGCTCCGATCTCCCAAAAACAAGCTCACTAAATGTGGCTTCTATGGCAGCGGAAAGAATACAGGAGGTGACTGGACTTGATTAAATTGTACTTCCAGTCCAGTTTCGGAGTCTCCCTACTGAGCATGTTTATTGATTATTATTATTATTATTATTATTATTACTACTACTCTTACTATTATTACTATTATAAGTGTTTGGATGAATGCTACTTTTTACAAATTGAACAGGCCCGAATTGCTAGGGTACTAATTTCGTTAAGTAATAATAAAAAATAAAAAGCGTACTATTTTATCAACTTGGGCTGTTGAAATATCAGAACACGGACACATCTGTGAATAATGAACCACAGTCGGCTGCCAACTCTGATGCATCACCTCTGCATCTGTTTCACATTCACAAATTGATTTTCTTTTCACAGTATAAAAGAACAGACGTTATATCAAAGTCTACGTGGTGAAAAGGAAGATCCACACACAGAAGAAAAAAAAAAAATATTGAGCATCGATACCCGACATTACATGATTGGACAGAGTTCATCACCAGAGGTCGGACATGGCAAGCTGATTCATGGGGCTTAGGAATGTGAGAATTTGCCTCCTGATGTCACACACATGTGTATTCTGGACGCATCCTGATCTGTCTATATGGTACCATAGGAGACGTTTTTCAGCGCTGAAGGCATTAGAACAAAGACTTGTATTTATATATATAAATATACATAAACATTCATTCTACATTCTAATGGAAATCTCTGATCTTATTCAGCCAGATGTTATCATTCACAAGGCAAACAGCGAACCATATTTACTTCTTTTCATCTTTCGCAGTGTTCGATATATTAGTTGGAGCTTGTGTGTTCTTTGGCTTGTGTTAGGGATAATTATGATTTAATGGTATTTGAACAATGGAGGAGCAACAGTTGGACAGTGGTACGCACAAGGGAGGAGGCAGTGGAGACAGAATCCTCCGTTGGATCTGTATGCCTGCTGGTAAGGGTCCAGGCTGGCTGGGAGGGTTAATTCTTCTTTTCTTCTTTTTTTTGGCATTTCTGCTTTATTTTGACAGTGATACAGGAAACGCAGGAAGGGGGGGGGAAACAGGGGATAACAGGGCTCCTGCATTAAGGCTGGACTCTTTACTTACTGCAGATACAGTTTGTCAGGAGGGTGCAGGTGAGTGCCAGAGGGATGGACTGGTTTACACAAGACAGGCCGCCATCCTCCCTGTACCTAAACGACTGCAGGGTCCAGTCTACGTGACGAACCGCATTCTGATGATGTGCTTTAAGAAACCGGTCCTCCAGGACATTAAAAGCAAGATCCCAGCCAGGCTGGACTCACGTGTTTGAAGACGGAGCCAACAGATCCACAGAGGATGCCGTCTCCACCGCATTCCACTCACATCGCACATCTTAAAACGAAACAACACCTACATCACGGTTTTGTTTGTATGATTTCAGCAGTTAGGAACAGCATAAGGACGCAGCACGGAGAGAGGGGCCCCCCCAGCGAGGATGGTGGGTGGTTAAGGTTGGAGGGTTCATAAAAACCAAGGAGCGGAATTTAAGAAAAGGAAGGCGAAGGAGCTAACGGAGCTGAGGTGGAGCAAGTGAACAGTATTGCAGTTCATGGGAATCACACAATCAACCTGACACAGTTCACACACACACACATATCTCAGCACACACACACACACACACACACACACACACACACACACACACACACACACACACACACACACACACACACACACACACACACACACACATCTCTATCCTGGTAAAAAACGTTGGACAAGCCGTTGGAATTTGTCTTTCAAAAAGCCGAAAGGAAAATAACATTTTTAATACATTTTGGGAATCACACACTTTGTTGCTGAGAAGAAAAGACTGATGTCATTTTCATATCTTTCCAATAATATTATTACTAGTATTACAATGCTGTACCATAATATGTTAATATGTGGAACTGAACATCATAGACATTATTATATGTATGTTTTGCAACACTAAGAGATGGTAGATGGTTTGCACATATACTAGATTTGCTGCTATTAATCATAGCGCATCACTTACCCTGTGCCATTTGTATGAATCCTTTTTGTGTAGTCCTTGTATCATTTACATTATTCTAGTTATATAAATTTACTTTTATTAATATCACTTATTTTTGTATTTTTACTTCTCTACATATCGTTACTTACTTCTATCTTTGTGCTCCTGCATCACTTGAATTTCCCATATCTAATCTTATCTGACACACAGGTATCAATCTTCTCGGCTGACTCTTGGCGGTATATGTTGGGGTTTTTGGCTTCGCCTCTCCCTCTCCCTCTCCCTCTCCCTCTCCCTCTCCCTCTCCCACTCCCTCCCGTCTCCTGTTTTCAGCCTGTCTCTGTGTGTTTGCTGGGCGTGGCCACCTGGTCCTCTCCTCCTGCCAATCTTCCTGCGTGCTAGCGGCTGCCGAACCTGCAAACCTGCACCTCAACAACAATCAAGCAACCGCAGTACAAAACCCCGACTCGGACATCCAGACCCAGCCAGATCGTTCAGTTCTCCTCTGCGATAGAGACGTAGAGGCCAAATTCTCAGTTTTGACACTTTTGACAATTTGTGCTCTGTGGACTTCTATTCACATGTTAATGTATGTCTCAGGTTCACCACACCGGCCACGTCCAGCCTCGTCCTCGTCTCCTGCTTCAGGAGCCTTGAGCTCTGCTTCGGCCATCCGTAGCCCGCTCCAGCCATATCCAGTCTCCTAGTCGTGTTTGTGTCCGAAGCTGTCACAACAAGACAGAAAATGAGTGAATTTTCCCAAAATGTGTTAGGGATTTGAATGAGAGAATGAATCCAAATTGTTTTCAGTTGGCCAGGCCAAAAAAAACCTCTCCGGGTCAAAAGTTAAGAATGACTGGCCACCGCTCAGGGCTTACTGATGCATATCATACATGCGCTCCCAGCCTTTACAGCTGCTCTGGTTTTAATGATGTTGACATGGAACATGAAAGAAAAAACCTTCTCAAATCCCCTCTGTAATCATAACGGTATCCAGTTTTCTGATCACATGTGTGCAGTTGTGTTTTGATTTCTCACCATATCCCCCGCTCCGTCCTCCACCAACAACAATGTTCAGAAACCTGAATAAAGCGTTTGCATACCACAGTATCCTGGTTTCTGTCAGTGTTTTAGATGCCATATTCAGATTCCTCAAAAGCAGCGTACGGTCTTTTTGAATGTTCACATGAGCAACACATTAATGGGATGGAAATGTAGTTGTGACCAGGATACTGGACATGAAAACAAACTCGGTGAAGATGGAGAACCCTGTTTGGCTTCAATATATTGATTTGCCGTAGTATACTCCATACGAGCAGCGTGAGTTGCTTTTTTATATCCATTTTAGTATTTAACATATTAACATAAGGCTTTCTGAAAAAACAGCTCAGCAGATAATAAACCCTTCAATTAGCACCTGACAGCATTAATAATTATAGGTCCCATATTGTAAAGTGCAAGGAGATTTTCACGTTTGTTTGTTTGTTTGTTATTTACTACGAAGCAGGCCTAAGTACATATAAATATAGTAAAAGAATCAAAACATATGAAGTCACAACTATGCAGACACTAGAGACATTAAAGCATGTAAATGTGTTTTCAAGTAGAAACTCAAAATACAAGTCTGGAGCAGGGGTCTGTATGTAGATCTCACAACAGTCAAAACAACAAATGTACAGTACAGACCACCTTAAGGGTTTTGCTACATGTCTCGCCCCCCGCAGTGCTCCGGAGCCCTCCCATTGGGCCTCATGGTGACGCTCCGCATTACAGCACATCTGTGCCGAAATATGCTGGGATGACAACACACGTTTCTCCAAACGCCCACCTCCTCTCTCTCCGCATACTGAATCATAGCATGAATGTGAAGTGGGACGGTCATTAAATCAAAAGTGTGTGTGCGCTGTGCGGTCATGGCCTCGGCTATCTGCCTCTTTTTGTCACACACGATTTGAAAGCAGCGATCTGTCGACGGGACGTGTTGGAGGAAAGGTGGACTGGGGGAAGACTGTAAAGTGATGGATTCAACCGTCCTCTCTGCAGCCGCACAGAGGGGATGAGGCATCTCCCTCTGAGTGACAAAATCCTAAAATTCATCACAATGATGGGCTGTGATTCATGCATTTCAGATAGGAGGCCCAAATTGGCATAAGTGACAATGGAGACAGTGTCCCTAGAGTGTACACGTTGTCCAGACAGATATCTGTGAGAATGGACGTTAATACGCTTGTTTCATTCAGCAGGATCCTTCCATTTTTATGCATTCTGCTGTTATTCCCTTTTAGGACTGGGGCTGCGCGTAAAGTTGTCTGCATTTCATTTTCCCTTTGATAAATCCTGTGAAGCTAATGACCTCAGATATTTTTATGTGTTTATCTAAGTGCGTTTGCATGTGTCCACCCATGGATTTACGACGGTATGTTGGGAGTCTAACACACTTGGCCCAATTTCATTGGAAAGATATGCAACTAAACGGCAATCTGCCTGTTTGATAAACTAGTGTTGAACACAGTGTCATGCACTATGAACCTTATATCGAAATTGTGCTGATCTTTTAATTCTTATGATATATGACTTTATCAAAAGAAAAGTATTTCATGTGCTCTCTGTATTTCAACATTTGACTCTTTTGAAAAATATCCACTTTCTTCCAGTTCTTGTTGTCACTTCATCTCCATCACCTCTACACCGATGGTTCATTTTTGCCTGGCTTAAAAATCTCCTCTCTTGTTAGGGTCTGTTTTATTGGTTTTATTGGCGAGGGAGGGTTAGGGATTAGTGTTCTTCGGTCCAGCAGGACCGAACCCATTTGTCCAGATAAACCATTCAATCAAATCCTTATGCCAAAGTCAGACTAGTCTGTTTGATGAATTAGGCGTAAAACGGGGAATAAAAAGAAGAGAATATAACCAGGGCACGATGATGATGATGAAATATCAGAGTTCAAAATGGTGTGACTCTCACACAGGAACAACAATACAAAAAATAGAGACTGTGTCGAATAAGTATGCCACCAATTAGTAACTAAGAGAGTAATTGAATCAGTTCACAGCAGGTCAGCTGAACATGCAGTGAAAATGAATTTGCCTAATTCATCATGAATGGAGAATAACGTTTTTCCAATAATCCATAAAAGAAGCAGGAATTACAATTTACTTGAGGTCTTGAGCTAATTATTCAAGCAAATTCCTTATTTATCTGGTACCAAATTACAGCTGCCTTTCCAGGAAATTTCCCAGCACATTTAGCCTATTTAATTGACTCCTACATTCTTTCTTTTGACTGCTAAAAGGCTTTTAAGACAAAAACACATCTGGATGAAACAAACTGTAAGCAGCATTTGCACATTCTATGTTTTTTATGTACTGTGCTGTTTTTATGGACCTTCCAGTGTGTGTTGAATAAAGTTGTTGAATAATAATAATCATATTCATCTGGGGCTGTTACTGCCAGATAATAATGACTGTGGGCAGATGGGATGATGAGATTGTTCACTATGCTCTTATTGTTGTTGTCGCGTGATATTACCCGCCATCAAGGACACTTTGTGTCCTGGTATTGTAAAAACTGTGTTAAGGAACACAGTGGAATACTGGGCGTAAACTCCACCAATATGACTTGCAGCTTCTCACAATGGTTCAAGATATCTGTAAGACAGTGGAAGAAGGGCAGCATGCAAGAACAGGCAATAATGGGAATATCAAGGAGAAACCCTTAGGGGTGTGATGTTGGTATTCATTTAATCTAGCGGTTTAAAGTTGTACTTTTCTCCATCTGGACTGCAGTTAATGACTGTTGTATCAAAGGGAAATATTTTTTGCATTGAGTAACTAGGAGGGCACTGCTGGCAAAGTCATGCCCAATCTTTCAATATTATTGACAATGAAAAATGATTTGTGTATTCAACCCGAGATTCGGATCCGCTCCAAATTGTAATGGGTTCCTTCTCAGTCCACGTTTCACTTTTCATAGTAATCCTGCTGAAAAACCAACAAACTGAACCGAAAACACAAACTCCATGGTGGAGAAACACGTCTTGAATCTGGGAACTGATCCGGAAGGAAAACACCTAAATGATGTTGGAAACCTTTCCTGTATGGACCCCTTTGTTAAAAATAACAGTTAAGTGTCTTTAAATCTGTTTTGTTTCCTATACTCTTTGCTTTGGTGCATACAATAAACAATAGTAATAATAATACTGTAAAATAAACATATTAGGTAAAGTACTGTAAGATACGATACATATAGAATAGAAAAAATGCTATTAAGAGGTAAAATTGCAGACATTTGTAATCCTTACTGTCATAATAAATGTTAATGACTGATGTTCTCAGTATCTTCTCTGGAAGAAAATGATGATGACAGAAGGTAATCATCTATCTGAACATGCGTCACTGAGTTCAAAATTTTAAAACTTTTGGTCTGTATCCTGGAGACATTTTGTATTCGATAAGAAGAGAAAAAAAAAACACGAATCAAGGTTAAAATAATCTAATTTAGTAAATGTCAAATTGATTTTTATCAAATCAATAAACAAATATAAATAAATAAAACCCTATCAGACTGTAATGTAATTTTTATTGTAATTATTTCAGACAGAACCAGGCTTTATACATCACCAGTATGCATAATTTGTCTAATAAAATATATCTATATAAATCCTGTTTATCACGGTGACTCATTCGCAAGCACACACTGGGTGACTCATCTATCACTCTGTATCAGTTATTCCCCCTCTCCTCTCTCTCTTTAGTGTATTATAGAGCATGCCCAGTCACACTGACTCAACCAGCAGAGAGATGCAGCACAAGGACACCACCAGGTTAAAGTGTGCTGGCTTCAGTGCCCAAAGCTATGGGATAACATTTCATTTTAACCATCTTTCCCCTATTAGCAGTTATAAATCGTATATAAACACTCAATAAATGCTTAAAACAAACTTTAATCCAGTTGTAAGTGAGCTTTAGGACAATTAACATGTGTATTAATAGTAAAATAATGCAGTATAACAGTTAAACATTGCTCTCTTCATACATAACTGTACAGATAGACATTAATTCTAATAGCGTGTTTTATAGAATGTATGAAAATCATTGAAATGGCCGATTTACGGTCTGGATATACCAACATGGCATCTTACCCTGTGTCCTCTGGCCTCTTCTTGGGTACGAGGTAACCATGGCGACAGTGGAGACCGTGGAGAGAAAGATTAGCAGCTACCTCCGCAGGTGGCTGGGTGTCCCACGCATCCTAAGCAACATGGCACTCTATGGCTCGAGCTCCCTTTCAGCAGCCTTGATGAAGAGTTCAAGGTCGCTCGTACAAGAGAGGCTCTACTACATCGGGACACCAAAGACTCCAGGGTGGCATCAGCAGGCATCGTGGCGCAGACAGGCAGGAGGCCTGGAGGCAGCAGAGTGATGGGGGAAGGCCGTTACCATTGGTGGCATGACCAGGCGCTAAGGACCATCGCAGATACCATCTAAGCCATGGTCAACAGCTAACATGTTTCCACTGGTGGATGCTCAAGTTCCGTGGACTGATGGGAGGTCCTGCTTGGAGGAGATTGGTATAAGCAACACATCTGGCCTAAGTGAAGTTTCCATGACGTGATGCTGATCCCCTCCAAGCAGGTGCTCCCATTAGAGCTCACAGTTCCCTGGGTGGCCTGCACGGAAGAGATCAATGAAAGGAAGCGGTCCAAATACTAGGAGCTGATGGAGGAGGAGAGGAGGAGAGGCTGGAAGAACACAGAAGGACCCCCAAACACCTGAGGACCTCAGGAACATCAATGAAGATGGTAAATTGCAAGGATCAGTATCGTCACCGATCACACCAGGGTCAGTTGCGTTTCCAGAACCTGAGGACTGTAGAGGGTCTGGGGGAGAAAATAATATGATAAACAATCTTTATTGTGATGCCTTTTATGCAGTCTGAAATCTTATTTACATTCAATATAACCACGTACATTTACCTACTGCACTTTAGTACAATGCTGAAGTAATTGTACTCTAATTTATGCTATCTTACATTTCTACTCCACTATATTTTTAGAGTAAATATTGCACTTTTTACTGCGTTACATTAAGTATTAAAATGACTAAGTTACTTGACAGATTCAGATGTATTATTATAGATTTAAAGTAAGAACTCCACCTTTAGCTGCAAAATCAAACTGATGAAGACATTGATATATCGATGTAATATGATATATTATGTACTATAATATAATACAACATAAAATATGTTCTGCATAAAGAGTACTACTTTTCGTGTGGGAAATTGTGATGATAATACTTTTGTTCTTTTAGTTGAGACATGCCATATCGTAGCCTCATGTCATGCAATATGGTGAGGTTTGTAAAATGAAATGAAATGAGACCTACAGTCATGACGAGGACGTCTACTTCATATCATACTAGATGAGCTCACTTCCTGTACCTGTAGCTCTGCCATTCCTCCTCTACTCATCCTGCTGTGCCTGTGAGTGACTCAGCGCTGACCGTCAGAACCTTTACCTCACATCTCATGTAAAAGAAGCTTTTGGGATGTTGAAACGTTTGCATGTTTGTTGGTAACCCTATAGAATCCATGTCTAAATTTGGTATGGAAGAGAAAAATGCTTAAGTTCATCTATAAGCTCTGTCATGCAGGAAGGTATTTTTGATACTGGTACAAGATTTATGGAAACGAGTTGTAGAGTCCTGCCAAACAACTTCACCAGTAGATTATACACTGCAGATGTTGAAACACACAGCAGCGGCCAACATAAACTGTATAGAAACATTGTGAGAGAACATTGTGACAGACAGCAAAAACATAATTTGAGCTCGTTTCCGTTCCGTGCTCGGGATGTAAACTCAAGATGGCTATGAATGCTACAACATCTGCCTATTCACTCTTAAATGCAGTACACAATTCACATCATCGCAATAGAACCCGACAGAGAAGCTTCACTCACTGTCATTTCAGTAAAAGCATCTTTGGGTCCAGGCCAGACGTTTGTGAAGGTGAGGACTTGAAATGCTTTTCGTACATGAAGCTTCCACGTGAACGTTTATTATGTCGTTAAGGGAATTTATCGGATATCACGCCGCCCTCCTCTGGAGTCTTAATACAGCGTGTCCCCTTTAATGGGATTTTAATGACCTGCAGTGGGTCAGTTACTAGTCTACAATGTGCAGCCGGACATTGTTAAAACCTACAGAACTTTGTTTTCATTTCTTCATTTATAAGATTTCAAAGTAACTTAAGATATCAAATAAGCTACATTTTGGGGGAAATCGGTACAAAAAATGATAATAAGATTTAATTTGAGTGTTATGCTTCGAAAACACTAAGTGTAAACATAATATATCTTGAACAAACAGCTGAAAAATATTGAAAAATTGTTGCTATTTTAAAATTGTATTATGATTGATGGCATGATAATGAATCACTTTTAACTCCAACTTTGCTGACAGTACAGCTGTGGCGGGACTCATCACAGGTAACACTGTAAAGGCCTGAAGGAAGTAGAGGACTTGACCCGCCGGTGTAAGGACAACAACCTGAACGTCAACATGATTAAGGAGCTGAGAGGGAAGCACGAAAGGAATTACGCCCCCTTGATATGAACAAATCCTCGGTGGAGAGGGCGGACAGCTTCATGTACCTTGGTATCCACATCACTGGATGTCTGAACTGGGCGCTACAAACTCACTCAGTGGTGAGAAAGGCAAAGCAGAGATCGTTTTTACCTCAGTCGCTTGGAAAAACTTCTGATGTATCCCCTCAAATACATCACTAACATCACTATCTGGTGTGGGAATAGTCTCAAACAGGGTGGTTCCTTTGACTGAACATGCATTAAGCGGTGCTTTACCCAGCTTAAAAGAGATTTACACCTGCCCTCTTCCAATGCACATGTTATTGCTGGAACTGGTGGGATGACATTTCACTGGATTTGTACAAATAAACAAATAAAACATAATTGATTGGATTTGTACGGATCAGACACGCCTAATTTACAACTCTGCATGCGTCAGTTCTCCATCTGTTCTGACAGACCTGTGGGGAATCCGGGATAAGCATATGCTCATCAAGGGTGAATGATGTCAATGTCAGTTTTTGGGCAAAAATCTCCAACAGCTCTCATTTAATAATAAACAGCCTCGGTCTATTTATTTACGAATGTATCAGTTTTAATAAACTGATACTTGTTTTTCCACTTGTCAGTTGGCCAACTTGATGATTAAGTACCCACTCTGACTTCTACTTCTCAACCTCAAAGCTCATCTCATTCAATGAGTTGTGAGCAATATCACAGCATCGTCTCGTGTTCTTTGTCAGTCACACACCGTTCCCCACCTTTCACCATGAACACTACGGTCATCAACCCTCTTTCAAACAAGTGGTTTTGGTTTTTATCTGCAGTTGTTCCCCCACAGGATCGTAGCTGACTGGGTGTTGTGCAATGTACTGTTCAAGTAATGGATTTGGCTGAAATTTATATCAGAGAGCGGTGTCCACGCCAATCTGTTGTTTCACGGTGTTGGAAGGCTGGCCTGAGTGAATGGAGTGTAGGAGGCAGACTCGCAAAGCAGGGTTCAAGTATCAAAATAGAGTTTTATTTTTTTCCCAAAGAGTGCCACAAAAATGTGCAGTGAACCAAACAAAAAAATATATTTACAAAAAGTATCAAAGACATAACAGCTAACTCAGCTTAACTGAAAAGACGTCATTCAATGTGACAGTGAGACACATTGTGCACTCTCCTGCACACCTGGTGTCCTCTCTCTCTGACACCACACACTCATCTGACTTCCCCTTCATGCTGGGAGCCCAAATACAGGAATCCACCTGGACTCACCCAAGCAGCAGGGAAGCCTCCTTTTACTTCTACAAACTGGTAAGCATCCATATTAATAATCTTCATTTCATCACACAATGGGAATTCTCATAAGCTTTTCTCACACACACATCTGTGCTCAAATACATCACATAATATCAAACTATACACTTTTCACACTCCCACACAATCTACAACCCCCCCTCACTGATGATGTCATCCAGGTTATAAAAGCAGGAAGTAATGAACCTTTCCTTCGTTGGCCACTGGACGACATGGTGAGTATGAAACACAGGCAACAAAACAATGCATCTGTAAAAGTTACTTAATTGCACATAAACTGAAAGGGACAAATGGTGTGGTCTCACCCACTTTGTCACACACGGAGATCAAACGTGTCTGAGTGGTTTAAGTCAAAACGACAAAGCTTCTAGAGAAGTTGGGTTGGTTGCATTAATTGAGATTTACCCAATAAATTGCTAACAAACTGTTGTCACAAAGCAGGCATCTCACAGGCAATGCATGTGTATCACACACACACACACACCTGCACTTTTACAACACACCCATTTGTCTTTCTCCCGCATCCTCGAAGATAGCTTCCCATAATGCAGTGTTTCTCAATCCTGGTCCTGGGGACCCACTGCCCTGCATGTGTTAGATGTTTCCCTGATTCAACACACCTGATTCAGTTGATCAGCTCATCATCAAGCTCTGCAGAAGCCTGATAACGACCCATTCATTTGAATCAAGTGTGTTGGAGCAGGGAAACATCTAAAACATGCAGGGCAGTGGGTCCCCAGGACCAGGATTGAGAAACACTGCCATAATGTGACTTAATGGGTCCAGATAAATGCAGGACCATTCTGCAGGATAGATCAGATGCATATGGTAACAAATAAGGAGTCATATGAATTAACAACAGATTGAGGTAAACCCTCTTCAGCTCTCTGAAGAGATAAACTGGAGTGTGAGCTGAGGATAAAGGTCTCTCAAAGACTGGGTCTTATGGCCATCTGTCTCATGCCATTTAGTTCATACTGCCCTCTAGTGGTGCAACATCATCAGGCCTTTATTGATTTTACCAATTGGTGGTGTTCAGACATAAACTTTACTTTTCCTTTAGCAGCTTTATTATAATTAGATTTGTGTAATGTACAGTATTTTATTAATTCATGAAAGACATTCACCAAAAATCCCTTTGGTCTTCATACATCTCTGTATATTCTGCAGTAGTAGAGCCAAAATATTTTTTTAGACTGTGTCTCCCCATTTAACCTACTGACACGTCACGAGACCTTACTTTTCCCTCCAAGCGCCCACACTGTGTGAAAACTGTCAGACAAGTTTGACCGATTCTGGGTGCCAGTTGAGTTAGCATAACAATAATGTATCTTGATCGGTGATAATGACGATGGATTTATGCTTAATCTATTGTAGTCCTCCGTACACAAATGAGAACACCACATGGTACAATGGTTCTTGAAAATGACGTTTTTTTTCTCCTCCTCCACACAACAGTCTTAAATCTTACTCTTAAGTGCTGCAACATTCTAAGGCCTTGAAATCAACAGTCGCATGAACGTCATTAAATAACACTTTATCTTTCTTTGAGCATGTCAACACACTTAGAAACAACATTAAGTACAAAACAGTAAATGTCCTTTGGTCCCTGCATATCTCATAGTGTACAGTACATTCCCCCACATCTTTCAACAGTCGTGCCCCGAATCAAACACCCAGGCCTGACTGACATCAATGAACAATCGGTCACAAGAAGGAATCTGCCTTCCTCATCCAAAATTCCGGATTAGCATGGCAGAGGCACTGCTCCTTAATACCTCCCAATGAAGCCCATTTTTGGACATAGGGAGAGGGATCAGTCATTCTTCTCTCTCTTCTCTCTGCGCGCCTTTCGCTTGAGCTGGAGTGTCTTCAGTTCAGTCATAGTGGAAAAGGTCCTGTACACCCAGACTATCTGCCAATGTACAACACAAACAATCACGTGTCAAGGAGTGTTTTGTTTATTTATTATAACATTCCGTTTGATGTGACAAGGATGATTACAAACGGTAAAGCTTACCACGATGGTGACTGTATTCAGCAGAAGAGGAATAGAGTAGACCAAAGATATGAACATGCCCTTGGAATCAAAGTACTGGAATTTAGAAAAGGACCTGCAAAAAAATAATGACCATTGATTAAATAAACTTAATGAGTTTACACAATTTCTCACACGAAAGAAACAAAATACTGCCGAACAATGGTCTTACCTCCAGTTCATGGCCGCCAACTCATTTAGATATTCAGCACTATATACCAGGCCAACTGCAAGATAGAGACACAGTATGTCAGTCACAATACTCCACTTTCTCACAAAATCTAAACAAGGTAAAGTATACTGAATTTACTGTATTTGAGATATAGCAGTTGTCCTTACTTGATAACAATAGGATAACATTTAATCCTAATTTTCAATCAATTGTACTAGGCATCTCTTTTATACGCTTACCCATGAGCAGGAAGTGACATATCTGAGCTCTGTAGTATCTACACGTCACCACGGTCAGAAAGACACACACAACGTGAAACACCAACAGCCCGATCAACCAAGGCTCCGACCACTGCACCTACGAACAGTAAAACAACAGTTAGAAAAAAATTAAAAAGCACACATTGGGAAGCTGTCACTTGAACCGGAATATAGCCGATCCAGGTGGGAAGCCGTTCTATTAGCCGGGACAGCTAACGTTACGCTAACTCATAGCCAGCTAGCCCCTCGGTAAATGAAACGTAACTTACAGACATGAGAAACGTCCATATGGATGTGATTCTTAAATTGCTGAACTCATCGATGGGGATAGAGCTGATGTTCTTTGCTTTCTGGTCCGTCATCTTCACAAAACCCTGCTCAGCCCTGGGCTCATGTAAACAAGGCAAGACTACAAACCGGAAGCAAGTCAAATGTGTCCCACGATAACTACGTCACAGGAGCGACTCCTTCCGAATGATGTTGTTCGTGATTTTTCGGCAACTGGCATCCATGATGTTATATCACTGCTGCCCTCAGTATCCACTCTTTTTTTAAAGACGTTTTTTGCTCGATAAAATTCTGAAAAATACTATGTGAGTATGCTTAAAAAAAATCTGGACGCCTATGATCTCGTTTATCCACGCGATATTTCCCCGAAAATAGTGGGCGCGAATTCGATAAGCGGTGGTCCTCCCCGTCAGTTGTGTTGTGTGCGCGGCCGTTACAAGTTAGGTGAGCAGTCGCTCCACAACTAACATAACAGTCCTAGCTACTTCTTGTAACGACGCAAGCCTAAGCGAACACACGCAGCTTCTGTACGACTTAATTGTTGTTAACGTACTGTTTAGCATATTGCGTCAGTTAGCCAGCTAAGCTAGGTTTTGTAATTCGGCTAACTGATGTTTGTGTGTGTGTGTGTGTGTGTTGTTGATATAACGGTTCGTTCGTTCCACTGCTCTGTCGATTTGCCAACGACTTTGCACCAGTTAGTATACATATGAAACGCTCAATGGCGTTTTGGCTGGAGGACAAGCCTTTTGAAGTACCAGCGTTACTCCGGATGCCGTTTGTTAACTTTCAGTTTCATTTCTCCCGACGTGGATGTTAGGCGACCGAGATGTCCAAAAGGAAAAGCAGCCCTGCCCTCGACAAACCCCATAAACGGGTCAGACCCGCGGAGGAGGAGGACGTGGAAGATGAACATGTCCTGGAAAGGGACCGGGAAGAGCATCTATCGAATGGACAGGTTTGTACTCTCACTGCCACATGGGGAAAATATAACATAGAGTATAGACATAATTTATGTTGATGATTTCCCTTAACTCTGTTCGTCTTAGCTGCTTCTCTGAGAATTATATAAAAAGTTAAGAAACTTACAGAGTAGGAATATGACTCGTATAAATGTATTGGAGTGAAATGACATGCTCAGTTTACCTGTGTTTCGGTGCAGGGTGCTGCTGGCGAGGTGGTGAGCGATGCAGGGATCGTGGAAAGCATCACGCTGAAGAACTTCATGTGCCACTCTCTCCTCGGCCCCTTCACTTTTGGCTCCAACGTCAACTTTGTTGTTGGCAACAATGGAAGTAAGTGTATCCACTTGGGTATTAAATAATAGAGGATTAACTGAACTAGATGAATACAAATCTGACTACAGTTCCCATTTCAGCTTTTTCTGAAAGTTTGCAAGTGATGTCCTAACTACTAGTATCATCGGAAACAGGATTGTAGATTACTTCCATCATTATTGCATGTTATCAGTGCTCAGCTTTTTAGTTACACAAGTGCATTTATCGTGAGTGATTTTGTTAGCCCCAAGTTGGATCAATTCGATGGCTTAAACCTAAATCATGTATTTAGGCAAATTTAAGTCAGGCTTTTAACTCATAACTGTAGTTATTTTGTTTATTGTGCATGTCTAAAATAATTCTGTGTGTGACAGGTGGAAAGAGTGCCGTTCTGACAGCTCTCATAGTCGCCTTAGGTGGGAATGCACAGGCCACAAACAGAGGATTGTCCCTCAAGGGTTTTGTGAAGGAAGGAGAAAGGTAAACCTTGCACCACATTATTTTTCTCGTGCAGGTTGTAGAAGCCTTTTAAGGGCCTGTCCTTTTTCGACAGACATTCCATGATTATCACCTGAAGTGGTCCATCTCAACCTCACTCAAATTCTAGTATCAACCATGAAGGCTTCTTTTGCTTACTAGCACTACACAATTGAGAATGCAACAAGTATCTCTTGTCCTTTCTCTTTGAGAGAGTAATTGTGATAAGAATCAAATGCTAATCAGTTTATCAATGCGTGTTACACTTTCCTCAGCTCAGCTGATGTATCGGTCACCCTGTGTAACAAAGGAAGGGATGCTTACAAACCCGAGGTGTATGGTCAAGCCATCGTTGTAGACCTGAGGATAACACGCGAGGGGATGAGAACCTATAAACTGAGGAGCAAATCAGGTAAAGACTGTCAAGAGTGATGGATTATGCTTCTTATTTTTCCCAGGTATTTTGGAAAGAGACTATTGCTTCATTGTGCTTTTACTATTTCTGACATTTTATACACCAAAGGAATAATTTACGGATGAGAAGAAACTCAGATTGATCACTAATGGTTATACAGTGATGATGGTAATTCTATGCACAAGCAAATTACCACTCTTGCAGCTACATACATCTATTAGGGACTCATTAAAATATATAATTTCTTTTCTTACAGGTCAGCTTGTCTCAACCAAAAAGGAAGAGCTGTTGTCCATCCTGGACATTTTTAACATACAGGTATGAGCTATGCAAATCCTATACAGTACAATGTTGTATAATCTTCATTACAACAGAATGGAATCCTGTGGGATAAACCTTTTTGTTGCCGTTTCTCATGAGTCATCATTAACTTTTATCCTAAGGTCAACAATCCTGTGTCGCTTCTCACTCAAGAGATGAGCAAATACTTTCTACACTCCAAAGGAGAGGGGGACAAATATAAGGTAATTATATATGACTACAATTTTTATTTTTTATTTTTTTATTGGAATGTTTTTATCTTTTGTTTTGACATTTTCCATTCCACTTACAGTTTTTTATGAAATCTACCCAACTGGATCAGATGAGAGAGGACTTTGTCTACATCAAATCCACCAAGCAAATCACACAGGATAAAGTCGAGCAACACAGTGAAGTAAGATCAGTCCGGCTGACATATTCATTTTATACGCAGTATAACTCATATTTTACAAAAACAATATCTCAAATGACACTGTGAAAAGGGTCGCTGGTAGTGATGAACCTGCAGTAGAGGGAGTAATCACAATTATTCACAAAGGAATATGAGTTATATTCGTCTGGAGAACACAAACGCAACTCCAAATGAATGATAATGTTGCTCAGTAACTGTTAGATGTGTAAGAAGGAATAAGCTCGGCATGAGGTTTCATTGTGGATGAAATGTTTAATCCTTTGACCAGCATTGCTAGCTTGTTACTCTTGTTTTTAACCATGTTTAACATAACCATAACAATTGTTTTATTACTGTTATAGACCTTGAAAGACTTGAAGCGGAATTACCTGGAAAAAGAAGACCGTTACAAGAGCCTGGCATCGTTTGATGAAATGCACACCAAACTGGAGGAGTTGCAGAAGCAAATGGCTTGGACTTTGGTGAGATCATTTTCTCCCATATATTTTATGAAACTGGGCTAGTGCAATCATTTCTTTCAGATCATTCATCTAAATAGTATTGACCCTGGCTTGCATGTTGCAGGTGACTGAGATGGAGAAAGAGTTGGAGCCAATTAAAGAGAAGCTGCAGTCACACAGACATTCTACAGAGAAATATGATGAGAAGGTGGATGAATGGAAGGTATGCCCCTTTTCTAGTATATCCCATAATGTCAATGCGTGTGGTGTGTTTTAATTACAAATTCATAGTAATTAAATGACAACTGCTTCTGTTTGATAACTCGCATCAGAAGCATCATGCGTATCCAGGGCCGTAGCCAGGATTTCAAAATTAGTGAGGTCCGTCCCAGGAAAGACACCCCTTTTACCAGTTTTTGCACAAACCATACCAAAATGTCACTTACAAAAATAAGTACACTGATACACTTGTTGGTAAAAAGAAAATGTTTTTATTGTGCTAGCAGTGTGTGTGTGTGTGTGTGTTTCAGTCAGTCATCCTCCACATGCTCCTCTCTCTGCATTGGCCCTCTGAAATGACATAAAATACACAAACATAAGTTAAAATGATCACCCCGATTACATTTTATTTTTGTAGTTCACAGGATCCAGAGCATCGAAGACAACTGTTTCATTCTGACTATTTTCTCTATGACCTGGTCCTCTCTGGATTTTCCCACCCTCTCTCTGTTTTTCTGTCTGAGCTCTCTCTCCTGTCTGTGCTGCTGGTTGTCTGTGTTCTCCTGTCTGTGTTTCTGGTCCTATTTGTTCTCCTGTCTGTGTTTCTGGTCCCCTCTGTTGTTCTGACTGAACTGGTCCTCCTGATTCTCCACTCCATTCTCTCTGTTCATCCATTCCACTTGGTTTTCCACTCTGCCCTATCTCTTCTCCTCTCTTCTCTCGTCTCTCCTGTCTTTCCACATAGTTCTTTGCTCTGTCCTGTCTCTTCTCCACTCTTTGCAGTAGCTCCGCACTTCTTTCTATCCTCCTGTTTCCTCTGCTCATTCTCCCCTTCTCTGTCCTCATTTTCACACAACCTGTTTTTCTTTTAAACAAATGAATCCAACGTACTCTGTTGAATTTTTTTTCTTTTTGACATTTTTCACTCTTCAGACAGTCACTGATTTTTTTTTTTTTTTTTTTCCTCTGTAGGGGGAAATCAAAAGAGGTTGATTAGACCTTATTGATTATATACATAGCCCTAACATTATAAGCCTATGGCCTATGAGAGAGAGACTGTTCTCATCATGATCACTTCTTATCTTATTGTTTACACACACACACACACACACACACACACTTGCTACGCTATGAGCCTTAAAGGTTACCAACTCGCGGTGAGATACCGCCAGGGCAGCCGGCAAAATGTTTTATCTCGGGAGTCGGACGTTTAGCGTTCCCGGGACCGTCCACAATATATTTTGGCGACCTCCCCCAAGTTTTACCGTCGCTCTCTCGTCTACTTGAATGTCACCCGGTCTGACTGCTGTCTGCCGGACTCCATCCGAACGCTCCTCATACGTTCGGCTACTTAGCCTACTGTGTCGACTAAAGGCGAGTCCACACCGGACCGAAAATCGGCGTCTTTGAGAGAGTCGGCGTCCGTGACATGAGTCTCCTTGGTGTGGTCGCTCGAATCGGCCCACGTCGTATAAGCCACGTCGTATACGCCATATTAAGTAGCCCGACTTCATTTACCGACGCGAGTCGGGCAGTCGGTGCGGTGTGGACCCGCCTTAAGACCGAAAATAGTGGATCAATACTGCAAGTTTACACTGTTGGATCGCGTCGATCATTGGTTTAACTTGTTCTGCTTGTAGCATAATATTTAAAAGCTGTCACTCACCTGTCAACTCGCAGTGTTGTCTGTGGTCATCTCTTCTGTAAATTTCCCGTGACTTCCGCCGATAGATAACTTCCTGTGGTTTCAAAATAAAAGCTGTCCGGTGGCGGTGTGTTAATATGCTGTTCGGGCCCAATTTTTTACCGAGGTCCGGACCTCGGTGACCTCATAGCTGGCTACGGCCCTGTGCGTATCCCTCTTCTATCCTCTAACCTTAAACCCCCTACTTCTCTGATCTGTGTTTATGTAAAAATGCAGAATAAGGTTGCGGAAGCTGAGAGGAAATCCAGGCAGATCCAGGAACAGTTGGAGGGCATCACACAGCAAGTCCAGACGCTCCAGCCCGACTGTGCCGAGCTCAAGGCCGAGGCCCAGAGACGAAATACCCTCCTCAAGTCCAGTGAGGTCAGAGTTCAGATCATTAATTCAGGCTTAACATTAAGCAAGTAGAGGGGTGTTTTACTTACGTGACAGCCAAGATTACTTATCCCAAATGGAAATATCACATCTGTATTAAAGAAATGATTTTTGGTTCATAATATAGCATTATTAGGGTCCAACGACTAAAATGCATTAATGCCAATTTCCCTCATATCTTTACTGAATATTGGCCTCTAATAAAGATCACATTTATTTTCACTTGTCCGATCGTAAAACTGCAGTTTCAAACAAGGACTGGAAGTGATTTCTACGTCGTAACTGTTGACCAGTGTCTCTAATCTTCAATTATGTATGGGAGTTAGGTCACTGTCCACAGATTCAAGGCTAACCTGAGGGACCTGGAAAAGGACAAGGTTCAGCTGTCCTCAAGAATAAACGATCTCAAGACGAGGTACAACCTAATTTTGTCTTCAGTTGTTCTGGGTTGCATTCAAGTTGAAATGTATTTATTCCGTGTTGACTCACTGTGCTTTTTGTCCTCATTCCAATTTTTATAAAAAAAAATGTATATCCCTGCAGCATAAGTCAGACATCAGGAGTGGAAAGCCAGGCCAGGACGGAGCGTGTGGCGCAGGTAGAGGCTGAGCTGGAAGACATGAGACACCAGATCGCCACTCTTGGCCAGCAGATTGATCAGTATCAGCTCGCCTGCAGTCGTGCCAATGAAGAACAAGGAAAGATGAAGTAGGGAAATTAAATTGGATATTGACTTACTTTGCTTATTGAAGACCAATAAATGTCCTCAAAGTACTTGGCGTTTGGTTCGGTATACAACATGCTTTCATTGTGACCCCTTTTAGCTGTAACTCAGCTGCAAAATATGTCATCTTTATCTTCGCCAAGACAATTGCGATTCATGATATTATCCCAAATAAGCATCAAAATCTGATAATAACAGAAATTGGAATTTCACCACAATCAAGTGTTTTTGTGGCGATCCACAATACATAATGATAAATCATCCCATGCCCAGCCTGCACTGTTTAAATGAGCATAAGCCACGGCCCCGTTCAGGAATCGTCATCAGGTCAGAGTCT
This sequence comes from Eutrigla gurnardus, assembly GCF_963514095.1. NCBI lineage: Eukaryota > Metazoa > Chordata > Actinopteri > Perciformes > Triglidae > Eutrigla > Eutrigla gurnardus. The sequence continues at coordinate 8,751,641 of NC_139927.1, forward strand.
TATGATGGAGTGTTACAGGATGAGAAATCAAAAGTCTTGAAGTTAAGGTGGATTAAACGTAATAGGGTTATTGGATAAGAGGAGAATATCATTCACAAATCATATTATGCCAGTCTACTGCTTAGTCCTTCTGTTCTTTCAATGCTTTTGATAAATTCCGCTAATAATTTAAAAAGTAAATACAACAGAATTTGGGCCTCCCTGGTATTTTACTCCAGATAGGACTTAGACGTCTTGCTCAGCTGTTGAGCTTTGAAACATTGATGGGTGGACCAACCCAAATTCAAAATGTGCATTAGATTATTAGCTCCCTACCAGCCCTCAATAACCCCAATTAGGAGAACATTTATTGGTCTGTTGGATGCATACAGCAGTGGAATAACTGGAACAGTAACACCCACCTCACTCTCCAGGAGAGAGTTTGACATGCTCAGGAGGTCCATTGATGCCAATAGAAGGAACCTGCAGACTATGGAGAGCAGTCGGTCCAATCGACTGCGGCGTTTTGGAGAGCACATGCCCGCGTTCCTCAACGCCATCCAGGAGGCTCACAAAAGAGGCCAGTTTAGGCACAAACCTAGAGGACCTCTGGGTAAGACTTGACGCCCATTTATGTTTATTATTATATTATTATCCCGATATTAACAAGCCAACCACGGAGCTTGGTAGGTAACTGTCACAACAGCCCTGTGCAAAAGTCATCTGTTAGAGAAGAAACTCTTGAGTTACAAATTACAAATACATTTGCTAAATAAATAATAAAAAAGAGGTGGTGCAATAATAACCGCACCTATTGAGCAGCCCAGATTCACCGCAGGAGGAATTTCCCATTTCCCCAGGTCTGATCCTTTCTCAGCCTTTTCAATCACAACATCATGCATAATGAGCATAATGACACATTGAATGTCACAGTGCACGTTGCCTTACAGTGTAATACATATGTAAGAAGATGTGACAGCTGAGCAATGTTAAACCCACCATTCACTTTGTATGTTATTAGGTGTTAACCAACATTTTGCTCTCTTTTTCTGTCTAACTAAAAGGTGATATGTGTGACAAATGCATTTCTAACTTGCTTTATTTTTCATGTTTACTTTCCTTCTTCAGGTTACCTGATTAGCCTAAAGGACCCAGAGCTAGCCCTGTCTGTAGAAATATGTATTAAGGGGCAGCTGCAGGCCTTCGCTTGCGATAACCATGAGGATGAGAGGGTGCTGCAGGGCCTCATGTCCAAAATGTTCCCACATAGCCACAGACCCTCCATCATCACCAGCCATTTTCTCCCACGTGTCCACGATACACGATCAAGGTGAAGTCACGTACAATATTAACAACATTTTCACTGTTAAAATTTACACAGCTTCCTCACGTGCATGTATGACATATAATGGAGCAACAAACAAAATGGCAGTACTGTGTTTTAAATGCATGCAGAGTAGATATTAATTGACATTTATTCAAGCAAAAAGTGTGGTTTTGAGTCGCATATATTCAACAGTGGTCTTGATTGGTTTTGTCTTTTTTCGTCAGGGCTGTGAGCCACCCTGAATACCCCTCCGTGCTTCAGGCTCTAGAAATTGAGGACCCAGTTGTGGCCAACTGTCTGATTGATCAAAGGGGTATAGAGAGCGTTCTACTCATTAAGGTAACAGTCACTTTCTCTCACCAGCCACATTCTGACTCCTGTTGTAAAACACCATTTTAGTGTTTAGAAGATTTGGTGCATTGACGTGTGTTTCTTTTTTTTATTTATTGTGTGTACATACATGGTTTTGTAGAATCGAACAGAGGCTCGGAGAATAATGCAGGGCAGAAACCCCCCTAGGAACTGTACCCAGGCCTTTTCCAAGGAGGGAGATCGGATCTTCACTAACCGGAGTTACGCTGCTGACCAGACCAGAGCCAACTACCTCTCTGGAGATGTTGAGGAGGAGATCAGGTTTGGTCACCAGGGCATCTACACCTGATCTTTTGGTTTTTTCTCGTTGGCATGTAAACCTTATCTTATTGTATGTAGAGAGACAGTGTAAAGACGATGGACTTCTTCTGCGGAAATGTATAGAATTTACCAACTGTACATGTCACAGCTATCTTAATACCTTCTCTGTCTCCTGGTTCCTCACTTTACTCTCAGGCACTTGCAGAGGGAGATTGAAAACCAGGAAGCTCAGGAGTCTCGCTTCCAGCAACAGATGAAAAAGTTAAATGAAGACGTCAAACAGAATCAAGGGCTGCTGAGAAGTACCCACTTAGAACAGAAGACCACCAAGGTAACACATTGACCTCTCAGGAACTCCTGTAACAATTATTGTAATACAATTTAATTTCTAATAATGATGAAAATGTCTATAAACCATGATATCCAATAGTTTATAGTGATGAACAGTTGTTTTTCACAAGAATGATGATTATGCCTCCCGACCAGAAATCGATGCATTGATATACTATTTAAAATGTAATACTGCTCAATCAGATATTCATTTGCAAATCTAGTATTTTAGGCTTATATATTTTGTAAATATGCCCATGTGGTCTGTGTACTTGTTCTAGGACAAGGCAGCAAGGCTACAGCTGGAGCTGACAGAGCTCCAAAATGTGGAAGAGCCTCAGTCCGAGGATCTCAGTCCCCTGGTTTGTACAGAACGCATCAATGCAGTACAACAATCAGACTCCATGGACTTGTTCTTATCTCACGAGATACACATATTAAAGAAAATAAGGAAGTTGACTGAAGAAATATTTCTGCAAAGAGCATGTGATATGCCGCTGTCATCAATCTACTGTAGGAGGAAGAACTTCAAGAGATCGTGACTAAAATCTCGTCCAAGCGTGCGGAGTACGACGAGGCGCGAGCTCAGATGGCTGACTTAAAGGCCTCTTATGAGACGGCAGAGCAGGAGTACAGTCGACACAAGGAGAAGATCAACACGGTCGCTGAGGAAGCCGAGCCCGTCAAGGTAATATGTAGACCAACCCCAGGTGTCCAGATGTCTATCGTCGGTATAATTGTGAAGGTTACTCTTCGTGTGCTTTGTTCTACTACAGGAGGAGCTGAGTAAGACTGATCAGGAGGTGATGAAGTCCAAGCATCACAAGAAGCACTATGACGAGAAACGCAGTGCCCATCTCCGCAACATACAAACCCTTGAAGCCAACCTGGAAAGCAAGGAGCAGGAACTTCAGGTGTGCCAAACGGAGATACAGGGGGGACGACTGGAGCCAGAGGTCTTCATTCTAGGGCTTTGTGGCTAACTTTAAAAATTTAAATCACAAGATGAATCATTTTAATCAATGGCCGGTGAATTCTACTTTTATTTCTGCGGTAGATGTAATAATGTAGGTCCTAGAACTGGATTTAAAGTCTGAGATCGCAGAAAAACACAGCCAACACAGAGCACACGCTTAGATTTTCAAAGGTGTGACAGCATTTATTCTGACAAAAGCAGGGACATTTTAATTTGGTTCTTTTGTAGCCTTTGAGCTGTGTTAATTTATTGCTTAACTGACTTTTATGAGTTTAAATAGCTCTCAAACAGATGCAGGATGGTGTATTTGTAGGCCATCCCCTGTTAGTTAGCATCACAAGGCTTACAAAAAGCCACTGGAATTTTCCATTGGCATTTTGATGTTGCAGGAAATGAGCTCTGTGGCAAACACAAGTTTATGATCCTTGCACATTTAGTTCAGCAAGTTGATCTTCCTAAATGAGCACCACCTTTTTTTATTGTTTTAAGTGGTGAAATTGCCCAAAGTCAAAATCATAAGGCTATAAACCACGGTAAGCAACCGCCTTTTGTCACAAGAAGGGTATGTATTGGCGTACCTTTTTATTGTAGAATAAAACATTCAAATCTCTTCAGTTCGTGTTCACCACAGACCTTATTTCAGGCATGAAAGCAAAAAACCCATTGCAAAAATACTAAACTAATTTCTGTGGTTTCTGACTCATTAGGACAGCACTCTATTACGGCTGTTACAGATTGTTGTTTACATTATAGTTTTACCTGCATCCAGTCCCGGATACTGATTTTTATCACCCTGTGGTTCAGTCATCTGTGGCCAAGGCCACACAGATCTGTCCAGAGCGCCTGGAAGGACGGCGGACAGCCAAGAGTCTGGACAGTGAGATCAGTCGCCTTAAGGTTAAGATCACTACCCAGCAGGAACAGCAGGGGGACCGCGAGGAGGTTGTGAGGTATGTTATTGAGACCCTCGTCTCTGTTGGCCGTGTCGTTTTTTTAACATTATAATGAAACGTCCTGAATTACATAATTTTCTTTTTACACGTAAACCTTTCCTGTGTCTAGGCAGTATCATGAAGCTCTGGAGAACTACAAGAACATGGCACAGCAAATGAAGAACTTCAACAGCTTCATCAAAAGTCTCGATAGTGTCATGAGCCAAAGACTCCAGGTTTACGCAGAGCTCAGGAGGTAGGTTGTCAACACATTATGGAAAAAACATATGACAAGGTTTTTCTGTTATATTCTATATTATATTTTTCTTCAAGCTAATGGATTATCAAAATCAAATTAAGAGATTTGATAAATTGTGATTTTTCTTTTGTTCCCTTTTCTCAGGTTCCTCTCGGCCCGCTGTAAATACTACTTTGATAGCATGCTGGCCCAGAGAGGCTACACTGGAAGTATGACCTTTGACCACAAGAATGAAACCCTCTCGATCTCAGTAAGACCGATGTTTGATCAGTCAGACAACCATAATACCACAGTTCGCCCTTTAAAAATGGATTTTAAGTGTTATTCTGTGCAACACCCATGAACTGATGGTCACGAGTTCAGTTCAAAACAACTGAGAGTCTATTAGATAAAATGCTGAATTCCAAAATATACAAGACATGCTACAGCTTTTTAACCAGGTGGTCTGAAGTGAAATGAAACTGATTTGTTCTCCACTACTCCGTAGGTGCAGCCAGGTCAGGGAAACAAGGCTGACTTGACTGACATGCGCTCGCTGTCCGGAGGCGAGCGCTCCTTCTCCACCGTTTGCTTCGTCCTCTCTCTTTGGGCCATCACGGAGGCGCCTTTCCGCTGTCTCGATGAGTTTGACGTGTTCATGGTAATAGAAAGTTTTGTTTGAGTTTTTTTTCATCGCAAGTTGTTTAATAAGAGTTCACACTTCCGTTATTGCATATTGAGATAAACTCTGTTTTAGGCATATGAGGGAGAAGGGAATCTTTGAACAAACTCCATATCATTAAATGAAACTGTCTCACCTTCTTTATCAAAAGATAACAGAATTCTTGGGGGTTGTTTTGTATAATTAGGACATGGTGAACAGGAGGATATCAATGGACATGATGCTGAAGGTCGCTGCCAGTCAGCGCTACAGACAGTTCATCTTCCTCACCCCACAGAGCATGAGGTATTCACTCATACAACATCGCTTTGTTTAAGTATTTGTATATCACAGCAGCTGGAACAACTGTAATTTATTGACGATGTGGTTTTAGTATGCGGCTCAGTTTCCCTTGGAGGGGTAAACAGCCACTTTTAAAGCATGGTTACATCTTTTGATTCTTTTTTGTTTCAGCTCTCTTCCAGCGACGAATCTCATCCGCATCCTCCGTCTCAAAGATCCAGACCGTGGTAACGACGCTCAAAGTGAAGACAACGAGCAGTAGCATTGCTTGCTGGTAATTTAACATCAGCTGAGGTATTGAGACCACTAGCTGGCGCTAAAACCCTACATTATTTTGTTATGTGCAGCCACAGGGATTCAGTTTTGTAGAAGCGATACAAATTGTTCAGTTATGTTAAGTAGGCGCTTCAATGTTTGGTACCAATAAAATGTTGTATTTTTATATCTATTGAGAAAAATAATTGTTAAATGGCTTGAAATTAGTTCCATTTAAGAGAATTTATGTCATGGTAAGAAATATTTCTAATAAAAATAATAAATGTGTTAATTCAGTATTGGTGTTTTTTGTCTCTAATGTGAGGTCATAATTCAGGTTATTTTGCTTTCTTTTTAACAATGTTACAATGAGTACACAACACATAATTCTTTTCCATAGCTCATTATTCACTGGATAGAAGTCGGGATGGACAATAAAATGTTTCCTTTTGATACGATACCATTAGTTATGGTAATTTTTTATCGATATCAATACAAATACTGTTTGCCCCTTAAAGGAAAATCACATGATTGCACAGTGTTCATTAATATCTTTATTGCAAGGGTAATTTTAAACATAAAAACTAGAAATAAATGCTTTTAAGAGGATAATAAAATAGATTAATGATTCAATAAAATTAAACTTTTCTGATGGACAGCAGGGGACTTTGTAACTGACTTTAAAAGTGTCATAGTGCATTGTCTTTAAATGCTTAAATAGGTTGCTAGTGTTGCTGCTATGTGGCAACACTTTTTTGCAGAAGGAACAAACGGCATGGCCTTTGGTCGTGGGGCCGGGGGGGGGGGCATGGCCATTCCTAGATAGAAGCTATTTGGATCTGCATTGATACGTTCAATTTGCAACGCAAAGAAGGTGACTCTTGCCAGGAGGAAGGATTTGCATCTTTAAGGGCTCTGAGCCAAATCCTCCACATGAGACGGTCCGCTGGAATGCACTTCCACTCATGCACATAACTCCTGTTGACAACATCCTCCGACCCACCGGGGGAGAAGTGGTGCTTTGTGTTTCATCCCTGAGAGCTGCGACAGGCGGACAACATGAAGCCCAAATCTCTTCCAGCAAGCTTCTTTGACAGAAACTCGGCATCGGGTGAGACTCATGCACGAACAGTACAATATCAGCGGCACGTGGATGACTCTGGTGACGGTGACGGGCAGCCAGCGGCGGGCAACGCCAGACAAAAGGAGAAGAGCCACAGGGAAGTTCATTTCGCCTTCCTGCCGGAGAGGTACGAGCCGCTGGTGGACGAGGAGGTGCAGGTCAGGGCAAAAGAGGAGAAGAGGAGGAAGAAAGAAAAGTACAGGAAGGTCAAGAAGGTTTGTGTGTTTTCTCTTTACACGTTCTTGAAATTGCTCCATAATCCTCACCATCTCGTGATTTTTGATGTAATAACAAGTCATTGGAGAATGATACAACTGCTTTAGAGAACAAACATTACTGGAAGGTCATAAACTACCTTTATCATCCAGGAGAAGATAAAAGCTTGCTGTTAAAAACACATAACAATCCCTTAGGACGCCAGCAGCAGCTCATCTGGGATCTCTGGTCTTCATTTACGGGCTTGAGTCAGTCAGACTAAAGCCAGAGAGACTCACTAAAGAGCTTTGAGGCTCCACATGTGTCCCTTCTCCGTCCTCTGTAGCCGAGGAGACACAAGACAGTCCTGACAAACAACGTGGAGCTCAGCACATTCCTGGGTGTTGTTCAATACTTTGATTGATTATGGAGAAATGCAATCTAGAGATAACGTGTCTTCTCTTAACAGCATCAGTGGTCTGATTACTGGACTGATTGCTTTATGACCAATACTCCTGTGTGGTTGCTAAGGAAATGTCAGAACTCTGACCTCAATTGTAGACAATAATACTAATTAACACTGAAGTTTTTACAGATTAGTGGGTCATGTTGACTGCCATACAGGGGCGTGTCTAGAATATTTCTCTTGTGGGGCACAGACTGTAGAAGGGTGGCACACTGAAATTTTACAATTAAAAAACTAAATTCAACTAAAATTCAAATAGGTCAAATTAGAGAAATGTCCTCTAGCAAATGTCCAGGACATCATAATATCTAACTTGCATTATGATTTAGTGTGATATATATTGACGTAGCCTAGTAGGTGTAAAAGAGCAAATAAAAAAATATTTTGACAATATTTATTGTCACTTAGCATTTAATTATATAGATATATAATACTGTAGTATTATTCTCTCCTCTCTTTAAGGAAAAGAAAGGCTGTATATAAAAATAATATAGTGAAACTAAATAAAATAGCTTTTTAAATATTAGAATACAGTCTTTAAAGAAGTACCATAAAACATGTTGTTCATGTTCACCGAATATGAAATAATGCAGTCTTGAAAGTCTATGAAAATACTGGAATTGATCCGGCTTTTGTCTTTTCTTGTAGTTTCAATTTGGGTAAGTTGAAGTGTGAACTTAATATGACATCAATCAATCCGCCTCATTTAAAATATTCAAATACATTGTTGATTATCGGAAGAAACTGTGGAACCACTGAATGAATTGATCTACACCAATCAAGTGACTGAAAGTAATTTCATTTTTTGCTGATTTCAAAGTTTCTCTGGACGGAAGTTAAGATACTCATCGCATCAGCAGCCTTTTTACAGTTTGAGTCGCTTAATGTGTGATTTGAAACAAAATGGCTTGCATGGAATATGATCCCAACCACCATCGCCACAATAACTTTATCAGTGACCTGGTATATTGGTTTATACTGAACAATTAGTGACTCTTATCTGTTATTCATGGCCGACATAAATGTGTGTAAACATGATGAAGGTGCCAGGTAAAATCATAAATAACTCATTTAATTCATCCTTGATCTTGGAAATCTATAATAAATCTTTAATCAAGCTGTTTTTATTGTAGTCAAACTATCACTATTCTGTTTATGACCCAATTTTATTGTGGTTGTTGTTTTACATTTTAAATAACAAGTTCAACTAGTAAGTAAAGCCATTTTTACACACTGCATCGAGGAAGTAGGGTTGTTTTTGGCTGTATTTTTCTAAAACATTTGACTTCCTGTGTCCGCTTCAGCCCTTCCTGTTCAAAGAGTAGCAGAGACAATGGTGTTCACAGGGCTTTTTGTCTACAGACAACCTCTCCTCCTGCGGTGTTATTGTTCTAAAAACACACCACATGTGCAGGTTCTGCCTGATTTCATTTTATTTCCCATATTTGTTTGAAATAAATCTGTCCAAACCACCGATACAGCTTTATAATCTGAATGAATGTGGTTGTGTGGTTTGAATCCCACTCTGAACGTCTGAATCCTTAGAATAGAGATGATTACATTATTGAGGATTAATCTATGGCCGTCTGCTCGTCTTTCAGAATGTGGGCAAGGCCCTGCGCTGCACCTGGAAGTGTCTGATGCTTGGCCTGTACAACTTTGCCCTCGGCTACTCCACTCCCATCACGCTGGCGGCGACGTTTGTCCCCGACTTTCACCCAGACAGAAACACTGTCTGAGCCGAGCCACGTGCACCTCCTCCGGGTTTCTGTGCAAACGGTGCTGTAGCTCGACCACCAAAGACTTTTAATATGTTCAGACCGTTTCTGTATTTGAAATTACATTTTTATATTAGCTTATTCATTGTAATCAAAATGTTCTTATTGGGCTGTATAGGCAACTTGTAAAATAGGGCTTTTACACAGCAGACACAGACTTGTCATATTTACACTGGGCTTTTCCTACTGCATCATGTTGTTGATCTTATCAATCATTGTAGGCGTCATAATACGCAGTATTGCCTTTTCACCAGATTTGCAGAAATCCCAGTTTTATTTTTTTAAATGGAGCATTTAGTTGGTGTTTGCATGTTTGCAGAGGGATAATGAGATAATGGTAATGGCATGTGATAAAATGTTAAAGGACGGGAACAAATTTGAACAATCTGTTAATGATGGACAAAGGAGAACAAAAAAGCATTAACATCTCAAAATAAAGTTAGAAAAAGTACTCATAATTTCCAGAGTCTGAATATAAAAGGATGTAATTGAGGTAGAAGTGAAATGACTGAGAAAAGCTGAGATGCTGACTCAAACGTTTGCTAATGATAGTAGTTCAGATAACATTTGTGAGGAGGGGCGAAGAGGGAGCAATAACAGAGAATATTACAAAATGAAGATATCAATTTATTAAGTAATTAATTTACAAAGGCAGAACTGAATCATGTCAGAGGAAAATAAGGACGTCTCCATACTTGTTACTTGATGATAAATCATCTTAATCTGACATCTGTTTCATGACAAAACAAATCTGATTGAGAGGAATTATTATTATAATTGAATTTATTTCTATAAGAAGTTTACATACAGACAACCGAAAAATACTTTGAGTATATGCATCATACTGGAAAAAACACTGCTTGTTGAACAAAAGTTGTTGAAAAACATTCCAATTTTGAGTAACATGTAATGAAGTCGTAGTTTAACATTTAGTCTCTTTCATTACGTCAGATTCCAGATTATTATACAGTGAAATGTGTGGCCCTTACCATGAGAATGATGCTTATTTTTTAAAATTTTGTGTTATGTGAAATGTGATGCAAGAAAAGCAAAGTGCAGTGTGCAGATTAGAGTACAATCTACCTAGAAGCAAGGTAAATCATTGAAATTAAACACATTTTTCAGCCTCAACAGCGAAAAATGCTTCATTCCACGCGGATATTGATGAAAGAAACAGCAGGTTGCTTTTGAACGAACACAAGTTCTTAACTTGGTGTGAAATAGCAGAGCTACAGCCCGCTGCTGGCGCCTGGCGGGTCCCTCAAGGCCAGGAACCTCTTCAGTTTGAAGTCAAAGTCAATAAGTTCACCAAGAGGCCTGAAGCACGTTGACATTGTTGAGCTCAGGGCGGGAATGAGGGCACAGTTCTCTTCAAACACAGCCAGCTTCTTTCTGTACTTCTGCCGGGTGAAGTCTGTGCTCTTCTGGTTGAAAGCTGTATAAAAAAAAAAGAGATTTAATGAATTTGTTGGATAAAAATGTAAAAAAGCAACAGTGAATACATATTGTAATATATATACACATATACTAGTACTTAAATAATTACCATCGTCCTTATTCAGTTAAATAATTCACATGTGATTTTTGCTATAAACAGCTACACTTGCTATTATTATTGGCTTACCTTTCAGGTAGAAGGCCACGTAGACGAGTGCTGATCGTTGAATACTGAGGAAGGGATACTTTGGTCGGAGACACCCGACCACTGTCAAGGCCTTGATGATTGGTGCTGCCACACCCTAAAAAAAAAATACAGGCTCGACTCAAAACAGGGGCAAACGTCAAGAGACTTCAGAAACGTACCTTAATCCCACAATGCATTTGGGTGTGTGTCTGACCTGTTCCAGGTAGCCCAATGTTGGGAGGGAGGTGAGGGGTACGGGTTCACAAACAGGAGGAACTTTACTGGGCAGCTTCTGGTCCCAGTAGGTTTCAGGACTCCTTTAATGATGATATATCAACACCAACTTTCACAATACAGATTATTTACCATGGCAAATAATACTCCTACATGTTTAATAAAAGTAAAGGGGAGACCTTCAGAAAAGGCTGGTATATAACTGACTAACAAAACATTCCTGAAATATAGAAAGAGACGCACCTCAAAAACGTGTCCTGTTTCTGCTTTGTTGCAAAAATGTAGATCCGTTCTCTGTATTCTACAGCATATTCCATCTTTCCTCGAACAAGGGCTTCATACCTGAGGACAAACAAACCTTCCATGAATAAAGAACGAGCTAATACGGTCAAAAGTTCTGGGCAGTAAGAAGAGAAATGACACAAATGAAGTTCTCTCAACATATTTATTCCATTTGTGTTGGCATGTATCTGTAGGTTGCAAATATTGCATTTTTCTGAATGTTTGTTCTTGTCATTATTATATTATTATGTTTTTCTAAGGAATCTAGTGAACACGGCCAGAGACCACTTCAAGTCAGTAAACTTGATAAGTAATGAAAACCATTAATCCATGAATAAATGTGTCACAGTTTGATCACGATATGAATGTTGTACCTTTGTTTGCCATCCAGATAAGAGACTGGGCAGAAGCCCTTCATCTCAACTTGCAGTGGAAAACTGGTCTTCATCTGAATCTCGGTTAGCTTTCTTGGCAGCAGTTGGGGTTGTGGGAGAATGTGTGGGCAGCCAGGACTCACAAACTGATCTGGAGTTGCCAGGAACCACTGTGGTTGAGAAAGCCACATAAAAAATGTTATCCTTTTCTTTTAGTCACAGTTCAAATAAGCTATTTCCATGTTCAATCTTCCATTTAAATGTAACTTTATCCTGCAGGATTTCTGATTAATTCTGATGAATTAAATAATTAAAACTGAATTAAAATTACGCTAAAGAGGAAAATGATTTTAATTTGACTTGAACCTTTTTTCATACTAATTCATGCATGCGATCATCTGTGGACTCCACACTGACCTCTAAATGATCTTTGCCACACATCTTGTAATAGCATCCCCTGTACTCAGCTGCATGAGTTAAGGCTGCACTTTCAGAGCAGTCCACCAGGTGGTGACGTAGAGCCAGGCACACAGGGCAGTACTGAGCAAACTCTCCAAGCCGATACTGCAGCTCCGTGGGTGTGATGCACAGTCTGTTGATGCAGGCTGCTTGCCCTGCGATATTAAAAAGCATGGACGGGGGAAATAATGTCAGGTGTCTTAAGAATGATGTAAAAGCAAGTTTGCATACATTGTTTGGCACTTGAGCTGATGCCTCGATAAGCGTCTACTTACCGCTGTGCTTCCTCTCCAGGTAGTTGTGGAGATATTTCACGCTGATGCTGACCTCCTTTATAATGCTGCTCCAGAGCCACCATTTGCTCTTCAGGCCATCGAGCAGGATCCAGTTCTGAAGTTGTTGGAAGTGTTGCCTCACATGCTCGATCTCCTGCTTGTAACAGGAGTTACGAATGTGGAGGATCCCGGAGCTGTCGGGCATCAGGTGAGGCCTGCAGTGGTAGGAGAGACGGGTGTTGAAGGTTTGTTCTTTTAAAAAGAGCTCATGGACCTGTGATTTCCCATGTGTGTGTATAGAAAACACGTATTTAAGATGACAAGAGATGGTGTTGATGTGTTTTCTCACTTGTTGGGCTTCATCTTGTCTAGAAGGCCTCTCTTCAGCACCTCCGCTGTGTCCAGATCCAGCTCAACTACGACCATGGGGATGATGCTCCGAGAACCCATCAGCTCTGCCTGCTTAAGTGTCGTCGGGAAGCCATCCAACACGTACCTGGGACGCCAATAAATATGGTCTCCACAAACATCCTCACGCAGGATTAACACAGTAAGAATAATGTCTTCAACCAAAAGCACACTAGTCATTTTAAGGTAAATGTGTTTAATAGCTCAGCTTACCCCTGAGTGCTGCAGACCGAGCTCATGAGCGCCACCTCCAGACACTGAATGGCCAGTTCATCAGGCACAACCAATCCGTGGGAGAGATGTTTTTTCATCTGGACAGCCAGATCAGTGTGCTCATGCTTCTTTAGCACCATACGCATGACACCGCCAATGGACAGACAGGCCAAGCTGTATTTCTGAGCAAACATCTGTGCCACTGGAGAGATGAAGCAACGGGAGAGAAATGCAGAACGTGAAACAAGAATGAAAGAGCGTTTGAGAGAGTGAAGAAGCAACAAATCTGAGTGGATGATTTGTAGCTTGTCTTGAGTCTTACCGGTGGTTTTTCCAGATTTGGGTGGTCCAACAACAGCTATTTTAACAGGAAGGGACAGGATGGGCTTTGGCTGCCTGAGGTACTTCAATGGGTTCTGCATAAATGTGTTGCGGTTCTCCTTAGATGCAAAGAAGTAGATATACTGATGGAAGATCAGCGGATATGTGGTATTGAGAGGCCACTGCAGAGGCTGGATTAAATCTCTCTCGTTGTATCGCTGCAGAAGAGGGATTTGTGTGAAAAGTGTTAAATTACAAGGAAATTGAGTCATGCAGAAGAGACAAGTTGTACTTGTATTTGAAATAAAAATCTCGGCCTCATCCTACCTTATCCTAAGAATGAAGGTGACTGACGCCTACCTTTATGGGGTCCCAGCAGCCAAAGGTACTGTGGAGCTTGTATGAAGCGAGCAGCAGCTTATGTGCCAGGCTGTATGAGATGGGTTGGCATTTTTGGAAGAGTGACTCCCGATTGGTCAGCAGGGGCTGGATTTTCAGGAGCAGCTGATGCCTCACAACACAGAGCTTGCGAGATGCATTGATTGACAATGTTGACATGTTTTGTTTACTCAGGAGCTCCTGGTGACAGAAAAGCACGGAATATATGAGCATATAGAACAAGTACAAGATGGGAACCAACTTTATGCAGACCGCATTAAGTCACACTAGTAAATTAGAATGTAACATGTTGAAATTTAGTCCAATGATGCCTTTTAATTTCACTTATCACCTTGTTTGTTATCACTACTGTAAAACTAGTTGAGAAATTGTGTAACGTGTGTATATATATATATATATATATATACACACGTTACACAATTTTATATATATATATATATATATATATATATATATATATATGAATATATATAAGTCTCCTGGCTGTCCCAAAAGTAAATACTAAATAATCACAGAAATTATATGAGTGAGGGAACCAAATATGAATGTTTGGCTAGTCAACGGCCTTCATTGTGTTTTGTGTCTTTGTACCATCACAGTAGCAACCCTGTCTTCATCTGTCACATAACGCTCTGCGATCTCGCTCTCCAGCCTCTCAGACGCTGCCTCCTCAGTCTCCATGGTTTCATTCTCCTCTTCTGAAGGAAGCTTCTCCTCCAGCATGTCCTCTGTCTTTTCCTCTTCATCGTCTTCTTCAACCCTACGATATCTGAGCTGATGACATGGATATCAGAGGAGGGGGGATTAAGCAGTGATGGATAGGGGAGATGGGAGATTACCGTTGTTTTGGCTGCCTTTGTGTGTTCAGCGCTTCAGAAGGAATAATACACAATAATAAATTATTCTTCAAAGTTGTCACTTGCTTACCCGGTCCAGTTGTGCTTTACGGCGCTCGCTCCAGGTGGCCAGGTATGTCGGCAACAGGCGCTTCTGAACATCTGTGACATCCACCTCCATCGTGACCGTGATGTCGGGGAGAAGCTGTTGCTGCAACATGTACTGCACCTCATCGGCATTGTGAGGGAAGCCCTCCAAAATAAAACCTGTCGACCTACAAGGTGAGAGAATGTGAAGGTCAACAAATACGTTGTGTTGTCAGGGGAACAACAACAAAAAGCAGCACACTATGTAGGCAATGTACATAAATACATCGACAAATGCATATGAATGACTTTTGTGTAAAATATGTATGTACACATGTGAAAGGTGTGTATGTGAGCCTGGGTTTCCAGTGGTGAAAGAAGCAGAAAGGGAGCATGAATGTGAGAATTTTGACTTTGCACTTATCTCCTTGTTGAGAGCTAATCGCTTTTAACTGATTGAGCGTTCATACGGGTAGAATCGCTAGGCAACAGGACAAGATTTTAGTATTGGAAGCGTTCTGGTTTTCATTTGTCGGCCCTGTAGTGTTGACCAATCACGTTCAAGCAGGCTTTGGATGACTGCAGGTAAACAGTGGGGTGGAGAGCAAAAGAGTCGGAAGGCATTGGCCGAAACCTCGAAACTAATTTCCCAATATGTCAAACTTTTCCTTTAAAGAGTTGCAGGAAGTCTGCGTTTGTTGTGTGTGTGTACAAGTACATGTACGGCTCCTGTTTCCAGTATGGCGTGAGAACCATATCCAGGATCTGTGGAGTCAGTGGATCTCCATCAGACAGGTAGGCTTTGATTGCCCACTCCTCCTCAGTCAGGCCCACATCCTGCTATCGACACATGGAAGCAAATACACCACGATTCAGTGTCAAATAGTAATAATAACAACTGGCGCCATAATACTGTATTTTTTCCAAAGCTGACCTCCGTGTCATTCATGTTGGTGGAGGTCTCCCTCTGGTCCCCAGGAGACTCCTCTGAAGACTCTACCTCATCAGGATAAGGTATCCGCGTCTTTGTCTTAGCCGTGATGAGCATTTGGAGCAGCTCCCTGAACTGAACATGGAAGATGCCGAGCTGCTGGGCGAGCCACTTACCATGAGTGGTCTTGCCTGACCCTCGGGTGCCGAGCAAAAAGATCCGCAAGGCAGGAGGCTTGGATATGTGGAGATAAGAAACTTGTTAGGGATATTTTTACTTTTATTTCTATCACTTTTGCTTTATCTTCCTATGCCAGCTTGTACCTTGAGAGGCTCCGTCTGTGCAACAAACTGTGTAGGATCTTCAAGGAAGGAGTCCCTGGCTTCTAGGCTTGAGAAGTAGAAGGTCTTCTCCCGGTACCTGGCGGCAATTTCATCCTTGCAGGGCCACAGGACGTTGTGTTTTTTTAATGCCACAGGGCAGAAATGATGGGTATCGCCTAATAACCTCCTGGCTGTGTCCTCCTGCTTTCAGTGAGAGGGAGGAATTGCTGGTTTGTTTGTATTAATAATTGACAACAAAGCAGTAAAATAGGCTTGTATCTTCAATATCTTCATAGGATTATAAACCTGTTAGAAAATGACTGGTTTACTGACTTTCTCCTCCTCCTCTGCTGTGTCATTGTCACTGCTGCCTTCCTCAGCCCTCTCTAGCTCAGCTAAGGCCTCCATTTCCTCTGCGTCCGTATCCAGGTCCATTGCTGACAGCTCCCGGGACACATATTCAAAGGGTTCTGAAAATCATGCATGTAAACCAGATTGGATTGATTCCGATTTTTTCTTACCAAACATGGCATCTGGTAGTAAAAGAAGAAGAAGTGATACTTTGAGAAGAAGTTGAACTCACTCTCCAGCTGAAGGGCGATCTCTTGGAGGAGGTCCTCTGGGCTTTTGCCGTCAATCTCCAGTACTGAGTGGGCGGCAATCAAAGTGGACTGCATCTGGCCCCATTCAGACTCAAACTGTTGCACTTGCAGTTTATAGTCATTCATCTCCGGGCCGTCTGGATAACCTCTAAAATGGTGAGAAATGCATAATCAATCCATTTCAGATATACCAACCACTACATTTAAACAGCAACACTGAACTTGCACTCACAAGGCCTCTTTCTCCTTCTCAAATAGTTCATCCTGAAGCGTCTCCCTCACTGCTTTGTCCACTCTCTCCTTGTTCGTCTCATACAATCTCCTCAGAACTGTCCAACACATTAAAGTGCAATAATTAACTCAAGTCTAGATATTTAAATAAAACCACTTGTTTGTGAGCTGTCGTTTCTATGTCTTGTACCCTGATTGTTATCACTGTCTCTGAGACAAAACAGGATGCCTGGCAGGATTCCAGCTTTCTGTAAGGCATCCGTTTGGGAAAGGTTCTTGGGAAAGTTGTCAAGCACCCAACCAGCATTGGTGTCCGACTCTTCGATCTGTAACATCAAAGGTATTCATAAAACTATTGCAAACTGATGACCTGCATCTAAATCTCAAATTTAATGGTTCATTCATTTGGTTTAACTTTAACATTGTGTTTACTGTATATGGCAAAATGTAGGGTAAATATCTTTCTAACAAATGGATCTAATACATATAGAAATGGTTTGTGTAAATGCAGCTGCCATGTTTTAGACATACCTCTTTTACATGCTTCTCTAGTACCTCAGCATACAGGCTGAAGGGTGATGTACTCGTATGTTTGGCTTCTTCCATCACAGATAGCACCATGGCTTGAACCTCTGGATGCTCCTCAGTCACTGAGAACAGCAGAAACATTTGCATAAAAATACAGAATGTGCTGCCACATAATCTCCAAAATTCTGGGGACACAACAACATCACATGTTCCAAAAAAAATGCAAATAATGCTCTGTAATTAATGGTATTTTGAAGGGCTGAAGCAACACATTGTTAGAAGAGCTAGGGAACATTATGTTGAAGTCAACAAGTCTCTTACAATATACTGCATATAATACACCCGAACAGGTGATAGTGACATCATCACCAACAAAACTCAACTTGCCTGACTTCTGTTCCCCATCCTGCTCCATCTTCATTTTGATTTTCTCTATAGCGTCATGTGTTGTGTCCTCTTTGATCTTGTCAAGCCTCTCCTGCTCAACCTTGGCCAGAACCGGCTGCACCAGTACCTCCATATCCAGCACCACTGCATTGTAGTGCTGAGCTAGAAGCTTGCACAGAGTGCTCTTCCCTGCCTGTGGAGGTCCAATGATGGAAATTCTGCAAGGCGACCCGGGCATCGGAGGAAGCAGGTACCGTCTGGGGTTCGTCACGAACTTCTGGTAGGCCTCCTGAGATGACAGGATGTACAACTTGTCCTGGAAGCTGCACAGGGGTTGATATGAGAGTTGTTTGAGACTGGATAGCATCCTCACCTGGCTGCAGCCTAACAAAGGATCACTCACCCCACACTCAATGCCGGCTTGCCAGGAATGACCTTGCCCTCCTTCAGAGCAACAGGACAAGTTCGGCCCCAGCGGCTCCTTCTCCATCTGAAGCCAGGGGCCACCGTCCTGGTGGTGGACATGATCCTCAATAAATCCTCCTGCAAAACAGAAGGATTAAACTTGTTAAAATGTGAGTGGTTTCAATGGAGGGAGTATGTATATATTTAAAGCCTGTAAGGTCAGCATTTTAAAATACTCCTTGAGTTTATAGCTCAAGTGAAGGTTGTCTAAAATACAGTTTATAAAAGAAATTCTATGAATATGGTCAATAATGGCAGACCGTGTCATTTTCCTCAGAGAATTCTTCATCATCAGTCTGGTGGAGCAGGACTGGAGTGGAGACACGCTTTATTGCCATGGATCCAAGACGGGACATGACAGACTAGAGACAAAACAATCCACAAAGTAAAGTCAGACAACACAACACTTGGGTAGTAAAAATGCATGTTTACGCTCAAATAAACATAAAATGTATTGTTTATCTTAATCCTCGTGTCTTTACCGAGTGCAGCTCTTCAGGTGTGTTGTTTCCATCCAGCTCCAGCAGGTAGAGGGGGTTGTGGTTTGTCATGTATTCCTAAAAAAAAAAAAGTGTTTTACACAGTAATTTGACTGCACATAATCCAAAAACAAAGGTCATTATAATGGGTAAGAAACCGATGACTTCATTTTAAATATTAAGCTGACTAATAGCTGCATACGTGTGTGGAGTGAAATGCTTATTTAACTTCTTAATGTGTGGAGCATTCAGAAATGTTGGACCCCTGGGTAACTCACCTCCAGTGGTCCCAGCATGGTATCCTTGTACATTTTCATTCTAGAAAAAGCATTTCTGGCCAAGTTCTCTGGCTTCCACACCACATCATCAATAATATCCGTTTGGAGTTCTCCTTCAGCCTGCAGGCAACAAAAAAACAAACAAACGCTATTCGTATAATAGGAAATCATGACACTATCAGCCTTGTAAGGTTTAAAGTTTATGGTTGTGACAAATTGCACGAAATAATAATAGTAGTAATAATTGAAACTAAATTAGTCAAACACCAAAGACAGTAAATGTTAACCCCAGTAGCAAGAGGTGTTTTCCCTCAAGTCACACCTGCTCCTCTTCATCCTCCACTTCCTCATCCTTGTCCTCCTTTTTGGAAAACACTTCCTCACGCTTCCACTGATCCCTGTTGTACAGTTGCCCTGTCTCTGGGTAGTGGTTCAGACCAGACAATCGATGGACCAGGTCCTTGTCTGGGCACTGGCGGAAGATGACCGTGTTAAATGATCAGATGTACAAACCTCACCAGAATATGAAACTTGTAAATGTGTAAATACTTAAAATGTTCATTAAAAAATACAAACAGATATTGCTTGAATCAACTGCTGCTTGATGCAATGTACACCTCTCAATAGAGGACATGTGGGTCACCTTGACATTGATGATGAAATCGGGCGTTAGTTTGAGGTTTTGGATCAGCTCAAGCTGCTCATGAATCTTTAGGCTCTCTTCTGACAGAAACGGCAGGCAGCTCAGTACATACCCTGTATCACAACACACAGGTTATCAAGCAAAAACAACGGCAAAGCTCACACATGAATCACAGGTTGCTGTGCTATCATGACATCACATCGTGAAAAGCTACAGGATTTACCATAGTGCTCCACATCTGGCGAGTTAAGCCTGGCAAGAATCAGCTGGAGCACCAAGTCTTCTGGTACACTTCTCCCCTCAGATAAGATACTCAAGAGCTAAAATGATCAGAAAAAGCAATTCATACACTATTATATTTATATAGATAGATAGGTAGATAACCTTTGATACTCACCTCTATGCCTTGCGTTGTTTTATTGTGAATATGCGTGTCGAGCAGATCTGTATCTGAAATTATTATACAAGCTGGTGAGAAATATTTGGATGTAATTTGTGACATGGACCAGTAACGAGGCCATCAATTCAACTTACCATCAATTAAGATGCACTTCCAGGACTCTGCAATGTTTTGGGCCAAGGTGGATTTGCCTACACCCTGCCACAAATAATGCCACAGCATTGATATGGAGTCACTGGATTATATGGCATGGGTGGTATTAGTGTTTGTATGCGGTGTGGTGTTTGGGACTGAAATAAAGATCCATTACCGGTTTTCCAACTATGATGAAGCAGGTGGGTTTGGCGAGAAGAGCCTCTCTCTCAGCTTCGTCTTCCATTATGTTGTCCACTAACCGGTCCACTTGAGCGTATTGAATATCATCGTACAGAGAGAATCAAAAGTCAGTAAGATAAAGTTACCCGACGACCTTAACCTGCCGATATAAAACTAGCCACAGGTTATTTCTGTCATATTTAAACCAAAGTTTACCTACCGCTACTTTGGGGCATTCTTATATCCTCCTTTTAACCGATAATCGTTTGTTATCTATGATAACTGTAACTTTAGCCATCTACGTAACCCTCGTATAGTCACCGGATACGGTTACCGTAGCAACTTAACAATTAAAGTTGGCTTGCTAACGCTGCTGCTAGCTACTTTCTTACTTTATGAGTTGTAAAGTGAGTTTGGATCTTACAGTGTGTGTGCATTCTTAAAAACAGTTATAAACAGCCGTTATCTGCGCATGGTGAATAAATGGGGAACATTGAGTACTTAAATGCGTATATTTGGAGTCGCGTTTCCAGCCCCCTCGAGTTTTTTGACTCTGCGAGCCACCGTATCAGTTGACACGAGACCTGTCACCTGATTAAAACAGCAATATTGCACTCTCAAATGTGCTAGCCGTATTTACTTGCGCGGGTTACACACACAGCCCATGAAATACTAACGTTTAAGTTTTTTTTAGACAACACAGGGAGATGGATAGTATCCTATCTGGAGGAGACGTGTTGCTAACGCAGCGAGCTAGCTAACTTAATGGTGAGTGACGTTGTTTAGCTAGGCGATATGACCAAAACATGATGCAGCCAGTCGCTAGCAATGTCACGTTTAACTAACATATGTTCACGCCTGGTCTCTTGTTTGTTTTGTGTTGTGAAGTAATGGGTTGCTATTGTGTTTCGTTCATTCCCGCAGCTCTTCAGTTGTTTCTATATTGTGACTGGAGAAAACGGGGATAAACATGCCTCAGTCAGCGGCTACCATCAGTGGGATCCAGAGGATGGTTCTGTATGAAACCAGAGCCGTAAGTTCTGTGATCTTCATGCTGTTATTGTGACTGTCTAATCATTACTTGCAAAACGTCTGATCGGTCTATTCTTGGGTTACACCTGCAAGTAGCCAACAGTGGTTGTAAGTTAAATTGCATCACATGCCCATCATGTTAAAGTTTCTTTTTAGCCCTCCTGTTGCTATTGGTAAATATAATTGCATACTACATAGACAAATGGCTGATTGTAACAACAAGATGGGGGGAAATACAATTATGTATTCAGGGCAGACGATATTCAGGACATTTGGATCAAATTACTGACATTCACTCGTCCATAATGGTCCAAATCCATCACATGTTATCATTTTTAAGGTTTTATTTCCCCTGGGGGTTCACAGATAAAGACAGAGAGACAGATAGAGATAAATAAAATAAAAAAGTTCACACTAGGATAGAGAATTGTGGTTACCCATCAGCAGACACTAGATGGCAGCAAGAGTGTTTGTGACTCTACTTTGTTTCACCATGACCTCAACAACACTGTCAATTATAGGATCTGAATTAGAGTGATTCCATTTGAATGACACAATGACTTGTAAATATTAGGTTAATTTTAACTAAGTTTGAACACATTTGGTATAAATACACACACTTGACAGACAGGTTCTTGTGCATTATTATTTCCTTCTGTGTGTTGTTTTGTTTTTCCACTCCATATTTTAGTTCAAACAATCAAAATGTAATTAAAATACATAAAAGAGTGATGGATTGCTGATAGAATGAATGAATGAATGAATGAATGATAAACTTAAGTTACGGCGACCCTTACATGACGATATCAAATTAGCCACAGCGTATTGCTGTCAAATTTCAACCAGAGTTTACTTACCGCTACTCGCGGCCATTCTTATATCCTCTTGTTTTAACAGATTAAACGTTTAGTATCGTTTGTTATCTATGATAACGTTAACGTTACTTTTCCCTTTTACGTGACGTTCATAGTCACTGGACACGGTTACCGTAGCAACCAACAAACTAAAGGTGGTACCTAATGCTACCGCTAGCTACGTTCTTACTGTATGACTTGAAAGTGAGTTTGAGTTACAAGGTGTGTGTAGATACATTTATAAACACCCATAGCCGATTGAAAAGGGGCAAAATCGAGCCGTTAAAGGCGCCTGTTGTTTGTCGCATTTTCAGCCCCGTCGAGCTTTTTTGACTCCGCGAGCCACCGTATCAGTTGACAGGGCATCAGGGAAACATTTGTCACGGTTGGGCTTTCCTAATCAGTCAGCCCATTTTACAGAACAGACAGTGGATGATATGACTAACGAAATGGCTCTAATGGTCACAGACTGTCCTGATACACGGTGTTCCAGTTTAATGTTCTTTAGGACGGAGACATTGAAGCCATCTTGCAGTGTGAGAAAATAATGACTTGAAAGAAAAAGTAATTCGAGAAAGAAACAAATCTTCCCAATAGACGCATTAGAATGTAGCCTTGTGATCAAATATGTGCTCTGCCCACATGTAATCTAGACGGTAGCTAGTCTGATTCCAGTGTATATTCTCATATATAATGATGTGTTATATGATGCATCCTTTTGTGTATAATTCGCAGGCTTCTCATACATTCCTTTTTTTACTTGGTTGGCTTATTGTTGACAGGAAATATTGGACATTACAAGAATAAAAGAAAGAGACTTCAACAATAGGACTGCAGTGTAGAAAGCTGGTTTTGATGTCTGTCGAAGTGTGAAAACATGTCTTTGACATATTATCCTACTGTGTTCTTCACCCAAGTAAAAGGATATTATTGTAATGGGTGCGCATGTATTCACAGGAGCAGCTTTGTAGACTATATGGCAAACACCAGCTCTGTAATAATACATCATAATAATACATATATGTCTCTTTCCAGAGGTATTTTTTGGTGGGGACCAATCAGGCACAGACCAAACACAGAGTCCTGAAGATTGACCGCACAGAACCTAAGGACCTGGTCATAATTGATGATAAGGTAAGTGCTGAGTTTCCACAGGAGTAAGTTCTTTGCTGATGTATATGCTTATGTAATACAGTACAACGCGCTTGGATGAAATTGTACAATCACTCAGCCTGACCCAACTGTATTATGGGTGACGGCTCAGCTGATGAGCATCGCTTGCGCCTTCTTTTCTTCTCCACCGTTCATTACCAGGATCTATGAGCTTGGATACGATTTGCTTGTTCTTGTTGTGGGTGATTATGATTATGATGCTTATTATGAAGAGCTTATGAGTAACTATCCATCACCCCACGCTCTCATTCCTCCAGATCATACTGACCTTGGGAAACCCTGTGTGTTTTTAATCTGAGTGGCAGTGTAGAGTGTTTTATAAACAAAGTGTGGACGCTTGAGAATGTGTTGAAGTGGTGGAGGTGAATAGGTTTAGAGCTGTAACCACAGCCTCATCTCTCACGCTCTCCTAGTTCTTATGTAAGAAATGTGGGCACACCTAATTAGAGCTATGGTTTGGTAAGAATCTGGCGGTACGATACATATCATGATCCAGGGGTTACGACTGAATACATTGTGATTATATTGTGTTACTGTAAACAAGGTGATACATTGCAATCCTAAATTTAGGAAAACATGTCATAGTATCAAAATCACACCCCGAAATGCATAAAATCTGAGTGAAAGATCCTTTTCCGTGTGAGAACATCTGCATTTGTAATCACAGTCCCTAAACCTAAAACTATCTGCTATCATAACACTACTTTTTATGCAATCTGAGCCACTGTCTGCCACACATCTTTAACTATTAATAAACATGTATAGTGTTTATGGGAATCAATACAGGAAAAATAGGGCAATAAATACATTTTTTACTGCTTATGCTGATTTTTGCTCGTTGGTCAATATCCGCCGACACAGATCTTTATTGTAGTACAGTGGTAGGTAGTGTTAGGAACAGGACATAATTCCTTATCTAATACCTATTTTATATTTCTGTGAAAACATAACTGTATTTATTCAAGTTTCTCACAAAAATAAATAAAAAATACATTTTACATTGAACACATCAAGGTAATGTTATAATGGAATGGAACC
This sequence comes from Eutrigla gurnardus, assembly GCF_963514095.1. Classification (NCBI taxonomy): domain Eukaryota; kingdom Metazoa; phylum Chordata; class Actinopteri; order Perciformes; family Triglidae; genus Eutrigla; species Eutrigla gurnardus. The sequence goes on from NC_139927.1 coordinate 8,776,028, forward strand.
CTGTATGTTAGCTTTTAGCTCTGCTCACATTACTTACTCTCTTCCTGTCGATTCAACACATATTTGCTGTGCACTATGTAGCATCGACATGGACCGACGAAGCATTGATGCCGATCTCCAGATTGCATATATTTACTGAATATCCACTGCTAACGCCGGCAGTAAAACTTTATTTCACACTATGATGATTAAACTGAGTCGTTGCTCTGCGGGTTGAGGTGGCCCATACGGATGACAGATCGACTGCGCTCTGTATCACCTGTCTGTTTGTGTGTATTTATCCGTAGCATGTGTCTGTGTTTGTGTGTATTTATCCGTAGCATGTGTACAACCAGCAAGAGCTTCGGGAGTTGCTGGGCCGCCTGGATCTGGGAAACCGCACCAAGATTGGCCAAAAGGGTTCCTCGGGTCTGTCCAGGGCCGTCTCAGCCTTTGGCATTGTGGGTGAGTCCCTCCACTCTCTCCTTCACTTAAGCAACAACCATTGTGGGGCGCAGTGATGGCGACACTTATGTCATTTGTTCTACGGATGTGCGTATTGACCTGGTTTTGCATATTACTGTAAGTGCTGGAGATGGAACACCTGGCAGTACATTGTAATTCAACACAATGTAGCCCTGCTAGCACTACAACTACCTTTTGTGGCGTTTAAAATCATGGCCATCAGTGGTGTATTCAGAAGAAACAAGAAGGTTTCTCACATTTTTATCAATGTCAGTCTCCTTTTGTTAAGAATCATGTAAAAGAAATTGTTGTTTGGGAGAGTTGTCTATAACAGCAGTAGTGATATACAATGCCTATAAAATGTGTTTATTGTTTACATTGTTTCTCATTTATATATATTTTTTTCTATTAAGTAGAGATCTGGTTATTTTTTCGGCACTATTTAAGCACTATATTTTTTTAATATATTTTGAGTTGCATAAAACTTATCTCAAACACAATATATTTTAATTTCCACACTAAAAACTGTTAAAAATAAGTATTTAATTTGATTCTGGGGAACTGCAAACCGTTGAATCACAGTATATCACGCATTCTTGATTAATATGGCAGGAAGAGTAGCTCATTTCCCCTGTGTCTGTACTTTCGACATTGCCCTACAGACCCAGTTACCAAAAAAACATTTATGGTGTTTCCTTTCTGGCCTTTTGTTAACCTAAGACATGGTTAACCTAAAATATTTTTTTTCAGGTCAACTTGTTCTCTCAATCTGCTCCATATAAAAAAAGTCAAGGTTTGTGTTACATGACATGTTTGTGAAACTGATCCTCACACTGTAGATCCTCCGCCTGCTTTTGCTCTGTGGGAGCCGCGTGGAAAGTAATTGGTGTGACTGAACTGTATGTATTGCAGGGCACAGTACACATTTTGTGTTGCACACATTCTCATCATACATTTCCTGATTACCTGTCTTGGTGATTTAATCAGGACCTGTCATTTTTGAGCCTCTGTCAAAAAGGTCTCTTTCTCTGTTTCTCTGGTAATATTGGCAAGGCCCCTCTGAGACATAATAGGAACACAAATAAGCTAATAATTTGGCATTATCATGGTCGCACTGACACAGACCGATGCTGACTTTGATATGTATTGGAATAAATTAGATGCTTTTACTCACAGTCTATAAGTCTATTTCAGCCATCGACGATACTGGGTCAGCTGTTATAGTCTGATTGAACAAGGACTTCTTATTCAGGTGCAAGACTGCACTTTTAACACAACTCGTCTGTCAACAGAGACGTCTTAGCAGTAATATAGTGAATTACATTGGAGTCTATAGCCCTTGACACACAAAACTCATGATCCACCTCCACTTGCTACTGTTTAAGCTGTAGCTGATTTGAAGGCAGCAGAAACGTTGACCTAGAACTCAGCTTCTATACATTTTCGTATTCTTTGCAGGGTTCGTACGTTTCCTCGAGGGGTACTACATTGTGTTGATCACCAAGCGCAGAAAGATGGCCGACATCGGTGGCCACTCCATCTACAAAATTGAAGACACAAGCATGGTCTACATCCCCAATGACTCAGTAAGGGTTACGCACCCCGACGAAGCAAGGTACGACCTCGTTCTCCCACCTTTTAACGGCGCAGTTTAAGATCTTGTCATGTGTTTTTTTTTTTATCTCTCATATATTGATTACACTATCACCAGTCATTTATAAGCACACGCACACTCACTGGACTCACAATAGTCAAGAAATGATAACGTGTTTTTATATTCTACACAATGTCAGAACTTTTATGAATTTGTTTGAAACTCATTCTGAAGATAAGCACAGTTGATATTTGCAGCATACTGTACAGATATGCTTTAATTTCATGTCTTTGCACTTGTTTGTATGTGTGCGCGCTCACATTTGTTTTCAAACACACACCATAGACTTCATGGACAAGGGAATTGATATTGAAGATAAGCTGTAGCCCCTTTCAGACTCGCAACCCTTTACGTAAATCTCAGTCTTAAGCCGTCTTTGACATGAATATATAATAAAAGCTTAATAACTTATGAATAAATTCCCTACGTAGATGACTTCTGATACTTATGTCAGATGTGCGTTTGACTCAATTTGTTTTTTCTCTCCTAGATATGTGCGGATCTTTCAGAATGTGGACTTATCCAGCAACTTCTATTTCAGGTAAGACAAATTCTCAGTCCAAATTCTCTCATTGGTTTTGAAATATATTAGACAGTAGAATTGAGAAAGTATGAAATTGAAAGTTGGATTTCTACAAGATGCACTCAACAGAAGGTTGAACCAGTAACAATTATTTATTTCCGATTTCCCATATTAAGAAGCGTGCCGTTGGTTGTTATGAGGAGTCTGCACACATGCTGAAGAATTTCTTGAATGTTTTGAATATTTCAGTGGCAGTTAATGCAAAGTTTTTTACATCCTCAGCTTTTGTGGGCCAGTTTGTTAAACTTTTGAGAGACTATTTCAGGATTATAAAATGATGAAAAGGCACAAACATACTTTGTATATGATCAACGACTAAGGAAAAATTGCCTTAAGAAGTTTCCTATTGTACATGTGTCTTTAATCAAACAAAAGCTTGCACTTTTTTGGTCACAACTCACAAAGTCTGTTCTGAAATACACTTGATGTTTCCAATTGAATTTTCATTCAAATGAAATTGCCGTTGCTCCCTGCAGCTACAGCTATGACCTGAGCCATTCGCTGCAGTACAACCTCACTTTGCTGCAGAGGCCTTATGAACTGTGGTCCACACCAACTTCTTCCGCTGAGGAAGAGGTGCACACACCAAGCAAGCAGGACAGCTTTGACATCTTTGAAGAGGAAGGTCTGCCTACGCAAGGTGAGAGGACGTTAACTCTCTAACCCTTATATTCATTGCGTTTGCTATATTGGCTGGAGAAGCAATCCTTTTCACACAATAAGATAGAAAAGTGCACTCGACAGAGTGCTGATCTCCGCCATGTTTGTCTGCAACAACTAGTGCTGTAATGTTTATTTGAATGAGTACAAACCACAGACCTCCTGTCTAGACTTCAAGCGCATCACGTGTTTTTCCTCTTGCACATCCGACACAACAGATATGATCTCATTTTGATCTACTCCTGCTGTCTGCACAAATAGACCAGGTGCCGAGGCGCTGAAGTCTGCGTGCCAGGAACCGGCCTCCTGTTCACGGCCCAATTGGTTTACATGGGCATCGAAGAGGACACAGGCGGTGCCACTATAAATTAATGGTGCTTGGTGGTGCTTCTGTGTCCAGTGTGACTCTGGCATTAGCTGAATTAGGCCTGTTAGCTCCGTTAGCCAAAAGCACTGCAGGACTCTGCTGCCCACCCCTGCTAACGGCTAACTGGCTTTACTGCTACTGACCTGAGAGGATGTGCTCTGTTGTTGCCAAGCGCTCGTTTTAGTTAGCGATAGTTAAACACACTTGCATACATTACATATCAATAAACAAACAATTGTATATTCCTAATCCCGAGTGGAAACGGGTAATTGGTCCAGTAGTAAGCGAGTTTAGCCATGGACAGACCGACAGATGTGCACGCACACACACGACCGAACACATAACCTCCTCTGGTGGAGAAAATAGAGTAATTGTTATTATCAATTCCCATTAAAAAAATAGAAAGACACTGACATATTTGCCACAGTCAGAGGTGCGGGTTATCTCGTCTACTGTAGGTTTGCCCGTTTTGTCGAAGGCCATTGAAATGTATTGAAAACTGACTTCCTTTGGCTGTTGTGTTGTGTCATTTGTCACTCTTGTTCCATCACATCAGCTTTTTTTCCCCTGTTCATTTCTTTCTGAATGGTAATTTGGTAAAACGATCCTGAGCTTTGATGTGTTCCTACTCTTCCACTACAGTGGTTTACGGCCTCCAGAACGAGCCGTACTGCAAGTATGTGTGGAACGGGAAGCTGCTGGAACGAGTCAAGGACATAGTGCATTATGACTGGCTCATGTACATAATCCACGGCTTTTGTGGCCAGTCCAGTATCCTTTGAGCACCGTCAAGACTGATTTGTTTGTGCATTGCAGAATTGTTTGGCTTTTGTTTTTATTTATGTGTTTTTTTATTGACATGCTCCACTCATTGCTTTGGATTTAACAAAAAAAAAAGTGCCATCAAAACGATCTATTTGGGAGTTTTTGAGACATAACATCTGGCAGCATTGATTGATTTGTAATGACTCACTAATACAGCAGAAGACGCATCTTTATTTCTCTCGAAATGCTCTTCTGTGTTTGTACGCCCCCTCAGCCTCAGCATCACTTGTTGAATTGCTCACAGCCTCCATCGCGGCACGTGGATCCCACTGTGAGCGAGAGAGTGTGTGATTCACCGCAAATCCACAATTTTTTTTCTTGAGGCTTGAGCAAATCAAATATGGAAATTAAGCAATGGTTAATAGATGTAAACACTTGCATAATTGTTCCATCTGTTGTCTGCAGGGAAAACGCAGCAACCTTGTGCATTCATAATCAAATAAGCTTGGACTCAAGACAAATCCCATATTTGTACATGCATATATACATATTGAGTTTATTATTATCATATTTTTAAATTTTCATCTTTCATTTAAGTGCTCCTTGAACGTGGAAGTTTTGACACAAGCTCCATGCCAGAGATTAGTATTAGGTCCAACATGAGTAATTGGATTTGGATTTTTTTGAGAAGCTTTTGTTGTATTGATGCATGGGTTACTCCTGCTGAGGGGCTTTGGGCTGGACATGAGCGGAGTAAACAGTTTGATTTATTACAGTTAAAATATGCCTTCAGGTCATCATTTACCATCAAGACTCATTTGTATAAATGACATTATTCAGTGTAAAACTATTTGCCTTTCAGTCACAAAAGGAACTTTTATTTTTTATCGTTCATTTTTTAAAATCATTTTTATGCCGGTTTTTGAGCTGCAGCAGCCCATCATCTCTGTTCAACACTGTTGTCACACGTATCAGGCAACGTTCTGCCACAGTGGCATTGTGTGGGCGCTTTGAATTTAGACAATTCCTGGAAACTATTTGGCCTTCGACTGCTGTTCTTCTGAGAGGAACAGAGGGTGGATGGAGGAGGAGGAAATAAATGCAGTAATCTGGAGCAGATCAGGAGACACTGAAGCTGGCAGAAAGAGGAAACAGAGGCAATAAGGGAGAACATTGGGTCTCATTAAATATCCCAAAGCAATCATGTAGAAACGGATTAAGAAGTTTTGTACGGCACGTTCATTTCTTATTTTTATTATTGTATTATTTATATTTTATTATTTATGTTCATACTGTAGGAAAAAAAACATCATGACATACCGGTAGTACATAAAACACAGCTGATTCTAATCAGTATTTGTGTTTGAAAACAGATGATTGTGGAATGATGTCAGTGATTATTATTATTATTATTATTATTATTATTATTATTATTATTATTACACCTTTACCCACCAACTACAGAGCTTCTGATCTATGGCCGACCAGTCCACATCACCCTCATTGCCAGGCGCTCCAGCAAATTTGCCGGGACCCGCTTCCTCAAAAGAGGAGCCAACTGCGAGGTACAGCGGTTGCCAAGGCAACAGGAGAGAATATATAGCGCAGGCGAGGCTGAGGGCCGCCAGGATGATTGAGATGACTCAGGGTGATGACGGGGGGTTAATTTGACCCGCTGCCTCTTCTTAGAGTATGCATGAGTGTATGTATGTGTGGGTGGGAGGTGGGAGAAACAACATATATTTCCTGGCATCCTGGAATTAGGTTGGACACACTATCCACAGGTTCCCGTTATTGTGATTAATGCCAAGGGAAGAGGTTTGTGTACGAAATTGGAATACTTAATTATAGCAGAGTGTCTGAGTGGTCTTTATCACAACAGACCGTTTGACTTGGCACAGCAGGAAAAGCACATACTGCATGTAGTTAAACGTTCCGGAAACTCTGTTTCCATTTCCATTATTTTCTATTCTAATGGTTTCAGAGCGCTTCATAGGCTTCGTATCTGTATTTGCTTAAAAGTTCAAAGTTAATTAATGTCCTTGGAAGCAGCAGTTGAGTACTGTAGCTGTCGAACAAGAATTTCTTCCACTGCTCAGAAAAATGAAATCTTAACATCTACAGATCTGCTGGTTGAGATCATGTGATATGATGGAAAGCTCCAGAATGTTTTCTCAACCTTTGTGTTTTTCTATTGTTTCCAGGGGGATGTGGCCAATGAGGTTGAGACAGAGCAGATAGTCCACGACGCCTCCGTCATGTCTTTCACAGCAGGAAGTTACTCCTCATATGTCCAGGTGCGAGGTTCAGTCCCGCTCTACTGGTCCCAGGACATTTCAACCATGATGCCAAAACCCCCAATACGATGTAAGACTCCTGCTAAACACCACAATTCTTTCTTACTTTCTACATTCTTTCTCTTTTACTTGTATTGGAATCATGTTTTATATTTTATATTATCTTTAAAATGGTATCATGGCTTGGATTATTAATGGGCTTTTTGCAGCTAAAGGCGCCCAACATCTGATTTGTAATAGAAAAACTAGAGAGTGGGCAAAGCTGCCCAGGCTTTGATGGGAGATCTTCCTCATATCCACTTATACATAAAGACAGATAACAAATGAAAGATGCAAGCATATCCTTTTTCAGTGGCCAACTATACAGTACCACAGCAGGTATATAATTCTCAATGTAATCATTCCAGTGTCTGTTGAGGACCAGAAATAACCTCGTGGGGACAGAAAAAGTAATCAGAAAAAAACTGCCTTGAAATAAGAGTGGCTTTATACCGGGGCCATTCTTCACACTCCCTGGGTCGAAGAGAGAAAAAAAAAAGAGAGAATGAAATAGGTGAAGGCAGGACACCTGTCCTTCTGGTTCTCATCCCTCTTCTCATTACGAGCAGGATACAAACACAAATCCAGGGCCAGAGCGAGGTGAACAGGGAGGGAGGGAGGTGAACAGGTCCCTGAGACGGATGACATCGGAGGCTGCTGGCGTGCTGGCCCCAGTTTCCCCTTGAATTCATCCTCAGATGGCATTTGCTTGTGTCCCTGTGATCCCTCGGTGTATGAAGTTACCTCATCATCCTGGTCCCGCTTTGACCCTTTAAGACGGTCCTTATTTCCCAAATGTTTCCCCGATTCTTGCACCGTCAGGTTCTAGTTTAACGTGTACCTCCTTACATGTCGTTGGACTCCAGGTACGCCCCCTGGTATTGATATACATCTAATATATTCTATATTTTTTAATGGGAGTGGTATCAATCTTCTCATCTAAGCCTCAGCGAGAAAAAGAATGGCCTTATTTCCCAAAATGTCTGTTATCACCGAAACCCTGTAAATGTCATTTCAGCCAGATGCCGCTGTGGTCCTTTATCTCAACACTGTACTGCAAACAGAATGCCATCTGCCGGTTGCTAATTTTCCCCAAAGACATATTACATCCCTTTTTATTAATTATAATATTTCTGACTGCACACAGGGGTGAGTAATTGGAATTTCAGTTGAAGCCTCAACAATAAATACGTAGCTGCAGCCCTGTCATGCTGACACCTGTTAGAAGAATCTAGGTCAATGAGGGTCTGTGAATGTAGAGGCCTTATCACATAATGCATCGCCCACTCCCTCATCTCTGCCTTATCTGTCTGTCCCATAGTGACATAGGTATATATATACGTCCTGTTTGTGAAGGAGATGACCTTAATTGGGTTGCGCCATCGTCATTATCCACATTCCCTTCCTCAATAAGAATGTTATAGGGTGTAACTCTCATCTAGGCCCCAAGCTTAAGTACAAGCGCGTGGTGGACAAAGTGGTGATGAAATAGTGGAGTGAAAACTGTGTGCTTGAGCTCCTGTTTTTATTGGCCGTTTCTAGCAGTTGGCACGATCTGACCTACTTCCTCTAATCTTTCTCCTGGCTGCTTCACTGGTCCAATTTGTCTGCTGGCTGCAGGTGTGGGACTCTGCAGCAGTGCCTAATGAAGGCATTAAATATGATTTTTAGAATAAAATAATGAATAGAAGAATGAAAATGGAAGTGGCTGCGGATCCGAGGCAGTGGTCTGAAGTGCAGCTGCGGCACAATGGCAAAGACACGATCTTTTTTGTTTTCACACTGATGTACGTAGTTCCATTTTTGTTGGCGTGTATTCAATGGAGAAGCCCCGAATTCCCTCAACATGAAACAATTTGTTTGACTTCCCCTTCAGTGGACCAAGCTGACCCATACGCCCATGTAGCTGCCCTTCATTTTGACCAGATGCTGCAGCGGTTTGGCTCTCCTATCATCATCCTAAACCTGGTCAAGGTAACACACACACACACACACACACACACACACACACACACACACACACACACACACACACACACTGCACAGTATGACTCCACTTTTCCGGAACAGATGCAACAAGGTAATGCAGTGATTAAGTATTGTAAAGCCGAAAGCAGAAAAAAAATACACTGATGTTCCACTTAAAATGAAAAGAACTGACGTATACATTGGAGGGGAAAAAAAGTGCTTCATTTGAATAATTTTTTCAAAGCATTTCGGTAGACTCAATGAATCCTGATTCCTGGTTTTAACGCAGAAACTAAACATGCGTTTCCAATGGCTCACTAACAGAAATGATGACAAGATGAGAAGAAAATATACAAAAGGAAGAATATTTTAAAGAGGAATTGTTTTTTATTTTGTATTAAAGGAGAAAACCGTTTCTTATAACATAAATATGATGTTACCATTAATAAGTACCATTAATAAGATCCAGGTTGGTTGTGGGTTGTTCAAGTGTCTTTGGATGTAACATGTCTGTGGACTCGCTCAACACGGAGTTATCTGAGATTTTGGAATTATTGGGGTTGAGTTGTTGCTGATTGATAATTGTGTGGGATTTCGGCAGTTGAGTACTCACAGTAGAAATAATAACTTCTAACTATTCATCTCCTCTGCATTGCTCGGAAAACACACCTCACTGATGAACGAGGAGAAATCACTGCACACACATAATTTAACACAAATTATGAAAAACTGTTATATTATGAAAAATCATGAAATCCCCAAAAATGGTATTGAAGCATTGAATCTTTTAAAAAATACACCAGCAACGAAAGCTTCAGTTAGATGCTGTATGCTTATTTCTGTTCATTTTCATCCACCACTGTTCCACATTTGAGCCGGCGCTCGGCAGTCATTTCTGCATCGCCTTTTCACATACACTCGTATGTCAACCTTGAACGATGCACTCTTGGGTTTCGAGCGCACGTTGTCACCCACAAGGGGAGCCGTGAGACGAGGGACCAATCGCAGGCCTCGGAGGTCGGCACACGCCGCGGCCATGTGATATGTGCAGACTGTGGGGGAGTGAGGGAGGGGACGCCCTGCTCATACATTACACCCTCTCGCTTATCCCGGAGAGACAGAAAGAGGAAGGAATTGGCAATTAACCATGAAATGACGGTCCATCTCTTCACGGTGGTGACCAGGGTTGGCGTGACGGTGTCGGCGCCAGGGTGGGTGTCTGGTTTTGTTTCATGGGTCGGTGCCTTTTTCTATGTTGAGAGAGAGAAAGGGAGGAAGAGAGCACATGGACAAGCATGTGAACCACTTTTTTTAACCAGCCTACTGAATGAGAGTCCGTTTGTATTGACTGCCGGAGATGACCTTTCACTCAAAGATGAGACGAGATAAATGCCGGCCATTAAGCATATCGTGTGCAAACCTCCACATTAAAATAATTACAATGCGCATTTCCGTCCATTACAGTGCCCGTGCCCAGCCCCCTCCTGTGTGTTATGTATATACACACACACACACGTGCATGTGTGACTGTTTGGATTCATGCCGACATTCACGATCTCCGACTGCATATGCAATCATTATCCTTACTGTGAACAGCACACGTGTGCCTTTGTGAGGTTATGTGCACGTGCATTGCGTTTGTATCTCGCCTACACCTAGAAAGTGTGTGTGTGTGTGTGTGTGTGTGTGTGTGTGTGTGTGTGTGTGTGTGTGTGTGTGTGTGTGTGTGTGTGTGTGTGTGTGTGTGTGTGTGTGTGTGTGTGTGTGTGTGTGTGTCCACAAGTCACAGAGGCAGACTGAAGAGTGTGTGCATGCTTTATTAAGAAAAAAGTTTTATCAGTGCACTATCAATTAATTAAATATCTGGTCCTCAAAAACGATAAAAGCTTTTCAGATTTCATCCCATAGGCGTACATTAATATGTGTTCTCAAACCTGCACTTATTTGGCCTTTTGACAGTATTAGGATTAGGAAGTCCATCGGGTATTTCACCCTTTAATCCCTCTCTTTGCATATTCAATTTGCACAGGTATCCTGCTGTACTTCTTATCATATATTCCCCATCTATTTGTGGTGTCTATCCTCCATTCTGTGCTTTACACGACACACTCTATATGGTGCATGGTGTACATCTGTCCTGTAAATTGTTTCTCGCAGCTCTATTTATCCTCCAGGGTGACTGGAGTAGACCTGAATGGATCTGTTGCGGCTGCATCAAAGAGATGAACATCAGTCATGCGATATACATGCGATGCATCTGTTTCCCTCTGTTGTGCTACAGAAACGAGAAAAAAGGAAACATGAGAAGATTCTGAGTGAAGAGCTCTACCCAGCTGTGATCAACCTCAATCAGTTCCTCCCTCCAGAAAACTGCATCGACTACATCGCCTGGGACATGGCCCGCTACACCAAGAGGTGGTGACTAGAAATACACCACGCTTTAATATTTCTTAAAACCCAATTTGTTTGTGTTGTTGCTGAGATCATATCATGACTCAGCTACCACTACAGGGGGGGAAAAAGAGCAATTATCATTATGATCTTCCCATTTCTCTTTCTCCCAGTAAGTTGTGCAACGTTCTGGACCGCCTGAGTATGATAGCAGAGAACGTGGTTAAGCGCACGGGTTTCTTCATTAATCGCTACGACTTCTACTGTCACACCATCAGACCAGACGACAGGTGAGCCTTTTCTTCACGTTAATATGCAACTAACCTGAAACTGAAAATGATTAAGAACAGCCCTTTTTTTTCTTATTTTTTTATTTAAATGAAGGATTTCACACTATCAAATAAAGAGAGGGTAGATATGAGAACGTGTGAGGAGAAGACAGAACCATTTGCTTGACTATGGTCTTTCAAACATTTGCATATTTGCCTTATTTTTCTTAGGGAGGTGGAGTATCATCCATTTGTCTAGTATGTCATGCATTTATCGACATTGCTTGGTTTAGAAGTTCACCAGATATGAATTCTTAATGGAGAGATTTCTGCTAATGAGCTGAGTAGATTTCTGTCCATAACCCGGCCAGTATGCATCACCTTTTCTTTCCCCAATGCTAGCTCACATTCTTTGTTATACACAGTCTCACATCACCAGCATGCATGCATCACACAGGTCACAGTGTTCGTACCACAATGAGATGCACTTTGCTTTAACACCTACTCTTCAATGTTTTCTCGTCTTCAGAGCTATCCCTCTGAACTATTTTGATGTATTTTTCTTTGCCTCGCCTGTTACTGTTGTTGTTTTTTTCTAGGACTTCACAAATAAATAAAAAAACATTTTATTTTAAAGAATGTGAAGAAAAAAATGTATTAATCATTTGAGGTAGAAGATCAAAACTAGGCCTAACAAAATCTACCAGCACCTCCAAAGATCATGTTGGGAAATGTGAATTGTTGTAATTTTGTCACCCTTTGATAGGGTTTTCGGTCTGACCTAGTCCTAATGGGGTTCAGTGAGTTTAGATGTCTGCACTGTATGTTTGTATCCAGTCCATTATGTTTAGAAATGGTGGTCATGACAGTGATCTCTCCTCTTGTAGCCAGAAATAATGAGTAAGAGTAGAATTAACATGCACTTTAATGCGTTTTCTATTCCCAGTATAAGTTAATTTAAATGTTTGTTTTTTTTCAGGTGGGGAGATTTAGGTGGACAAGTCACAGCCAGTGGAAGGGTGCAGGTAGGTCATGTAGTGAAAAGGTTTGCTGTAACTTTCATGTCACAATCCTGTTTTTCTGAAGGCACTGAATATTCTCCCCTAACCCATTTTCAATAAAGTAGTGTTTACAATGGTTGACTCTATAAATTGAGTTATATAAGTTAAATATTGTGAGATTTCTGGGCCAAGGAAACAGCTTTTGTCACAATGTTTATTTAAAAGGGACTCTGCATTCATTTGCAAAACTAGGCCAATGCATTTAGTTGCATGCTGGGAGTTTTTCAAAGGAACGTTGATAAACGTTGTTAAACACTGACCTTCTTGACATTATTCAAGCTGCTTACTGCAATATAATGGCCACCACTTAGGGGTTGTAAATACACCGAGATATGTTTGCAGTTGATACTGTGATTCCACGAATACGTTTCCATGTCGTTTGTGTCTTGCCTGTACGTAAACATCCTTTATTGCTGCAGACCGGTGTGTTGCGGACCAACTGTGTGGACTGTCTGGATCGGACCAACACCGCCCAGTTCATGGTGGGGAAGTGTGCGCTGGCCTATCAGCTTTATGCACTGGGAATGATTGACAAGCCCAAACTCCAGTTTGATACTGACTGTGTGAGGTAAAGCATCTAACTTTTAATTATTAAGCAAATTTGGTATATGTGTTTAAAAAAAGAATTAAATAAAAAACAAATGTTGGTCACTATAGCAATATACCAAATGTGACTGGAGAGTTTTTTTCCATCTTCACTCGTAAGGATGGATCAGAAGCAGCGAATGAAACAGCTGTTACAGCCCTTAATCTCACTGTTTGCTGCACAAATTCCTATTTACTTCCATATTCCACATTTCTACACCAGTTGTCATGTATAACCCACTTATTTGCAGCATATATCTGCCTTATGTAACATGTAGAACTACATTAGTACCACTAAATAATATTTCTCAGCTCTTTGGTTATAGAACAAGTGATATAGATAAGGAGGTTAATACATACAGCAAATGTAAAGCAACTACAGTGAACCAACCAACCATGAATCAAGACCACAGTCCACGTTAATGTCTGTTTTGTGACCCAGGTTGTTCGAGGAGCTGTATGAGGACCATGGAGACACGTTGTCTCTGCAGTACGGCGGCTCTCAGCTGGTCCACAGGGTCAAGACCTACCGCAAGATCGCTCCCTGGACACAACACTCCAAAGACATCATGCAGACACTGTCACGCTACTACAGCAATGCTTTTTCAGGTGCGTTGCATATCTCGTCTGACACAACATGATAAGCGTTACTCATCTCTCATTTTTGATGGCGTGCTCCCCACGCATCTGTTTAACCCTGAAATCCATCCAGATTAAACCCCGCCTTCGCCAGCACACAACTCTCTTTGAAACTCGAACCCTCATTAAAGGTTACCATGGAAACATAGTCAACCTTTGCAAACACATTTGCTCTAGATCACACACACACACACACACACATATAGATAAATGAACCAACACAAAACCCCTGATATTTAGTTAAAGCAAAGTTGAATTTAAAGCTAAATGACTCAGAATATTATCTTTGCTATGGTTTATGTATACAGACATTCACAGGTCAACTTTGTTCAGTTTGGTGCTACATTATATTCCCACCTTTGGTTGCAAGCTCCAACCAAAATTCACCAGCGTGCCACTCTAAAGGGGGAATAAAGAGAGCACAGCATGAACACCACATCATACAAAAATATATTGTGTTGCTACAATACAGCCCAGCCTGTGATGTAGCGCCTAATTTCTTAAAATGCGAACGTACATATCGGTTGCAACAGCAAAGCACACTGAGTCATATCCAGCATAGTTCCCTGAAGACTGTGGGTGCCATTCGAAAACATTTCTATGACATTTTCCTTTCTTTTAGTAGAAATGTACTGTCAACACCTATGAAAAGATGTTATAAGGACATGAGTGATTGTTCCGTATCAAAAGGTAGAATTTGTCACCGCAGATATGGAAAGGAAGGTCGCCTGCTTTGTATTTAAGGGTAACTTCCCGGCAACATGTCACCTTGTGAGATTTCCAAATGAAACGTCTCCCTGAGCGAGAGTTTTTCCAATAATGTTGACGCTTATTTTAACACTATGAGCCAGAGCAAATAAGCACTTTCAGTAGCCAGCATACCCCGATAGGATCTCACTCAATACTGGAGATTTATCGGAAACTGTTGTCCCCATTAGTCAGTTAGACACAAAATCATGGTAGAATAGGGTCCATGCTGAAAACTATCAAATCCAGCCTTCAAGTCAAGCATAATAGAGCCGTGCTACGTGACCTACTTAGTTGCCCTACTGTCTGTGTCTTTGCTTCCGAATCATGTCATTCACCTCACTTTGAAAAATGGGGTCATTGGTTGCAGAGCTGTTAAAGTAGCAGAACGCCAATTCAGACTGAGATGTCAAGTTTTATACACTGCAACACACACACTTTATTAGCTCTTGTCATTTGAAGTGATTGACCTTGATGACTGTTGTCCTGTTGCTAAGTTGCACCCTCTTCAAAGTAAAATATATGAAAGTGAGAAAAGTGAAAAATCCTCATCCAATAGGATTTGGTAGTTAGCGTCTGCTGTGACCCTCCCCCTTTTACCAGGAGGACACACAACCACATTCACCCCAAATTATATTAGCATGTCTTATGAGACTTGCTAGCTACTCACAACTCTCCAACCACTTTCAAACCTCAAGAATATTAAGCAATCTGTATTTTTAAGCTACATGCAATACAAATTATTTTATATAAAATATTTTTATTCAATCGCCATAGCAACAAATGATCGTGTTCCAATGCCATGCAAGAGGGGCTGTCTGTTTGCTGTCTGCCTGATTCTTGATTGGTATCCTCCATGTTGTTGAATAGTTTAGTGTACATGCAACATGATTGGTTGAAACCTTTTGTCTGAGTGTGAAATTTCAGAAGTCCAAAAAAAAATGATGTTGCTTTCCCATTTATATTCTCCTTTTGTATGGATGTACTCGTGACAAAAACCTTGTTTTGAAAATAATATATTTTTGTACTAATTAATTGCACAAAAAGCAGACGTCGGGGTTTAAAGGCCTGTAGTCTTGAATCCCAACATAAGCAATGGGTTCTATTGCAATTTATTCTAATTTAAGGAAAACTGTCAGAGTGTAAAGGAGCCGCCGCCAAAATGTTAATGCAAGCAGAACAGCGGGATCTGCATTTGAATTTGACACTATATGACTATATGTAACTATTATTTGATTATTCACAGTGTTGTGGCTGGTTACTTGAAAGTCCTTTTTTTTAAAGTTTGTTTTTCACGTGCTCAGATGTCTCAGATTTTTTGAAAATCTGATACTTATCAGAACACACACACACCATCATTATGGATGACATATACTTTTTACATTACTGCCAAGCATTCGTACAGCTTCCCTCTGACTCACAGCAGTTTGGACTCCGAAACACACACTGCCATACTTTGCAGCCTCTTAAAATGGAGAAGAAAATGTGTATGACTGTTTTGACGAGACCAGTAAAATGGGGGTAAATGTGGTGAATTTGAGAGACAATCACGTCTGTTGCACGTGTACCGTATGTCCACAGCTTATCTTATGACGTGTTGAATGAATGTGAGGCTGAAAATTGCCGAGGCAAAAAGGCTTGGCAGCAGGCTTTAATAAAAGGCAATTTAGCTTCTAATTATCTAATACAAGTGTTGCAACAGCACGGGGCTTCACAGTGCGGACTGATTAAACGGCACCCAACTGGGCCGCATGCAATACACGTGTCACAGGCTCAGCACACAAACGGATCATTTCAGCACGCTCCCATAAGCAGGGCGGTGTTTCTGAGAGTTTTAGAAGTAAAGGTTCCTGTTTATGTGACTCTGCTTCAGCTTCACTTACGTTTCATCCTTTTGAACCATCGAAAATAGTACTAAATAGTATGAAATTATAAACATATGATGGCATAGAAACATAAAAATTAAAATTACAGATCTGGGGTTAAACTCCCAGAGATGGCATACTCTTATATATTCTTCAAATAACTTTGTTCTGATCAACCGTCTAAAACACACAATTGATCACCTTAATTTCAGGGTAGAATTGGGAATGTTTGGTGTTTTTGCTTGAGAAATTAAATCATGATTTGATTATTAGATTAAGATTAATTTTTCTGTAAATGTAATAGATGTATCGCCTCATTTTAGCTTTTTATTATAATGTCTTTCTCGGTTTGAAAAAAATCACTCCATTCAATTTAATTGTATGACAACATATCTCCCTGTTAACTTCCTCACTGTAGCCTTTTAAAGTCTTCTATGAATGAATGTATATTTACTATGTTTTATGCCTTTTGCTTTTTGTTAGATGCTGACAGACAGGATGCCATCAATCTGTTTCTCCAAGTCTACCAGCCATCGGAGTCCAAGCCACACCTGTGGGAGCTGCCCACTGACTTCTACCTGCATCAGAAGAACACCATGTCCCTCCCCCTAGACAGACGCAGGTACGCACACAGACTTCTACTACAAACGCACAAATATTTGCTGATCCTGCCCGGTATAATTCATAAAAATCTCTTGTTTTTCTGGTGTCTCCTAAAGGAATTAACAAAAATATATCTCTTATATTAAATAATTATGTATCTACTTGTAGCTTTTGTGTATGATACCAATGTACTAGATTATTATGTCGTATATGTCATACCATACTGTATATAAGTTTGTAGCCTGTTTGTGTGGCTGTTTTCTGTCCAAGCTGATGCTTTTGTGGCCGATGTGATTATTAAATAATCACTCAGTGCATCCATACTCGTGATTCAGTACTTTTCGTATATTTTTTTATAGGCATTGACCCACAAGTAGTTCTGTCCTCGTCATTTGTGTGCATGTGCGTGTGTGCGTATGATTGCACAATCTGTTTGCACCCCATTGTCTTCATGCTTACATAAAACTAGACCATGTTTTCTGCTACAGAACACTAGTTTATGTGGACACAAGGGACCACGGTCTCCCAGCCATTATTCCAAGTTATTAACATGGCTGGAACCGAAATCAATTCTGCAGCCACACAGTGCATCTGTTTCTTTCAAACTCCCCTAAGAAGCACACCACACACTAAAACACCATTTTTTTTTTGCTTTCACTCAAATTGGTAATAAAGAATAAAAGGCTGATGTATTCAGGAGTTGTACAGTAGGTGGATCAGCCAAGGCAATTTCAATATCTAGGTTATGTAACTTAAGTCCCATGAGAGACGGTGCAGACTGCAGAATACACATCAGTCAGTGGGAAGGGTTGATCATTGGTGCTTTCACAAAATATTACACAATAAGATAAATAATCATCCCTAATGTGGATATAATGAGTAAGTGGGTAAAAGTAAACGAGAGAGCGGCTCAGAAAATGACATCATTTTACTTCACGCAGCCTTTAAAACCAGTACAAGACTACACGTCCGCCATATTAGGATATCCCAAATCTAAGGCAATATCTACTTCTGTCACAATATTAATATAATATTAAAATATAGCCCTGTCCTTGTGAAATGTTTGAACCCATTTGTGTATTTTGTCTGTCTCCAGCTACACACTGTGGTGGTCAGCAGGAGTCTTGTCTTACCTTCCTGTGGCCTATGATGAAGGTATCTCTTCAGTGTACGATATCCGCAATAATGTTTGCAATATCCATAATATGTGATAGATTCATGTCTTGATGCCTTTAATGAAAATCTAAAAAAATTATATTCTCATTGCGGTTGACGACGGAGGTAAAGCTGTAGGAATTATTAAGGGAAACTTTTCCTGAAACAGCTGTAATTTTAGAAAATGGGAGCAAATACACCCATTTTCTAAAAATGGGAGTATTTATGAAGAACAGTGACTGGGAGATCATCCTTAAGGAAAAAACAGTGCAACGTTGTGCCTCATTGGTGTTTTTAATAGTATAGTACAATACCGGAGATGGTAACATGGTAACCAACACCAGACTTTTGCTGCACATGTGATACTTGTTATTAAATGTTCCATTTTCATGGGACATGCTAACAAAACACTGCCAGATTTGTACTTTCTGTGTATTATGGATGGGGTTTTTCTGTGTGTTTGCTCAGTTCCCTGTGAAGACACCATGAAGAAAATCAAAGTGAAGCGAGTGAACCGCTTCGAGGAGAGCATTGACATCTACACAGAATTCTTCAAACCGTATGAACTTACCTCCTTTGATGACACATTCTGCATCGCCATGACCAATTCTGCACGGTGAATACACGCATACCAAAACCCTTTGACAATCAGGGACATGGACTGGGTTGTAATTTACAACCAGATATGTTTTAATGCTTACTTCAGTGTTGACGTTGCTCGTTAAGGTACTAATTTCCAAATTCAGAGCCACGCTGCTCTCAGCATGGTGTTAGCCGAGCTTGCGGCTAGCAGCTAATGCTGCTAGGAAACAACTTTAATCAATAATCTACCGAAGATTAATTTGCTGTTATTTTTTTATGCCACTGCAGGATGTCAGCTAATGTGTTTCCTTCTAATTTGTGCTCATTAAGGGAATTCATGCCCAAGACAGTTGGAGTGGACCCGAGCCCGTTCACAGTTCGCAAGCCAGAGGAAACGGGAAAATCAGTGCTGGGGTGAGTGCATCTCAGGCTATGTACATGTCCACAGTTGTGATGTTGTAATTGTTTTTCTCATGTAATAAATCCCATGTCACTGTGTCCTCATACACGTGGCTTCATTTGACACTGTGTTCTCGGGTTAACAAAAACAAGGCTCTGTCCTTTTCCCTGTCATTGTTAAGAACACACAGTGTTGAAGTCACCTGTGATGAACTGTGTGTGCGCATATATATTTCTAAAATAAGCTCCCCTGCACACACATCACATACTATGAGAAAATAGCTCCTTGATTAGAAACATCGTGTGCTAATGGCTCATAATTGTCTCCATATTATTGCAGTACAGCATGACCACTACTGCACTACACCTGACCACTCTGATGTTCTGTGCTGCGTCAGTGTTGTCCTTTTTAATGCGTATTCTTTATTTGGATCGACATCAGCTTCCACACAGTGGTCGCTCATACGAAGACAATAACAGTAAAAAAAAAAAAACAAGAAAAGGTAAAACAAGCCAAATATGGACAAATAGCAGCTTGCAATGAATGATTAAAACACGGTTGTAGTAAACTAGTGAAGCAAAATAACAACAAAAATAAAAAAAACAATAATTTTTGGCGTAGAAAAAAAGAGTGTAAAATGTGGTAAATCATTTCTATTATTAGAGTGGGGCCAAGCTATGGATTTACCTGCTTTTTCATCCTTACCGTCCATTTTTAACATAATCACATCAGATTTGTCAGCATTGATTCTTTTATATGATCAGGAGACCATCCTTACTTCAGATTTGAGTGTTTTATCCTTTAAAGCAATGAACTTCTTTCATAACGGCCAGTTTTATACAACCAGCCGATATTCAGTTCACTGAGATTTAAGGTATCCTTACTTCACCTCACTAAATCTAGACTTTGTATCCAAATACTTCACATTAGAGCCGAGTCTTCAGGATTATATGGCGGCTAATTGCCAGCTCACTCTTTGTGCGTATCCTGTTAATCATCGTGGCCGTTTGTGGATATTTACAGCAACAAGAGCAGCAAGGAGGAGACGCTGCTCCAGAGGAAGACCGCAGCCAGCGCCCCTCCTCCCCCGAGTGAGGAGGCGATCAGCAGCACATCAGAGGACGACTCCGAGGAGGACCGCGACGACGACGGATCCGTGTCCCAGCGCTCTACCCCGATCAAACTACTAACGGAGTCCGGGGAGAGCAACCGCACGATCGAGGTATAAGAACACGAAGCATCTGATGTTCACATCACTGAAACCCCTTTACACTCAATCAGCCGGTTTTAAACCACTCGAGAGTGAAAACACAAGTCGAACCAAATCATTCTAAATTGTTTAATTTAGAGGAAACAAATCAACCTCTCAAATGATATCATCTCATGCTTCAAGGATATGAAATCTCCTCTAAGGACCTCGGGGAAACGTCATCGCATTATGCCACCTGCTATATTTTGGGCCTCAAAAGCTTTTCAATTTGAGTATGTCAGCCTAATTGTAATTTTGTCCTCTCCACTTCCCCCCGAGTCCCCAAAAAGAAATTTCCTGTGTTTCTATTTGCGTCAGCCAGGAGAGTAGGCAGGCAACTTGACACAGGGGTTTCCAGAGCCGAGGGTCTAAATGGTGTGGGTTTGTGTTCGTGTTTCATGGAGAATAAAAGAGAGGATCTTTTTACATAAAGAACCCAATCATCCATACCTGCAGTATTGTCTACATACCATGGGGAGAGCAACTCTGCATGTATCCCTGTATGAGTGCTTGATCCTCACTGCAGTGAAAACTGTATGGAAATGTACAAAAAGTCTGTTTTATTGAACGTCCTTTTTGGAAAGTCGGTCAGAAATGGAACCCTGATCTGATTTTAGTCAAAATCTAGTCAAATTGATATTCCTTGTGGTTTTGTTTGGTGATGAATGAAGGTACACATATGGAAATGGCAGTGGCCATGATGCTACTATGGTTACAGCCATCATTTACTGACATCCGCAGGTATGAGTTGACTCGTTCTGCCGATACATTCTGCTCCTTTTGTGCTGATTTGCACACATGACAGATTGGCTCTCATTCAGAGACACGTTTGACATTTCAAAAGGAAGCCTGTGATCGAGGCCACGGTCCCGTGTATTGTGTGATCCGTAATGATGACAGCGATGAAGTCAGCAGGTTAAATTCAACCTGTTAAAGTTGACCTTTGTATCAAATGTAGGTTTTTTTTGTTTGTTACGCAAAAGGCATGGCCCTATGGATCAGCAGTACTGTATTCGTTAGTCCGTACTGAAATGTCCACAGTTCCCTAAGTGTGATAGTGTCTTAAGGGATTAGGGATGGGAAGATATGAAAATGTCAAGTCACGATCATCCTGCCTGAAATGATTGCAATTCTTGAGAAAGTGTGTTCACGCAGACAAGCTTCCATTTGCTAATTAACATCTTATATCTCGTTTATTTCATCTGCACAAACAGAAATGAACATAAAACCCAAATATATTCTGTAGGAGACGGTTTTAAGAGTGGTGCTGATTTTCTTTGCAAAGAAGCAAATTATGTTAAACAACAAAAAGTGTTTATAAAGTATGTTTTATGTTTCTGAAAGTATTGTTTGGATGCCGGTACTGCAAAGAAAATTGCATTCAGAACAGCACGTTTTAATCAATATTGAAGATTTGACTAAATTGCCCCTTTTTATGCGTCAAGAATAAATATATAGCAAAAGAGAAAATTCCCCAGGACTCTCCCCCCTCCTGGTTTATGATGTATTTTACCGTCCGTCTTCTCGGGGCCTCGAGCAGCGAGCTGTTGGTGAATATTTTCCGTCTGGACATTTAGCTCACGTGTCGAGCACACACACTTATCCCGCTTTCCTGCGTCTCGTGTCGCCGCCTCCTCCGAGCCCGTCACTGAGAATGGATCGCTCGGGCGCCCCGCACGAAACACAACTGTTGAAATATTTAAACATCAGATCATTACTACGCTTGCCATGTAATTACACATGCTCATTTCATATTCCCCTCAATATGAGGGGTACGTGTGCCTGCATGAACATGAATAGATTCACCAACTTGTGTTTGTGTGAGCAAGTGTGTGTTTGCACACTCGTTTGTCCTCTCACATGCAGCATGAATGTGTATATGCTGCAGGAGGTGTGTGTGTGTGTGTGTGTGTGTGTGTGTGTGTACTGTGTTTGTGCGAGCCTCTGTGTGTTTTTGTGATTGTGTTCACAGCCGCTGTTTTTTGGCCTTGGAACACCCTCGCCCGTTCTCCCCTCCCCTTCGCAGTGTGGATCAATAAATTGTGAAAATTGAATGCATTATGTTGAGCATATTGCAGTCAAAGAGACTGACTGACTGTTTTTATGGCCGCTCCGGTGCATGCTGTTATGTAAAAGCTCCTCTCTGTCCTTTATAGGAAGCAGGTAGAATACATCCTCGGGATGCATCATTTGTTCACAAATAAATTTTTCAATATTTGCAATATTATCTAGGTTTGCATTGCAGCAACGTAGATAATGAAAAGTTTCTCTATTAAATGTCACAGCTTCAAATTTCAGATTTGAGCACAGGTTGCGTTATAACTAATGCATTTACAAAATGTTTCAATGTGATGATTTTTTTTTTTTTTGTTATTAAAAATTAAAACACACGGCACAGCTCTTCTCCAGTAAACAATATTCTATTGACTTAACATTTTTGCATTTCTTGCCTTCATCAGGAAGTGATTCCAGGTTTTCATTATGCCTGTTGATCTCTGGTTTAATCTCCTTGAACCATGGAAACAGGTTTTGCTCAGTTGTAATGACACGGTCCAATGTTTCTGCCAAGAAAACACTCACAAACACAATATAACACTCAATCTCACACCACGGCACCAGGCGAGATGGACTCATGCTGTTTACATGAATTTTCTGCCAACATGCGAACACAGAAAGTGAGATTAATCAGGCCATACTACGTTTTCTTGCCTCTTCGATGGTATAAATCCGGGGAGCATGTCCACCGTAGCCTGATCTGTATTATTCTCTCTTTATCTCCTATAAAACTCCATTCCACTGCTGTGTTTGCATTTTCAGACGAGCCGTTCTATTCATTCTGTTGAGATCCTTATTTTAATCAGGCTTTATCTGGCTCAATTATCTGTTTTCTAAACTGAAAAAAACGTAACATACTGTTTTACTTTCTGTCCTCTCAGCATTGTGTAATGAAGAATTATCATTAGCAGTAGTTTTTAATTTTTTAATTGAGGTTTTATTTCATTCATTGTGCTTTATGTGTTTCTGACCAGAGCTTATTGTTCGATGTCTCTTGGTTATGTTTTAATCGTCTTCCAACTTAATCTAACCATTTATTTATATTATATTATACTTCCAAACGATTTTCAAATGACAGAAAAGTACGCCATCTTTTTACATTAAGCCTTTTAGAATCGGCTTGAACCCATCTGACCTTTTTGAAAACTGATCTTGTTTATTTGCCGTTATTATGTGTCTATGAACTTTAGATGCTGTGTGCAAGACCCCCAGGAGGGCGCTGTCCCTGAGCATGAAGCCACCTCATCAGACACCAACAATCAAATTACATTCTTAGTTGCATAAATGACACGCCTTAGACCGTCTTAAGTAGTGAATCGGTTGTAGAGAAGCGGCTGAACCTGATGTCTGTGTGACTTTAGATTTTGAGTGTCTGGCAGAGTTTATTAATTTATTTTTATTAGGATCCCAATTAGCTGCGGCACAGACCCAGCTATTCTTCCTGGGGTCCAGCAGTAAAAAAAATATTAAAAAATACATAAAGTTAAAAATCAATACATTCATAATCAATTACAAAATGAATTTACAAGAGTTTAATTTAAAAGGTACACTGAAAATACACTTTAAACCTTCTAAAATATTATAGACCTCTGCAGATGTTTGCCCCTAGGTAAGACTATACTTCTTTGATGTATGATTGGCCCAGGTGCCAATATTTGCTATTTATTGTAGTTAAGATAGTTGGCAACTTGTTCCATGCCATAATTGATCGTATTGTATTGATTTAGTGGAATTTTGTTGTGTAAAACTGTCCAGGTTGATGTGAATACAGAGGCATTCAGCCTATCCTCAACTCTCAACCAATGTAAAAGTGAGTGCATGTAGTTTTTTGTTGTGTAGGAACAGTTCAGAACCAGCCGTGCTGCTTTGTTTTGGACTCGCTCCAGTTTAGCAAGGTGTTCTTTGGTGGCATTCGAGCTGGATGTAAGCGAGCGGCCGAACCCTGTGTCGTTCTTAACGGTCCGTTCAATGTCGCAGTAAAACTTTTTGTCGTAACCTTTTTGTGTTTTTCCGTCTGGTGCACGTGTTCTGTAGCCTCTCACCTTTCCCTTCTCACCTCGACAGGAGGTCCAGCAGCAGTCGGTGAAGGAGCCCTATGGACTCAATCTGGCTGAGTTTCCTGCTGAGAAAGACATGCTCATTTATAAAAGGTAATAAGCACAAAGCTTACATGCACTGTTGTTATTATTATTCCAATGCATAATCCAATGGTTGGCCACAGTGTATAGGGCCTATACCGTATTTACTACAGAACTCAGTTCTAAGGGAAGAGAGTCATGTGCTCAGTGGCCACACATGTAATGCAGCAGCTCAGCCATAAATCCTACCTTTACAAAGATAATCATTTTCAAGAGGTGTTCATTTAACAATATATATTTGACATTAAGGTCGTGGTTTGCAGCCGTGTTGAACTGGACTGCCTCATGTTGAGAGGTGTTTTTCACGCGGTTGCTGCGAGACGGAGAATAATGACAACCACACAAATACCGCATGCATTTTATTCATGTCACACCCACCGACTCAAACCGAATGTGTTTGTTTGGCCTTCAGCTCTCAGTGTGCTGCAGCTCCAGCGTGTTTCTTTGGTGCCACGTTGAAGCGAAGCCGCAGCCATGTGTTCTCACCGCCTCCGCCCATTAAACCGGTCCCGAGGAAAATGCTTTATTTCTATTAGTACATTGGCCAATGCACCCGGTCCCCAAGACGGAGACGGGAGGAGCAAGCACTCAGTGCCAGCAGCCCCCTCAGGGTGATATCCGTCATTTTTTGCAAAAGGGACATTGTCAACTCTGCCCTGCTGTGTGCACCACACTTCTGACCTCAATGCTTTTTGTCCACCTCGCCCCTCCTTTCCCCCCCGACGTTTCTGCCTGTTCTTACTATTTCATTTAGTCTTCTCTCCCCGTTTGCTCCCAAACACGTTGATGAGCCACAGTGAATATCAGGCTCTGGAAATGAACACAACTCTCTGTTCTTTGGACGCGAGCTGCACGTTTGATGCAGCCTGATGCATTTGATGGAGCTTTAATAGCTCTTTTTTTCCTCGGCCCTGGTTATTATTTCTGTAGTCACTGGACTGTCTTGTCTTTGAAGCAATATTCATCATTTGTAGGTTAACAGGTACATTTTCTATTGCAGCAAATACATGCACATATACTATATAAATAGTCAAATGATATTAAAGGTCAAAGTCAATTTGTTGTTGACATCATCCGACTGTAATGGAACATAATGAGAATCAAACTACATTCATTAATGAGGGTGGGAGTTGGAATGTCTCCGACGATGTTAGCTGCAGCCCAAGCTATGCTAATCAGTGCATTAATATTAAATAATCATAAGCAATAGCCAGAGGGGAACTCTCAATGGTCGCATGTTATTGTGACTTTGCGAGAGAAAAATATCCGAAGAGGAAATGTGAGATTTGAGATCCCGACAGACGTCTTCAGCTCATCTCAGAGTGTTTGGATTGAAAGATAGATAGAATATGCTGTAGACTTTTAGCATATTTTGCAGGAGTATTTGTCCTTTTTTCATGTTAGGTTTTCTATTTCCCCCCCCACAGGTTTGCACATCTGGGCGAGAGCCAGCACCGGGTTGAAAGAACCGAACACATAAACCCGGCAAACATCATCTGCTTGTGAGTAAAACACGTGACAAATTAACCCAAACACACACACAGACAAAATAAATAAACCCTTATGTACCCAAACTCTATAATCTTCAACACGTGTGGTGTGAAGCATTACGTTGCAACGTGGGTTTGTTACAATCCGACCCTTTGAAATACGAAAATAAGATTTCTGTAACGGAAGGGAGAAATCTCAGGCAATAGACGTTAACGTATGAACATGTATGAAAAATGGCTGGAGCCTGAGCCGCGTTATCGCCTCTCCTCCATGTAACTGAAGCAGATCGTTCACACAGAAGGAAGATGGAAACAAACGGAGAGACAAGAGGAGAGTGAGTCTCCTGGAGGATGGAGAGAGGGAGGGCTTGACTTGAGTTAAAGAGAGCGAGGTCTGAGGATGTCGGGACAAGTGATCAGAGTTGCCCACACTAAGTGGTCTCCAGGGAGGCTTCTGGCCGTGTGCAGTTTAATCTTCACCTCGTATAGCCAAACACGTTTTCTTTACTTCTTATCCCTGCTGTTCCCCCCGCCATCCCGCTTGCTTTGGCAGGGACCCAGCAGACCAGACAGATTCAAAACTCAACCACACGTGGGATGGTAATGTGCAGCCTTACAAACGCATTAGCAATTTCTAGCTCCCGACTCACACTCACACCTTCTCAGGCGGCAAAAATGCCTCTTGTACATGTCTGCGTTGCAAATGTTGCATCAGAGAGACTAGAATAGAGATTAGATCTAAATCGATGCTCCCTCTTTAGATTTGTCTTGTTCTGAAAAACTTGCATGCTTTTATACTGGAACTGTTTGCAGAGTTGTGGCATTAAAGTAAAAGACAATTAGAGATTTTCAAATCGATTCGTCAGACTTATTTATTTTGGGAGCTAAAGCTTGTTATGTAACGTTTTCCTGCTGAGAGTCGGATGAGAAGATCGATCCCACACTCATGTCCGCTTTTGACACATCAGCAGCCTGGAATCGTTTACCACATCAAAATAAAATAAAACAAGTCAAATATATACATATGACTATTAATATTCTTTTGGAGAGCCAGTCTGCACAAGAACATGTGACATGTTACCCTTTACTCACGAAAAATAACGCTTTAAGACGCTTAAGCGAAGGCTTTGAAGGAGAACGAACCGAGAGGCAGCTACCGCATATCACATGATCAGATAGAGACACCAACATACATATTACCCAGCAATCATTCTAACATATCTGTATATTACAGAAATACCATAGAAAAATAAGAACTTATTAAATGAATGGATTTTTTTTAAAGTTTATTTCTAATAAGCCTATCATTTTCACATATATTGCTTTTACAGAAAGAAGAATTGAACAACCATGACAGAGATGGGTTTGCCTTTTCAAGGCGACCATATTAAATGCAACACTGGTTCTTTATTAAACACAGGCGTATTTCGAGGTGGCAATCTGGAATCACTGTCAAGGGCCCGTTCTCCATTGATCACATTGTTGTAGGACCTGCGGGCCTCAGTCCGGCCGTACTGCCGGTACAGTTTGTACTGTCTGTACTCTGTGTACTGTTTGTACTGTTTGTATTTGTGCCCCAGACTGAAGTGTCAGAGAGAGAGAGAGAGCGGGTACTGATGAAGAATAGGATTCTGTTTCAACAAGATTTCACAGCTTTGCGAGAGGACGAGTTCAAAGATTTGTCATCATGGCCCACCATGTCAAGTAAAGCAAGTGCTCGTGTTCAAAATGTGATTTTAAAAAGTCCTTTTGACTCCTTTTGCCACATCACAGAGAAATGGATATTATATATATTAACCTGTTAAGCCCGTTCGGGCCGTGGGCGGGGCGAAACAACCCGACAGTAATAAACACAGTAAAAAACGGTGTTTACTTTCAATTGTTGATCAAAGTTTATACTCTAATGTTCACAAAAGAAGGTCCGACGTGCATTTTAGTGAAAACGTGAGTATTTAGAGATGATTTTAAACCTCGTTGGTGTGAAATCTGCCACATTTAAAAAGTGTGATCCGAGGAAATAAATGCCTTGCATCATCGTGCGACCATGTTTGTAGTCCTTTGAAAGGGGAGGAGCACCTGAATTGAATGAAACCAAGCCTTCTATGGTTTATTCCAATTACTCAGGCATAGTGGCAGACACAACATTGTTTACACTGGGAACACATTCTCTGAAGTCTCTAGATGTCCAAGGACACCAAGAACATGCATATGAATGTTTTTATAGTGGAGTAATTCTTCATTTGGGCATAGAACGTAAAAATGATTTTTAAATACATTTGAAGAAGCACGGCTGTGTTGTCGGTGTGAAAGCAGATTCTACACACACATTCATAACAGCACATTCTCCTTTCTAAAGCCAACACACGCTCACTTTGAACACGTGACCCTTTTCTTGTACATGCAGGTTCTCTAAAAGGAAATGCCAATCATAAAATTGAGCACAGGTGAATGTTATAAGTCACACAAAGGTGGTACGTATACGGATTCTGGCTTTTGTGAGCAGCCTCGTCAGCAGGGAACTGTAGTGTTGTTTTTTTTTCATCCTTGCTCGGTCTGTATCCCTCCTCACCTCTACCTCCACCTTACAGTACTTATCCAGCCGTCACCCTTGTGTCAGGGCCACAAGGTCCGGCTTCTGTTGTTGTGCAATAGTGCTATTCTAAGACGCTGTTACAGCACCCCAAACGTCTTTTCACCGTCGGGAGACCTCCAGTCTGACGCCTCCCTCTCTGCGGTTCCTCCGTTGACCCAATCAGGCGTGGGCAAAGCTGACTCAATCGGTGGGGCTAAAAGCGGAAGAGGATATGATATGAGATGGCAGATTCCTGTTGAGAGGGCGTAGTGATCAGTGAGGTGTAGTGATTTAGTTCCTGCCTCTAATGAATGAGCAGTCATGACTTACAAAATAAAGATCGGTTACTTTCTTCAAAGTATTCGTGTGCGATAAATTAAAACAATTCACATCCAAGTGCTTGCAGGTGTAGTTTAACTCTCAACTGAGGAGCCTTTAGATGACCTTTCACGGAGTTCGTAATTCATCTCGAGGCTTCCTCGATCTACCAGAGCCTCTGCTGTGGTTGCGACGCAGCCAGTAATCAAGCAGGTGCATTTGTAATGCAGTCATGTATCCGAGCAGCTGCTCACTGGGGCCTCAGCTGCCGCTGAACTAGCTGACTGAGTGGATAACCTGACGAGCACGCAGATGATAATCCACCGTGAAGATGAGGAGACATGATTTTAGAGGTTCTGCAAAAACATGAGTCATTCTGCTGTAAAAGCACCCATCTCTCTACCATCCTTTTTCCCCCATTAACAGCCGTTTTAATGACTTACTGACGTATTTGAACCTGCTTTTACCCCGGGTCTACCCCCCTCCACCTCTGCTTCATCCCTGTCTCTCAGAGAGCCGGTTTCCTGCTTCGCGGAGGACAGCATCTACAGCATCGCTCCCCCGCAGGTCGACAGAGACGGCCGCGGTGAGTTCGAGAGCCATGTGATGACGGGGCAGGGGCAGGTGAGGGTGCTATGCAGGGAGGACATGTTGATGTACCGGGAATACGTCAAGAACAGATACATGTAACCCAGACAACACGGACTTCAGCTCGGTGACAAATCCAGGAGATGTTTCCTGGCTTTTTGTAAATCCATTTTTCCGTCGACCTCTTCAGGGGGTTTGTTATGCGTCCTGCATTCCGACCGACCTACGCAGGTGGATTTATTTTTCATTTCAATCAATGTCATTTGTGTGTTTTTAATAGCTTCAAATGTTATCCAGTTATGTCATTTTCTTTATGCATTCAGATGCCTCACCAGGCTACTGTTCTGGTGCTTTTTTTTTATTTATATCAATTTTAATTGCAACTCTTTTAAGAAAGTTTATTTTGTTGAGTGTACATTTCCAACATGTACATTTATGTAAACTCTTTAGTATGTTGAATCCTAAAGGTTCATTATAAGGTTCAGAGCATCGATGTGAAGAAGCTATGTAAAGTCATGGAGGAGTCTACCTGAGCAGAGAAATCGCTCTCACTCTGTTTAAGAGCTTCTCCTCCGGTTAACACCGTTGGCTCAGAGCTGTTGCTTTTGTTTGCGCTGTTAGCTGCTAGCCATGCTGACAGCCGTGTGGAGGCTCTACCAATGCTCTGACTACCTTTTTAAATAGTTGAATTAATATGACGGCAGGCCCAAATATTAACTGATTCTTTAACATTTCCCCTATTTGAGTTTATATTTTTGTTTTTTGTTCCTTCTGTTGAACAGTTAACGGAGATATACTTTGTTTTAATTCCTCTCTCAAATCATTACTGTGCTGTAATGTAATGTAATTATACATCCAGGTTTGTTTTTTGACAGCAGACAAAACACATCACTGATACTTTGATATTGTGGGGTTTTTTTTAATCAACCTCAGTCTTAGTTTAGAAACTGTATACTGATTCTGTTTTTTCTTATGTGTCCGCTCATTATTGTGTACCGTAGTTCTAAATTAAACGTTTATTTATTAACACAATGTGACAGATTCCATTACCAATAAGTACTGTTTTTCTTCCTTTAAAAATGAGCATTTCTTTCTTCTGTACTCGTTTTCCAGCGCTCCCACTCTGCTGTCTCTCTCTCTCACGTTATCCACCCTTTACTCTTCTGCTCGGCCCATCACACTTTCTCTCCCCTCTCACACACTCTGTTAGCACTCACCCACAGGTATCAGACATTTTGAAACGTGATGAACGCTGTTCAGTCAGCATAGTGGCTAACAGCTGGTCTCTGGAGCACATGGTGGGGTGGGGGGGCGGGGATATGGATATGGTTTGATCCATGTACTGTAAGAGGTTTGGGGGCTGTTTTGAAGGGAGAAGAGATATTTTATGTAAAGCCCTGTTAACCTCATGTGTGTATGTTTCTAATAGCAGGTGTCTCATTACATCCAAGCCTCTCAGCTGATGTGGGGATGGATGAATAAATGCAGCTAGTCACTATTTTTGGGGAGGCATCTTCTTGGTACTCCTCCCAAAAATAACTGCATTTTTTTTCCTTTTGTTTCTATTAAGATGCAAATGTAATTTGTGTGGTTTAGTCCATCAAAGAAAAGTGTGTGTGTTGTGTGTGTGTGTGTGTGTGTTGGTGTGTGTCACATGATTCACTCGGCACTTCATGTGACCGCTTAGCTCATGAATGAAGACGACCCCCTCTCTACTGACAAAAGGTGAAAACAGCTGTTGCCTAGAAACTAAAACTAGTTACCATATTGTCATGCCGCTTTGAATCTCCCCCTACCTCCCCTTGTCCCTCCACATTTCATACATTCATGTATGAGGTTTAACGGGTGTGCGGGACATAAATACGGCTAATGACATGTTCAAATTTGAAAACGGAGAACCTCTTAAAATAACAGTTTCACTCCCGGCGGCAGAAATCCTGTTTGTTTGTATGAATCTCAATTATCCTCAACCAGTGCCTTAGAGCAGAGTTCTGAGAGGAAGAACAGATGTGGAAAAGAAAAACACATTTGAACACATGAGAGCTCTGATTCCATTAAAGGTGAGTTGATGTATCGCAGGAAAATGTAAAGAAAATATCCAAACATGAAATGTTTCAAAGATCTAAGGGGTGATGATAAGGGTAATCTCATACTGTTGTAATGTACTGTTGAGCTGCTCGTCTGAGGTAACAATGGTGCAGGTATGAAGAACACAGTACTGTACACAATGGTTAGGTGAGAGCTTTCTGCTTAGTGTATAGGATTGTGAAACTAGCATGTAAGTCTCTTGGTCCAGACCACATACATGCGCTCCCTCTGTCTTTCCACTCACTCTCACCTTCTTTCTTCAATATTCACTGCTTTTGACTTGTATTGGCTTACTGTCGTTGCCTTAGCAACACATTCAGACAGCAAGCATGCTAAATAACACTTAACTAATCGTAGAACAAGACTAGTATCTACCCTGACTAGTCGAGTAGACTCAAAAATAACAAGATTTTAGAGTCCGTGACACTACAAGCACAATAGTGCAAACTCAATTTAAAGGCTGATATTAATACAGATATTTTTTTTTTTTCATTGAAGTTGATGATTTCCACAGAAATGAGGAGAACGAAGCAGGAGCCTGAGACGAGTTGGCTTGCTCCACATATTAAATGTAGTTTTATAAGTCGTGTGGTCGTTGTCGGGCGTGTAAAACACTTTGTCCTCTCAATATGTGCAATACTAACTGGGGACATTTCGTCCCGGTTCCTCAAATATTAATCTGAGGTCCAAATCTATTCAGGAGATTGTTCTGAAGTGTATTGAGGTGAGAAGAACAAGAAGCTGTAGTCTCAGTCTCTCAGTCTAATAGCCTTTTAGAAATATGCAAGTGTGTGTGTCTCTTTCCCTCTCTCTCTCTCTCCATCTTCCCCTCCCACTTCTCTCTCTCTCTCGCTCTCCCTGTGCTAGGCGGATTTAAAGCTCTCTCCTCTCGCGTCTCCGGTCGGTCCCCTCCTCCTCCTCCTCCTACTCCTCCTCATATTCACCTTTCTCACCGAGCTGAACACCAGCCAATGCTTCACACCACCCGAGCCCTGTGTGTCTGTCCCATGCGTGGGAAGCACAACAAAACCAAGGGCTTCACTTGAGAGGGTCCAAGGTAGTGACTGGGGGGTAAAGGGAGACCGTCCTTTTGCATCCTTTTAACATTGAATTTCCACTTTCCCCGCGGAGGGTCTTCGATTTCAACGGAAGTCTCGGCTCACGCTGATTTTTTCACGGAGGTACGTAATCTTAACTTTTCAGAAATGGTTTATTTTACTTTGAATTGTCTCTTCAAAGCAGCTAAGAGTGTTAAAATCATGAACTCGTTATATGACCTGTAGTAATCCTTTTATATGATTTAGGGTATTAAGCAATACATACAGAGATACAGAGATTTAATTTGTTTTCCTTGTTGAATACAAATATTTATAAATATACCAAACCTATATAAATATATACATATAAATACTAAAGTTTTAGAGAACCACAGTCACACTGAATGTCAAAGTAATGTAAATCATTTAAAAATCATTTCTGGTCATATTATTTTCCACTGTGTGAAGTGGCTGTGATTTCAGCACCACGGACAGCTCCTGCTGCTGCTTCACTACGCTAACCTCACAGAGGAACATCCACCCGAGAACTCTATTCAAATTGCTGTTTTTGATATATAGAGTATGACCATCTCATTGTTTAATCTAAAAATCTGAACATTAAACAAGTTTTTATTGAGATATTCCATCTAAATTGGATTAGTTGAATGCAGGGCTTACATATGGGAAATACTATGTATTCACTAAAAAGGGGAATTTGCCATCAAATTCTGATCAACAAACCATTGTCCTTGTTCTCCTCCAGGTCAAAAAGACGACAGCTCGGAGATATGAACGACTCGCTGGTGAACGACTCCTTTGCGAGTCCTGCTGCTGGAGCAGATCTGTCATGGATGGACTCTCCAGAGAACGGCACCCTGGAGTTCTCCACCGCCCCGCTAGATTTCCCCATCAACCCCTGGGACATCATGCTCTGCATGTCAGGCACCGTCATCGCCTGTGAAAACGCCATCGTGGTAGCGATCATCTTCTACACGCCGACACTCAGGACTCCCATGTTTGTGCTGATCGGGAGCCTCGCCACAGCGGACCTGCTGGCCGGCATGGGATTAATCCTGAACTTCGTGTTCCAGTATGTGGTCTCCTCTGAGACTATCAGCCTTATCACTGTCGGCTTCCTGGTGGCCTCCTTCACTGCGTCCATCAGCAGCCTTTTGGCCATAACAGTGGACCGCTACTTCTCCCTCTACAACGCACTGACTTACTTCTCAGAGAAGACGCTGCAGTACGTGCACCTGATGTTGGTGGTCACCTGGGGGGTGTCGCTGTTTTTGGGCTTGCTGCCGGTGCTCGGCTGGAACTGCCTGGACGATCCGGCCTCCTGCAGCATCGTTCGCCCTTTGACTCGGAGCAACGTCACGCTCCTGGCCACCTCCTTTTTCGTCATCTTCGTGCTCATGCTGACTCTGTACTTCAAAATCTGCAAGATCGTGTGCCACCACGCCCACCAGATCGCCCTCCAGCAGCACTTTTTTGCCACGTCGCATTATGTCGCCACTAAGAAGGGGGTCTCCACTTTGGCCATCATCTTGGGGACATTTGGTGCCAGCTGGCTGCCCTTCGCCATCTACTGCCTGGTAGGCGAGAAGGAGTATCCCTCGGTGTACACTTATGCTACGCTGCTGCCAGCCACCTACAACTCCATGATCAACCCCATCATCTACGCCTACAGAAACACAGAGATCCAGCGCTCCCTCTATGTGATTCTCTGCGGCTGCTTTCAGGGCAACAAGGCTTACCGGTCCAGGTCACCAAGTGAAGTCTAAAACGGTGCTAGGACTCTTTTGTTGTGTGTGTGTGTGTGTGTGTGTGAGTGTGAGAAAAGCCAGAGCAAAAAGAAGAAAAAGAAACTGTGTCCTGTGACCATTGACAATGAATGCTTTACAAACAAAAAGATGCTAGAAGCGTGTCTCTCATGCGTACTGTATCTGCACTTTACTACGTCTCGACACAAGTTAGGAGGACGCTTTGGAAATGCTGTGAACAAGAAACTCTCTGTGAAAAAAGGCAAAAAACAAACCTGTGAATGTACTCGACCGAGAAAAAGGAATGGAACACCTTGCACTTTAGTCCGTGTGTTTTTGAAAAGCCAAAGCAGTATTGTACAGCCTTATTGTGTTTGAACGTTTGAACTCGTGCCGTGTGCCATTTTTCTATTTTGTATGGTATTGTCCTTGATGTATATTTTCTACAGGAGGAATAAAATAAGTTTGACTCCAGCTGTGGCTCCACCGTGTGTCTTTAATGTTTCTTCCAAAGAGCTGTCGGTTTACACCTGCCTTGTTCTTGTCTGCGTCCTCTTCACTTCATCCTAGCTTCTTCCTCCGAAGGGCAGGTGGGTCCGTTTGTAAAGACTAATGGCAGCTTCAGAAAGCAAAGAGCTTCAATTTACACCTAGACACATTTAAAGTGTGTGTGAGAGATACCACAAATGTGTGAAAACATGTGCCATGTGTTCAAAGTGCTTAGCCCCCCCAGCAGGATGAGCAGGTGTGCTGCAGCCTGACTTTTATCCAACTATAAAGGTTACAGAAACAGAATAATGGCGTTGGAATTGCGTTGATAAGATCTGCTGCACTAATGGCCTCATCTCCTCTCCGTCTCATCGGCATCTGGAATCCAGGAGCGAAGCAGCCGCCGGCACGTGTCCCTGCATGTGACTGAGCGAGAGGTAACAGGTCTGTTCTGTCAGGTGTGCCGTAGAGGCTCTGAATGGCAGAACCGGGCAGCCTCTGCAGCCACAAACACGGCCGTTTATCAGCCCGGCTGTTTGAACAGGCAGCCATCGAGGACGGCACAGTGCCACGCAGGGACTGGGATGCTTTTGTAGAACAGGAGACCCGCCGGATCATTTCTCCTCGTAAACGTTTCCACATGCCAAGCTGTTACTGCGTTTATGGAAAAGTACAGCCCTGAATGCTCTCAGAGTCGACGTTCATATAAACCTCATTGTCAATACATGCTCACGAATAATAAATGATCTACATTTGACTGATTAAAGGTGTTAAATGAAGATCCCTACCTCAATATTACATGCAATTACACGATCATAGTTACCTCGCACAGCAGCTGGACTCCAATGTGATCACGTGACGACCACGCACGAAAATCCATCTCGTCGGGCTTCAAGTAATGAGTTTGTGTCCTGTGAGGAGCTGCTAGCAGCTAACCTGACCCGCCAGATGGTTTGTTACACAGAAGCTGTGATTGGAAACTGTTTGGAAAAGGGCAGGCATTTAAAAAAAAAAAGAATTGACTCTTGTAAAAGTGAGTTGAGAGCGGATCGAAAACATCAGAAAAGCCTTCGGCGTCGTCGTCACCTTTCAATGAAAATGTGACTGATGTTATTGCATCATCAGTGCTCAGCTCTTCAGAGGTTTAGAACGAACTTGATTGCACTCCGATTAGCAACTTGAGCTCATTAGAAACCAATAAAAAGCGATATATCGTCAGACGATAGCCGGCAGGTTCTCAGATTGCATCTAGAATTTGATTCTTTACAGAAAATGAAGATGCAGTGTCGTGTTATTCCTTGTCACCAGGTGTGTGCTCCTCACGTCGGCCTTTTTCACGATCGTGTGTTTTTTTTGGGCAGCTTGATCCCGCTCATGTTCAGCAACAACAACTCACAAAACAGGAAAATAGGGGTCACTGCCCTCGGTCCTCGTGTGGACTCTCACCGGTAAGAATCTCCTGTTTTGAAAGCTGTGAAGCCCTCGGCCGATGTTCAACCTGATCACAAAGTGGGGCAAAGGTGAGGGATGCTGGAGGCCACTAATGGACTGCACACCGAGGCCTGGTGGCCGTGAGAGAAGGAGATGTTTGTTCACCTTGTTTTTTTTTTTTTTCTCTCTCCACCTCAACAGATGTTGCTTTTGGTCACCATATAAGGCAACCGCCCGTTTGTACACAGGCCTCAGAAAGTGAGTATTTAATGCTTAAATGTCTCAAATAGTACATTTTTATTTAATTGTATTGTAATTTATTTTATACAATCCAGTAGTATGTGAAGTAAAAGTGGATGATTTGCATATTAACACATTCAGGAAATGAAAAAGTGTTGTTTTTATGTGTCGAGAGCTTCATCGGTGTTTGGATAAATCATCTGTATATGGATAACAAATATGATGATATAACAACAATATCATACTTGACCAATGGACTGATGTACAAGTTCACATCTTCATATGTACATATTTAACTAAACAGCATTTATTGTGCTAAAGATGATGTAAAAGTATCTGAATTTCATATGTTCATATATTCAAGAGCACATAGGATTACTGCTTCATAACAAGAGGTAATAAATACACAACTTTGACATTCGTATTACCTCCCAACTTGTATATAATACCTCATATCTACTGGCATCACTAAAGCAGGATTTCAGCATGATTTAAACTCCACCATTGTCAGGAATGTGCGTCTGATATGACTTGCTCATATTCCAAACAACAAACAACAGCTTATTTCATAAAGGAAAAAGTCATTAAATACATTTATAGTCTGTGTCATCTTTTCTCGGCAGGAAAGTGGATTTGGTTGTATTTATTGTTGCAGAGGTTAATATTAACAACACTGAAATTCACCTTCCCTTTGATATTACATCCATTAGACTTTACAGGGGCTGGAAGCAGTGTTTGAATTATGTAATGCTTGATCAGTGCCGACCCGAGCAGCTCTCCAGGCAATTACCAAAGTACACAGTCCAATGATTCCTCCATTAATAACATTAATTACAGCGGGGTAACAAATGCTCTCCATAGGAACATTACTATTGCTCAGTTTGCCGTGAGCTTGATGGAAAATAGTTTGGTGTGATTTATTGATTGCATAATCGCCCAAAGTACTAGTTTTCCTTCCCTCACGGGTTCAACTCATATAGGAATGTTTGACAGAGACAAAAACATATTCACCGCTACTCTCCACAAGGAGAGAGGAGCGGTGTCCAGGGAAAACCCTGGAACTGCAAGGGGATTCAATTATTAGACACTGGGGTTTACCATGATGAACACACACACACAGACACACACACACACACACACACACACACACACACACACACACACACGCTTTATCTGTTGGAGAAGCAGAGACAAGCCTACATCGGCTACATAAAACCTGCTTTGCAGTGAAAGCTATCGTCCCTCTGCCTGTGGCTTGTTCAAACACTGTGTGTGTGTGTGTGTGTGTGTGTGTGTGTGTGTGTGTGTGTGTGTGTGTACAGTATGAACTGTATGAGTGTGCTTGTTAGTAGCCTGGAAACTCGTAGGATTTGTCATGGGTAATTTGCCTGATTGTGGGTAGGTGTGCATGGCATGTGCTACCTTTATTGTGTACTGCATATACCTGAATGCAGTGTGTGTGTGTGTGTGTGTGTGTGTGTGTGTGTGTGTGTGTGTGTGTGTGTGTGTGTGTGTGTGTGTGACGCGTGTGTGTGTGAGAGCTTAATAAGTGTCGTGGGCAGCAACACACTGTTTTTGCAGTTTTCGCTTTGCACTCCCAGTAATTGTGTTTACTTTAGGAGTTAAACAACACATTAAAAGGGCAGAGTGTCCCCTCTTAATGGAGGCACACGGTATTTATAGAGGGTGCGTAGCGCCAAGAAACACCTCTCCAAACACGGATCAACTGTTTACTATGCTCGTGTTGAATCTTGATTAAGCGGTGACATTTTCATGATACATAGTTTATGAAATATGAATATGAAATGCATGCAAAATAAACCCATGTTATCTATTTCCCAAAGCGTAGCTCCAAAATCAGTAGGGCTAGTGCCTATTTACTCCTCCACAGATCACCTTTGCTTGTGTTTACATGACCCTCGTGATAAGTAGCACCATTAAGCCTCAATTTCCGCAAAGCAGGTCAAAGTGACCAAAATCATCAAGAATTGTTATTATTATTCTGACATGCCACGGGGCCTAGTTGTGCTTAAAATAGATCTCCAGCAAAGGGGGAGAAAGCAGAAAGCAGAAAGTAGCGCGCCGGATGAAAATAAATGGAATACTTTCGGGTCAATTTGACCCGGAAGATGGGAAGAAGGCAGATGAAGTTGCTCAAGTCAAACGTGTCTGTTTTGTACAAAGTTTCCGATGCACAACTGAAGGTGGTTCACTTACTCCCACCTTCATCCAGCCTCATTACGTCCCATCACCTTGTTTGGTACTCCTCTACTTCCCCCGACACTCAGCGAAGCCTCCCACAGTCACAACGTAGAGACCGGCGTAACCTCCAGAACCTGACGACTCAACTCTTACAGGCACTTTATCAACAGATTACTCGCCTCTCTGACTAATGGTGATGACTAATGTCGAAATTAGGGTGCGGAGGGGATCCATTCATGACCAGCCTAAGAACCCGGGAATATGACTTGCATTATCATCTGAGCTATGATGACTTAATACCTCACTATTAGCTGCTTTTAATGCTCGGAATGTCAAAGAAATAAGCTGGAAATACTTTTAGGCATGATTCTGGATGATGGCTGGGTCCATGCATACAATGCAGCAATGTAGTACGGCGTTGCATAACGGGAGTCATTTAAATCTACAAAAATAGACGCATGCAACAAAAGGATGCGTCATGAGGATGAGATTCCTTTTCCGTGTGCTGCTCGTTGATTTGAGAGCTGAGATCTGCGATGCAATGTCATGTTTAAACAAGTAAACACCTCTGATGTCTAAAACTACTTATTTTAGTACTGGTTACTTTGCAAAATTAAGCTTTTAGACACAAATTATATGATCATCTTATAACAAAATGATGCGTTAATATGGATACATATGGAAATCCCAACAAAGTAGTGAAGATGAGCTCAAACTACAAGAAAATACTGCTTACCTTAATAGTAATTAATGCGATAGTATAATAATTTGATGAAGTAACACTGACAGAGGCCATTCTCCTGCATAATGTGTACTTTTACTTATTACTTAAGTTTTGTATACAAGGAATATACATTGTGATATTGTGGAGATTTATTTACAGCATACAGGACACACATATATATCTTAACTTAAGATATGACCAAACTTTTGATATAAAACCATTAATATGTCACATGACCTAAGTGAATTGGTCAGAAAAGGGCAGCAGGGAAGGTTCAGCAGCTGAAGATTTGACCAAAGTTACATAATGACAGCCGACCTGAGTGCAGACACTGAACCTGCATCTGCAGCAGGTGAGCTCAGACATCCTCCTGTAAAAACAATTCAAAGTGACAGCTGGCATTTTGGTGCTCAGACCAATTCTGCACCCAAGGTCAGCGTCTGAAGAGCAATTGACCAAAAGTAAAACCAAAACTGTCTGAAAGTCCAGATGATTTATTTGTTTTTACACAATCGTTTATAGTTTTATTATAAATGAGAAGTGTCGGCTAACGTTGTTGCATCTAAGAGTAAATACTTATAAAAGGTAGTTAAATACAGAATTAAACAAAAGCACTTAATAATGTGTTGATCAAAATATCCAGACTCATTTGTGAATTTCTGCTTATTACCTTGAAGGGCACATTTTAAATGAGCCCAAAATATCGACCCCGATGTGAAAATGAATATTTGAACATATTCCGTGGCCGTAATCATCCTTTAAATCCCACAGAAGCGTTGCATTAAAGGCTTGTTGACGTTTGTTTAATCTGTGGGTGAGAGATTGAGGCAGCGTAGGCGTGATGTGGATGCTGCTGGTGATAATGGTGTGGAGGAGGGAGGACAAACAAACAGTTATTTGCTGGGCTGGCCAGTCAGACATTTTACTGATTTCCCATCACAAGCAAACATCTCCCCGTCGACAGCATATGAATACGTTTGGTTATACTTTTTATTATTATATCCATTAAAATGCCATGAAAAGACTTAAAGCCAACAATGAATGGATCCTACAAGTATTATACATTGTCCACTGAAAAACCTATTAAAACACAATCCACGTTGTTTGATGACATGTTCCTGTATGATGGCTTTTTAAGTCACTCGTTTCTAGCAGGCCGACTACGTATTAATCCACAGCTGAAAATAGTTCCCAACAAATTCACCTTGTTCTGAATTGCATTATAGTTGCTTTAAAATGATTTCATCTTTTACAGCAACCATGAATTCACAACTGCTTTGAAATATTTTTTTTAATAGCAATCAATGGGCATGAGCCTGAGTACCTCACAGCCTTGGAAGATGACAATTATTATAATGGCTGTGTATTTTTTTGGTTCACAATAACAAAATGTTGAAATATTTCTACCTTCACCATCAATTATAAAATGGAAAACTGAGCCCAGAACAGATAGACAAGCAGTTTTAATATTTTTTATTTGTCTTTGATGAAAAGTAATGATCTCTATGGGAACCTTCACCTGAATTGGACCAAAATGAAGACTGTATAGGAACAGATAGAAAAGGGTTTACGAAGGGGAAGATAGACAATCATACTTGTGTTTTAGTCCAGGAGATGGTTTGGTGATGGAGCAGTCGAGAAAAAAGTAACAGATAATGTGATGCAAATCATCAATCTATCAAGGTCACACACTTTTTTGTGTGCCTGAAATTAGATGACACAGTTTGATAGGAGAATCTCGGTAAAAGAAACACGGCCATCTATTAAATCTATTTGAGTCCTGAATGGGAACATAGTTAATGAGGAGACAAGCTAACATTAGTCTACATCTTGGGCCATTAGAGATAAAGCAATGAGAATCAATATCAGGGTCTGCATCCACTTGAAATAGAGAGTTGTGGCCTGAAGGGTTTCCCCAGTCTTGTCCTCAGACCGCCTCCTCACTTTTCACACCACGACTGTCACTGTGTGAAGAATTACACCCTAACCCTTAACTAGCCTGTCAAACAATGAACTTCCTGATCAGAACACCCACTGAGTGCTGATGTCCTTCACTGTGTTAAATATTTGGTGCCCTCGTCTGCTGGAAAAAAACACAAATTTCATTC
This sequence comes from Eutrigla gurnardus, assembly GCF_963514095.1. Taxonomy (NCBI): domain Eukaryota; kingdom Metazoa; phylum Chordata; class Actinopteri; order Perciformes; family Triglidae; genus Eutrigla; species Eutrigla gurnardus. The sequence goes on from NC_139927.1 coordinate 8,817,594, forward strand.
AAAAATGACATCCAATTATGTCCAACTCGGGCCTCAATTACAGCACTGAAAAAGAAACGAAAAAGAAAATAGATCAGTGATAAGAGGCAAAAACCCAAATGTTATACCCTCGTTTCTCATATACGTAATAAAAAGATATTGCCATCTTTCAGCTTTTATTAGAAATTGGGTGCATGCCATGGCCAGCATGAGTATCAAAACAAATAATACATTCTTCAGATTTGCTGTCATGATAAAACTGTACAACTGGCACTGAAAGGAGAAAAGCAAATGCATCAAATATTTCCATCCATTTAACTGCACAAATGTGAACCATGCATTATCACACACTTATCTATCTATCTATATATATACTATTTATTTGTGACTGAAAAGCAGACTTGATTGGCACTGTTTGATGAAGCATCTCTTAGATATCCCGTATAAAAGCAATATTACTTTGGGTTATTTATGGCATAAGGCAAACTTAGTATCATCTTTGTATTTAAATGTTTATATAGGGGAGAAACTATTCTAAATCAATTCTTCATGTTGAATGAATATACAGTAAGGTACAGCAATGAATATAAGAACTGATGTTATCTCATGTGTTGCTGTGGTGTCCTGACTGTGCAGGATAAACCCAGTATGATGACTGGAAGGGATCAAGACAATGACAATGGCCCCATCTAGAGGCAGAACTGAGGTAACACACCTCTTCAGCTTTCTAATGTCCTTTACTCTTCGTGGACACAATCCTGGCCCTCCTGTCATCCCATGACAACATTGTCCTGAGGTTGTCGTTCTTCTGACAGCGTGTGGTCTCTTCGACGTGCCAGGCGGGATCACGAGTCCTCTTCGTTGTAGAAAAAGACATAGTAGAAGAGGGCGCTGATGACAAGCAGAGCGACCGACACCAGCATGTTCTTCCGGTTCTCTCCTCTCAACGTCTCCAGCTCCTTGTCTGGAAGTAAACAAGATTCCTGTGAAGGCACTATTGCATAGCATTTAGTATCCATTAAATAGGAAAACCTCATGAGGGAAGAAAAAACCTGCAATTCCTCAGCTGGTGATAGATTACAGCAATGGGACTAAATGTATAGCAATAGACTGTTATATTAAGCAGGGCTTTCTGAGGCCTTTCAGGAGTTAATCTGATGACTTTTTGTTTATCTAAACTGTATGTTTATGGCCATATATATGGTTATGCAGCTTTATAACAATGCAACACATCCATGTGAGGCCATGCAGGGTCATTGGGCAGTTTGGGCAGAGGTACATCATGACGTACATAGTAAAATATATTCTTGTATGGACCTACAGTGAGTGTATTTAGATTATTTTGTCTTTTGGAAATGGACTCACCTAACTTCAGCACTCTCTCATTAATGATGGTCATTTCATCTTCCAGATCCTGCCTGTGGAGCAGAGAGGATGAGACCAGAACAAGCAGCGCCATTAGGAGGGCTTTCATTCTGGACACGCCAGGTTTTTAATCTTTGAAGTATTTTATTATTTTCGGAACTGTCCCCATCATTAGCCTCACCTGTCCTTGTCCGTGAGCGTCCCCTTCCTGCTCCTGAACTCAGCCTTCTCCAGGTTGTCTTGGCAACGCGCCCGCCGTTCCTCCAAACGGTCGATCTACAATATTTACAGATATGAAATATGACGTTAATGGCGAGCGACAGTTCAGCTACTGGACGACATTAACCGAGAGGGTTACCAGACGGGACTGTGGATGAATGAATGAAACGTATAATGTTAAGATGCAGTAGCAAGCGAGAGATCACCTACCAGCTAGCTAGCTAGCTAGCTCGAGGCAAATAAATGTCTTCCGGTGACTTACCTCGGTAGCGACGCTGATTTTCTCTCGTCGTTTGTCTTTCAATCTGGCCATTTTTTAAAAAGGCAAAACCTACTAGGAGCCCGGCTGAAGAGTTGTGACTATGCGGAAGTGGTTCTCATCGTTCTTCTTCATTCCTCCACAGCACTCCTCGGAGGCTTTGCTGCCCCCTATCGGTGTTCCCTTAACGTTACAAATAACGACGGCCGAACTGGCGCTTTGAATTACCGGTAGTCAAAAATGGGGTGAAACTTTTAAATCTTCTCCGAATAAACATTCTCATATACATTTGCGTCAACTTTATTAAAATAAATGCCGCCAGAGCGACCGGAAACGGCCATCCTCCTCTCTTCCGGGAAGCAGACAGGTGAGTTGAGATGTATTGTTGACCGTTAATCGGATTACATGACTTGACAGGACGCGATCTGAATCAATGGGACGAGTCCATCCACTCTCTCTGTAAAGAAAAATGCCTCTCTTCATAAACCGAGACCAGATATTTGCGCACCAGGTGCACCTGCTGGAGCACAAGCTGAGGGTAAATACATTCATTCACAATGTGGGATTAGTTCATTAGAGATTTTACGAATATTTCTACATACATGATGTAATATTTTTAACTTTTCAGAGTAAAGAGGAGCGAATACTTGAACTGGAGACGGAGAATGCGATTCTCCATTTAAGACTTGCAGAGGTAATAAGATTTCTATCATTCATTAATTACAGGCTTAAACGTAGCATCCTGGATCTATTCTGTTCTCATAGATGAGCACGATTCTATTGTCTTTATAAACTGACTTTCTTAGTTGCTCAAGAATGTGAATTTCATTTTATGCCATATTTATTTTGTGTGTGACTCCCCTGGGAGTTGGATCATGTGACGTAATTTCACTTGAAGGTGTATCAAAGAGGCCCACTCTGTATTTGATAATGATTATTGCTGTATAGAACTAAATATCATGTCTGTCAACATTCAACAATTCATGTTTCTTATATAATGAGAACATGGACAAAAAAATGTCCAAGTTTTCAAGATCTGGCACTCAAAATGGTCATTAATATACAAAAAATTATAATATACATGAAAAATAATAAACTTGTGTTAAAATGAAGCGTCACATGATACAAGTTGGGGATAATATGCTAGTCATAGTAGCGTATGCATAAAGTATAAATGCACAGCGATGCAGAATAACAATGATGATGTCATATCCTTTTTTTCCAGTGTTTGGGGAAACTCCGTCGGGACCATGAAGAGGAGACCAAGACCCTGAATCATCATCAGCACCAGAGGGATGCAACGGAGATGACCCGGTCTGCCATCACCAACCTCCTCTCTGAGGTCCAGGTACAAATGCACTGATATGAACGGTGTGTGTGTGTGTGTGCACATTTGTGAGTTGACTGTAATGTCACCACACAAACACACAGGCAGAGCTCTCCCGGATTCACACTGTCTCCCTCTCTGTGCTGCAGGTTGTGAAGCAGGACTTGAGTGAGCTGTTTGCCGTGTACTTGAGCTTCTCCAGTGAGCTGGAGGAGCAGAGCAAGGAGCTGCTGGGAAAAGTAGAGCGAGCCAGCCGTTCCCTGGAGGGTCGCTGTGAAGACGAGGGTCAGAGTGAGTACTTGAACGCGTCGCAACGCAGGTCAACGTAGCTGCAGCATCTTCAACGTTATCCGAATATACTTTTAGGGTTTAGGTGGACAGTTCGGCACCGTTTTTGATCTTGCCCTGGTCTCACAATTCCTACGACTCTCTTCTATGGACTTCTCTGTTCTGCTCACTGGTTCACCCTCCCCCTGCGTGTCTCTCTCCATTCTAAAGTGGGTTACAGTGTGCTGGCTCTATCTCTTGCTGGTAATCCTCTCACATGGTCCCGCCCTCTTCTCCCTCAACCTGCCCTCCCTAGTTGTTCAAGGTGGACTATCTTGTTCTAAGTCAGCTGCTCACCTTCACCTCAATGATTGGTGAAAAAGTTTTTTTCTTGACCTTTTTATTGTTGATGTACTTGATGGAAAATGTAAACACCTGCACCAAAATACAATAAATATTCTCTTTCATGTTAGTATTGAGCCCTCTGGTTTGGAATTTAAACTGCTGGAACTATTTTCTCTACATTATCATCATCATTATCTGCTATATTGTAGGGCTGTTAACTGATTTTAACTTCATATTTTATACATCAGCCTTTGAATATTTCATGATTTATAGAGCCGTGCTGGTGGAATGTTTTATGTGTGATCATTTCCATCAGTGTCTCCTCAGCTTCTGTTCTCTGGGCTCACTCAACGCATATTAACCCAGCATTATCCAAGAAGTTATTATAAAAGTATGATAGGGAAAATGTAATTCCATTTAATATACATCATTCCAAAACATTTGCAAAGAAAAAACAATTCAAGTAACAAGATTATCTTTAGAAGAATCATCATGAAAAAACCCTAATCCTGCATTACAACCACAAAACTCAGCCGGAATCTTTTTTATGTTCTTGTCTCATGACACTTAAGTGTGCTGGGAACAAACCAATAAATGAATAAAATGACAGGTTCCCACTGCCAGCTAATATACGGAAGGCTTTAAAGTACAGAATATGTTGGAGGAAGATATTTTGGCTGTTAGGTGGAATGTTTCCACTATTTTCTGCTCTGTTCTGTTCGATTTCCACCGAGGCGGTTCCTGAACGTGTGTGTTAAACTCACGTTTAATTTCGATTGGCCTATTTTCCTTAACTATCTCCCTTTCTGTTCTCTCTGCTCAGATTTACAAGTTGCAGCTCTGGAGCGCTCTCTAGAGGAGGAGAGGGAGAGGTGCAGGGCCGAGAGGCAGCGGAGGAAAGAACTCCATAACACGCTGGTGGTGAGTGTCGAGAGATATTGAGCATGTTCAGACTCTTGACCTTCCGTTGTCATTCTTTTTGATTTATTTTTTGCGACAGGAGTTGAGAGGGAACATCAGAGTTCACTGCAGGGTGCGACCCGTCCTGCCCTTCGACCGCGTCCAGTCGTCCACCTCTGAATCAAAGTGGGTCAACTCATGATCCAGCACGACACAAAACAGATGATATGATAATCAGCTAAAGCGTTTCTTTCCATGCTCTTCCCTGTCAGGCCAATGTCACCTGAAGAAGTGGTCTCTGCGGTCAGTGATGTGAGTTTCACAGACTCTTAGAAATTGATTTTATTTCACTGCTGCCTGCTGATTCAGCGTCCTCACCCTCTCCCACTGTTTCACTCATTTCATCATTCATCTGTGCTTTCAAGGACACGGTGATGGTGAACTGCATCAAAACGGGCTCGCCCGTGCAGAACAAGATGTTTGAGTTTGAGAGGTAAAAATCGAACGCGTGTATGTAACAATGCCATCTATTTAATCTTCCCTTCATGAGTGATTATTCTTGGTTCCTACCAGAGTGCATGGACCAGAGGATTCCCAGGATGCTGTGTTTGAGGGAGTCAAGCCGCTCCTCACGTCTCTGATGGACGGGTGAGCCTGAACGCACACAAAACGAGGACTAAATCAAATCTGGTGTCATTCAACTCTATTCATCAGACAATACCCTGCAACAAACAGCGAAAATACCCTTTATTATATCACATGGTAATGTTATATAATGAAATATCATCTCCCTCCCACCCTGCAGCTACAACGTGTGCATCATGGCATATGGGCAGACAGGCAGCGGGAAGACACACACCATGATGGGATCCCAGCAGCCGGAGGAGCACTCGGCGACGCAGCGGGAGACACAGCAGGGCATCATCCCCAAGGCTGCTGCAGAGCTCTTTCAGTGAGAAAGAAACACATTTTTTATTCGTTTGTTTTTGTGATATTTACAGTGTGTAATGACTGAACTCTGCAAGAAGTGACATTTTTTTTAATGCCTTGCAGAAAAACCTCAGTGGATCTGGTCTAATTTAGTTTTTTTTCTAAGTCAGTCCTTGGAACTGTCTGGAATAAAAAAATTAATTCAGTCCATGAATTCATAATGTGCACCGAGGGTTGAAAAAATAATATAATTGCGTTGAACATTGACCTTTTTCTTCATCTGTCCATGGTTGTGTATCTGCTTGTGTGTGTGTGTGTGTGTGTGTGTGTGTGTGTGTGTGTGTGTGTGTGTGTGTGTGTGTGTGTGTGTGTGTGTGTGTGTGACCCAGGCTGATCTCGGAGAAGCCTCCAGAGAGCCACACGGTGGAGGTGTCAGTGATGGAGGTGTACAACAACGAGGTGCTTGACCTTCTGGCCAGAGACGCGCAGGGCAACGCCGCCAACCAGCGGCGAGACGTCATCACCACCTCCTCCGGCAGCAGCCAGGTCACCTCCGTCACGTACGAGTGAGTACGGCTGCAGCCGCCGTGACTGTGTGCAGAAGATAATAATAAAAAATAAAAAAATTATCTTCAAATGTGTCAAATTATGTAAGGAATGTAGTGATGGAAGTTAGTTGGTGACATATCCATCGCTGCTGGATGTGTAAATAAGCAACTGTTACCATATAACTAAAGCATTTGTTAGATGTTGTGTTTTGCAGCTTGTTGTCCCCAAGGGCAAAAATAAATAAATAAATACAAATATTTAATCTTTAAACTCACCATATTTTGAGGGGCCACTTGGGGGCAGTTGAAACAAGCTGTAAACACAACACTTTTACCACTTTGAGTTGCCGTGGTGAAGTTAAGAGCAAAAAGCTTCTTATTTGCATATCCGGCTGATAAGGGAACAACATTAGCATTCATTCAGAGTCGTGTGTTTCCTGTCTGATGAAGGGACGTGTCTGGCTCTTTGGCTGTCAAACGCAGGGAGTGTAGGGTGTACTATGACTTAGGATAAAAACTATTGATTACAACTTAGCTTTAAGCAATACATCCAGGTAGTAGTGTGTTTCCTATGTGTTGCAGGCCGGTGCATAACGCCTCTGAGGTGATGCAGATCATCAGCAGTGTTTTAAAACGGAGGGCCCACTGTCCCACCCTCATCCACGCCGACTCCTCACGCTCTCACCTCATCGTCACCCTCACCATTTCCTCCAAGAGCCCCAACGCGCTGGCGCTGGGTGAGACGCCGTCCCCCGACGCACACTTCTTGCATAAGTGACGCCTTCACACTGCATTAAGTCCTGTTTGATTCCAGCCCGCAGGCTCCAGAGTGCCAAGAAGGACATGCAGCGCTCCACTCAGAAGGAGTGGTGGAGTCCACGGTGTCGCCGTGCCAACGCCGCCACCCGCCACTCGGCTGACGCTCGTCTCTCGGCGAGCACGGCCTCCTCTCCGTGCTGCTCCCCTTCCCATTCTCCGTGTCCGTCGCCCAGGCCCAGCATCGCCGAGGCCCTGTTCAGGACCAAGCTGCAGCTGGTGGACCTGGCGGGGAGCGAGTGTGTCGGTGAGAGGGAGAGCCGGCCAGTAAACACCAATCTTTACATGCAGAATTACAAAATAGGGCTTTAGACGAATACATATTTAAGATGCTGTAGATAAACCGCTGCTTAAAAAGAAATTCAAGTGTGTCTTTGCTCTGATAATAAGTTAATTCTCAAGGGGAAAAAAACAACTTTGAAACAGCAGTGAGTATTTTATTCGTAAAGAAGCTCACCACAGTTCTCAGCTCCAACTTTTGTTACTTTGAGCTGATTATGCTGCTTGGTGCAGATTTAAATCTGCTCAAATCCAGCTGCTGTCTGAACCATGAAATATAAAACCATTAATCTACAGAAAAGGCTCACATTAAAACAAACACAGCTGAAGATGCAAGTCTTTCTAATTAATTTTTTTTCCTCTTCTTTTTTTTTTTGCAATTTACACAAGAAAAAGGTCACTGAGCCCAGTAGAGCCGACGGCTGTTCACTGAGCTGCTTGATAAGCTTCAGGGCTTTTAAATGTGTGTGTTTGTGTGTGTGTTTGTGTGTGTGTTTGTGTGCGTGTGCCAGGTATGTCTGGGGTGTCGGGAGCAGCTCTGTGGGAGGTGTCCTGTATAAACCGCAGTCTCTCTGCTCTGTCTGATGTCCTCGGAGCTCTGGCTGAGCAGAGAGCACACGTCCCCTACAGGAACAGCAGACTCACTCATCTTCTCCAGGACGCCATAGGTGAGGCACACACACACACACACACACACACACACACATGCTTTTGTATGGCCTATGACTCACGTCTCCCCTGTCTGCTCCCCCTGGGAAAGATTCTTCAAACTCAAAATGTCTTCACCTAGCTGAGAGATTCCACGTAGCAGTATTGTAAGCTTAACTCTAACACACACACAAACACACACACACACACACACACACACACACACACACACACACACACACACACACACACCCAAACACTGAATCACTCAACATGCTCGGTGAAGACGTGCTGGAAGATACATTTGTCGATGCCCATCAAACGAGAAGAGGACAAAAAAAAAAAAAATGCATGTCATGAAATCAGATCGTTTCGTTGCAACATCCCGGGCTTGAATCTCTGGTTCTGCTTCACCAGGTGGCGACGCCAAGCTGCTGGTGATGCTGTGCGTCTCTCCCACGCAGCGCTTCGTCACCGAGTCCCTGCAGTCTCTGGGCTTTGGCACGCGGGCCCGTCAGGTCCAGAAGGAGCTGCCGCAAAGGAAGAATAACACCCTCAAAGTTAAGTGACGGCGAGACGGGCTTTGCAGATGCTGCGGCATCGTTGATCTCCTATCGGTCGTGGTAACAGAGCAGATAGGGCCCGTCTCACTCCTTAGTAGTTGATTTAATTTTGAAATAGATAGGAAAGTTGTTGTTGTTTGGCATTAAATGTCTAATTGATCCGTCTGAAGCAGAAATACTTGTATGATGATGTAAAACACATGTATTAATGTGTAATTAACCTTAACAGTTACAAAGGGTGCTAAGGAGTTCTGCAAGGCAATGAAATTACACAAAGGTTGGGTATTGATAACTCAATTTAGCATAAAATTACTTCGTTTATGTTAGTTCCACTTTAATTAAGCTGTAGTTGATGTCAGTCCTGTATGTAAATCCATTTCAGTACTTCTGGGCCATGCCTTCTCTTTGGGTGCTGTTCTGTTCATGCAGTATTTATACACATGTATGCTGTATCTGTAACCATCACCTTTTTGTGGTTACACATTAAAAATCTCACCTTCATAGAATAGTCTCAGATAAATGGTGTCAAACCTTAAAATAAACCTACGAAGATAATGTATATCTGTTCCCATTAGGTAATTAAAAGAGTGTATGAATAATACATTGCACATTCCCTCGAAGCATAAACTATTCATATAAAGTTTATTGCTCACAACAGGCTTTCTGTACAAACGACTCCCTCTGTGGGGGGCTGTTCCAATAAACCGTCTGCTGCTGCGTAGATTACAGTAAAGAGGAACACACACAATCACTTCAGCGTTGGGACGAGACGGTATTATTTTTAGCTTTTGTTTTACTGTACATTATTTGGAGCTGCGGGCATAAACATAGTTCAAGTAAGGAGCTGTTAAATGTATTGTTCAATGTGGCAAAACCCATCAGCATGATAATAAAGTACGCCGGCTGATGACAAGTTGCAAAAGTTATTTCAGGTCTGTTGACTACATTTTAATGTTGGGAGGAAAATAAATGGGGGCAATTTCCTCCAAGGTGAAACGGTTGGACGAATAGCACGAATAGAATAACACACTGACTTTGAATAGACCTGCTCCGAACCGCCACGACGGCTCTGCACGAGGAAGTTGTGATCCACACACAGAGGATAAAGTATGATTATAACGAGAGTGAGAAGACAATGAAAACTTCAGGAGCATCCTGTGTTTAGAGACTGGGAACGGAAAGACACAGGAGAGGAGGGGAGGTGAGAAGACGAGGAGGGCGACGAGACGGGGAATGAAACTGCAGAAAGATGAGTGAGAATGAGATTCGGCAGCAGAGGAAGGTGAGAGTGAGAGTGTGATGGCATCTACATCTGATCACATCGGAGGCCTCCGTCAGGATGGTTCTTCTCCTCCCAGTCCAGTCCAACTCCAGTTCCTAATCCTCCTACTACAGCTGGTTAAACAAGACTAAGACCATCGGAGGCCTCCGTCAGGATGGTTCTTCTCCTCCCAGTCCAGACCAACTCCAGTTCCTAATCCTCCTACTACAGCTGGTTAAACGAGACTAAGACATTCTAAGGTGAACCCTGACAGCATATTGAAAGGTTGTTGTTTTAGATGAGATGCATGCTTACTGAGTAAGCCATAGGATCTCTTGGTCTATCACAATATAGTTTTCAAAATAAATGAATGAATGAAATTGCATCATAAATCTACAAAGGACTCTGCTCTTCAAACATGACTTAACTACTCCAGTTAACCTGCTTATTCCGATAAAACAGTCTCTCACTTTTTATAAGCTAAATTGGTTCTGAAAGTGCAGTACGAGTTTTCATTTGTTACTGTTGTTGGATGAAGTTATCTTGAATGGTGCTGAGCTCTTATTTTGAAATAAAGACAGCTGCGCAGTAGTTACTTTAAAGCCTAGGAGCCTCAGGACGCCCAGGTAGATAATGGTGGTCATAATATACCAAGAAATAAAGCTGATGAATCATTTAGTTTCAATCTAAGCGCATAAATAGATGAAGCTCATCTTGCAAGTTAATTTAGCATAATTAACTATGTTTTTCTGGTTGAATTATTAACAATATAACATTATTATTTTAATCCAATTAATGATAACCCAAAATATGTTGAACAAACTTCTTCTTCTTCAGATTATTTTAGCTTTTTATCATTATAGGTATTTAACCATTTATTTAGAAAAATGAATGTGATGATTGTTAATTTAATTAATATTAATGATGAGAATTGCAATGCTTAATTTAACGATTTCTCAATAATTGACATGCTGTCCTCTAATATCATCAGAAATGAGACGACTCAGCTCAACAACAACGTAACGTTTAGGGCTGAAACATAACATTAGATTTTTATTAATTCAAGCAAACTGTTACAGTCAACAGTTACATAAGTTACATGGTATACAGTATTGATCTAATCTTTTTTTTTTTAAACCAGGGTTTCTCCACCCCCCCCCCCCCCCCCCCCGCTCCCAAACATAGAAACAGCAAATCCATACAAGCGCAGGCAAGTAAGTAGTAACAGCACGATACATTCATCAACTCAACGATACGTTTTGTACGAACAATAAGGCAAGTAGAAGAAAGAATGAACCAACGCACAAAACGGAAAAGGATGGCAGACATTTTCTTTGAAATGAGCCAAAACAAGGCAAAATGTACCGTCCTTCTGAAATAAAAAGCAGGTAAAATGTATTCGTTTGAACACCGTTTGCTGCTGCAGAACCAAACGAGGTAAGGCTTCTCGTTAGTGGGCGGGTACGCGGTAAAGGGGGATGTGAGGGAGGAGCTGCCTTCAGTGGAGTGGAGTGGTTTGTACCTGCTGTTGATCGGCCTCTCGTTATCGCGGGCACCTTCTCAAAAGGTCTTCCTCGGCACACTGAATAGTCATCAGGGCAATCTGGTGGACTCCTACAGCATTTCTATGGCAGAGGACTTGAGAAAAGGAAGTGAGTGAGCTCAGCGTTTCTCTTTGACATTGCCTGATGTCAACGTGAGCACATGTGGCTGCTTAGAACCCGGACACACAAAAGGCTCAATCTCCTGGCATACATTTCTATGTAAGTGGATGGATGTCCTCCCCTTCTTCATTTTCAACCATACAGCAATCATCACATGACATACCAGCACAATCTTTTGCTTGTTCTAAGTGGTAAAGTCAATTCTGATAACATGAAAGGAAACAACAAAAAATGTCTGTGTAGCTGTCAGAATCAGCAACTACTGGCCCGTTAAAACTGCAAATGTTTCTGCAGATAAAGGTCAAGAAAAGACGCTAAAATTGGCATTCATTCAATGCCATGTTCAGCCACCAGGTGGCAAAACAGTTTTGGAGAACTTAGGATAAATGCAACATGCCTTCATTTTTCCTTTTCTATTTTCTTGTGTTTTTTTTTTTTTTTTTACATCGACGCACAGATAAGAAACAAAAAAACAAGTGGTTCTTCAAAAATGTTATTTTCATGTATAACAATAGTAAACATGGGGGATTTCATCACAAGAAATCCAGAAGAAACAAGGTCGTGTGGTAGTGCAGAAAAGAATGAATCCAAAAACTTCTCTTGGGACACTAGAAAGACCAACAGGGGCGACGTGGAGATTGTCCTCCGAACACAAACCACGAGACAGAGATTAAAAAATAAAAGCTCCACAAAAAGGAAAGTGGGCAACAACGATCTTTCCAGAGTAGAAAGGTCTCTTTGATGGCGAGGTGCAGAGTTCAGGGTTTGGGGGGAGGGGGAGCCCTGAACATATTTGTCCTCTGTTTCAAACGCTGCTTCTTTTTTTCCCCTTCTACCTTTCTGATCGCCATCACTCCATCCAGTCTCCCTCGTCAAACTCTGACTCGTCCTCGGAGTCTGAGTACTCCACGGCGATGCGGCGCGACAGGATGGTGGCCACATCATTGCCGACGCGCTCGTGCTTAGCCTCTTGCTCTCGCTGCTCCTCCACCTTCCGCAGCTGAATGCCTGGAAGAATCAGTCACAGGCAGGGAAAGACGAACGTTCGTGAGCATGTTTTGTCTGACTAGCAGCCCAAAGTGCAAAGATATTCAATTTACTAAGAAATCCGCAATATTCAGAAGCTGTGAATTTGGGGTATTTTGCTTTAAAAGGGCCTTTTAATCATTTTCTGTCCATCAACCAATAGAATAATTAAATCATTTTGAGCTGTAATTACATCTTAAATTAAATGTTGACATTTGAAAAGCATACAAAGAATTAAACTTTGTCCTTGGCTCTGCCAGTTTCCAAACATTTCTGGTACAACATGACCCACCTTTTCTGATGGCTTCCAACAGGACACTGCGTGCGTCGCTGATGGGTGGCAGACTGGCTGGATGGTGCCTCTTGCTCCCCATGTCGTGCAGGGTGTGGGGCGAGGCCATGGCTCCTGCTGAGGGGAAGGCCGGCACAGGTGGCGGGCCTGACGGACAGGGCGAGGAGCTCCGTGCTCCGGGGAGGGGGAGAGGAGGTGGCGGCGGGGGAGGAGGCAGGATGCTGCCGTCCGACTGGGTCCCAGAGCCCGTGGGTTGGCCTCTGTCCAGGACCTGCTGGAGACGGGCCGGGGAGCAGTGGAGGGGGGGCGCCACGGGCGGAGGGGCCGGGTGCAGCACCCCTGGGGCAATCTGGAGAGCAGGGGGAGGCGGGATGGCTGGGGGGTGCTGCTGGACCGGTAGAGGAGGAATAGGGGGAGGAGGAGTGCCCCGCAGGCCCGTGGAGGGTAACGGGGGAGGTGGAGGGGGAAGAGGGGGTGGCGGTGGAGGAGGAGTGTTGGAATTGAGGCCTGCAGTCCGGGCTGGAGACTGGGGTCTGCTGTCGGAAAAACCCGAACTGGAACTGGAGAGAACAAGAGAGAAAAGGAGGCCATGGCGGGGAATTAGATCGTGATGAAAAGTGAGTGTAAGACGAGAAGTTTATATCAACGTTGAGAAGTGCATGCAGCTGCTGCACAGCTTCTAAGTCATTGTTACAAAGACGGTAAGTACTGGTGTAAGTAACTGTACATTAAAAGACGGAGTTATCAGTATTGCCCATTAACTGCTGATGAAGCTGTGTGGGTGCATCAAGCTACAACATCGCATCACAAACACCGACATGTTCGCAATCAATTTTCTTCCTACGGAGAAAATTGCTGCAGATAAAAAAAAAAAGGAAAGCACAGCGAGAGAGACGGGTGAGGAAAATAATGTGTTGAGTATTTCCGAGTGCTACATTAAATGTTGGGAGGGGGTAAAGTGAGAAAAGTAGGTATAGAGAGTTATTTTTAAAAGGAGGAAACAACAAGATGCCAGAATCAAAGGCGAGGAAAAAGACTGAAAAGTAGAAGTAAATAAACACAAGATGGATGGAAAGAGTTTGCGAGTAAAAGAAGATCGCTGCAAGGACTTCTATGAAAAAAAATCAATGAGATATTTCTCTGGTTTCTGCAGCCACAGCCTTAATCATTCCCTCTGATCTCTCCATCAAACAGTGACATATGCGGCAAAAGTGCGCTGTGGAAAAACAACCTGTAATATGCTCAGTGGCCTTAACACTGTATTGATTCTGCCCCTCTCTGAGCCCTGTCCTTTTTTCACAAAACCTCCATCTGTCCGTCCATCCCTTCTTCTCTGTTGCTCTGCTGAGCTCTAGCAGAGCGAAAAATCCCCGTCCGCTCACACAGAATGAAAAAGAAAAGTAATGAAATGCCACTCGCTACGACCAACTGATCTATAAGAGGGAAAAACAAAACAAACAAACCAAATAGATGGGGATGGGATTGCAATTTTCCTGTGAACCTGAAATAGCATTTACAAATAATTCTTCACACTTGAGTCTGCTTGAGGCGGCAGATGAGCGGGATTTACTTTTTTAGTATGTAAGTTAGAAATCAGAGATTTCTAGCAAGAAAAGCACCCATTATTTTTGCTATTGCTATGCAAAAAAACATTTTAAAAAACCGCATAATTAAAAGGTTTCCGAGGGGGACATAAAACCGAGGTTATGTGTCGTCTCCTGTCCCACCTGATCACAGAGGGCGGCTTGATCTCTCCCAGTGGGTGCATAAGAGGCGGAGGCGGCGGAGGGTCGTGGGGCCGCGAATACATTCGGTCCCCGGTACGGTTCAGCAGCTCGTTCATCTGGCTGTAGGGCAGCGCCGCCAGCGAGAAGGGCCCGTCCAAATGTTCCATGTACGAGGGAGCCCTGAGCAGAGAGATATGGTGTCCTCAACTCACATTGTCTGTGGTTCCCCCTTGCATTTCCCTCTATGTCTATTGTCATATACAATTGTATTCTTATCACCATTATTTTTTTCCCTCCCGAACTTAAACGCCACCTCGGCACAACAATAGATATTGAGGCTCCGCTCGTGCTACTTATAGAACAGACCCAGTTCTCCAGACTGGCATGGCCTCTTTAGGAAGAACAGAAAAAAAAAATGTCCTGCATAATTTTGATAGCTTGCTCTCACTTCTATCTCATCCAGGTGCAATGGATTCACATCATCATCATCAAGACTTTGTGGTGAGTAAGAACGTTTCACTAATTGATTCCCCATATGGCCCTTAACAATCAAACGACGTCTACCTGTGAGCCCTCGTCACACATTATCACTACACAGTGGAGAACGCTTCTACCAAAGAGTGACTCCCTCAACCTTTCCAGATTCAGTGAAAAATGTTCACAGGCTTGAAGGGATCGATGTAAAGATGTAAGAAAAATAATAATAAAACAAACAATGAGTGATGATTTTGCATAGCAGAACTTCTGTTGTGTTTTCTTCTCTCTTACTGTACTTTACTGTAAAGCATCAAAGGATGAAGATGACTTACCCCCCAGGTTGGGAACTATTATAATCGATTGGATGCTAACGTTCCCAGCCATTATACAGATGTGGGCTAAGGGTTAATGTGGTGCATGCGGGGTACAACACAGGATGTAAAAAAGGTGGAACAAAAAACATCTTTTTCATCTGCAGCAGAGTTGAAGGTAATTAGGAAACACGCTCAAGCTTGTTGAGTTCTGTTTTGAGAATTAATGAGAGCAAAATTTACACTTTGAACTGTTATAAGAAAAAATCAGAGATGACATGATGTTTTTCTCAGCGAGACTGTGGATCTAAATATTTTAACACAAGAAAAAATGGATCAAGTAGAATACTTTGAGGCTGTATCACATGTTTTAGTTACTCAAATAATTACAGTTTATCTGCTTCTTTCTGTATTTTGCGGCAGTTAAATATATATTATTTTTATTTCTGATGGAAAATGTAAATGTAGTAATTCAGAAGGTGCCTCGTCAGTACTGCTAGGCTGGTTCATGGTTCAGGTGAGTCCATCACAGTTATGTGGTCATAACATCAAGGAGCGGGCATTCACAACCATCTATATATGCTGACACTGCGGTATCATCAGTGCTCGGAGGGAAGAATTCAGATCAGCTATTCATGGCACTGACGAATCAAAAAACCACCGCTTTGCATTAAATATTTTAATCTTATTAATCCCATGGACTGGCAGAGAAATGATTCAATATAATATTGAGGCTCGAAGCACAATACATGCAATCAGCTGCGAGGAGCCTTAATTGTCGCTGAAGTGTAACATGCAGGAACTCGTTTTCTGTGGAGTGAGCTCAATTTTATTTTTGTAGATTATCTCCTGCTGAGAAATAAGTGTTTATCCAATCAGTGTTTCTGAAGCTCATTGATATTTGAATGCCATATTTCCACGATTACCAGCATGTGTGTAACGTTTGGTACCGCCTCACAGGCTAAGTTGCACTGGTGTAGACGCTTTGTATGTATGCCTAGAAGTAGACCTAAATGATTATATCTGAGAATTTCGGGTTACAGTTACAACAAACACTGGACATACCGGTTGTCGTGGAAACCTGCAGATCCGTTGGCCTCTCTGTGTTTGTCGTCAGGTATGTCTTGGGCGAGCTCCGCGCCCAGTGCCAGTTTCTGCCACTCCTTCTTACGATCGTGAGGCGCCCGCGGTATCTTCTCTGGCTCCGGCGGGCGGTCTATCGCCTTGATCTTTGGTGAGGACGATGATGGTGGTGGTGATGGTGGTGATGGTGGTGGTGATGGTGGTGATGGTGGTGGTGATGGTGGTGATGGTGTGAGACGAGGCAGATCAGGAGATGATGAGAAAAGGCAGGCGAATCCGTAAGAGATGTTTTGACAGTGGAGCAAAAGAAAAGGAGGCGAGAGGGAGAAAGAAAAGATGACAGATTAGCTTCTATTAAATACTTGTTATTTGTCACAAAACCAAACAAACGGGTTCAGATTACGACAACAGACACAGGAAACAGATTTAAGTAGAAAGAGAAACCTCAGTAAAAGTTTGTGTGACTGTACAGATCGCACAATGTAAACATGGATCTATGTTTACCCCCCTCGGCTGCACCCTCTCTAATTAACTATTCATGTGACACATAAATATCCATATACCAACCCCTCCCTCTTAGAAAGATTCACTTTTTTTTTTTTTTACATAGCAGCTATGGTCAAAACTAACAAATAGTCAAAGAGTGTACTGAGTTGGCTCTCTGAAGAGAAAAATGATATAATAAGTATATTTAAGGAAACACTGTAATACAAGCCTGGGAACGGGGAGTGTTAATTGACTGACTTGGACCAAATCAAGTCATCCTAAAAATATTTGCTCGTTACTGAAGTGTGAAACTCACAAAATAGTAATTAAGTGCCATTTGAAAATGTTTTTACGTATTTACTCTGGTCCATCGACAAATAACACTCCTTGCCACCCAGACAACAGCATGGCTTACACACACACGCACACACACACACAC
Source organism: Eutrigla gurnardus (assembly GCF_963514095.1). Classification (NCBI taxonomy): domain Eukaryota; kingdom Metazoa; phylum Chordata; class Actinopteri; order Perciformes; family Triglidae; genus Eutrigla; species Eutrigla gurnardus. The sequence continues at coordinate 8,834,805 of NC_139927.1, forward strand.
AAATAAATAAATAGATAGCTGTATTTTCACATACCTGCCCTGGAAGGTCTAAGTACCTATAGACCTGATCATACATGCGGGGATCCTGCAGCTATAGGAACAAAAAAAAGAAAAAAAACATAAGAGAAGCACCGGGGGGTCAAAAAAAAATCAACAAGGCGGCACAGGATTGAGCACAACACCGCTGCACACAGTCAGGCACAAAAACAGAGTGGGCGGTGAGAGAAGGAGGGACAAAAGGGAAAGAGGGGAAAAGAAAAGTGCTGTTAAACAGAAAATGACAACACATGGCACAGCTCGGGGGACGTCACAATGCAGGTGCTGTAGGACGCCGCGAGTCCCATCCAAACACACACGCACACACACACACACACACACACACACACACACACACACACACACACACACACACACACACACACACACACACACACACACTGAAACAAGACTGAGGTAGAAAGAGAGAGATTTCACTGGAATGGGAGGACACTCTGCAAATGGTGTGTTTCTACATGTGGGGAAAAAACTTCCAAAACAGCTCACACTGAAGAATGGCAAAACACACACACACACACACACACACATGCTCGAGTCAACTCAAAATAATACGTAACAGGTTAGAGCACAACAAAAGCACCGACATGAAGAAGAGATCATTTCACAGTTCAATTAAATACTCATGTGATTGAGTCAGTTTACTTAACCAGAGAGAAACAATTCCATTACAAACACATTTTCTGGCTTTATGGATAAAGGTGTTTGAGCACCAGGCAGATGTTATTCCATATTTTTTTTATGACAACAAATCCCCCCTCCCCCCCACCCCACCCAAAAAAACTAAACAAAAAAACAGCAGTGGGTGAGCAATACTTTCTGGTTTCCCGAGCCTGCCTGTTAGCACTCAGCCTCGAGCCCTCTGGTTTCATACTGAAGATATAAATCTAAAACACCAGTCACACATTTATGGTTTCATTTTTTAAAAGGGTTCAATCACTTTCTAACTGGGCACTGTAAATTGTAGGAGTAGCAACAATTTTTACAATCCTATTTCTAGGAGCAGAAACATTATGCAGGTTGAATGTGAATGTTGTATTATTTTGTTTCAAGGCAACGTATGAAAAACAGAACATAATTTCCTCACCCATTGAAACCAACACTGATTGATTGCATTATGTCACTTAGATCCTCCAGGATGGCACACCCTGCTTATTCAATAAGTGTGTGTGTGTGTGTGTGTGTGTGTGTGTGTGTGTGTGTGTGTGTGTGTGTGTGTGTGTGTGTGTGTGTGTGTGTGTGTGTGTGTGTGTGTGTGTGCGGGCAAGTGTTCAAATGAAATGAAATGAAACATGCTGGCTGATTCAACACAACATGGGTTGTGGACATCATCTCCTCTGCTTCGGATAAGTGATGTTGATTTTGCCTGTCCACTGCAGTGGGAATAAATCCTAATGGTAATGCACATTGATTAGGTTCTGATTCATCATGGCCCATTACCCGTGATGAGGCATTGGCTGAGGGGAAGCCTCCTCACTCTCTCACACACACACACACACACACACACACACACACACACACACACACACACACACACACACACACACACACACACACACACACACACACACACACACTCCTGCTCTGCTTGAGCACATTTATATATCAGGACTGACAAACTGGATATCAGCAATTCACCATGACAACAATGCCTGCTGAGGCTGAAGGAGCTGAATCAGAAGGTCAAATATTTTAAACTTTCATCCCACGCCATTTTTTTCAAACAGTGCAGAGCCTCAAAAGTATTGATAAGCAGATTAATTTGAGGCTTGGAAATATTGTAGGAAGTATAATGGAGCGTATTACTCAGTGAACATACTACAATACTACATTTTAGACTATCATTATGGGACTATGTTGACATTGTGACATGTGGTACACAGATAATCAGGGCAAGTAAAACACATAATGCCATCAGACAACCATCTGTCCAACAGAGAGCATGACAGAGTAACTGCTTTAATGCAGCAATGGATGTGAAAACAGCAAAACGCACAATGTGAGAGGCACACTGTGTTTGTATATGTGAGAAAATAAGAAACAGTGTGTGTGTGTGTTTGAGTCTGTCTGTCACAGCCATTATAAATGTGGCTAATTTCAGAGGGCTATGCGCCTCCTCTAAGTCGTCATCCTTCATCTGAATGGAGTGGTTCTGGCAGAGAAAGTGCCGCTGTGTAAGCACTGCGAGTCTGTGTAATGCTGCAGTTGTGGATTTATGTTGTGCACAGAGCGCTTTCTGTCTGTGCCCACCTCCGTACTCACTGCTACGTGCGTTTCTGTGTGTACCCGTGTGTCTCGTATGTTTGTGTGAACGCCGAATGTGACAGACTCAGCAGAACTGTGGCTGTGTAACCGGGTAAATGACCCCGCAGGGAGGCCCACCGAGGCCCACGGCGACTGGACCACCCTGCTGCTGACAATAACACAAACCCCCTCACACAATACACACCCACACTGCTGCTGCTGCTCTATTGGATTTCGGTTGTACCGACTGGTACAGTAATTACCTTTTGAACCAGTCCTAATCATACAATCAAAGCATGCAAATGTGTAGGTGTAACTATTATGATTGATTATCTCTGTCAGAAAGTGTTAGTTTGACCACGACGATGCCAGCGAGGCAAACAAGTCATCTAAAGAGGGCTCCCATTCAAAAGAAATGTGCAGTTAATTCAAATCCACGAGCACCAAGTTGTTGTCTTGCTGTTAGTGAAGTGTCGACTCCATGGCTGTGTCCCAAATTCATTAGTTTCATAATATCCTTTTCTTCTTCACAGATGCTGAACGTGTAAACTGACATGCAGGCCTCGGTATTTTTCAACCTGGACCCTTTTTTACTCAAATTTAGTCAAACAAATTCCCCTTTTTTTTGGAGGATCATTGAAGAGACTCCTGGTCTGCTATCACGAGAACAGAACTGGGATACAGTCGGGGCACGCACAGTAAACCGGAGGCTTGTTAGTTGTGAGGGGGGTGGGGGTGGGGGGCTCGCTTGTCCACAGCAGACCAGACGAGGAGTGGATAGAGGAGGGAGAGTGAAGGAGGGCTGCAGGCACGCTGCGTGGGAAGCAGATGCTTTGGCGGCGAGGGGAGAACGAGGAAGGTCTTACCTCTGGGGTAGTGAGGAAGGGAGGAGGGGTTTCAGAGCGCACTCTTATAAGGCCATTGGGACACACAAGATAAGGCATTTCCAGCTGCACAGAGTTAGACAGAATTAGACCAGGATATCGAAAAGAGAATAAAGCAAAGGTTCAGAGAAGACAGAGGAAGAGAGATCCTAATGTCGTTTTTCAGCTTTTCTTTTCCAATGACACAATTCAGGGGCAATGACACTATCCTAATAACCACTGAAACATTACAAAATATCACACGCATGTCTTCACGGGGCTTAAATTAGCTGACAACGTCGCATACTTTGACTGGAAAAGTGGTGTTATCCAAGCAAACAGACGGCAAACTGTCTTTCTCCATTTTCTTGTACAATTTTAATGCATGTCAGTCTAATAGAATCTGATGATAATGTGATCTAATGCCTCACTTGCTCTTGCACCTGTAATGACTGACACACACTGAAACAGTTGCACTAGCTTGCAGTGTGTTTGCTATTTTGCTAGCTCCTGTCCTAAAGTGTGTACAGACAGTATGCTGCCTGTGTGAGCAGGTCATAAGAAACCATCTATATCTAATATGACAGCGATCCAGTTTGGAGTCACCGCTGTCACATACCTGTCCCTTGGAGCGAAACAGGCCCTTTAGCGTATATACAGCAGTGCTGCGATGCCATGGCATCTACCATTGACTGTGCATGATTTAAACTTCACGTGATAATACTCATCATGCTAGTCAAGGTAGGAGAGCATACCGAACATCAATTGAGTGGATACACTTCTTTGCCTTCGTGCAAATTGCAGCTTTAATGAGGTGTTTGCATAATCTAAATCATGTTATATCTCTCATGTGTAATAATAAGGTGCCGTCAAAGAACAAAAACAAAAATCTGCTTCTGAAATCAAAGCGGTTAGAGGGTTTCTCTCTGGTCAGGGCTGCCTGGTACATCATGTAACTGTAATTGTGGACTAGGGAGGCTGAGATAATGAACATGAATATTCTGTTGCCGGAAGACAATGATATGTGTAAACATGACTTTTAAGCCAAAGATGTACGCTGTACTTTACTAATAGTTTAGTCACAATTAAAGGTCGATACATTTCTCTATTTATCTGTATCTGAGCAATAAAGAATCTGCACATTGACTTCCAACACTTTCCGGATGCAAGACTTTCTGTTCTGTGCTGGACCTTTTTTTTGGTAAGTTCTTCTCCTGATCCAAATGCCCTTAAAGAATCCCCTCGAGGTGAACTGTGCCCAGCGACGCACAAAAAGCCCAGTGTGTGTGTTGACAGTGAGAGCAGCCTTGGATGTGTGCAGCTGCTGTGGCCCGTAGCAGGCCACTGTTCACAGTGTCAGTCTCGCTCCGTCTCTGCGTCTCGCGGCTCCGAGCTCGCTGTCTCCAGACTCTTGAATGGAGCGTTGCCGTGGCAACCTCAGAAAGTGGGGGGTTTTATTCTGGGGAGAGGTCAGGCACAACTTAATGGTGGAATCAGTAAGCAGTAATGATGGAGACATGACCCTATTGGCTTACTGCTTCTGTGTGTTTTTTGGGAATAAGAATGAATTGGCAAATGTTTTTTTAAAGAAAAGATCCAAAACATTCACTGATGCTTGGAATGAGAAACGTTTTGGGATGAACAGAAAATGTCTCTGAGGTTTCCTCAGGTCAGACCTGAACGAACCAAACGTCTGCTTGAATGTCCCGGACGTTTTCTGATGAGTCAAATTTGATAGGACAGTGATTGTTTCGTGTGTCTTCAGAGTTACTCGGGTGAAATCGCAGATGAGCTTGCCGGCACATTATTACATTACATAACAGCACAGCCGACCATGTTGTCCTTAAAGGTTTCCACTAGCTGACTCCTCGTGTGAAATCCAAGCACTTAACGATGTAAATGGTTTGACACTGAACACGATTTCTCCGTTGCAAACTGATCTCCTTGTAGTCATTAGATTCTTTCGCCTTTTGCACATGAATCGGGGGGCCAGTCACCTGTGAAAATGTGGGTAAAACTTGGACAATGAATCCAACCTCCTCATTAATGTGCAACAGTGGACGCCCACTGATTTCATGAGGACTGACTGCGGTATGTTTTGACAAGAACAAATCCAGAGACGAATTCCCCACTTCAGTAGAATTCTACAAAGTAGATGAAATTTAAATGTCAATATATTCCACTATGATGATGAGACATTTCCAGCTGCCTGTGTCGGTGTGCGATTATGGGACATGAGTAGAAGTGAGGGCCAAAGGGGCTTCTCCACAGGGGATCCAGTCGGGACAAACCTCGATGCAGCGTGGACTCAAACACTGATCTCGTAGAAAAGCTAGCGACTTTTTCTTTCTCTTGTTTCTCCTCCGTTCCTGGGTCTTTTTCCTCTCACTCTTTCTGACTCCCTTCAACCGGCTCAGCACATAGTCTACCGCTAATTCACTGAGGGTGAGGCTAACACGGGAGCTAATGAGATTAGGACACTGTAGGCTTCTTTTCCCCTTCCCTCTGCCCTGTGCTGCTTTCCATCTATCACTGGCTGCTAATCTGTGTGTGCCTGTGTGTAGCGCACCGCGTGTGTGAACGTGGTTTTAGACCAACTATTAGCGATGCGACTTTGTAAGAAAAACGGCTGGTGATTGAATAAGACGAAGTAGGAGATAAATCATTTTAATCCTCATAACACAGATCTATTTTCTGTGATTTATGATACAATCCGGGGGCACGGACACTTTACATGAGGAAAGGTTGCTTGGGAACTAGACCTATTATAGGTGAATAACTATCAAATGCTATTGAAGAATATATATGACACATTTACACGCTAGTACAGTCGGAACGGTACATGGCTCCATGAGGAATGCCCTCATCGACACAGAGTCAGTCAAATGTTGTCCTTCAACACCCTGGGCTCAAATATTTGATTTGTCTTTCCTCTGTGGTGTAAAAGGAAACTCTGACCCGAACCCATGAACTGTGTCTCCCACTACACCAGCTGAAATCAATTACTTTTGCTACTCACTGGAAGCCATCCAAACCTCTTTTCCTGCTGAAGTGGATTCAAAGGGGTGATGAATCTAGAAAAATGTCTGAAGAGTCTACGACACAAAGCCAGGGATTCCTTAGGACATAATCCTGATCTCTGTTTATTAAACATGTCGGGACCTCTTGATTGCCCTTTGATAATTAGCACAAACCTTGGATGCCATGTATGTATTCATCTCTCCACCAGATGATGGGAGGCTGGAGAAGACGTTTGCCTTCACTTCCATTCAGTATCTTAAATATACGGTATGTAAGTTGCAAGGCTCGATGAGGACTGAACATTCTTGTTTTTCACTCATTTTTGCTGATCAAATGAATGATTCAAAGTGTCTGAATTAAACCAATTCATTTTAAAAGTGATTTCGCATTGTGATGCATATTGATAAAATGTGCTTATAAGTAATGTAATATTAAATTTGCCAAATGCCCGGCCAAACCGAATAATAGAAAGTCACAGGGGGAAAGTAAAATGAGTCGGAGAGTAAGAGTGAAGATGGACGAGGAGGGAGAAAGACAGGCAGAGCTGGCACATTGTCTGTCACGGAACGAAGTGTGTTGGCGGCCGATCTCGGATAGCGTCCCGCTGACTGACAGGTGGCGCGGCCCGCCAGGTCCTCGCCACTGCAGCTGCATAGTGGATCTATTTCGATCTGGTAGAGGACTTGTCTGTGCATGTCTGAATCTGTTTGTGTGTGAGCTAACGAGGACGAAGACGTCATTATTCAGAAGCAGAGAATGGTTTAGATCTGTAATCTTCTGGTGCAATAATAAGGTGGAGCACAAACAGTAAACACGAGTTACCGTCACACACACACACACACACACAAACACTCTCTCTTTGTGACTGAGAGGCATGTTGAGATGATGCGGCAGAGCCACTCAATGAGCTAAGTGATGTAGTGTAAGGTCGTGTTCGTTTAGTGTTTTCTCTGGCAGAAAAAAGCGCCGGGAGCGCTGGGGAATACTTCATCAAAAAAAAATGTTCCCCGGCCTCTTCTTCTTTTGATAAAGTGCTGCACATGGATTTTGTTCCTATGACAACGCAAACTTTACAACATGTCAATGGGTGTCGTTTCTCTTAGTGGCTGCATGCCGCTGAGCAATTTTAAAGAAGATGCTGGTGCCCAGAAGAAAAAAAACCCTGATGTGGATATTCAGCTTAAATATCAATGACTTATACACTAAATTTCACCCATGAGAGTGTGAGCGCACAACTTTCATTTTCCATCCCTCATCCTTTCAATGGCTGATTCTGCATGCTTTCCGTAAACACACATATCCTCTCCACACTGCATTTGCCCTGATCCTCATTCAGAGCATTTATCTGCCACGATGGTTACGCAAACCAACAAATATGTGTGCGTAATTCCTCTAATCCATGCTGCTCTCCATGTGAATGTCCTCTAGGCCTTTCCATGGGGTCTGCCTAACTGCCAGTATGGTGAAGAGGGAAATGAACATGGCTTTAAAAGCTGAGCCCACCCGGGGCTTTAATTAGAATGAAATCATTGGAATGAGCTTTGGCTACAAGTGGCCATATCAACTTAACCCTCTGAAGAAAATAATGTATTTTGTATTTTGTAAATCTTGGTGTGTTTAATTCGCTACCAAAAAGGTAATGACTGCTAAACCAGAAAATAACATACAAATATTCCTAATTTTACATCCTCCCAACTAATTCTTGGCAAAACTCCGTCGTCTCTGCGACCGTTCCCACAAAATGAAAACCCTCATAACCAACAAATTATATCCTCTCCATTCACACAAACCCTCAGTGGAAAGTCACTCTCCTTATTTCTCATTGAAAGGACTATAATAAGCTTTGATTGACTTTGAGGGGGCAAAATGTGGAGCACACCCTGCTTCCCACGCAGGGACATGCAAGCTGGTGCTGATTAGAGCTCTTGATGCTGAGGGTGGGAAACCCCTCTTTTTGGAGGAGGGGCATTTGATGTGGGATAGGGGCTTTCTGTGGATGTGCAAGAGCTCTTTTATTCAAATAGTGTGTGTCAGTGTGCACAAAAATCTAACATCAGATTGCGTGTGTGTGTGTTTGTGTGTGTGTTTGAGGCAGAGAGTTGGGACACATTGCAAGGGCAAGTGAACAGCAGATGCTCCCATTAATTAGCCGTGATCACCGCACAGTGAACAAGTAACAGGGTTGACTGGAGGAAGACTCGATTAATCTATGAGTGGTGGTTCGTTAATGCATTAGATTACATGGTATGAAGCCTGTGAATCGATCAGTGCATCGTCGTTGATTCAAGGAGTACTCATCGGCCTGCAACCGTGGAGACCACAGGGAGCCTCGTCGTCACTCTCACTGCATGTCTCCCAACTCGACAAGCTCACACCTCGATCTATTGCAGCAACCAATTAACCAGCGCAGTCTTGAATCGTTGCATGAAAACGGAGCGAAATGTGCCGTGCACCGCCGGGACCCCGTGGTTGTGATTGTTCGGACATACCTTCTGTTTTCGCCTCTCCTTCCTCTTGTCCTCGGTGTCCTGCAGCATCTTCTCTCTCCACAGGTCGAAGAAGTAGGACGGATTGGTGTAGAACTTCAGGCCCTCCTTCCCATCGTCCCTGCAGATAGACGAAAGAAACCAAGGAATTGCATTACGTTTTGGTTGACAAGTCGTTTTTAAGAAGCTTATTATTTTATAATCATAATAGTTGCTGAATAATTTTCTGTTATAGACTTATTTAACCTTCTATTGGTTTCTACATAAAGGGAAATACTTTAGTTCTACAAATATGTATTTCCTCTTAAAATGCAGGATGCAGACAACGTGGACAAATCTGTTGAATAGAGAGTGAGGGAAATGTTTGATAATAATCGATTTTTCCTTTCCTGTTCTCTGCCCTCGCCTCGCTCAGTCCGCTTTCCTTTAGGAAATCATATCGGTTTACCATTTCCCATGAATAATAGCTCATGTTCTGTGTTATCATACATTCCTTCTCAACTCTGTACCAGTCTCTGTCTTCTTCACTTGCATTACAGAAGCATTTGTGGCCGGTGGTGATAAGGAGGGAAAAGGGAGAAAGACTTGTGACAGACACAGGTAGTTATCACATCAAAAGGTCTTCCTTGACAAGTTATTATACACAAATGTCCACAGTATGCTGTCCTGAAATGTCATTTCACATCAGCACGGGGATAGTTCTAAATTGCCCGGCTGATGTCTTTCTGTTGCTTTCCAAAATGTCTTTTTTCTCATTTATATTCACAACTGATGAGTTGAAAGCCTCTAGCCTCGGGAACATCCTCAATTACAAATAAACTTTATGGGCCAACAAGCCGACGAACAAGCCGACGAACGAGCCATCCATCAGAGCACAAAATTGTTCTCCACTTTACTCTCAATTTAACTTTAAAATTTACAAAATTTAGGGTGAAATTTCCGATATTGTGCAGCCATAAAACAAAGTATTTGAGACGTCGCTCTCCCTAGCAATGTTTTCCAGCTCTAGAACCCCAAAGTGTTTCAGGGCCAGACGAGATATATAATCTCCAAGCGTATTCTGGGTCTACCCCGGACCTCTTATGAGTTCTGCTCCGACACGGAGGACCATGTGGCTTTACTCCGAGCTGAGCCCAGCCATCCTACAAAGCCATTTCGGCCGCTTCTATCTGTGATGCAATTCGGTCCCCAAAGCTTGTGACCACAGCTGAGGAATGTTGATGGACTGTTACATGGAAAATGTCAACTTCTTCTTCATAGATAGACGGATAGACTGAATGAGAGGAGCTATTTCTGGCATACCGTATGCAGTCTGCATATGACCTAATTTACATCAATAAAACCAGGTGTTTAACAATAACATTATTGATCTAAATCACCTCTCTGTGTAATGCAAATTAACTTACATGTGTTATTCTCCTGACTGTCAATAAAAACTATTTCTGCACAGGACTGAAGGGCACATAAAAGGTATTTCAGGTGTCTTTTGACACTAAAAGAGAATACCGAGCTTATCGCAACCATCCAGAGGTCCCAACTCGAACTTAGCCGCCTTCACCCAGTGTCAGCCACGCTTTGGGAGGCAATTATTTGATGCTGACACAGATAAGAGCAAGAATACGGAACATGAAATAGCTTCAAAAGGCAAGAGTGGAAAGTTTAATGACATGCAACACAACAAAGGGAAGAAAATAGATTCCAACAAGGGGGAGAAGGAAAAAGCCGGGGAGAGAGAGAGAGAGAGCGAGTGCAGTGGGAGTGCGCTGTGGGAAGTACTTGAGTGTTTGTGTAAATCATTATACATGGTGTTCGTTCTGTGTATATTTGAGGTGTGTGTGTGTGTGTGTGTTTTCTTTTTCTTGTGCGTGATAGAAGGAGAGAGAGCAGAGCAGCTGTGTTCGGGGTGGATCTGAGCAATAACAGCCTGGGGAGGCGTCCCAGCGAGACTCCTGGTGTGAAGTGCGGAGAGGAGAGCCGAACAGAATGAGGAGATGAGAGGTACGGAGAACAGAATTCGGAGAGGACACTACATTTTATATATCAAATGACAAAAAATGAACCAGCAATCATTTATTTAAATCATACCTCAAGCAGAAATAAAATGCGATGATTTCCTGCCTTTCGTTGCTGTCAATTGTTGTCGACAATTAAAAGAATACCATCAACTAAACATATCGTTTTTCAATGCATCCCACTGGGCCCATGATTTGTTTTTATCTGTGAAATTATTTATTGTCGGGTTGAGTGCTAAATGCCCTAAATGTAAATGTAAGTGATAATGAATGTAATAGCTAGTGTCAGCCCTAATATTAATACATAGACACATACTGGATATTCCATCACTTATCTCATGGACACACTACAGCGACAATCTTCTATAATAGATACCTAATCCACTCTACTTGACCCATGTGCTCAGGGTTACGCCATCAGCTGTTATTCAAGGAGAGGTGAGAGCAACTCCAGACAGAACTGACCTTAAGGTTTACAAAGTGCATGTTTTTATGTCCAGTTCAACTATGACCATTTATCTTTAATAAAAACTGCCTTTAGCCAGCACGAAACAAGACATTTAAAGTCAGAATGAGGAATATTATTTTGCTTGACCGTGTCGAGGCCCAGAGATTTAAAAACAACCTCACCCAGGGCAGGTATAAATACCACAGCCTACACCTTCCTCCCTATAGTGCGTGTACGTGTCTGTACACTCAAATAAAAAAGATTGTGCCTGTAACCTTCTCCGACTGGCTTGGTCAAAGTGAGCATATTACACAGAGATGGGTCGTGGAAGATGCCGGAGGAGAGAAAATGGAGTGAGAGGGGGGAAAAAGTGAGAAAGCAGCGGGGTGAGAAGGGCGAGTGAGTGCTGGCCAGCAGAGATTTTTATGGATTATTTATCTTGAGATGACTCTATCTATCGCTCAGCTTGCCCAGCGCAATGCTCAAAAACCAAGAAATGTCTGGAGTGAAAGAGTCAAAAGCCTGCCAATAATAATAATAATAATAATAATAATAATAATATATCTACCAAATAAGGTGCACAAGCAAGTCTTTCAATACATGCACAATCTAGGCTATCCGAGCTCCAGGTGTCTTTCCTTTTCTCTATCATTGTGAACATTTGTGTAGTGCACAGTAGGGTGCTATCAGTCTTTCTTTACACCTTTCAATAACAAAGAAACACATTTCCGCCATTCTCCAAACTGAGGAGACTGGAAGAGATCGATATTTGAAAGGTTGATATAGTAAGTGTTATGCTGGGCTCAGAAAAGGTGCTGCGATTCAACCTTCCTGTTGTAGATAACGTTAGATTTTTCTTAAAGAATGAAACAATGGCGCTTACCCATCTCCTATTGTAATATCATCACTTGCAAAAAAGTGGGTATTAAAATGCACATTATCACTGACCTTTAGCATACCCAGAATAACCCCTGAACATGTTTCTTTAAGTTGATGAAACGGGCTGGATTCTGACCTGTAGGGCGAGAGGATGTTGAGGGGTGGTGGCTGCTCGCATGTCTGGAAGGTCTCCTGCAGTGGGACAGGCAGCGACTTGCGGTCGAACAGCTGCTGGTCCTGAATGGTGGAACTCCTGAAGGCCTTCCTCATGGTAATGTCCTGAAGCGACACTATGGAAGGGAAGGAAGGATGGAGAGAAACAAAGAGAGAGGGAGAATCAGGGTTATTAAATTGGGATCTTTAAGAAACATGTGATACACGTATGCTTGCCAACCAACAGACTTTTCATTATTATAATCAAAATTGACTTTGACATCATCACTTAAACAGTCAACGTTACGGAGCACTAAACCTATAACAAACCACTCATAATTCTCCCTTGAGCTAATGCTACATGACTGTCCTAATTGGCTAATCCCCCCTAAGCAAACCCACACATGACAGCTAAACTGAGCTGGGCCAGGCCAGGCTAGGGTCATCTGTTCGAGGCTGTGGGGATAATTGCCCTTCTTTCATGCACGAACAGCTGACATTTTCAGAGGGCAAAAGAATAACTCGATACTGCACAGCTGAAGCTTTTCACAAAAAAAACAGGTTGGAGAAATTGCTGAGGGGAAGAGGAAACACAACCACACTTATGCTAACCCTCAATCTGGTCGGGCCATGTTGAAAACTCTTGGAACGAAATCCAGAGTGTCGCAACTGGATTTCTGGATGAAACATGAGAGTGTGGCAAATGGATGAATACACTTTACTGCTGCCATAAGGAAGGCAGAAAAAGTCATGTGGCGTATAGAAAACATATTGTACTGTACGACACACGCACACCATAAAACTATTAAACGCCATAGAATCAACCAGTGAACTATAACCCAGAACAGTAAGTCGGTCTCTTAAGTCAAACCATTAGAAACTGAGTTATCATGATAATTCGATGCTTGTCTTAATAAAATGAGACACCATTTTACCGTCTAAAAGGTAAACTACCACGATCTGATGTTCTACATTGTGGCAGTACAGCTGGGTAATTACTTCCACAGACTCAGTGTAGTGACGGGCCAACCACTTCAGGCTCTGAAGTATCAATATTAATAAACACTATCAGTGAGCTGAGGTTTGGTAAGTTCAGGGAGAGAATGGCAGCCGAAGAATGAGAAGAGGGAGATAATGAAACTGCACTGACACAACCGAGGCAGGGTGATGCAAATAAAGGATGGACAGAGTGGAGAGTGAAGAGCCACTTACAGTAAACAAAGAGCAGGAGCTAACTTTTAGGAAACATTCACAAGAAATACACAAGAGGGAAGTGAAGAGTGGAGGGAGACGCGATAAAACTAATATGGACAAAATGGCAAATAAGAGAAAACTGTACGAACTTCTATTGTAAACGTAGGTCGAAGTCAAAACGTGAAGTCAAGTCTGTGAATGTTGTTGGGGTAATAAATAGTTAACCTTTGTTTTCTTTTCCAAATAGTTTGGTTAACCGGGAGGTTCGTTTTTTGGTGAGTACAATCTTGTTATACGCGACATGGACAATGCCAAAAAAACGATGCAAAATAAGACCCAAGTTGTAATAAATTAGCCTTTAAGAACTTTGGATCGCTGACTTCAACGTAATAAACTTAATTTGCCGAGATCAGCGACATAAGAGTCGACTAATGAGGAGAAGGAGGAGGGGGATCGAAGCCAGGGAAATGCCAGGGATAAGTGGGAGTAATAGTGAGATCTAAGAAGTTGAAGTAGATTAGAGACGTTAAGGGATAAAGATCTGGGAAAGGAGATATGGACATTAAAGTGATGCTTGATTGATTCCTGTAGGGCATTGGACTTTTTTCATGTGACCTTTTTCCACAGGAAGGTCAGAGTGAAGGTCAGAGGTGCACTAACTTTCTTCCTGTCACTGCTTAGATAGTGTTTTTTAGTGCTATATGTTAAGCAAGAACGCCGTGTCTTGCCAACCAAATGCATTCAGGGAGAGCGGAGCACTGTCAGATGGTGTGGCGATATGTGCAAAGGCAAAAAAAAAAGAAGAGAGAGGCAGCGCAGACATGTGTGTCGGGATGAATCTGATGCAGAGTGAGGTGGCTGTAAACCTCTGCCAAGCAACACTGAGCACTGACAGAAGCACACTGCACTAATCAATGTGGGCTGAAACACAGAAGGCACACACACACACACACACACACACACACACACACACACACACACACACACACACAGATGGATATGCTAGCATGATGTTCTACATCCTAATTAGGAAATGTCACTTATTCATCTGAACTACCAATTACACCCATTTAGTCAAGACATTCAGCTAATGAGAAAAATGGGAGTGTACGCATTTGCGATTGAATGAGTGAGGTAGTAAAGAGGGTGTGTGTGTGTGTGTGTGTGTGTGTGTGTGTGTGCGTGTGTGTGTGTGTGTGTGTGTGTGTGTGTGTGTGTGTGTGTGTGTGTGTGTGTGCGATGTCGAGCAGCGTCAGGTGTAGCAGCAGCCTCTGATCTCAGCCTTATCAGTAAGCCAGTGGTGGACAGTTTATCTCTCTCCTGCATATCTTTCTCTAAGACAGATAGCATCTCGCTGAAACACACTCAACCAAACAGAAGTGAGGAAGTTCTCGACACACACACACACACACACACACACACACACACACACACACACACACACACACACCTCCTTTAGCTTCCCTTGAAGTCTCAGGGAATTTAATGTTTTCCCTCTTTCCTCTCTTCGACCCCTCCCTCGTAGAGATGCAGTGCTACACATAACCACTGAAGATAAGAAAAGGCATAGGCCGAGCTGACTTTTAGCATGCAGCCATGGTTCTCTATTCTGTTTTATTTCAATGCAAATGTTACCCCATATTTCCCCTCCAGCAGGCTCCCTCCTGCAGCCCTGAATTACTCTCTCTTGAGTTTATACTCCATCTTTTTCTATCCTTCCCTTCTCTTGTAAACATGTTTATTGTTCGTTGATTTTCTATCACTGTGTCTTGTTCCTCGCTCTTCTTTCATAAACAATGGAATCCTCTGTTGTGGCCGAGGCAAAATGTTGCAAAGTAAGAAGGACTTACTAAGAAGTGAGCAGCTGAGCTCTCCCTCTGTGTGTGTTATCCCAGCTTCTCCTTGCTTTATTAGCATAGCCGTGCCAGCCGTGCGTGCTTTGAGTGCATGTGAGCGTGAGCACCGCAGGCTAGCTCATGGCTGCTGATCTACACTGAGCACACATAGCGGTTACAGCTGATAATGCGGTCCCGATTGACAGTGTCGTCATGGAAGCTAAACTCCTCCTGCTTCATGCTGGTTTACATGTAAACCAGCAATAGTGAACACATCTATGCACGCACATGTCCAAGTTTCCTGTATCCACTGCATGCTACAGGTCTACCAAGGGCACAATATATGCATGTGAGAAAACCAAAACACATTGAAGCACTGAATCTCATCTGAATATACTTTTCTGCTGGTATGTAGAAAATCGTCCAGACTACATTCTTCCCAGACAGAGGGGAAAATAAAATAGCAAATAAGTTTCCGAGAAACGGGGAGACCTTGGCCCCATTTTAGAATTATAATACACCTAATACATATGGTATGTACAGGTATTGCTGTGGTGAGCAGGCTTATTTGAATAGCCCTTTATAGAGAGAGACAGAAAGACAGGGTGAGATACAAAGAAGATAAGGCGAGGTATGCAAAAGTGCCAGATAAAATAAGAATCAAGGAGGATTAACAAGCAGTAGAAGACAAAAACCAAAGAAAACGGAGAAATGTAAATAATGAAAGATCAAAATGTCATGTGACAGACGCAAAGAGAAGAATATGAAATTGGCAAGAGAAGAAGAAACTTCTTAAGGAATGAAAAAAATGGGACATAGAAGGACTAAAAGAACAAGCGGAGGCAGAGAGAGAGAGACTACATAAAGAAACAGTTAGAGCCCACAGAGTCTTGAGTTGGCTTTGTGGCCCTCCAAAGTGGCCTGTAGCCAGTGCAGTGATATAACGGTGCCATTAAATCGGGGATACAGGCCATTAGTTTGGTTGGCTGGAGTGATGGGGGTGGGGGGAGCCTGACGGCGCACAAATAGGATCCACGTAAGATGGAGGGAGAGCGGAGATCAATCAGAGAGATGAAAGTGGGCCGGGGTCAACAACAAAGACAAAGAAGGTGTGTGTGGAAGGGGGCAGTCAGCGGTCAGGAGAGGAGGGGAGGAAGAGGACGAGGGGAGTGGAGGCATAAAGGGCAACACGAGGGACGGTATCCTTTAATGGCTTGAAGGGTGTGGGCAAGGTGAGTGTTTGTGTGTATCAAGTTGAACATGCATAAATCCATGTGATGAAGCACTTTTGACCTCAAACGCTGCAACACCGATGACACCGCATACATCACTCCGGCCTCAGCCCCATCTCGCATCCTTCCGACCTTCAGCTGAACATCTTTCATGCCGTCCCCACTAGGAGTCTGTATGCTTTGGGCTGATAAAACATCATTCACTGCAGTGTTTCGGTCTGCTCCGTGTTTGAATCCTGTACGTCTTGAACTGCTTCGTATCTGTGTAACTTGGCCAAGTGGGCCCAAAGTGCAGCAGTGCCTTTGGAAATGATAATGATGGTAAACAACAGTTGGTTCAGTGAATAGCAGTTATTATTTAGTGAGAGAGTCTCACAACATCAGGGCAGAAGCTTTTCCTCAGTCTGGTCGTTCACAATTAACTCCCTTTTGTTTGTTTTTTTTACATTGATAGAGAGGTTGTTTACCACCAGGCCTCCTGTCTTTACCCTTCCTGCCTGTTTACTACTTTTGGGTGAGTCCCACCACTGTCACCTCACATTACATAGCTGTGAATCAGAGACCATTTCTGGGTGTAATCTGTCAGTTGGTCACTGAATTTACTTTATTGTCATTGAGGGTTTTTAAAGAACTTCAAAGAGGCTTGAGAGGGATTTTGTTAACAGTATCTACCGTATGAACTACTCATTGTGTGCTCCGCTCTCCCCCATTCTCCCTGTCTTTAGTCCTGATTTATGGTCCCATCCCTGCCTGCACTCTTTCCCCTCAACTCCTCCTCTCACGCTGACCACAGACTCACACGGACAATTACGAGGCAAGTCATACGCTTGTGCTAAAAGCATACACTTTCAACAGTGTACAGCAGCGTGGGTTTGAGAGTGCACGGGTAAAAACAGGGTGGGGGTGGGGGATGAAGGGTGGCATTTACGGGAAACAAACCCCTCGCTAAACCCCGCCCACAACCGTCAATCTATCGGTCCCATTTATCTGACTTCTCTCCTTGAAAGCACCACACACCGTGATGCTACCTTTCTATTATAGTGATGATAAAATGTGCGTTATTCCCATTTACAGTACTACTTCATTTGGCTAGAAGTGTGTGTGGAGAAGTTGAACTGAGTGGGAAATCTCTGCAACCTGCAGAGGAGGCCATTTCTACCTGGCCCAGAAAACTCTGCCGTACGATCCTTTTACACTCCGCTGCTTTTGCTGCAGTGCCCTGTATTATGCGCCCATCCCTCTATCCCTCCATCTTTCTTACTCTCCTCCTCCCCTCCGACTCCCACCCCACCCAAGCACCACCATACACTTAAACTGAAACTGAGCTGATCCTTATCCACAGTCTCTCAAGCCGGTACTTCAAGCTAAAGGGGGGGGGGGGGGGGGGTAAGGTCTATTTCTGAAGGGAGATAAAGCTGCAAAACGCACCGATGCATCACATGCATACACACAGAATCTTTCATCTGTATCCAAAACGTAGCAAAGTCATATGAACAGGGAGCCTAATGCCAAAATGCTACAAAGACTTTATTTTAACTCATTCCCCAAGTTGATATGTAGAGGTGTATCTAATACGCTAAATGTTAATAGCTTATCCTCTACAGCAGTGTTACTCATTGCGCGGCTCTCGAGCTTCTTGCAGCTCGCCAAGCCTTAATTTGTGGCTCGCATCAGTGGTAAAATAAAAGTAGTTAAGTGGAATGGCAGATATGCTTAGTTGTAAATGGCTTTTGGTATTTTGCAGTCGAGGTGGCTCTCCTTTGGACTTGGTCTTGTAAGTGTGGCTGAGGATCACTGCTCTACAGGGTAGACTAGTGAGCCTTGCGTGCGTGAGATGATTGCATCAGTGCGTCTTTGCCCTTCAACCTCTGAAGGATAATATGGACTCACTTACCAGCTGAGACACACTGCACAACAGACTTCCACAATTAGATCACACACACAATTATTCAATTAGGATGGCCACAGCGTGTGGACAGGGTGAGGAGAGGAGGAAGAGGAAGCAGGGCATGGGAAGAGAATGGCAGGTGGAGGAAGAGGAGAGGTAAAGTGTAAAGCCCAAGTTATGCTTCCGCGTTGACACAACGCAAGGGGGCTTACGGACCCCTTACGTCCTTGCGGACCCCCCTAACGTCCACCGCAAGGGCCTGACGTGCACCTCCCAAAAATCCTAGACGTGCGTCGAGGCGACGCAACACCAACTCAGCGGCATTGGCTGTGATTGGTCCGCCATTTAAACTTTTAATAGGCTACTTTTATTGTTTGCACCTTGTTTTATTGTTTGCACCTTGTCGCTTTTGCACAAAGAAATAAAACATCAAGTTCTGAAAAATAGTGGATGTTTAAAGCCGGAAAGTAAACAAATAGGCTATAACGAGGCTAACGACGATATACGTCAAGAGTCTCGGTCGGTCGGTCAGTCTTTACAAAAAACATAGCGCCCTCTACCGGTGTGGCATTGAATTGCATTTCGACACGTAAACCCAACGCAGAACCATCACGGTCTCCCAGCAACTGCGTGGCCGTTGCGTGATCACTACGCGGAAGCATAACCAAGGCTTAAAAGGGTGCAATGCGATTCGAAGCAGGTAAGCCTCTGAATGGGGAAGTGAAAAAATGGAGGATGGAACAAAAATTGAATATTAGGAAGAACGATCTTTGATCTGGATCTGGAAGACTCTGCCCCTTGACTGTGTTCAAAACTCAAACCCAGGAATCTTCAAAAACGAAGAACTGGTTCATTGGCTTGTAAAAAGGTATCAAACAAAGCGTGCATTCACAGAAAAGCCATAAGCAGCGAGCACAGCCCAGTGAGCATTTTACTGTCTCTGTGTCAGTGACAAGGAAGCTGTTAGAGTAGCATTGTGCAAAGCCGTAAACACACCGCTGGCCCATGGGAAATCGATACGACGCCTTGGAGCATGTTATTACACCGCTGCGATTCTCTCTTCGTTTTATTTTGCAACCACTGCACTCTCCCCTACGCTACGCTATCGTGTCATCCCGCCTCTCCTCTCCCAGGATAACCTGGCTTTCCTGACAGTCCCGCTGATTACCGCATTCTCTTTTATTATTGCTTACCACAGATCCAATTGTTCCTCACAAAGAGAAATGCGTTATTGGGTAAACAAGCATCCAGCTAAAGTGAAACTCAGAGTGTTAAAAATGTCGTGAAAAATGGCATTGTCTCATAGCCGCCTGTTCCTCTAATAACAGCCATTAACACCGGAGGGGGAGAGGGGGGGAAGACAGGCGAGCTCCATCACACAGCTGACACACAAACACACTCAAAGGCACATCAACAAGTGCACGTCCAATCTGGTGCAGTAAGAAGCCTGACTTTTCAAAGAGTGTGGTTACAGTACTCACGTTCCTCTTCTTTGGGGTCCAGCTGTGTGACACTGATGGAGAGGCGGTCCACGCGCTCTTGCAGGGAGTTGACCCGGAAAGAGAAGGCGTGGGCTTCGTTGAACAGCTCTCCAAACAGGTCTTCTGCATATTTACCTGCATGAATAAGATACCTGCTATGATTTCATTTCTTCAAAGCGTCATTTTCCTTTGATGGAACTACTCATTTTCACTAGCCATCTGTTATGTTTTACATCAAGTGGCTCAGGGGACTAGAGTGTCTACAACACTAAGGGCCCTTTTGTTTTGAAAAGGTGAATGAAAATGCTTTGTCAGAGACAATCTGACAAACTAGAAATCCTGTGTCAGTGACTGGAAATCTTTTGGGAACCTAACGTTTGAGGCTGACTGCTCTGATGGAGATGTGAGAGCTAAAGGTGTTTTTACCAAGATAGCTGTGTGATACCTGATTTAGACAAAAAAGAAAGACAAAACAAAAATGATAACTTTGGCTTCAATGCTCTGTAATAGTAACTGATTTCAGACAGGTCCTATGCCCGACAGCGTGAGGCAGGGCAGCATGACGGTTGGCTGTTCCAACGCTTTCAGCTCTGCTGCTGGTTGTCAGTGAAGTCTGCTAAACTACTCCTGAACCAGGTGCTGGTACAACCTCCTCTGCTGCAGCCCAGTGTGATTGACTCTTCAGCTGACAGCGCTGTCAGCAGCTCGGCAGCAGGAGCAACGGTCTGTGGTGTGCTAGGATTTTATAACTGAACGATGACCAGGGCTCACACTTTTCTCTGACTGTGTGGAAATCTTTTTTTCTTTCTCCAGGAAAGCCCTGAATTTCCTCACAAAGGATTATCCAATTTGTTAGTTTTGTCAATATTGTAATGTTCCGATGGCTGCACTTTTCAGGGAATATAAGCAGCGAAGAATGAAACCTAAAAAAGTAGGCATTAGCTGACTCCACCCAATATCCCAACGGCCAGCTAATTGACTTACAGGGAGCCATGGTGCATGCATGTGTGCTGTGTGTGTCTATTCAAAATAGCAGTATGAGAGAATAAGTGTGTGTCTGTGTGTGTTTGCGCTACTGACTGAGGCTGCTGAGCTGCCGTATGACGTTGGCCAAGGAGATGTTAGTCACACACTCCAGCTCATTCTTGATGTTCCTTGGCAGCACCGTGTGGCACAGGTGCCTGGGCTCAATGGTGCGCTTCACCAGCGGCATCCTTCTGCTGCGACACCACTACCTACAGGAGTCAGGCAGAGGGGGGCAGGACAGGGGGGGATGAAAGAATAGAACACAAAGCGTCGTTAGTGCAACAATTCTTCTTATATCTTGAGATTTTCCTGTTTAGAACAATAGAAGAGACAGACACAGACAGGAAGGAAAACACTTGTTCCACTGTTTCCTTTGCTCAGATAACACCAGAATTGAGTTTAAGGATAAAAAGGGCATGCACTGAGGGAATACAATGTGAGAAGTGCACTTTAACAGGATCCTGGAGAAATCTAAAATGCTACAGAATAGCAGGGAAGTCAGGTTTTTGCTAACAGCCATGTTCCCTCATCTTTCTTAACACTGTCTTGTCCTTTTCATCATGCATAGCAAGGCTAAAAAAAACATCAGCACTTTGTCTGCCTACTCAGCCATGCTAATGGCATTAAAGATGCAATGCAGGGCTGCTTAGGCCCAATTCTCCCACATTCACACTAACACCAAAAACAAGGATGACTTCCTAAAACCACAGAAGACACAGAGGCTGCAGTGATCCGTGCATGTTTACAGAACTTAGTACACATGTCCACCTCAGAAAAACACAAGAACTTGTTAAATAGGGGTTAGGGTTAGCCTACAACTACACTAACTACAGTCTGTGAGGTCTGTTAACATCAACACGCTCATAATGTTAAAAAAACGTTGGCTTCATGTTAGCACAACAGGAAACAGGGGGATCACATAAGTCTTCAGATTCAGGGAAAAGTGTGTTGATTCATCCGATATCTCTTGAAAAAAAGTCACATATAATCGTAAGTAATAACTTTAACAACCTGAAAGTAAATTCTCTCTGCTGTTATTAGAGGAAGTGGAGATCAGGTGGACTGACTGACGAGAACTGACTGTGATAAGGCCTCGTTAAAGCACTGATTCAACTATAATTGACGTCTGCTACTTTTTAATATCCCACTGTATTCTTAGCGATGTTGCCGTCACTGAGGAATAAACATGATTATTGACCGTATCCATAAAAATGTAGGGCAAGGATGGCTATTCTAGGAAGTGGCCCTGCTTTGGATGGTTAGAGGGGGGGGAGAGAGAGAGCCCAGTAAAAGGCTTTGTTGAGGTGATTCATCATCTTGGAAGCGTCTTACATGGAGCCAAAAATGTCCATAAAAGGAGAGAATGAGAACCTGCACCTCTGTAAGCCGTTGTTTAAGTGGTTTGAGTGAAGATGTGCGGGTGATGTTAAAAACCCAAACACAGCGTCCAAATCCCCGCCCACTTCTAAAATAACAAGATGTCCTCTCCACTCTTTGGAATATTTTTGATTTCCTCCCACAGCCTCTCCATCACCCACCCACACACACACACACACACACACACACACACACTCCTGAATGGGAGCCTGTTGACCCAGTGTTCGCTGACATGATCAGCAGAACGTTTTAGTAATAGAGAGTAAAGAAATGTCAAATGAAATAAAGGCAGAAAGAGTGTATTTGAATGAAGAGATAAATGAAACTGAAAGGTGGAGCAGGAAAAACATGTCAAGCCTGATGCTGCAAAATGTTTTTATTCCAGTTTATTATGAGAAAATAGTGTCGTTTCTACAGTCGATAATAATGCCAAAGCTTTGCAAAAAGGTGCCCTTGAGCAAGACACTGATCACTAAGTTGCTCCACAGGCTCCTAAATGCAGAGGTCAAAGCATGTTCAGGATGATTGAAAAAAGAGGAGAGAGGAAAAGTAATGGGCCAGCAGGCTGATTCCAGCATTAGACCAGCAGCAGGAGACCTCCCAGCTGGTCAAACTAGTGCTAGGCTATCTCATTAGTGGCGGTCTTAATGGAGCTAGCCAGGCAGCAGCAGGATTGCCAATGATGTACCACTCAGGTGCCTTAAATGCTCTTATTTGTCTTTGAGAGCGGTGTATTTTTTAATGTGATGTTAGCTTTAATTGAGTGTACCTGTGCTGTGTTGTTGAGATACGGGTGGAGTTATTTCCAGATATTGTGCTCTTGGCTTTGAGCGTTCCTGCTGAGGTACAGGTGGATGTAGCTTAGTTATTGTGCTGTTGGCTGCAAGTGTGCTAGGGGTTGTCCTGAATACCATTTTGGGGGCAAGAAAGATTCAAGGATATTCAAACACGCTGTCATACTTTCTTCTCACCTGCGGACATTATGGAGTACATTGTACTCTACTTTGCTATCATTATCTAATGAGAGATGAGGGCAAAAAATACAACATCAAGGATTTTTCTCTTCTTGAAATGATAATCACATTGAATGTATTGCTGTGATAGCCCATAAAAAGGAATTTACTAAAGCACGTGCATATAAAAATTAATAAATAAGTAGACTATGCAAACATAGACAATAAAAGCCCTGGCTTTGCTGAGACTGTCTGACTATTGATCTCCCCTGCTCTTTTTCAATACCCAGGTAATGCATAATAATACAAAACAAACAATGCTTTTGAATACTGAATCGTACGAGTTGCATCTCCCTTTGCACAATCATCACAACTCTCTGACTATAAACAAGCTGCTCATCTTTAAACCATCCCTCCTTCGGGATTAATGTGGATTTAATCTGAAAAAATCAATAAGCCATTACCTTTATTCAGCTCAACACACTTACTTTTCTCCGACAATAAACTGAACATTGAGGATATCTCTGAGGCACAGGTGTACCGAGGGAAATGGAAACGGATAAATAGAGGAGCAGACAAAAATGAATGTACATTAGCTTTTAACACAAACGCACGTATGATGACGAACGTATCTGTCGGACAAGTTCACACCCCCCCTCCCATCTCTTTCTCCCATTTCTCATCTCCACATAAAAGAATGTGTTGTCCTTTTAACAACCTTCCTCCGACTAAGTGGGTCACAAGAGTTATTTTTGAAAATTCTAAAAACCCATTGATGGAAAATTAGTCTTTCAGGTGGCCGTGTGAGAAAGATGACACAGATTAAATAAAGAGCAATTGTATGCGGATGTGGGAGACACACTAGCTACCGGCAAAATGCAGAATTAATACCACTATTTTATTGACATAATAAAAGCCCAAATACTTCACGAATGACAGAGAAAACCCCATAGACATAACTTGATAAGATTATTGCATCCAAAGCAAAGCAGCAAAGAGAATCAGCAGTCATTTCTTCTCTCTAAGCCCCACAACACAAAAATAGGTTTACATTTATGATATTGATTTTGCCAGAGTTCCTCGGGGTGGGATTTTCAAATAAAGGAGTCGAAATCTTGTTTTCTTTGACTTCAAATAGCGATTTAAAACGGTTAAGTGGTTTGGCCCAAATGTAAGCACTCACTGAAGAGGGTCTGTGCTTGGAAGCCATTCAAGGAACCATAAGACCAGATTTACTTCTCTGATAACCAGCTGCATTCTGGTTCGTCAGATAAACACAGACAAAGTGAGCGAGACAGAGTATTGTACAATTCTGCTATGAAGTGGTTCAAGTTGGCGCTCCTCTGGCACGCAGGCAAGGTTACAATATTGTTCCTTTGCATAATGTATCAGGAACAGCCTTTTCCTTTATAGTATCGTCGGCTCAATTACATGCACTTGATATTTGTTGACGCATCATTAACGCTGTAAACTTGCGTCGCCGTTCAAAGAATTCCTCAGACAGTGAAGGAAGCGGCGTCCGTGTGTGTGATTAATGACTGCAGCATACATCTGATGCCTCGCTGATTGGACATAAGTTAACTCAAGACCGCTGTCCACGCCAGGGAACATTTTCTCTCACACACACACACACACACACACACACACACGTGTGCTGCGTTTGTCCGCTGATGCTTCTGTACTACACAATGACATGATGACATATGACGGCACTGCTCCTGTGAGAATAACGCTGTCATTTTCGCAACCGCTTACACATCATCTTTGTTCTGACAGTGGGAGGAAAAAAAAGACAGCAGAATAAGGGAAGAGCGGGAGACACTAAACTGAAACTCATTCAAATGTACAAAATCATAACAATAAGACTTCACGCACAAGACTGCGGTTTCCTGCATTAAGGGCTTAATAAGTAACACTTTCCCAGCAACCCAAAGAATTTAATGAGAAATCACTAAATGTTCCTCCACAAAGAGCCATCCACCAGATAAATACAGGATGTTTATCATAACAAGTTAATGTCAAGGCTTTGTTTTCCCTGACAAAGGGGAGCTTCACTAACCTCTGAGCTCAGACGAGAAGTCAACACATGCAAGTGTTCCACAATAATGTCTGAAGAAATTAGCACAAGTGGTAATGGTGTGAGTTATTCCAAATGGGCAGAAGTATTGTGACATGGCGGTAAATTATACATTTTGATGAATCAGGGCTTTTTCTCAGACTGCAGACGAATTAATTACACAAATGTAAGAGTGGCCAGCTACTGTCATGACTGAGATGCTGACATCAGGGGAACATGTAACAATCTACTTAGAGCTAAAATAGCCAACTAGCAAGCCGATGCCCTTTGACTCAAACTAGGTGAATTATCCGGTGAACAAGTTTGACATATCCGTAAAACCAGAGGCCTTTCTGATTATCCCTGATAAAGAGAGTTGCAGACAGACTTTGAATATAAAGTGGCTATTTGATTCATACTTGAAACTCTTTGCACATCACAAATGAAACTGAATCAGAGGAGGAGTGTAGGGCCCTATGATTTCCGCGATGCGGAAAACGCGGACGGAATTGCGGAATTTGACAATGAACCTAAAGAAAACAAAATAACACATTGTCGAGAGTCTCTACTGTGTTTTGAGTGTAAACTCTCACATGTGCTCACTTTTAAACACCGATAAACCTTTTTAGCTTGACTACCTTATAATTATTCCTACCAGTAGTCTTCGTTTTACCTAATGCTCATTCATGGTTATCAGTTGCTTTATCAATAATGGGTCGAAAGCACGAGGCATTTATGTATGTCTGGTGATTACTCTCTCGCAGACAGATTTCTGACTATTCAGCACAATAGCGTCTCCATGAAAGAACGGATGTGGAGGACAGAATTGAAAGATCTAACCCTGAGAAAATTATACTCTCTATAGCTATGTTTTGCAGGTGCTTTCCCTTCCTTTTCCCCTTAGTTTTTCCTCCTTCATGGACTGTGCCTGGCCAGTAAAATAGAAGTATTAAATAATTGTGCACGGAGAATTGTTAAACATATACCTGCTCTTCTTTCCCTTCCTTTTCCTTCTTGTTATTTTTCCAGTCTACGGGCTAGCCAGCCTGGTTTCTCTCAGTACACCACTTACCACTGTCCTCCTACTTTTACGATCTATACATCTTGGGCGGTGCTTGCCGCTGTCACCTATCACCATGGCAACGGCAGCAGTGGGATGTCATTGGTCACTTTATAATATCCCATGGGAGGAAAAGAATGTGGAGAGAGAGAGAGAGAGAGAGAGAGAGAGAGAGATGACCGGGCTAAGATCAGGGTGATGTGTCAAAACAGTGATAGCAGCTGATGAATGGATGCAATATGAGATGGAGAATAAGAGGGAGATGCGGGATTGCTCATCCATTGTGTGTGAGCACAAAGCAGGGCGAGGGACGGCACGTGCCAGCGGAGAGCAGGGGGCCTCCTCTGGTGCGGCTCATTGCACTGTGGACAATATGTCCAACGAGAGGCTCTAATGAATCCTAATGGAGCATTTACTCCACTCACACTGCCACACAATATAGCTGCGGACCCCTCAATGTGGAGGAGGTCAAGGGCTTTTTACTTGGAGGGCTTGGAGGAGACAGACCCTTGACACACTATGCTATGATTTGATGCACACATACAAACACACGCAACATCAACCAGTGTTTCTTGGAGGGATTTTTTTTTTAAATCATGGGAAAATGGGCGTTTAATTCTACAGAGAACGCATGAAAGAGACCAACAACTACATATCCAAAAGCAGCAACATAGTATAATGGCAGCATTGATTTTTTTAAGACCCAGTTTGCCATCACTGTCGCTGAGAATCTGGAAAATGACAAGAAGAGAGGAGCAATAGAGAAAGAAACTAGCAGTAAACTAGACAGGCAGGTGGATTTCAAATGAAATGGCTACGACCTTCTGAAATAAAAGTAATCTCATCATTAAGTGATGTGAAATACATGGTCTGAAGCGTCAGTCAAACTGATTTTCCGACACGAGGCAAAAGCGAAGAATCTGGTCTCACATAACAAGTTGAATTTTTGAGACTTTTTAAGGCCTTTTTAATACCAAACAATGTGATTTAATACGTATCTCACAACAATGCCGTCTGAAATATAAAAGTTATTTATTATCATCATCAAATATTGTATTCAGTACTCACAGTATCTATGGATAACAATAATATTTAATTAAATAATTAATCAAATCCTGTAACCTGTGAGGTTAACAGGATGTCAATTAATTCCCAGCAATGTGCTGTTCTCCCCCTAAAACTGTTTCTACAGGCCAACTCAAAGCTTAAAGTTGGTTGTGTTCAGTATGACACATTAGCCAGAACATTTTTGTCCTTTTTCCTGAGCTCCGACACCACAACTGTGGACGTGGTGTCTTCCTACAATGAGAACAGCTGCACATATAAAAACACTGCCTAATCTAATCAGGGAAACTGGTCGAGTCACTGCAGCCAATGGCAGAGGGAGCAGAGATCCAACTGGCAAAGCTCACCAGCAGCTGGTTTAAATCAGGAAAACATATATGCAGTGCAGCTCCCAATCCAAACAAAACGAGTAGGAGTAGTAAAAGAAAATAAATAATAATGTCTGTCACACTCAAACCTATCAAGGAGAATTTTGTTTCCTTGAACTGATTAAAAGACTTCCTTTGTGACTGCAAAGGCTGAACAGGGAAAATAAGATGTCTGGCTCATCCTTTTTGTTATTCTAATGAGGCAGTTATGCATTTTTAAATGTTATTTGTTTTTTAATTTTCTCTCTCATTAGCACATAAGGCCAGCATTTTATCTTCATTTCCCCCTAAAAACACCTCACATGGCCAGACAATTTAACCACCGCGTCATGGTATGATCCACTCTCTCTCCCACCTGCCCCGTTCACCCCCATTATACCTCATTATCTTTTCATTTTCAATACAATTTCATTTGTAGTACTTTGTAAAACCAAGTGATGGCTTTTTTGGCTCAGCATTAAAGTAAGATTTCCAGTCACAGTGATTCCCCCTATCCCAAAAGTCTGAACATGTTGAAATCCTCTTAAAACATAAGAGATTGGAAGAAGTTCTTATCACAGATCTATGCAAACAGCTGGCCAACATCCCTCAAATAACATTTACTCACACACACACATCAACCCCTCTGTTTGAAATGACCACATCCCCTGTTAGCCCCCGATCCCAGCAGATCACGTTGGGAGAACATGTCATGGCATGTGCCAGTGTCTCTTCCTGCCAATTAAAACGCTGTACCAGCTGGCACCCCTTCAGTGGCGAGATGACACCTTGCAGGCCCTCACCAGTTCGGTGCTACTAACACACACCTCTTGTTGTCGGGCTATAAATACACCTGCAGAGCCGGTGCTGTCAGGTTTGGCTCAGACAGGTATGCTAACTAGACGTGCTGGTAGTCGGAAACTTTACAGCGTGCTTGTGGCAAGGGATACAGACACAAAAACGTATTTCCTCGCCTCAATAACTCTGAATTTCTGACTGCGGTGTTGTGCTGTTGTAGTTGACATGCTGTCTAACTAACACATAAACACTGTTCTGTGTGGTGGGCACTCGAGTCTGTGCGTGGAGCTTTTTTCACGTAGCATGTTAGACAGTAAGAGGTCCCAATCAAGCAGAGGTGTGAAGCAAGGCAGTCGTTTAGCGCTGCACCCTGCCTCTCCTATTGACACAGCCAGCACCAATCAAGGCGAGCATCCTGGCACGCTGGCACTCGGGTGGTACTCAGGTGGCACGGAGACATTTGCTGGCTGGCTTTCTGGGCTGTTCTCATTTTGTCAGGCAGCCATAAACAAGCGTCGGAAGTTGCTTCAGAAAACAGGAAAACGAATACCAACTGCAGTACTGAATACAGACAATGCAAGATCACAATCCCTGGCTGTTATCATCTTTATTTTACTCAAATTAAGAATATAGCAAAAATACATGGCACAATTTATATTGCCTTTGCAATACTCTTTATGTGCGCAATTAAACAGCTATAGAAAAGATTTTCTTCATGCAGCCATAAAACAGGTCGTTATCTTTTCCCTTCCTACAGCTCTTCGGAGAAGTTAAGGATCTAAGCTTTCTATTCATCACATATTTTCTGTGTATGAAAAGAAATCCATGTGAATCAACAGTGGCTGTCTGTCCACTATACTTTACATTCAGAGCATCAACGATGAACCGCATACTGAGTGACTAGTTGGACACAGCCCACATTGTATTTTGTTACAAAGAGCTTCAGACATTAATTTAGCAAACATACTCCATCCCGCTGTAGACGTCCACAGCTAAATATCCACGCACGTTTGTATGCCAACATCAATGAGTGGAGTGTCTGACGAACAAACAGAGTCAAAAGAAGTTTATCTGCTGAGTGCGCAGAAACCCACTGAATGAATAATGAAAGCCTGCTGCTCAATAATAAATGGCTGCATGCTCGTACTGTGCAGCTGTGCTTGTTTGGCCTGTGAGGTGAGTTTCATCATACCAGCTCCGTTGCTGTTCATAGAGACGTGAAGGACATGCACACAAACTAACCACTGCAGCAACCTCTGTCAACTCAAATGACAGAAAAGACTATCGTACAAAGCTAAATCTTGCATTCCCAAGACACCGGACTGCTACTAAAGCCAACCAAGAAGCTTGTTAGGGGGGGAAGAAACACTTAAAGTGGACATGACTCCCACTGGCACCAGCAGCTGTCATCCCGTACGCACTACGCGTACAGTGGTGGCCTTGATTTTACATATTGTTACCGATGATGCTGATACAATTTGTTGTGTTTTCTCTGGGCTGAATGAAGCCGCAGCAGTGAAAATGTTGTTTTCGAAAGGCGAGATACCAACACACGTGGATTGATGCTCAATATTAGAATATATAGAATTGTGAATTTTGGAAAATGTAATCCATAATAAGAATCAGATCCACTTCCAAACTTCAAACTATTCAACCTAATATTTGCTGATTAGGTAACTAGTTGTTGCTGCCAATTATCACTGTCCATTGATGCTGCAATTACTGAATTAATGTTGCTGAGGCTTAATGTGTATGCACATATCACTGAGTCGACGGCATATGTGGGTGCATGGGAACCTACCCGTTAAACGTAGCCTATAAGTAGGCGGGCGGTTCTCGTGCGTACTATTTACTAGACACCTGCCAAATGAAACACCATTCATCTCGTCCCCTCATCCGGGTGTTGATAGAAACTGGAAGGATTTTGTCCCTGAGGACGACACAAAACTCACGGACTTTCTCCAGCTAAATAACACCATATTTTAGTCTTCAAATGTGAGTTATAAATCTCAAGAAGACTGTTGCCTTCTGTTGCATCTTGGAACAAAATTCCAAGCTCAGGGAAGTACACCAAACGGAGAAAAAGACAGAGAAAAAGAGAGACAGCTTAAGGCACTTTAAAAAAAGATGAAAAAAGCATGGTGGGTGGCATTGTGAGAAGAGATTGCGATCAATGTCCACACGAGGGGTTCTGAGTCGAAGGGCAGAGAGGCAGGTTAGCAAACAAGAAAGGTTTTCTATTGGGGAGAATGAGCTGATGGCTCACCGATACAGCAATTATTTTAGGAAGAGTACTGTAAATATCCCAGAGGGCGACGTGTCAGAAGTTGAGTGTAAAGATGTGGCACCCTGCCTTCCACATCTCAAGTGCCCTTTCAGCACTCACGTTTCCATTTTTGTAATTCCATCACCCCTCTGTTAATCTACCTTGTTCTAGTTAGAAAGTGCAAATTCAGCACGCTGTAGATGAATTGTTTTTCTATCAATTTCTTCTCCATCTAAGAATATGACATGGTTTTAAAGTGTGGTGATAAAGCTTGGAGGCAAAGTGTATTTCAGTCTCTCACGCACCACTGCCTCTTGCAAAGAAGAAAATGTGTAAACACAGGGGAGGGGGGGGGGGGAACTGTGAAATATTTCACTTCAAAAAAGTGCTGAAGATATCCTGGACATGATTAATAGGTTCTGGCTCCTATTGTTCGTTTCTTTTTGTGTAATTTACTCCAAACTAGAAATTACCTCTCTATTTAATTTCTTTAAACTTAAAACGACCAGTGAAGTTTTATTTCATGCTGAAACAATCAAACCAAAGATGCACACTGCTTGCACCAGGAACATCTATAAAACAATACTAATCAAACAATTACACCCCATCAACTGATTAAACAACCTATCCACAACCATTGAGTGAGCTGAGCGTAACGTGGCAGCAGCTGAGAGGTGGATATGTGAGGAAGAGACACCAGAGGGGACGCAGGGAGGATTTGTGGGATAAATTGGGCCGATCACACAGCGCCCAGGGCAGCTGTGCAAACCTCTCTTAAGCTGTCTCTTGAGTTTGTGGGCAATGTCACAGTCTGTGTCTGTGCATGAAGATGATTCTGGGAACAAAAGGCTGGCAGGCCAGGGTGGCGGTGGTTAGCGAAGGTGCCCTTGCTGTAAGGAGGCTCGAGGCGGTGCCAGGAGGTGCAGAGCAGCAGGGCTGACCACTGGGAAAACACCAATCTATGGTTGGATCAAGGCTTAATTAATTCAGCTACACTCTCCATTTCTAATGAGACAAAAATACAACAAGTTAAGTTTAATTCATGCACAAGCAGGCATGTCACGAGTTGTATTCTGCTATACATCACACTGTAGCCCACTGATTAGGTTATCTTTTATGATAATGGCGATTTAAAATACTCACGCTGTGACACACACACACACACACACACACACATACACACACACACACACACACACACACACACACACACACACACACACACACACACACACACACACACTTTGGCACACACAAAGAAACCAAAGTGGTGCCACAGTGGCAGGCAAGCAGTCAAAGGTTGGTATCCACAGGGCGTTTGTCCATCTATAGAAACGACATGCTCATTAGGGGTCAAAAGGTCAGCTTCAGACATCATGTGACCTGTGTCTCATGGCATCTCAGCACCCTCCAGCCCGTGCAGTCACACATACTCCCGACAGCTATGCTTAAAATGCCACTGCTAGGCAAAATGGTGGGTGAACCTTTTCTGCATGCAGATGACAAGAGAAGCCGGAGTGAGGAGGAAAGAATGACTCTCAACGGAGCGCAGGGGCTAACGAAGACAAAATGTGGCCTAACAGGCTTGTATTAACAGCACTGTAGAATATTGACTAAATGAAGGCCTTGACCCTCCACTCACTCTGCCATTAGAGTGAAAAATGGGTAAAGACACAGATTCACGGTGCCTGCGAGGCAGTTTTTACAAGGAGCGAGATGATTTTTTTAGATTGAGGCAGGCTGTTACTTAAGGTGCCTGCATGATTCAATTTGCTATATTTAGACGGGGAGTACTGTGTATCTGAGTCCGGGGGATCACAATTGAGCCAAGAGACACAATACGTCCTTTTCCTCCACACAGCTGAGACAGACGGACAGATATAGATTTGATCATTAGATCAAGCCCGGTGCAGTGTATTGTCTCTGGTGGAGGCGACGTGGTTGGCAATGGGACTGAGGGGATGGAGACAAAAGCACCTCTCAGTCCCTTTTCTCCCTCTTGCGTTTGGCTGTCGGCCGGCATTGTAAGGCTCTCTGTTAGTCTCCAACATCTTGAAAGGGAAGCAATTCCTATTCCTGCAGGTACAAAGCCTATCGCTCCCCTATTCTCTCCCCTCGGTTGCCTCTATTTTTTCGTCTTATCAGTGGGCATATTTCAAGCCCCTGGCCTTCCCTTCAGTATGAAGTGAGGTGTGTGTGTGTGTGTGTGTGTGTGTGTGTGTGTGTGTGTGTGTGTGTGTGTGTGTGTGTGTGTGTGTGTGTGTGTGTGTGTGTGTGTGTGTGTGTGTGTCTCCGTGAGCAATAGAGACAGAATCCACAGCAACCGTTATCACCGCTCCCACACGATTCATTGTTATCTTCCCCGGTCAGTCAGACTTTAGCTTGTCCCCCTCATCACTGTATCCCTGAGAGTGTGAGAGAGGATATCTGCGTCACCATGCCCTTGTCAGTCACAGTCGCCGTTGCATTGCTGTACGACGAGAGCTCTCTCAGTCCTGTTGCAATTAGATAAACACCTACTCAGCTTGCTCATAGATAGTCCACCTCTTCCTGTTCCCCACACAGGAGAGTCCTTCATCTCACAACTACCAAAATAGCTTCAGATACTGATCAAATGTAGGTACTAAACAGTTTGCCTTTGCGTGACTCAGAACTCAAATATCTAACTAAAACTCTTAGCCAAAACAAATTTGAAGTAATTTTTGACCCCTGAAAAAACATATGTTTTCTGTAACTCTCAGTGTGGGGGGTTGACATGAGGTCTAGATATCTGAATGAACACAGGATATAACTGTAAAAATCCTTTTAGACACTTTGTAGCCTGGTTACCCATACCCGACTGTTTAAATCAACCAGTTTAAATGCATACTATACATACTATGCAAAAGCAAAAGAAAAACTGTGTTAGTGTGTCACTGTCAATGACAGCAATAAGACCAGTTTCTTTCTTATAATAAATACATGGTGAATCAATAGTAATATGTAAACAGATCTTTACTGATACTTGTGTTTTATTAGAAAACCTGGATATAATCGAAAGACATCACTTTTTAAATCAACCAGTGGACATTTTCTCTATGTTTCAGACTCGGATTAACTGCTACCACTATTTGCTCCTTCCACTTCCTCTACTCCGCTGTCGCGTTACCTTTGTTTAAATGTAGAGTCGCATTAAAAATCACGGTCAAGCCTGACACTGCTGATGCCTCACTAAGACATTATATCGACCATGAAACTGGCAGTCATCATTAGCCTCATTGGAAGCAGTCCACACTGATTGCACTGCTCCAGCTTATGTAAAGTAGTAGACACAGGAAGGAAAGCAATATGATGTGAAACTGGAGGGAGAGATAGATGATAAAGAATAACGGAGAGCGAGACTGATAAAAAAAAAAAAGCAGCATCAGAGGCAGAAGTCCCAGCGGTGAGGCCGCCCTTGTATGTCAGCACCTATCAGTCCTCCTGAGGTTAAACTACGCAAACCAGGCTCTTGCCTCAAGTTGGCATTAACATTTACATAACCACGCACAATAATGCAATAACCTTTGACCTTATCCTACACCAGTGGACGGACCCATGAGGGCTGCTGCTTTATTGTTTAGCTGGAGGAGGATGGTTTTCCTCCAGGCAGCTGACGCCAAGCTCGTTGAACTCCCAACACTGATCTGGCATTTACACAGACAGGGCTAAGGGGTTAAGACATACATATTTGAGTCACTTTGAATGCACAAAGAATTTCACTCCGTGTTCTGCATATGAACACACAAGAACACACATTTGAAGGAAGGACTTTTTGATCCATACCCTTAATGGCATCTTGCTTTATGTTGTACATCATAAGCCTTAGCAACGGGGTGCCTGTGAGCGCCTGGTTGCCCCCAGGGAGCAAATTAGTTGCCTGCAGGAATGTTTTTAGGTTTTATTCCTGAGGCCAGCATATTTTTGGATTTCTTTCCAATGGCTGTGCCTCATATATATCATATATAGACAATACAACAAACAACTGTAGCATTACATGCTGAGCATCTATTCTGCACTTTTTTTTTATCTGTCCTGGCAAAAGGAAAAATGTAAGTTTGGGTCAAGCGTTCAATCGTCAATTTCACTATTTACCTAGCCATCCAAACACAGTGGACAAGGTGGATACATACAACAAAGTAGCCTACTCTTGAACCGCGCTCCGTCCCACTTTAGCTCTTGAACCAAACGAATCGTAGCCAACTTGCCAAGATGTGTTCTCGCCCCGGAAAATCCCATGAACCGGCATCTTTCCCTACGTACTTCAGCCTTTCCTTCATCCGGATAGAGAGTGAGTACCATGGCCTGACATTTTTACTTGAGCGGACCTTCTGTACCACAGCAACCAGACGCAGGCAAAGCACTCAGCTGAAAAAAACACAGCGCCTCTCAAGCACTCCCGAGCAAAATGCTTTGATGAAAACATTTCTCTCAAATCTTGAAACAGATTGTGTGAATGAGGAATCATTAAACTTGCATGTTTAAATATATATTCTGTTTTCCTATGATACTTGGTTAATCATTATTTATAATGAATGTAAGGAATCATTAACAGTAAACATAGACAGACCGGCTAATAAATGTAGCCTATTGAATGCAGAATATTAGTTTTTTTAAGGTAAACTGAACACATGTATTATTTGGGAAGATTATATAAAAAAAGTAGCAATCCATAATACTCTCTACCCTTCAGGTAGCTCAGTCTCAAAAAGGTTGACCCCTGAGCTACAGCCTATTGTTTGCAAAGGGAGAGTGTTGGGATCATTTGAAACCCAATCTAAAGATCAGAGTCCTGACCCATCATCCCTCGTATCCACACTTCTTTCCTCTTGGTACCTTGGTTTGCTGAAGGAACCAAACAAGCCCTGAACAACATTACCTGCCAAATAACTTGTTATTACTGCAGTCCATCTGCTGCTGTTCACGGGACTCCTGCTGCACTACTTCCACAGCTGTGAGTGTGGAAGGTTGTGTGTTGTGTGCACACACTTCTGTGTCTCTAATGATGGAACAACAGTAAATATTGACTTCTTAATTATGTTATTGAATTTTAATACACACCTGTCGTATTCATAGGGCAGTTAAAGGCTTATACATTCTGGTTGCAGCAAAAAAAAAACAATCTTCCAAAATAAAGTGCCTTTCAATCCTTCAGGATGGACGTAGTACATCTGTACCATATAGATGCTGAGAGGAATTCAGATTCTATTTCAGAATACGTCCCGAGAGATGTCTGTATTATTCATCAAACAGGTGCACCGGCTACCCACCCATCATCTGCGGAGCACACTGCATGTATTCAGTGAAGTGCACTTCTCTTCCTATGCGCTGATGGAAGGACTGTGCAAATAACAGGTGAAAGTAAGTGTGGCTAATTGAGTATTCTGCTGGATTTTCCAAAGATCAAGGACAGCAGCTATGTAGAAAACATAAAGCAGAGCAATCATAATCCCCACGGTCGGTCCCAGGGAATGGCCCTAGATTTTTGGTAGCCTGTGTCTGTCTGAGGCCCCCCTCCCTCTCTTTTTTTGTGGATTGACATAGCCTATTAACATGCCATGTTAATGCAATGCAGCCATAAACACCATATGTGGTACAGACAGTAATGGTACTGTCAAAAGACAAACCCAATCAGCATTTCTCTTGAATTTTAGTGTTTCACCACGATCTACTATGCAAATTGACAGTAACGAGATGTAGAAAAACATTCCATATTTCAGCAACAAGTACCTACTTAAATCATTGTCAGCATTACATGCTCTCTGCCACAGCACTGAGCATTCAGTCCTGTTAGTCTTCTGTGCATTTTAGTGTTCTGCAGCCCAAGCTAGCTAAAAGTGGAGTGGCACGTGGCTATGTCAAGGGAACCATGGTTCGCAGATACAACTCTCTAGCTGGCCACACAGATACAAATGCAAGGGAAAAAAGCAAAGGGATGTGAGATCATGCATACACACATGAGCACAGGCAAACACCGATGCAAACACTGATCGCTCAGAGTAAAGAAAGATGGCCGTCATCTATAGACTGGTCTCAGTTTCAACATATAGGAGGGAAAATGTACTAATATAATATTATGTAATAGAAGCCTAGACACACCAAGCTGTGAGCATGTGTGTATAAATGTAAGGGATTGCTGTGTCTGAGACTATTTCCCGTGGCTTGATGTGAGAGATTGGCTTTGATTTCATCATTATGTTGAAATTTTAACATCGTTTAGACAGGCTTGAGAGTAGATAAGCACAAACAGCTACCACCCCCATGTCTTTACATTTCCTCCGGCACACCACTGAATGGAGGAGGAAGTACAGTATTTAATCTTCCACTGAACCACAGCCTCCCTCTACCGACTATCTTTTTTCTTTTTTTTAACCAGTAAGAATCCCCTAACCTCTATCTGACCTCTGCTCTGCAGTAATCATTTGCCCTGGTGAGCTGCCCGCATCGCTGTATGATAAAGCATTGATGCTGCAGAGGAAGTGATTGCTGAATAAAACTGTTTAGAGTGATGTTTTCTTGTTGATGTTTTAAGTGAATTTAGCATTTCCTGCTAACAATCAAAAGACAAAAGAAAGGCGATCCTGCCTCCACCTCCGATCTTCTGAAAAGGAAGTGAAAACTCACAACCCCTACTGAGTTTTTATCCAGCACAAATTAGACTGGATCCTTGCTGTGAGCTGTAAATGAACGGACACATATTGGTTCCTAATTGAAGGCAGCAGGTGTCTGTGTGCACAGGCAGCCCTGCTGTAAAATTGTGGACAAACACACTGAGTTGCTAAAAGGCTACTGCCCCTTTTGCTCTCATTCCCTTTTCTCACCACTTTGTTCTCTTCGGCATCCCTTCAGACAGTCTATGGTCGTCAAGATGATAGGAACAAGCGTGTTCACGGCAACAACAGTCTTGAGCTAGATATATAGTTAAATAATTGTGTAGTACGAATTGATTATGTGACTGAACCAAAACCCTATTGCATTTTTTATTTTCTACTTCGTTCTTGTCTCTGATCCTTCACTGTCTTCCTCGCTCTACCTCTTCCCTGCTATTCCTTGTACTTCTACCTCGTGCAGGGAGAGGATCTGAAAAGAAACGTAAATGCTGAGGAAAATCCCGATGAAAATGCAGCGTGCCTGTAATTGAATATGGACGTCTCAGTCCTGACACGAGGGATTCAAGCTGCGGACTGGATAAACGTTCCTCGCCTCTCATTTCCCTAGCCTCTATCAATCATCACACATCACCAGGGCGACCAGTGCACCGGCCGTTCCAGCTCAATAGGAACCCATCAGTGAAAGAGAGGACAGGTTGGCCTGAACAGAGCAAGACAGAAATCAAGGGAGAGGAAAAGAGTGCAATGATATTCACAGAGAGGAACAGGAAAAGGGAGAATATGTGTTTTTTGCCATCATGGTGGAGTTCACTGTTTTGCTTAACTTTGCATAATCAAATCTAGTCAAATATACACATGGCCTCTGAATGCAGCTCATGGGGTGATTTTGATGTAATTTGGCAACATTTAGAGCTAGATTATGCAAAGGACAGAAATACACTGTGACCTAAAAGGGCAGGAACATTACATTGTTTTTGCTAATATAAACAGTAGGAATACTCTAACCATGGACACCAATACACAGTGGCACACATCCACTGTCAGTGCTTGAGCCAACAACTACTGAGGTGAGCTCTGTATCCGATTCACTATTGGAACAGACCATGGCTACATTGTCCTGAAAAAGGTATCAGACTACGTTTACCATCCAAACATACACATGACACCAGGGGAGTGGCCTCAACAGACCATAGTTTGTCCCATTGTGAAGCTCATTTTGGCTTACAGCCGAGAGAATAAGCCAGGTCAGTCACAGGACACCGCGGTGCCCCATTTCCCAATAACCTGGCTATTACTGACTAATGAGTTATGAGGGCTTCTTTATTCAGTTTGCAGGAAACAACCATAAACCCATGAGGAAGGAGTCATCTGTGAACAATAAGGCAATATTGCAGGGTTTAAGCATTTTTTTTCCTTCATATTTTTCTGTTCTGGCAGCTTGTTAAGCTTTCTGTTCTAAACCACATTTAGACTGTAATGACAGTAAATTAAATAAATACATAAATACATGTATTTTTAAAGCTGGAAAGCATGAGCATACACTTTTTTCTTTTCATTCGCCAAGCTGCAACTGGCATATAAGATATGCTCGAAAAACATGATACAAGCAAAGGCTTTCTAAAAGTCAACAGAGCCTAAAATGACAGAACTGTCACATGTATTCAAAATGTGGCAGCTTTGGTCTAGCTAGGAGGCAGCAGCGGTGTTGCCGTACAGTGAGGACTTGCTTTATAGATATGGAGACAGACGGAGAGGGGAGGACAAAAATTATAGAAGAGGGCAGATAAAGATGGTGCTCGGTTCCCACAGTTGAGTAGGGGCGGCTCTTAGCTCAGACGGGGCTTTTGTGCGTTTGCCCTGTTGGCAGAGACACAGTCAGACAGGTCTATTTCAGAGATATCCTGTCAACTCACTGAGAGACCATGTCAACGCCCTCTCTTCCCTTGGGTGACAGTGAGAGAATGAAACGGGGAGCCTGAAAGAGCCAGAGTGGCAACAGGGATAAAGATTAGGTGTAAAAGGGGAGTGAAGTAATAAGAGAGATAATATAATTATTGTCTGTGTGATAGTGTAATCATATACAGAGGGTAAGGTTAAAATTATGATGCTGTGATCATCACAAAAAAAATAAATCAATAGTCCTCAACATTTGAGGCTCCAGGAAGCCTTTAATCAATTTTTTTTTTTTTTCATTTAATTGAAAAAAAATCTGCAAACACAGAAGGTTAAGGGTTGTGATAACATTGGGCACACAATGACAACTCCTATCCCTGCAGTTGAAGAGAAGAGCCGTTGAACATGCAAGAAAAGAGAAAGGTCACAGAATAGTCGCTGTAAATTAAAGCAGGGATGAACAGATACATGGACAGAGCATGGGGCGGAGGTGGTGGAAGCAGCGGCAGTAAGGCACAAGGAGCACCAGTCAGACAAGCTAACTGAGACCCGGTGTCCCTCCGTCAAGCCAGTTCAGATCAGGGACAGAGGCAGTATTATAGAAATGTGGGCCTGGCCAAGAGGAAGAACAATAGCTGCTGTGTGCCGGAGCATCCTAACAGCTGGTAGATAGGAGGCCTGTCTTTGGCTCCACTAAATGGCACGTAAAGGGGGCATTGCACACATACACACCCATATATATTCTCTCTCTCCCTTTCCCAGAATCCCTAGCCCACCTTCTTCCTACCTCCTCCTCATAACAGGCAGCCATCATTCATTTTAACCCTCATCTCTGGCCTTTCTCCACACGCTGTTTCATTATGCCCTACGTTATTCTGTGTGTCCTCCAATCACCCCTCTCCACCCCTGTGGAGAAAGACAAAAGAGAGCTACAGAAAGAGAGATATTCTTCTTGCTAGCATGAGAAAGCCAAAGACTGGCAGAGGATCAGAGAAATGTCAACAAATAAGAGAGGTCCAAAAGCCTCCACAGGAGGCATGCCAAAGCTCTTCTATCACGAGGGCCTCTGAAACAGAAAAACACAAGAACTGCAAACTGTGCAGGAATGTCATCCCTCGCAGCATAGAGTTCACAAACAGCATCAGATAAAACCACGGCAACTTCTGCTCTATTTTGGGAACACACCTGTAGGTAAGGCCATTTGTCGGCTAAACCAAGTACTATTTAGAATCATGTATCAAAGAGCGGGTAATGTGTATTGGCCCTTTGACTTTCCTATTTTTCACCTGTGATTAATTAAAAATACAATATCCCATCCCAGAAGGTAACCCACTTGGTAAAGACATTGAGTGATTTGATCATTGGTTCTGTAAAATGTAAATAGGTACTGGATTATGTCCTGAAGGCAACTTTTAATTAAGCCGATATGGCATATGTTTTATGCACACATATGCTCCTTCTGAGCTGATGTGAAACCTGGTCTATAGCTTCCACTCAGTCACGTGATAGTTAGGATGCCACTGTTGCAGGCTGATAAATTGAACAGCTGCAAGAGGCTCTCAGGCTATTTTGTCCAAGGAGTCAGAGCCGCTTTACAGTAACCTATATATTTTCTACATGAAAAATCTAGGCTCATCTGGAAAGACACATTTAGCACAAATTCTACATCTCAAAATATTCTTGATTTAAATGCGACTTCTAATCAAATCAGGGAATCTCTACATTTCATTGAATCATGGTCCAGATAATGTAGGTGCTCATTTTAATTTTATGCATCAGCTATTTCTGTTGCCATTGACAAGGTGTCGAAAATTACAGAAATTAATCTTGAGAGACAATAAAGATCTGATCTGAACCGACCTGCAGGATGTAATTCTTTAATTAACGTCATAATAACTTAAATTAATGAGTGAAATCATTCAGCTCATACACATCACATGCAGCCATTATCAGTCCATCCCACTTAGCTCCGCTCTGTATCGTGTGTATTATCGTCAGGCCTACATTTTAATGTCATTTTTAATGCATCAGAGGTACAAACGGACACCACTAATCCACTGTCAAAGGCAGCAGCCACAGCAGCGCACACAGACTTTTATCAATGGCTGTGCAGCTGATCTTTCATTCATCGCCAACCACAGATCTTAACACAAATGTTCACTACATGCTGCCTCAACTCTCCTTTCCCAACTTTACGACTGCATTTTTGAGCGGCAAGCCATGAAACATGCTGCTCGCTTCACTGTAGACCAAAGTGTCTCCTGTGGCATCCAAAGATCCTCTCCCTTGGTTAGGTCTGAATGGACGTGCTGCAGAAAAGGTGGTCAGTTTAAAACGTAAGCCCCATACCACAGAGCACCACATGAGCTGGCATGGCGTAACGCGAGGAACATCACCAGATGTGACCGCCGAAGCATTGCCAAACACTGTTCCTCGTGCCCACTTTTCTTGCTGCACTCAAAAGTGGTACAAAGAAGGTTTCAAATTTCACAAAGCATGATTTTTCACTGGGCTGAAGGCTACCATCCCCCATGACTGCAAACCAAGCTGGCTGGAAACAGACCCCAGCCCCTATCCTCTCCAAGTCTATGTGGGAAAATGAAATCACGTCGCTGCTGCTGCTGCTTCCAGCGGTTCGCCTGATCACAGTGTACCAAACTGAAACTCCACAACCGAATTCCGGATTAAACAAACACAGTTAGGATGAAATATGTGGCACGCTTATATTATGTTTGATGATCTGCACGGCACATGTTTGCTCCCTGGTTTCTCACCGACCTGATATTCCTTGAACTGAATCTGTCAAGACGCTGCTGCTGCAGATGTGGGAGCTCTGCAACGGATCACCCTTTCAAGCGGTCCCGTTAGAAATGTTGTCGTTTTTACGTATTCATTGCTCGACATATCGTTCACTTTTAAGGGTTCGGACCACTTTGGTGTGCTAACGTTTCCGACGCTGCCACATTCGGTCACCTGTGTGTAAGCTACTGGGTTAATGTGGTGTAGTCGGAGATGGCCAGGCAGTGTTGAATTACCAAAACCGTTGTTAGTCACGCAGCTCCGGGTTAAGTATGTCACAACTCACGGTGACTCTGTTTTTAAAAAGGCAGTTTTTCTGTGCTGAGAGGTAACGACGTTAACGTAACGTACCCAAAGTCACACTTTCAAGTAAAAAAATAAATAATGCGACCTCGGTACACAACGCTCAAATGATAATTACCTGATAAGTTTCTTGGAATTCCTTTTATTTTCTTCCCATCCTCACTGGGCAGCAGAGCATTCCACCGTGTCCAAGAATTTAAATCCCCGGGTCGGATCCATGACTGTACCGTCTCTGATATCAAACGTACTCCTGGTGGAAGAGGCGGCGGCGGAGAAGAGTCCAGGCACTTTTTTTTCCAAAGGGAATCTCGGGGAAGATGTTGGCGGAATTTAGCATCAAACCGGGTCCGGTCAAGCTAACAACGGGTCTCGCGACACAAAAAACGCCGAGCCGTTTTGCCCGCGTGCGACCAAGAGTGTCGTCGCCGAAGTAACGAGTGTGAAATGCCGTTCGTTCGCGAGATAATGTCCCCGTTATAACCGGCGATAATGGTACTTACCACTCTATTGTTGGGGCGCGAGAAAGCGTTGCATGCAACCGCTGCTGCTGCGCTCGCGGAGGCTCGCGGATGACGCACGCGCTCGCTGTACTGGCTAGTTATTCGTTTTGTACTGTCCAATCCATTTCAGAGATTTGATTATTACAACCGTCGCTGCACAGAAAACCATATCATTACACAAATTATCGATTACACGTGCAATGATTTGACGATATTATTGACTACATAACAAAAATACATTATAAAGGTCAAAGATACTACTGCCCATCATGACCGTTATGTGCTTATGGCTGCAAGTAACGGTTATTTTCAATAGAAATGTATGTGTTTATTCAGTTGTTAT
This sequence comes from Eutrigla gurnardus, assembly GCF_963514095.1. Taxonomy (NCBI): domain Eukaryota; kingdom Metazoa; phylum Chordata; class Actinopteri; order Perciformes; family Triglidae; genus Eutrigla; species Eutrigla gurnardus. Next base: position 8,878,010 of record NC_139927.1, read on the forward strand.
AATTATATTTGCGAAGCTGGAACCATACAATGTTTCCCATTTTTTCTTAAGAATATTAAATGGTCGAAAATCAAAAATGGTATTAAATAAAAAATGTATTAACGAATGTTGGAGCTCCGGTATGTTTCTGATATTATGGCACGTTATGGCTAATTCTGAGTGCAAACCAAATTGTGTTTCACTGCAGCGATTCAATTTAATTTGCTCTAAAAATCGTATTACTGTATATTTTTCTGCCGTTCATTTATTATGCCCTGGGCCATGCCCCTGTGTGTGTAACGTTTTTCATGACAGCGGAAGTACCGCCCTCCTGCTTCCGGTGAATTCACAACATCCAAGATGTCGGCCACCAACGCTTCCCTCGTTTCGTACGGTAGCGATTCCGACTCAGGAGACGAGTCAAAATCGAATACCGATGTTGAGAAAATGGACCCAGCGAACCCGGACGCCACGGCACACCTCAAACCTCTGAAGACTGTACCCACGATGTCCGTGGCTGTTCTCAATTCAGCGCCCGAGGTCGCCGTTAAGGTAAGCTAACCAAGCTAACAAACGTTAGCTTAACGATACATTGTTGAAGTTAGATGCTATTAATCGTGCCGTGTTTAAACATAAAAAACAGCTGTGGGCGTTTAATCGACAATTAGAAATGCTAAATAAATAAGTATTTGGTGTGTGGAGTTATCAGTTTTTTACGTTACCGAATAAAATTGTCAGCGGTTAGCGGGAAAACTTGTCGAGCAGATGTTGAGTAATCTAATGGTGAAACGTGATATCAAAGAATAACCAGAAAATCATCTCAGCTATAAAAGTGTTTTTTTATTTAACATCCGGTACCCCAAACGGCCATTTGGTATTGGCATTGCGAGTCAAACAGTGCATTTGTTCCTCTCCACTTTAGGAGTCTGTTGAGACCGGCGCACACCTGGACCCTTCATTGAAAGAAGTCACTTTTAACCCGACATATGAAACCATGTTTGCACCAGAGGTAAGTTTGAAGATGAGTAGATGATACATGATTCCCCTAACATTTGTTGAGGGATACGAAATACTGAATGCCTCGAGCTACTCAACCATCATACCCGCATTACTAATAATCATCTTAATCTAAAACATATTTCTGTTAATAATGTAACATCCCATCAGTAGCATATGTTTTATGTCCATGCCAGCCACCTCTAATGTAAATACTATCACATTAGATTATCTGTTATTGATTTCACCCTTCTAAGCTGTTAATTATTTATCGCTATTGTATTTTGTTTCAGACCTATTTCCATGTGTCCTGAATTTGTGTAGCTTGGCTACGTTATGGTGCAATTTCCCATTGGAATTAATCTCGTCCTCTACTTATTGATTTATCCACCTAACTGTCATTGCATAAACCTGAAAGTCTGCTTATCAGCTATAAATAAAACAGACGGGCCCATGCTAAAAGAGTGGTTTAATGTTAGCGTTATTAATGATTTTGTATTTCCTCCTCATAGTTTGGGCCAATGAACCCATTTAAAAGCCAGCAGATGTCTGCGCCCAGGAACATGTTGTCTGGCTATGCAGAACCCGCTCACCTCAACGACTTCATGTTTGAACAGCAAAGGAGGACCTTCTCCACCTATGGTAAACTGTGACCAGTGTTATGGATTTAAATGATGCAGTCAATGTATTGACCCAGAATTTAAATCACATCTCTCCTCACTCTGCTAGGTTATGCTTTGGATCCATCTATTGACACACACCAGGTATCCTCTGTTAGCTACATTGGAGCAGTGGATGAGGCTGAGAAAAATAAAGGTAATCCTTCGTTACACCTTATTTCTGTTTGTCTGCATCTGACTGGATAGACCAGATTTTCCTGCGTATGTCTTATAGTACGTATTGTATTGTTGAAGGGAGATTCAGAATTCTAATATAATTTCTCTCCCTTCAGGGCTAACTGTGTTTGAGACCGGACAGAAGAAGACAGAGAAAAGAAAAAAGATCAAAGGTGGAGATCCAGGAGAGATCGACAACTTTCTTGGACCATGGGCAAAATATATTGATGAAAAAGATAGTGCCAAACCATCAGAGGTAAATACTGTGTTCAATATATAATGTACACATATTAACCAACTTACTACATGATTTTGCAGTACGGAAAGAAAACAGACCTCTTTGAGGTGGAGAGCTACCTGAAGGGTAGAGAGCAATGCGTAGGGCTACTTTGTGTGTCCACCAAAGCTATTTTCACTAGGTGCAGTGTTTTTTCAGCCGGGAGCTTTGGTTGGGTCTGGTTGCCATGATACACATATCCGGGGAAGTAAAAATGTTGGCACAAGGTAGAATACTTGCTCTGGATGAAGGGGAGGCTGAAGCACGTAGGAAGAGAGGACGGAACCGTGGGATCTTGGCGAGAATGACCATTTGGTTCGAGAGCTAAAAACATGTATAATAAACACGTTGACTGATCAAATCTACCAGGGGCTTGTGCTATTTTCAGAATGTGCCTGCTGGCGACTCATTGGGTCCCTGTGGGCGACCAGGTGCTCGCAGGCACTGTGTTGGCTTCCCCTGGTTTAGACAGTAATGATTACTTTTGGGAACTATGACAGACACAGTGGCTGTCATTATTTGCTTAATGTTTTTTTTTTTTTTTTTTTTTTCCTTGCCTGATTTAAATCACCAACAAAGTGCCTTTTGTTTTTCTCTGTTATGAGCATGCCTTACCAGTGGGCACCACCCACTCACACAACCTTCTGAGTTCACTTATAATTTCAATTTGCTCACTCTGTCCTCAACACTCTATCTCAGAACAAATCTGTTTGATATTTATTGCTTTGTGCTTGATTTTATTTTACAGGAACAGCAGAAAGAGCTGGATGAGATCACAGCTAAGCGTCAGAAGAAGGGAAGGAATGAGGAAGAAGCTCCTGCGGAAGAGAAAACCATTCTTCATGGTACTGTAGACCTCTCCAATTTAATAATTTGTATCATGAGTAGACTGAGCACATTATTTATTTTGAGATCTTCTTGACGGACGATTTGGTTTAACAGTTTAGATTGAAAGTGTAGTTGACTTTGATCATATCACACGTTCTTCCTCAGCAAATTAATTGTTACTTTGTTGATAACAGACAGCTGACACTCTAGTGTGCTTAAAAAGCTTGTTTCCATATATTACAGGATCGTTGCATCATATTCTCTTTTTGTTCTCCTTTCAGTTAAAGACATGTATGATTACCAGGGCAGGTCCTACCTCCACGTCCCACAAGATGTGGGTATCAACCTGCGTTCTGCAGAGGCTCCAGACAAGTGCTACCTGCCCAAGAAACAGATTCATGTCTGGTCTGGACACACCAAGGTCAGTGGGAAGGAGCATGGATCATTTTTGTTTCTGTGTGTACATGAACCGCTTCTTTGTGTACTCCTTTATGTGACAGCTGTTTTCTATATGCAGGCTTTGCTGGTAGAATGTGTTAAAGTGTTGTTATTTAAAATGCAAATTGAGAGCAGTGTCACATAGGTGTTTGTCTACATAGAGAGAAAATTTAGTTATGCAGTCTTTGTAAAAAATGTGTGATGCAGTCAGTGGAAGCCTCATGGGTACTTTTGAATAAAATCATAACACAGTCGTATACAAGATTTTTGCCTGACATATTCAAGATTATTCTGTCCCATTCAAAATGTCAGCATTATAATTCAAACATCAAGGAAACACTGGGTTATTCCACGATCTGATTCCAGCTTCAGATCTGTCGGTGTGCTTCAGGGAGAGAGAAATCACTCGTGTTTCAAATTGGCTTCTATCCACTTTGTGCAAGAAGCCTTCAGAGTCTAATTTGAAATACAAAGAGGTTTGAAAAGATAATAAGTGTGTGAAAGTGGTGACGTTGAGATACTAGCTGGAGGTGTCAGCAAAGTTTTACAACATCTTTGTAGAAAGTTTGGCAGCTTGAAAGTCATCATGCTTTATATTACTATTACCTACAAGTTATGATCCAAGCAGATTGATATCTGAGGTGAACTGTGACATTATAACATGATTTTGAATATTTTCAGGGATGTTTAGATGTTAATGAAATGTTTGTGGACACATATCTTTTCCTCTCTTGCCTTCCTCTCTTCGGTTGAGATTTGTGTTTCTACCCCAAACAAATGTGCATGATTTATGTAAAAATGAAATGGTTTTGTTGCACCACATGTGTGCTTGGAGTTGTTGCAATGATTTGCAAACTCCAGATAAGGAGAAATACATATCAATTTCTCCTTTCTGTATGTTTTTCAGGGTGTCAGTGCTATCCGACTATTTCCTAGCTCTGGTCATCTCCTGCTCTCTTCCTCTATGGACTGTAAGATCAAGGTAAAAAAAAAAATATCACAACTTGATAATCTTGAGAAGATTGAACGCTGTCCTGTAATCAACCCGATCTGCTGGCTTAATTTATCGTTGTGTTTGGTCTTTGCAAATCCGTGTTCACTTCTCTCCACAGCTGTGGGAAGTGTACAGCGAGAGGAGGTGCATACGAACATTTATTGGTAAGTGATCTTAAGTTTTGATACGTTAAACTTTGATAAATGGTATTCATTAACTGTATGAATTGCTAACAATACTACAAGATTCAAGTACACATTTTGTACACAACTATTGCTCATCAGCAAACATGCTGACGTGAATTGTGTTTACGGTCTGTAATGCATGCAGCCGTTTGAGAGAAAAAAATATATACAGTATATAACAAAAATAATGAGTGCAGGTCACTTTTACATTCTTCCCAGAGATAGCACACTGTCTGAATAGAGATTGTTTGCAGTCGCGGTTCTGCTTGTCAGCTCCTCCACAGAATATGCATAATTCAGCAGGCTAGGGGGCCGAGGTGAACGGGTGGCATAGGAGGGCACGAGACACGGAGAGGAGCTGGCGTACAGGAAGAGAGAACACAGTTCAGGGGTGAATAAGTGACAGTGACTGGCTGAGGGGTTTATGAGCTGTAGAAGCAGCCGTGACCAAGATGATGCAGATTTTTATTTTTATTTATTTTTCATTTAAATTATTAAACAATAAATTATGTTTCGTGAGGCCGTCATGTTGGCATCTGGAGAACATCTGAAAAACATTTTCACCATTTTCTGACATTTTAAAGATCAAAAAACAAATCAATTATTGACACATTAATCAACACTGTATATAATACTTGTTTTTGTCACTGCTTTCTCACTTTGTCATCTTTTATGCATTCATGGATTATGTCTCTTTCTAAATGTATTGCAGTGTTGAGTATTATCTGTTATTAATACCCAACACTGGCATGTCGTCAGTCAGAACAATCAAGTTAGACAGAACAGTGTAGCAAGCATTAGCTTGGCGGATGTGCATGACGAGCATGCATATCATTATGTTTGAATGCCGTCAAACTGGCAAACTGTATATTTGATGACATGCGCCCTGCTTTCAGTGGATTGTCTATCTGTGTTATCCCGTACACACTGACATACACCAACAAGGCTTTCTGCAGCAGCTCCGTTGCCTTATGGTCTGCCAGCAAGCCGGGTAGCAGCGAGCGAGCAGGCACTCAGTCTCACTGGGCTCTGTTATCACTGTGGAAACAATGTAGCCCTGATAAAAGCCAGTTTTAACAAGGTAGGCGTCTGTGTGCACTGCGCCCACAGGGACCTCGCATCACCTGCGCTGCACGAGAAAAAGCCAAGGGGGTTGCATTGATTGGGATTAGGAAGGGAATAGAAGAAGGTGGAGAACAGTTGAAAAGACGGATGGAGCATGTAATTTTTTTTCCCTCTCTGAGCTCATTTAAAGATTAAATTCCCCTCGTCTCCCACAGCTCACGTCATCTTTCTTTCTCAACGTCACTATTGCCCATAACCAGATTTCTCATCCCTCAAATGAATTGGGATTCAAAGGAAGGCAGCTGGGTAACAAGAGTGGGGAACATTTGTCTTACGTATGTGTACTTATTTGTTTGTAATACGTGTAAATTTCCTTTGCTGACGTTAGGCCACAGCAAAGCCGTGCGAGACATTTGCTTTAACAACAGTGGGACCCAATTCCTCAGCGCCGCCTATGACCGCTACCTCAAACTCTGGGACACTGAAACAGGTAGGTTCTACCTCTCTGATCTCAACTTATTGTTGTTTACACAGCCTCTTGATGTTGATTCTTCAAAATTACTGAATCAAGGGAGATTTACTTCTCATGAATATCCCACGAGAGTATGTCTATTTGAGTGTGTCAGCGTCGCTGTGTATGGGAGAATATAAAAAAAAAACTGCATAGCAATCTAATATAACCTTGATCTTGCAAAGCCATCAGAAAATTGTGAAGGACGGCACAGACATCAGCTTCACTGTGTCATTGTTTGAATCAAACATTTCTCTGCACAACTACAGAAGCGTGTTTCTGGAAGGTTTCTTCACTATTTTTTTTTATCAGTTTTATCAAATTAACAATCAAGATAATAACCTGCAGATTGATGGACAAATTGTCACTTCTATTATCTGTAGGAATCCCGTATTCCGTTAATACAGAAGTCAATTAAACATTGGTATATTATATGTTGTAAAATCCATTTGCACAGGTCCACAGCACTACTTAAACGCTCTCCTCAGAAATGTAATCAATGTCTCTGACGGTCTTTGAGGAATTCTGATTTTCTACGGCTAACACATCGGTATTGAGGGAGAAATTTCATCACGGCGGCACTTTTAAAGTCGGTGTAGGGAATGTGCAAAATGACTGGTACTTCCAAATGTAGTGTACTAATAACTTAGTATGCATCTCATCCATCTCAATTTCTGCACCCATTAACTCAAGAGTGCCAATCCAGCAGAGGGCAGAAAAGAGTTAAATCCCCCACTTCTTAACAAGACGCCCTTCGACGCCACATCATCCAAATGCTTGTTTGAGTTAGCTTACTAAACATTTGTTCCCACCAGTTGTTGTCAGTTTATTTGGTGTACAGTTCAGCAGTTGTGTCTTACCTGTAGCTGTACATTACAATGAGGCATACGGGGTAGATTTAGTTTGTTCCATGTTCTATTAAACACTGAAAGTACCCTAGAAATGGTGTTGTTGAAAAGCCTCTATTCTTATACGTTTCGTTTTGCGTCCATCCACAGGCCAGTGTATCTCCCGCTTCACCAACAGGAAGGTACCGTACTGCGTCAAGTTCAACCCAGACGAGGACAAACAGACCCTGTTTGTGGCCGGCATGTCCGATAAGAAGATTGTTCAGGTAATGTTGGCATGTGCTGCCTTGCGAGCATTTCAGTTCACCTGCCACCATCACTTCAAGTGTATTTCCCAGTTGACCAAGCTCATTTCTGTATATACTCCATATGCCCACAGGAGCATGAAATACACTCGCTGTGCACTGTGCATGGCTAGAGGTTCAGTGGCTGACAAGACTGGAGCATGTCATTAATCATAGGTAGCCTTTAGGTGGAAGAGAGGCAAAGGGAACAATCTCTGACAAAAGTTGGAAATCCATAACTAAGATATTACACAATCCAGTTTTAAAATACGTATAAAACAAGGACCCTGAAACTGGAAATTTTATTTTATTTTTCACAATTCATAATCATCCAATTTGGGACAAAGTATGCTTTTACCTAAGCAACATATTTTAAATAAATATATTTCTAGATGTTTATATACCAGGCACAAAATGTGTCGCCTAATTGTTGAGATGAACAGTAGTCGCGATCATAATAATCAGGGTTACTATTAAATAATGCAGCTTTCTTCAGGGTTTTGTGAACAGATGGCTGCTCCTGCGAGAGCCAAAGGCTAAGATTTAAAAAAAAAAAGAGAGCAAAATAGAAGTGGATGTAAAATTTGCTTGGACAGGAATTAATCCTATTTGTTTGTTGCCTGGGAGCCGTTTTTATGTGGGTTTTCTTTGCTTTACATTTCCAAAAGAAAGTTCAAGGCCGAGGACTATTTGATAGCTAATAACTGCCTTTTCAGTTAGCACAATTTAAAACGGCTCCTCATTGAGTCTCCTCAATCCCGCCATGTGACTTTCTCTCAGATTATTTTCACTACAGTGAAATTGTTTTGTTTTTGCCGCAAAAGTATGGGGATATGCATGAAAGTAGTTGTGTATGTTACGTGAATCCATTTTAATAAGTCCCCTTATTTTGACTTTTCATAGATGAGTGTATTTACCTCCTGTCTGTTTTGCTTTCTGCACCTCGTGTCTCTCCGTCAGTGGGACATCAGGACAGGTGAGGTGGTTCAGGAGTATGACCGTCACCTGGGAGCTGTCAACACCATCACCTTTGTTGACGAGAACCGTCGGTTTGTCAGCACGTCAGACGACAAGAGTCTTCGAGTTTGGGAGTGGTAAGTACAGTATTGTTGGAGACTTTGGTTGCATTTGCCTGAAAGTCATCAACACTAATGTGAAACAGGGCTTCGTTATCCAGTGTTCATTTTTGTTAGTTATGGAGAGCACACAGTGTGATTTGACATGTGCAGGGTCGTTCGCCGGGGAAAGTGCCTTTGCGTTTTATCTAACCTCTGTAAACAAAATATTATTTAAAAAAAAATACATCGTCAGCATATCATGCTGCCTTCTGAAAATGCACTCACTGCACCTTTCATTAGTCGTTTTATACGAACAGTAGACCTCCAGGCGACCCTATCTTGGACTAAGCTCACCCAGCTGCACTGCTAATCTGCTCTGAGTCATGGCCTCTGCCACAGTGTGGCTGCTTTACATACATCTGTTGCACTGGGAGTTTCTTCTTCCCCCTGGAGCTAACTTTGTACATTAACAGGGTTCCATCAGTAACCCCTGTGAGCCTTTGCTCCTGTTGCCAATTGTATATTTGAATAAATAAGCATTTTGAAATGGTTCCACCAATTACATTATTGGAACACAGATGCACTGGGATTTTTAAAATCTCCACTCATATTTTTTGACGTTTCAAAATCATGCTCACTGTTTAGGGATGCACTGATACCAGTATTGGGTATCAGGTCCCGTACTGTGCTTGTGGCGTTAACCTCTCATCTGTTGAGCCTAATAAGGTCCGCTGCAGTTTAACAAATCCCCATGCTTCTTTCTCCATTGTTAATGCCTCTGTCTAGAGTCACATGTGCTTCTGTATTAAACAAGAAAAGACAACATATAAAAGCAAAAATGCATGTTCATGGGAGTTACCGGCCACTGCATCTACATGTTATCTACTGTTGTAATTAGGATGCACATGCCTGCTGATGTACTGAATCAAACTGAGTCAAGCCAAGCCGAGGCTCCTGTGGTTTGTTAAACCAATTCTAGTGTTTATTGCACAAAGACGATGAATATTTAAAGACCTGCTGATAAAGGGAGCTTGCTTTTGGAAAGGGGTGCTTTTTTATCCAGGGCTGACCATTTCTGTAGTTCTTCCATTTTGATGTTCCCAGCTTGTCTTTTTTCCTATGAGAGATGGGGATTAACTAGCAAGCATTTTATTATTATTTTTTTCACACTCTCTTTAAGCCAGAGTTGAAGGACAGACTCAAATGTCGACAGAACAGCATGGGCCAAAAGAACCATTTCCTTTGTACCCTGTTTAGGAGGGGGTCTTCCGTGAGGTTTTTAGTGCAGCGTGGGAGCAAACGGGCATGTGGTATGCTCGGGGCTTTGCTGTCCCTCTCTCTCCCACGGATACCACCTGGCTCTCCGCTTTAGCTCGCCCCTCTGTGAAAGCTGCTACATAGCAGCATTAGGCTGAATTTCCCAGAACAGTTTCCTATCTCTTGAGTAGTAAACGCTTGCAGAGAGGGGCAGGGTGAGGGAACGCCAGATGCTTGCTTAGTGAAGATTGAGAGGCGGCAAATCGCCACGTCATTCACATCACTGTGCAAACGCCCACTCGCAATTCAAATTCCATCCTAATTTCCACGCACATACTTACACGTTTTGTGGGGAGACTACTCTGTCTGTAGCAGAGGTTTATCATCGGGGAACGGAGAGTTGCTGTATGTGTTGGAGGAGGATTACAATCGATGTGAAACGTGCTGCACCGTGCCAACAAGGAGAATTAGCGCTTGATCACAAAGACATTCAGAGAGCAATGAAGCTGAGCTTAGAGGGACATTTTGGATGATTGAGGGGGAGATGGAGAAATGGCAAAGATGGAGGAAGGACATTGCTGTGCCTGCTATGTCATCCAAGTCCTCGATTTCCCTCAAGACTGACTCATTGTGGTTCTGCCCCCCCCACCCTCCTGCATACCCAAATTCCCAAATTTAGCATTGTGTAAATATTTGCCCACTAGACTGACCATGCCAAAGCAGACATGTGGCAATCATTTGAAGTAAATAAATAAATACATTTAAAAGTCAGTTTATTCTTAGTTATTATATCTTGTGAAATTCTCTTTTCACAAAATAAACAAAGCTCGTCTGTTTTATTTCCCTCACAAGAGAAACTCTGGGATTTTCTTGTTTCTGTCTTGGTGTTTTTTTTTCCCATGCAGGCTGATAATAAACCGTAACCTCAGACTCACTGCCTGTATAATGCTTGGCAAACTCAAGTTAACATATAAATTACAGAGAGATGCGCTTTGTTTTCATCAATGTCCCTTATCTTGATCGATGTGAAACAACGTAAACAACCATCAGTCATCTTTTATTCATGAATATCCCCAGTGTATAGATTGTTTGTCGTCTGTTTTCCTATCGCCCTTTCCCATCGCTCTCCAGACAACAGAACATTCAAACTGGTTATTTCTGGCACTCAGAAGGAGATCTGATGATTTTGTTGTCTTTTCCGGGATTAGCTTGGCCGGTCTGCAGACATTGGCTCTGACAGGCACCCCTTTAATGTCTGTTATTGTGTATGTGTGTATAAATTGTGTGTGTTATGTCTATACGGGTTTGCTTTTCTCATTTGACTCCTGTTTTCAGTTCTTGGAAGCCCATCTTTTGGTGCATATATACAAAGTGATTGCACCACTATGCTCCAGCTGTTACTGACGTGTTACACGACTCAATGGAGGGAGGGGGAGGGATTAATAAATAATTGGAAAGCAGTGCGGTTGGCAGTGCAACATCAAAGCAGCCTTTTGTTATGGTGATCTTGCCTGGTTTTCACTATATCTGTTTTCTCGTCAGTAACAAGCAATTTTGAGGCGGCATAAGCAGCTGCAATAATAAACAAACTGCAGCTTGGTTTTGCTTTTGAGTTGTTCTCTCATCCAGGATTTAACCCATCTTCAAGTGTGCTCACAGTGCTCTGTGCCTTTTTTTTCAGGGACATCCCCGTGGACTTCAAGTACATCGCCGAGCCCAGCATGCACTCGATGCCAGCTGTGACACTCTCTCCCAACGGTGAGCCATCACATCATGGCACAACACTTGAAAGGACACAATCAGGCACACGGGACAGGGGGACACCGGGGAGCATAAACCCATATGGGCAGATTGGAGTACATACTTATTATGTTGGTCATTGCTCAATAGGTTAACAGCAAGGCAGACTAAGTAAATGTATGTGTGGGGATGTCCAGATCACGTTATCAGGATGAGACCCAAATCTGGCATTTGTGATCGGTGGGTATCGGCTCTGCAAAGCCCGATCCACCTCCAATCCTTTGATTGCTCTGGGTATGCCAGCTGTCACAAACAGCCCATTGAGCTCTGTTCAAACATTATAAGGACCCTTTAATGTGCAGTATTGCGAGGAAGTGTAGCGCGCCCAGCAGCCAGCACTTTCAATTAATGACATGTCACCGAGGGACAAAGTAAGAACAGCTGGTTTTCCTTTTATTTTGGTGATATTTCTCTGTTGACGTTAATGTTCCAGCATCGAGATGAAAAGCTGCTCCGTCCACAGATATTCCCCCTTGGCAGAGAGAAACATGAGTAAATTGCTACACTCGCTCATCTGTTTGGTAAATATGAAGGAGATACCTGGAGACAATTAGCTTAGCATTAAGACATAAGCTGTGGCTCTATCCAACGGTAGAAAAGCTTCCTGGAGTCTTCTTCTAACCTGAAGTCTGGCACATAACTCACCATACAACGTGGCATTGTTAGAATATAGTTTTTGTATGGATATAGCAAACATGATAATGTGCTAGCTGTCTCCGACTAGACGTGGGAATGGTATTGAGCTTCTCTAACTTTCACCAAGTGAGCGAATAAGGATGTTTTCCAAAATGTCCTTTAAATTGTCCTAATAATTTATGCAATTCAGGCTTGCTTGCACAGCTGTACTGTGTAGGGGGGAAATATATTATAAATGTCAATATTAGCCGATGCTTAATATGTAAGTCCTCAGCTCAGGGGCAAAGAGGTGTGATTGGGACCCTCTGATTTATGTATTATGCATGATAGGCGACGCTGTGTGAGATGACAGCGGAGTAGAACAAACCTGCTGCCGGACGGCAGAATTGATGAGTTTTCACAGATGTCAGCAGAAGATGTAATGACTTACCACTTACTCACACGGTAGCCAACGTTTTGTGTAGCAACACACACACAAAACGATATCAGAAGGAATTATTTTTCAAATGTAATGCTTCCATTTGAATCAGGAATCCCCTATCCATCAGTTTAAGCTACCATTAAACTTGAGTCTTCTGTCCTCCTCTGCTCCTTCCCTCTCCACCTACTTTGATTTCTCCCTTTCCTCCTCTCATTTACACCGTCCCTCGTCTCCTCCTTGCTTTGGGCAGCGTTCTTATTTGTGCCAACATGGTTTGTTTCCTTTAAACGTGTGAATAATGAATGCGGTCTCAGTGGGAGACCATTCAGTTTTCTTTCACGGCGAGATGATCCACAGCCTCTCCCCTATTTTCTTCTGAAATTGCCCAAGTTGTTTCCGTTTGTCTGCATGTATTGCATTCGACATTTGTGGACAATCATGTCTTTTTCATTTTAGCTTTTTGAGGCAGCATGTAAGAAGAGGACATGAACACCAGCACTAGATCTCTTTCTCGTACCACATTAATAATTTCCATCATGTTGCCTTTCAAGAAGTGTAGTGAGTCGTGTAATGCTTTGACACTGAAGCACTGCCTCTTATCACAGTAGTGACTTTGGGGCTGTAGCGACGTCTCTTTTTTCTTTTCTCCTAAATTGCCTCAATCTTTTCAGTTTAATGGTGGCAGAATGATGAGTTCATTCCCTCCTTTTGAGTTTGAATGTCATCCACTCGAACTCTGATTTTCACATTTTTGTTTTTCGTTGGGTTTCTGTCCATGAGGCCAATTATTATTTCACTTAACTTGATGTCACATTAGTGGTTACACTGCTAGGTTTAGTGCACACTAACAGTGGCAGGCAGCGTCAGGATTCCACAGCAGTTAAACATTTGGTTGTACAGAATCATGCAAATGAGACAAATAGCTGAAATGTGTTTGCATTTAGAAAGTAATTCTGCTGATACCTTTGATACTTGACTCGATTTCTTTGTTAGCATGTTGTGCTGTGCAGCACCATGTGAGATGAGCTGTTTGCTACATGCTCTGTGCTTGTTTCTAACCCCCAGGTAAATGGCTAGCCTGTCAGTCTATGGACAATCAGATTCTGATCTTCGGAGCCCAAAACCGCTTCAGACTGAACAAGAAGAAAGTCTTCAAAGGCCACATGGGGGCTGGCTATGCCTGCCAAGTGGACTTCTCCCCAGACATGAGGTAAGCCTTTGCTCTGTTATCTAATTTTCGGATGAAGGGTTCGTTGCATAGCTGAGATTCTCACAGTTGATGAATAGTTTTTTTTTATAACTAAGTGATTAATCTGTTTCTCTGAGAAGAGGGTTAGAACTTAAAACTATAAAGTTCAACAAGAAGAGCTCACCAGGACAGTCCTCTCTCTTTCTGCTTTATTTGTTCCAGCTATGTGGTGTCAGGGGATGCAGATGGAAAGCTGAACATTTGGGATTGGAAGACCACCAAGCTTTACCACAGGATCAAGGCTCATGACAAGGTGTGCATCAGCGCACTATGGCATCCGCATGAAACATCTAAGGTTATCACCTGCGGTTGGGATGGACAAATCAAACTCTGGGACTAGATCCGTGTGTCTGGGGAGGGGAATCTGGGAAACGGTGGACAGAATGGAACGGGTTTCACTATAGAGGGACAGAAAGCGACTGGTCGTCCCATGGATTTTGTGAACCTTAAGTGAAAGCCACAGGACTGGTATCCAGTCTTATTGTAGCAGCATATTTTTGTATCCTGTCCTGAGAGTTAAAATATGTATTATCTGTACAAAGATGACCACAAGCATACTTTTAAAAATAGTTTCTACTGCTAACGGCATATTAGAGGAGAACCCCGTCTTTTTTTTTTAAATATCTTTTTTATTTTAATTTGCGATGTTCTGTGTAGTATGACTCTGTAATCCTTTGTAACAGTTCTGAATTTTCAATTGTGTGACCATCCCATTATGGAAATAAACATTCTGTAAATTTGACCGCTTAAGAAAATGAAGCATTGATTCCTCAGAGAAGGTGTTTCTTCATCCATAATTACACACAAATATATGAAGAAAAACTTATTTTTTCCCTCTTAATTGAACTGCATCAGCAAATGACATTAATTGGATCTTTTTTTTTAATGTGAATTATTTCATTTCATCATTTTTATTTGAAGTTTGCTAGTGAAGTTCTGGTGCAGCAGAGATAGTGGAGTGGGGCCAATTGAACACCAGAAGGAACTGAAGGAGGAAGAGAACTGACAGTTACTCAAAATGCTTCTTTGTGTGGATCTCAAGTGAATTTTTTTTTTATTAATACAACCCAGGAAACTGTAATAGCTGGAAGAAAACAATTTCTTTTCTTTTGCCACACACTCGCCCACACATCCTCATTCTAATCTCCAACAAACACACTGAACACATCTCAACACATCACTGCAACATTCTCCACATTATTGTTGTTTTGTATTCTAGATCTATTCTTCACTTACTGTCAACGAGGCAGGATCTTTTCATCTACCTCCCCCCCTCAACACATCATGTGTTCCTTTAATTCCGTGTTCTGTTGAGCGGGTTGTGAGTGTTCAAACTACTGTAATCTGGAAAGGTTGTCTAATATAAGGCTGGCTGGCTGTGAGCCAAACTGGGATAGGATCGTGATGACAGGGTTTACTGTGACTCAAGAGGCTGACCTGCAGCCAACAACAATACCACTATGAGGTAGAACACAGAAAGCCTCTGGAGGCAATTTACTCTGCCCCCTCTACACGGCTGAGGTCATTATAGGCCAGGAGGGTAAGAAGGAGCAGGGATTTCAGCTTTGCCAGGAAAAAAAAAAAAGCCCAGGCCAGATAAGAGCAGTCTGTTGGGGAATAGCTGTGCAGAAGCAAGAATTTGTGTTCCGATTTAAAACTCTGTGTTGCACGAATGTTTGCATTGCCATTCAGAAGCTGTTCCAGCCGAGATAAGTGTCTTGGGTTCAGTCACTCGGCCTGGCTGCTTCCCTCAAGGCTTCCACTCCGTGTTCACCCAGCTCAGGGTGTAAGCACTGCTGGCGTTGAGGACATTCTTATGCAGGAAGAGGCGAGGCTTGGCTGGGTCCGTGTGGACGTGAAAGAGACGGAAGTTGGCGCGCTCCAGCTCCCTGAGCAGGCTGAACCAGTACCTCACCACGGACGGATCATCGCCGCCCACCTCAAAGCCCGCCCAGTGCAGGTGAACCTCCAACAACAGCTGACCCACCGAGTCCAGGACTCCTTCCAGGACCAAATTCTCCAAAATCTTCCACTCGGCGCTCTCCATGTCCGCCTTCAGTACGTCCACCTAGAATGGGGGGGAAATAGCACATTGGAGGTTTTTTTCTAATGAATGAGTTCAATTATAACACTGGAATGACACTAAACTGTGTGGAATTATTGAACGCCAAAGCTATTAAAAGATGAAAAGGAGTAAGTGAAGCTTGGCCTTTGTTCTCGCTTTGGCGATGTTGATGATGGATTGAGCGAGCGAGCAACCTGACAAGGCTTGCTGTGTCAGAGCAGAGAGGAAATGCTTCATAAGACGAATGTTAATGGCACCCTTAGGTCATCATCATGTGACTCGTGCATGCCTGAAAATTAAATGCACGGCCTCAGGATCTTGGGATTCCTTTTTAAGTCTTCTGGATTTCTTAAGACGTCCATTATCTGACCCTTAAGTCTTTAAAAGTCTAGCTGGCGACTGTCTTCATTCCTTGTAGGCTCAGAAGTGTCTCTGTTAGCATTTGCTCAGCTACGGCGTCATGTAGCCACTAAATTAGTAGTGGTACGACCCGAGGAGAAATTTTAGATTACAAGATTTATCAGAAAGAGGCCCGCGGGTGTTTTAGTGTCAAGCATTATTACATTAAAGATAACACGAGATAATAGCTGAAGGAAACTGGTAGTGCTCTGTGTCTTAATTGTGGCACACATCTGCAACTAAACGGGGAACATCATCTGATGCCATGTGACGGCACGAATATTAAAGTGACCATGAAATGCCTTTACAGCAGATGCCTCTGGTGAGGCTAGAGAATTCCCAGCCCTTATTAATGCAGTCTCAGAAACTTGGCTTTCTTCGGAGAACAATCCGTTATCTCCCCCCGTGAGCCCCCAAGATGCCTTCCATCATGTGACAGACGTCTAATGGAAAATGATGTGGCGTCATCAAGAGGTGATGTATTCACTTGGTCTCGAAGGAGTGTGTTTTTGCACGCGTGTCATGCTGTGTTTGTCTGACTTTTTTCCTTTTTTTTGTCACATAGCTGTCCCTGAACCAATGCTGCTAATATGAAGCATCTCTGCAGGAGAAGTTACAACCGTGGCAGGACTCCTGTCTGCTGTGAGTCAAGTCCATATGTGATTTTGGGAGGCCGACTCTGCTACACTGCTGTGCAGCGTTAGCCGACGCTAAATGGCCCTTCAGGAAGGAAGTGAGATGATTTCCTGGTGGCTGCAGAGTAAAGTCAGATATTTGATGTCAAAACCTAAAGACGTGCATCCATCATTCAATGGATTAGTTATAGCCAGCAGCTGGTTAGCTTAGCATAAAGACTGGAAATGGAAACAACGCCCACGAAATTTCACTTACTAGCATCCCTAAAGGTCACTAACAAATCATAACTCGTTTATTTTGTGTTTTTTTGTGGAAAACACAAGTTTTGATACACATTTTGTTCAGCAGGATAATCTTCACAAATGAACACCACCTCTTTTTTTTTTCTTTTCTTTTTTTTGAAGTGTGAATGCAAGAGCCAGAAGTAAAAGGAAATCTTACGTTAGCTATAAACGAACTACACCAAGGTCACATGTCGTGTGGCGATGTTTTGTTGTCTCCCTATGAAAAGCAAATCTGCTTATTCCCCAAAAATGTGGAACTATTCCTTTAAGTTACCAGGACAAAATGAGCATTAGAGGGTTTTTATTTTAAGTACACAAAGGTTTCTTTAACAATAATCTTCCATGGACAACTTTTGCCTTTGGTTAGCACATTTTGATTAAGTCGGGTTGCATTATTGTTGTAGAGTCAAATAATCAAAATGTTACTGCAAAAAAGTTGTCTGTGGCCATAATCGTCTTATGAAAATACACTAAGAACCCTTGCTGGATTCAAAAACAATCACACACCAAATTGTGCCCTCTACAATAACAGAGCAGAACGGCCCCGTTGTTTATCCTCCAGAATATTTGACGTAAGATGTCTTTGCGCTCCGCATGCATTCCTGCCCTCCACTGCTGAGGAATTAATGTCAGAGCTGCAAACTGTCTTTATACCCAATGGGCAAATATTTCCTCTCCTCCAAGTGACTCAGTCGGTATGTGATCCAAATACACACGGTAATTATTTTCAGTAAACCATCCTCGAGATTCGGCAGCACACTGGGACAAATTTGAATTTAGAGGTGATTTTGATGGAAAAAGTTTGAGTCTGAGTCTCTGTCAACAAACAAGTTTGCTGATTTGAGAAAATAACCTGAAATATGTTAATTTGATGGTGTTAAAAATACTTATTTCCTGTCTCCTTTTGGTCCACGGTTCTCGATTGCAGCCAAACATCTGATCTGACCATCGTTATTATATGTTTTGTATGCTTTTATTCGGGAGCCATGCTCACCACAATTAAAGATGTTTAATTACACATCTGAGAGATTTGCTGATTCGGTGCTTTTGGAAGCACTTAAACCACTGCTCTGACGTCTGGGCAACCTGACAGCAACTCACTGTCGGAGCTGTCTTTACATGCATAATGTGTATCCAGCCCTGTTTTTCCAGACAGTTGTGAGATAATGATGCTTACATTCAGAGCAGCTCAGAATGGCCTCACCCATGTAGATGTTCACTTCCTTATTGAGACAGCAACAACAAAAACACAGTATCACCCATCCATTAAAGTATCTCTGTATAAGATCATGGTTCCTAGAGGATCTACCAAATTTAGTGAGCAGCTAACGTTTCCTCTTGTTCCACCAGTAGGTTGACATTTGTGTTTTTTTAGGGAAATGTCTCAACAACTATTGGATTGATTGTCATGAAATTTGCCACTGACATTCACGTTTCCTTTGGGATGAATTTTACAAACTTTTGAGATTCCTCAACTTTTCAAATAGCACCAACATCAGGTCAAAAATGATCATTTTATGACCAAATGTATGGCATTCTTCCAGCTTCCACTGTACCTTGTGTTTAGTGCCGATGAGCAGATCTCAGCATGCTAAAACAAGGTGGTGAATGTCATAAATGTCATTGCTGCAAAACATTTGCACATCTTCATGCCGAGCATTCGGTTCAAAGCAGTTGTGTGTCCCTGTCTTGTAAAACCTCCTCATCTGTTAGTGTCAAATGATTGGATACAAATCCAAAGATGTGTATGGGGTTATGACAGCAACATGCATGCATATTAATGCAGATTTGGGCCGTCTGCTCGGTTGTAAGATGATATGTCACGCTTGTTTTCTCCCCGTCGTAATTCAACAGCATTTCATTAACTATGGTAGTACAGCTGGGCAGCGATGGAACAGTTATTTTTTTTGCAATTACTAACATGATCAATGGTCCAATATGCAGTTTCTTTCCATGAATGAGATGTGACTTGCTGCTACTGACGTTTGTCCCCGCGGTGACGGTGTCTGCTATCTCAGCTGGTCACCAGAGCTCCGTGAATGAGTCATCTGTGTATTTTCTAACGAACGCAGATAGGAAATGCTGCTGGAATGCATATTTTGACCTTTTTCCGAGTGACTCTGTTTCTTCACTGCTGCGGTTTCCTGCCAGAGAGGGCTGGGCGAGACACTTTGAGAAGAAACCGTTCTGCTCCTCCGGCACACTATGTACTTGCATTAAAAGCTCATTACAAGGATGTGTGCGTGGCTTTGCATTTAAAACAGGTGCGTACTGTCATCTATGAAACAGTATGGTGTAAAAAGCCACCCACATGAACACATTCACACATCTTACTATCTTAGTATCTTCCCCAGTCCCCTGTAGGAGAGAGTGCACTTTGCTTTTGACTAAATTATCAACTCAACTTTAGGCAACACATCATTGCACAGTGTGGAGGCATTCTGCTCCGGAAGCTGATTTAAGTGTGTTCATGGACAGGTAAAAAAAAAGATTGATTCATAAGATTTAGCTAATTTGCATCCTAACAAAAAGTTAAAGCACTCAGCCTAAGTAGATGACTAAACAAACTAAATAATGACAACGTAGTGGGGCTAAAACTCCCATCTGGGTTTGATGTCAAAGGGAAAGAGTTCAGGATCAAGAATGTGTTCGATTTCATGGCCGTCAAATAGATTAGAATCAACCCTCCGGGAGGAATAAATATCCACGATGAATTTAAAGCCACATGTGTAGGATTTGACCTTTTTCTCAATTTGGCACCTCCAGGTGGGAGGATCGACCAAGGGGCACAAACAACGGCACATAAATAGCTATTTCCACTAATTTTTCTAGGCATCATTTTCTTAAACATTAAGATTCTGCAAGAAGCTACAATCACATCAAAATGCCTTTAATGGAATCCAGCCATAATTTACCGTCTGTAATCCGCATGTATCTCAGTGGATCCGATCCTGGTTAGATAAAGTTTACTTAGAGACCAGAAACAATAGAAAAGAGTCTGGCTGTCACTCCGCTGTGTCTTCATTACCTATGGAAGAGACACTTGGCTTCTTTGACCTTGATTAAATATTTAGCCCGTTCTAAAACATGCATGCTGGATTCTATAGCCGTGTTTATTAGTATGCATGCTGTCTGTCGGTGTGTGTTGATGATCTTCCATGCAGATCCCTTATCTGATGGGGTGGAACACAATCCTGAGGGGCTTTGGAGAGGAGACATTCAGCATGATAATATTTTAAGGAGAAAAACCTAATTATAGATGGGTGTTTATGCACATGGAGACGGGCAACAGAGGGGATTAACCCCATCAGCTGTTGCACAGGAAGGGTCGCTGTGTTTGCATGTAAGTGAATCTCATTCCATTCTCATCCCATGTGCGCTCTGTTTACCTGTCTGTGTCCAAAGTCATTAAGGATGGTGGCCAGTTTCTTGGTGTTGGCGTACTGACGCTGGGCGACCACGGCCGGGTTGGGATCCCTCCAGTCCACGGAGAGCCGGTGGAGCCACATCTCGGCCTGCTGCAGGTGAGGCTGCTTCAGACTGGGGTCGAAGCAGTGGACCTCACACCCGGCCCGTGCCAGCGAACGCTCCAGGGACCGATCATCCACACCCAACCTGCAGCACAACACAGTCAGGTATAGGAATCAATACTTTCTTGCCACAAACTAAAATATGTATATAGATTGTTAAAGGCTGTGCTTGTACTTGTACAAGCAGTGCTTTGAGCTAAATATGAACACTAGTATGTTACAAATGAGATCTGCTGCATTATACTGATTTAATGGAAAATTGAATGAATGGCCGTGAACTTTTCCCATCCTGCTTTCACTCCATAGCCTCAAGGCCGATGGCTAATGAGCACAAAACAGGATGTACGCGTCCTCTTTTTTTATTAAAGTTAGCTAAGCAAAAAACTTTAAAAACAACCTGTTTGTTGAAGAGAAACTACTTGAATCTTCTTTTTGACGTGAAAGGTTTTATGAGTGTTCTTAATGTTGAGGAGCATTGACAGACGGTCACATTTCCCTGTATTTCTCTCTCTTTAATGCGTCTCCTCCCACTCCCTCTCTCTCAGTGCTATTCTCTCTTTATCTAACCTCCCTCCCCCTTCTATAATTCTGCAATTCTCCTTTCTCAGTCGCTGTCCCGTGTTCCCTCGTGTCTAGTTTGTGCTGCGGCTGTATTCTGTAATAGCGGCGGAGGGAGTACATTTCACGGTGCTTTTACAGATGAGCCACCGTGCCTCCACATGGATCCTACAAGCAGGGAGATAGGGGACGAGTGTACGGGAGAGATTGAGCCGCAACTAGACATCTCTTTATTTAATCCGCACTAAATATTTCATGTGCCTCGCTGAGAGTTCCCCCCAGATCTCTTGTGGAGTGTTTTGGCCAGGAATCACTGTAGTGACACTTTAGACAACAGGCATGGGGGATTACTCACAGAGTGGTGGGGGAGGAGGAGGGGGGAGGAGGGGGAGGAGGGGTACCACAATGCATCAGAAGCACTTCTGGATGACAGTGCTGAAAAAGAAGGGGCTCTACTAGCTGTAATATGCTCTCTCATGAGACTACAGAGTGCAGGAGCTGTAACACTCAAATGTCTGAATAGAATGTCGTGTGTGTGTGTGTGTGTGTGTGTGTGTGTGTGTGTGTGTGTGTGTGTGTGTGTGTGTGTGTGTGTGTGTGTGTGTGTGTGTGTGTGTGTGTGTGTGTGTGTGTGTGTGTGTGTGTGTGTGTGATAAGGGTAACGTACACCCAGTGGATTGTAAATCTGATAAACAGAGCCTCAGTCCGACTGTCCCCGCGCTGAACTATTATGTCAACAATCCCTGGATGTTCTGAACCTCAGAGACAAGTCTGGCTAACAACGCTGGGTGGGCTCTCTGCTGACTGTCTGCTGTGTGAGAGGCTCTTTCTCTTCTTCTTCATTTTTCTCCTTTAACACCTGCATCTTAACCGTTAGATCTTCTCTTATTTGTCTTCCCTTTGTATACCAAATATCATGGTGGTAAAACCCTCTCTACCTCGCTCCCATTACTCCTCCTCCATCACTCTGCAGCTCATTAACACGTGCACAAGTTGCCACGTATTCTCTACTGTTCAGGATATTTTCAGTGTAATGAATCCACTTAGAACTTTCGTTTTAGTAAAAGCATCTCAAAGTGTATTTCCAGGATCTAAATGGAAAGCTGAATTAAGCTGCTGTATAGCCTGGGCTTCAGTCAAGGTCACACCTACAGTTAGCTCAGTTACTGAAATAAATGTACCCTGACTGAATAAAAAACTCAAAATATATTATTAATAATAATTATTATTATTTCATAAGTTTGCTTCAGAGGGCACTTCAGCCATAGAGAACAAAGCGGCAGCTATGGAGTCCACTCCTGGCAGCTATACTGTGACGCTTAAAGTCTATAGAAGATGAGTGAATGCACACTTTTCAATGCCTGCTCTGATTATCTAGAATGGCAGTTGTCTTCTTCTTTTTTCATGCCAATGGCTGATTCTTCTTCTCAGACAATCTTTGATTACACTCAGCATCTGCTCAGCAGCTTTGTGGGGAGAACCAATGATGATCAGAAAGAAGAGGAAGAAGATGGAGGATGAGAGCGGTAAGATGGAGCACAAGAAGTTAAAAGGTGGAGGATAGCTGGTCTTTCATGTGGAAAAACATCCCCCCCCCCTTCCACCACCACCACGTGACAGACCAATCAGAGAACAGCTGCTCATCCTGCCCAGGCACAGCCGTCCACGGCTCGTTAAACAGCATGCAAATGAGACGCATCAGCCGCACAAAAACACACAAATTATGTACGCCGAAGTACACACACAACTGTGCGTACTCCGTAGTCCCAATTTGCTGCATTCAACAGAGCACACACACACACACTTAATAGTATTTGACATTTATATTAAAGCCCGTGTGGTGTGCAGCAGTGGACTGAAGGAGAGGCTTTGGTGAGTGTCCTGTACAGCAGAGCAGAGGTCTGCTGAGAATAGGATACTCCCAATACCTGGCATAGATTCAAGTACCATGAAGAGTGTGTATTGTGTGTGTGTGTGTGTGTGTGTGTGTGTGTGTGTGTGTGTGTGTGTGTGTGTGTGTGTGTACTTTGAATCTAGGTCAGATAAGGGCCACAGAGATGATCATTTCACGTATCCAAAAAAAGTGCAACGTTTGCCCCGTTGAACTTTTTAAGACTAACTGGGCTCTTAGGACTTTTCTTTTGTTACTGATGAAGTTTCTATTTTTCCAACCAATTCCTTTTTTAAACTTTTTTTTTTATTTTTTAGGTCAACTCACTGTTATTGCATAAGCCAGAGTTGGGGTCGTCTAAGCGTAAATTGAATTCCTTCCCGGGGTCTTAAGGGATCAGTTAGATAGAAGGAAAAAAATGGAAATGCAGCTTTCGCTGACGTGGGATATCAGAGCTGTGAGTCACATTTTTCCCAAGCTGATATTAAGGTCAAATGTTCAAATGTTTGCATAAATCACTGAGAGGACGAATAATATTATTTTTCTTTTTGTGTGTAGCTTGCCTGCATGAGTAACTTCCCATCAGTCAACCAGAGGATATCAGATATGTTTGGCTCCCAACCCTCCATTTGACCCCTGACCCTTCCTCCATAGAGAGGCAGGAAGCCAGAAACAGCAGTCCCTCTCACATCAGTATCTGTGCCCTGCTGCCTTGATGCCAGCACACCTGTGATGTCTCTCAACAGTCAAATTAATCAGCTTCTTTTTCCTCTCCTGCAGAAAGATCCCACAGCGCCTCAGCACAGCGGGGGCAGAAACCGGGCCGAGCTACGTCGCCCGCCAACTGGGAGTGATTGACTCTCCAATCTACGCAAGGTCAAATACCAAGGTGGCCTGGCCGACCCCATTCAAGATTACTTGCCACTCAAGGAGAGGAAGCAGAGGTGGAGTGGATGTGACGTTCCAGGTGGAGGTACAGAGGCACAGGATTATCCTAACTCTTATTACAGCGTTACTCAGTGAATGAAATTGCCCAGAATACTGGAGAAAAATTCACTTATTCACTATATTCACAGATAGTGAGTATTTGTACTTGTTCTGGGAAAGACATCTTAAAAAAATATAGGCTCAGTGACCAAGTAGTTATTGAAATGAAAAGACACCCAGTAAGGTGGAAGAGATATGCCTCTTTTCTTTGGTGGAAAATTTCCTTCAATTCTTCAATGAAATCGCGAGAGAAAGAAAAAAATGAATTTCCTCCTCTCGGAAGAAAACTGTCACGGGTGAGGAAACAACAGTGGCATTTGTGACTAGATATATCACAGGCTGTCACACAACCAGATGCTGTAAGTAACAGTTACATCTGCAGACAACTCATTGAATGTGGGGAACGGTCCCCGTCGCTGTACACATGCAGTACACGACAGCTTGTCTCAGAGCTGGTGTACAGACCGGAGGTTGAGCCTAATTGGGCTTAAGTTAGGATAACGGTTTGACGTGCGAAAAATGTGTATTCAGTGGAACGCCTAAGTGAGTGTTTGCCTGTACTTACCCAAAAGAGTAAACCCTGCAGTGTTTGTGTTGTATTCGGTGGGTCAGGCTGAACTTGGGGTCCAGACACGCGGCCCAGGCACCTCTGGTCCCGTCCTGAGCCGCTTCGTCACCGGTCAACGGTGCACACGACACCTGAACACATGGAAACATGTGGTCACAGCCATGTCTGACATTGAGAACCTCGGAGATTGTGTCTTTTAGAACAGAGATCTTCAACAGGGGGGTCCGGCGGAGTTTCTGCAGGGGGTCCCTGAAATGATTTGATCCCAAACTTTTTCTTCTTCCAAAAATTAAAATATGTCCAAAAGTACACATTAACTTGAATACAACTTGTAGGCAAATATAAATCTTCATATTTGTTAAATGTTATGACATGTGATGTAGAAAATGTAGAAATGCCAATATAGAATCAAATGTTCTGTAAATGATTGAATGGTTGTATTATTGTATACATACATCATTACAAAGTACTTTTATTCATTGAACTATAGGCTGCACTACATATTAGTATTGGCTCGGTTTAATAAGTAACACATTTTTTATACAATATGCAACATTGAAGACCTCTTTAGAATGATTATGTTCTGGGTTGTTGGGCGTTTGAGTGCATTTGTCTTCTGCAGCTTTAGTCTGTCCGGGTGTTTTTAGTCACATAGGACAATAATTGAAGTGCCAGAGAGTTTAAACAACCACGCCCGGATTTAAAAGTCAAGAATGACAGCTTGGCGGACGCCTTTTCCTTAGAATATATCTCCACACAGAGCCTATAAATCACTGGAGACTGCTACTGAATTTGACCCTGGACTAGTGTGTGTTTGGACGTCAGTGTTGAACAACGGTGTGCATGCTATTCATCACGACGTGCAGCTGGGGCCGATGCAGTCTCCCAGCAGCAGAGTGAGAGGACGGGGCAACGAAGGGAAGATTAGGCTCCTGCATAAACTGTGTACATACGGACAGTAAACATGTGCATGTTGGTTGTGCATCTATCGGCAGGTTTTACAAGTGACTTCGCATGAGCTGCTGCTTCAACGTTAGCCAAAAATGTAATTAATTATAAATGATTCCCCCTAACCCATGACCAGAGGTGAGGGTTGTATAGTAGATTGGCTGCTAAATTGAAAACTCTGCCTTCTGGCTCAGCTCCCTCTGCAATGCTTGCATTACCGCTGATGCCGAACCAATCTGCCTGTTGATTCCTCTTAGTTTCAGCCTTATTCATGAACAAGATACTTTAACTCCTTCCCTCGGGGGGCAGCAACTCACTTACAACCCCAGAGGGAGTGTGTCTTTGTTGCAGAGGGTGCAGGAACTGTATTGTCCATGTTGGTTGGCACAATAATGCATTTAAAACATGAACTGAAAACATTAACCAGCATATATATATATATATATATATATATATATATATATATATATCCCACAGTATATTTCATGCTGTAAAATGCTTATCTAGAAATACTTCCTCTTTTCTGTGTGTGCTGGTGCATGCATGCAGGCGAGATACACTGACTTCTATTGATTGGACAGTTGTGTCGCAGGCTATCTCTCTGAGTAACAGCTCCACCAGGCACCGTGTCAGTCAGCGTTACGGCTGAGGATGCCGCTGTGCCCCCTCCACCCCCTCCTCCACCCCCTCCTCCACCCTCTCCTGTCAGGCCGTATGATGGACGGTTCCCTTCAACAGCTTCCCACAAACACTCATACGGTAACTTTCTCTCTGTTCTTGTCCTTGCCTCTTCCTTTCACACACACAAATATGCACAAGTGAATGCACACACACACACACACACACACACACACACACACACACACACACACACACACACACACACGTTCCCAGGCTAATTCATTATGAGCTGAATGTCTGCTGTGAAAGATATAGAAACGTTTGCCTAGTCATTTGGAGTTGGGTGCTCTGTGTTCTCCCTGTATTGTGCGAGAGAAACAGATAAGTAGCTGATTTTCATCTCCGTGGCAATTTCTCTACAATAAAAACTGCGTCACATGTTATCACAAAAAAATGTCCCTTCTAAGCGTTGGATGTTGAAAATGAAACGGTGTCTTCACAATAGGGACAAGGGCACAGAAAACCCCCTGGTATTTCTAGAATGATTAATTATTCATTAATCGATTAGTAATAATACTGACATCAGCCAACAGACAAAACCACAGCATCTCATCGATTAAGTATGAGCAGAGGGGCTGTGAGCTTCATCACTTTGGTAATCAATAGAGTAATGAATTGTGTGCGTGCTGTGGAGCGAGACAAATACCCTGCGGCTGAGCCGAATGTGAAAGAGGTGCTATAGTGTAACTCAGCCGTGGGCTGATTGATATACAGGCTCGCTGTGATGTACATACCTGACAGAAATAATGCACTGCCTGGCCTTCAATAGCAACAAGTACTCCGATTATCTCATTATCTTAATGCTCCATTTACGCACCGGGTTAAATGTTCAGTTCATCTTTAGTGAAAGAAATATAAAGTCAGATGAAAGTTTAATGGTTTTATGGTCCCTTCAAAATACATGAAACAAGAGGTTAAACTTTAAATACCAGTAAGAATTCAAAGCAAACGATGACTCACTTGTGGCGTTGTGATATAGTCGAGGAACCTTTTAGCTTCGTCCTCCAGAGAAGGACTCTCGCCGGCCCAGGGCTCCAGGTCTATGTGCCATCGGGGACTCTGTAGCGGAGCGCAAAACAGCAATATGGGGTCATTAGCAATGAAAGGACGTGAACATTGACAATAAATTAACATCAAAGTAGGCCACTCAGAAGAAATCCAAGTACCAGAAGCAACAACAAACGGAGCTGTAGTCTTCCAGGTATTGAAACCCACTTGTGTATGGAACTGGGTCACGATGTGCTCAGTGGAGGATGTGTTATTTTTCCCACCTGTGTGTTAGTGACAAATGCTAAAGTTAATTTCCATTGTTATTTTAGTATAACACTAAGGCTGCTTTATATGCACATCCTGCAAGTTGAAGATTCAAAAATAATAATTCTAAAATGTTTCACTGTGGAAAAAAACTAAGACCTTACTTCATCATCATTTGGCTGCAGCAGCTCAGTGCTGCTGTGTGATCACATTCCTGAGACCTGGCAGAGCTCGGCTCTCCAGCCCGCTTCATTTCTGCAGGAATGTGTCTGTTTGTGATTAGAGGAGCGGCGGGTTGAGATGGAGAGAGCAGAAAAAGAGGATGAGTCTGCTTCATTCCTTTTCCATCTCCTCTCTACGCAGGGTGGCGTACCACACGACGACGCGTTCGCTGCTTGCACAATCACTTCTTGGGTCAAACACCATGGGCAAGTGTTCATTAGCGGCCGCCGTATAAATTATCCTGGGTGATTTCACGACAGAGTGCCTCCCTCCCTCCCTCCCCTTGCCCGGGATGCTCCCGCCTTCGTCGGTGTTTTATGAGCACTGCAGTTTCCGATCGTCTGTGGTTATGCACGGATCACTTTTTGGCCTCAGCAGACCAGATCGTGTCTGGATTTGTTCGATGCTGTGGGCTCGTCTGGTGAGCAATCTGTTCAGTATGATGACTGACAACAGGTCTGTTTTGGAAAATAATTAGTTAGAATTCACATCCATGTTTCCATGCTTCTTTTCCTCTCTCTAGTCTACTCGGAGTTCTATCCTGATATTTAGCTTCATGGATTGCAGGCTCAACACAACGTGACTTTGTTTGATTTCATAATTGAATCCGGTCAACTCTCTCATATTTCAGCCAGTGGATATTTTACATTCTCACAATCCTTATTGCAAATTCAGAAAGCATGCTGCCAAAGCGTGTATGTCACCCATATATGCACACACTTATGTGCACTTCAGCACAGCATATAGATATGATTCCTCAATGCACACACACGTGTGCCCTCACACACAAACTCATCCACGTTCACTCACCATATGGACATTTACTCTGCTAATATATTATCTACAGCGGCACCGTGTGTGTCATTTCCCCCTCCAGTGGTGCTGATCCTGGACCTGCCAATGCAGAGAATCAGCTGTCCACAGTGCTGGATCAACGCAACACTATTCATTGTTTGGCATTCGGCCGTTAATCGATTATGTGGCGTGTCAGAACATCTGAATGCTTGCCGTGCTGCAAATTGTCACCCTCCTCTCCTCTCTCTCTCTCCACTCTTCAGTCCAAAATAATTGCTCCTGTGATGCATGATCAACACAATTACCCTGCAGGACAAATAGGGTGATGGATGTGCACGAGTAGGTGTCAGTCTACAGCTATTGTTTTCTGCAGTTTGAGTTTCCTGATTCGACCGCAGACGTACCTTTGAACAAAACCTCTCAAGTTATTAGTCTTCCCACAATCTGACAATCCCAGACAAAAAAAAAATCAGTAATTTAAGTCAACCGCTCCTAAAAAGCAGGAGAGTTTTACAGGAACAGAAAGACAGCGTTTTCTTCTGGGAGTGTGTTATTTACACTCCCCGTGTCCTAACTGCCCCTTTTCATCTCCTTACTGAGTCCTCCCTGCACAGCTCAGCTATCAGGCCCCATACATCAGCCCGGTGCAGGTTGGGACAGGACTGCTGATCAGAGGACAGATATCTGGGACAATGGACTCACTGGGACTTTGCGTACAAGGTGTGTATAAGGCGTGGTTGAATTACAACAGCAAGGGGGAATAAATCAAGAAGAAAAGGACAGAGTGAGGGTCAAACGCACGCTCCGTCTCCCTGGAATTTATGGCCGAGAAAGAAACAAAATATTGGCACATTCTGCTTTTGTGCATCCAAGGTTTCAAGTTAATAGACTTTACCGGAAAGCAGCGTTTGACAGTCTCGTAAAAACTCAGGTTTTCAATCAACAAATGTGGTGGAAAAAATTAATCTAAACTTTATGTCACAACACTTTTTTTTTTTTTGCTAAAATTGAGATTCCAATATAGATATTTTGCCTGTGTCATTTTAAAATACAAGCACATGAGCTCTTAAGTGCTGAATCATCACTTAACGGTGATGAGATTAGCGTTAAGCCCCATGCTCAGTCAAGCAACAACAAATCACCAGCGCCTCAGGGACAGCAGAGGTAAGCAGTGTTAATAACAAACAGAATGTCACTCAGAACCGTCAAGCCTCGGCTGCTGGACTTTAATCCCATGACACTTGATATAACAACATCGTCAGCATGAGTGGTTCAGGTAGTTGCCTTGAATGAATGGATCTTCTGAAGGAAATGGATGTGTGTGCTGCTGAAAAAGTAGATTTGAAATATTTGGGTATTTGGGCGACTGTGGGGGGGGATGGAGCCGAGAGAGGTGGGCAATATTCAGAAGAAAAAGTCCCAAATTTGCTACTTTATTAAGATGCTAACAACCGGCATCTATGCTAGCTAACTTCCCATGAATGTCACATTTATTTTTCTAATTAATACATCACAACGCCTGAGGGTCCTGGGGGTGATGGCTGTTTGACGGTTATTGTTGTTTTTTTATGGACCAAACTGTCATCTTATGGGTGTTTATTGATCGAGTGCTTGGGCTAAGATGCTAGCGGTAGCTTTCACTTTTTGTCATAGCAACAGCAAACATTCACTATACATGTATACATACACTATAATAAAGTAGCACATTTTTTTCACAGGATATTGCCTAACTAAAGCCCTAATACGCCGTCGTAGTAAAGCATGAATACTAAAAATAATAAAATAAAATGAAATTGCAGTTAAATCTGAGAATGCTGAGTGAAGATTCAGTTCAACTTCAATGAGGCAAACTTTTCCAAAGAAAACATATGTGGGCTTGTGAATGAAAATTAACTCTGGAAACTACTTGAAATGTAAATTGTGTTGAGTGAAAGACTTTTCTGTCAAGCACTGAATGGAGTTGAAAGAAATCGTCCTAACCTCCGTTTAAGTGTAATTTGTCGTTGTGCTGACCTTGGGACCTCGAACAGGAAAACTTCCAAAGATTAGCATTTGAAATACTGAAAGAAGTCAAAGATTCAGTTGAAGCGTACTGGTGATAAATTGAGCTGGAAGAGTCCATTGAAGTGAAAGAAAATAGTGCCAGTTCAAGGATATGAAATGAAAGCCAATGTCGAGCTGATTATTTGTTTTTATTCTCGGTTCAATGTGAAAATCTGAGATCTGGAAGGGTTTGACATTTGATTTGAACTGTAAGCACTGACATGGGTATAAGTGTTACTTGAAGTGTGACCACTGCTTGCAGATGAACTGAAGGTTAAACAAGGAAATGATTAATTCTACTGATCTGGTGACAAAGTTAATTTGCCCTGAGGGGTAAAAGTGTAGCTGCATTGCATTTAGTTAGTCTTTTATCTTGACACGCTTGCCTTTCCGTTTCATTTTGATTTAAAAGGGATGTTTTTTTGTAACATCCTTGAACCCCTTTTGATCGCTCTGTTATGGGGCCTTTCTGCATGGCCTGCATGTCCTGATGGAGCTGGCTGTGCTCGTGGATCTGTGCCTCTCAGCCAGTTGTGAGAGACGTGTGAGAAGCCAGGCCAAGCATGAATAATCCCCCGGGGAGAAGAGGATGGATGGGTGGACAGGAGACGACTGGATGAAACAAGAAAGGACGCCAGAACAATGAAGGGAGGGTGAGAAGAAGGGAGGAGGAATGGGAGGTGGAGAGGGAGATGGACTTGGACATGGAGGAGGAAATGTACTTCACTCTGAAGTATGACATTTTGCACCTGTGTATGCATCACGCACTAGAAGAAGTGATGGGGATTCATCCCCTGGGGACCATGAATGTAGAAAATGACATTTCCAGAATTCCAGTATATAGTATTTTAGTTTGGACTGACCAGAAAATCAAAGCTGCAAATTCCAGACGCTTCAGAAATAGAGCATCAAGCTGTGCAGTGGAGAGGTCAAAGCTTTCAGTTCAACAGTGTGTGAGATATTATTTCAACACACTGGAGTGTCTCGGAGTTAGAAGATGCTCTTGGACAGCTCGGGTACTCAGCAGCACCTCCGTGCCAAGTAAAGGTGAAGACATGATGACGAGTGTGCAGACAGAGGAGTTGGTTTAATGAAACAGCAGGTGACTCATTCACATTATCCCCCCTGGGATTTCTAGCAGGAGGTGACCTCCAGGTGAGAGACTCTATCAGACACTTCTTCGGTTCGGCGATGCCGACGTCAAAGTTTCTGTGGTTTTTCCAAATTACCTACTCTGCCTTAAAGCTCTGGTTATTGATCTACTTGCCAAAAATCATGTTCCCTCCCTTCCTCTCTCATTGCCCTTTGACAGATTTATTAGGTTCTAGATATGGAGATCATCTGATTAATGTTGCCACGTTAGTCAATCACAGCTTTGGCAGGTAGAGTCGATGTTTACCGCAGAGACAAGATTAGATTTTGCGTTCATTGTTGTCGACAGACTGCAAGTATGCACAAAGAGTGTCCCACGAGTTTCCAAATCACCTGCTAATCCAAATGGTATCCCTGCTGCATTCTGGGTACTTAGAGCACAAGTGTACATCATGAATTATATTGGTTGGTGACAGACCAAACATTGAGGATAATTATATTAAGAGCATAATAAAAGAAGTGTACATGAAAGGATTGATACTGACAGCGTGATTGTTTGCAGGATAATGACTCGGTAGATTCTGGCAGATCGGGGTACCCAGACCCAGACCCAGACCCAGCTGTCTCGCCTCTTCCTGCAGTGTCGTCTCTATTCCTCTGACAGGCCCAGTGTCCCAGCTCGCCGCCAGAGTACAGTGAGAGACAGAGCGGGTATAACAGAATTAAAGCGGAGGATTACGCTGATCTTGTTTAATAAAGGAAGTAATCTCAGAAGAGTTTAGCCTCAGTCTCAAAGGCGGAGTGATGCTGAGGAAGAAGCCTGTCGGGGGACTGGAGGGATACACGAGCAGGAGTGTGTGTGTGTGTGTGTGTGTGTGTGTGTGTGTGTGTGTGTGTGTGTGTGTGTGTGTGTGTGTGTGTGTGTGTGTGTGTTTGTGTGTGTGCACAGATGGTCTAAATGCAGGATGAGGATTGTTCTCCTCTCTGTACTGTTTTTCCAAACCTGCATCTGGTACGCATTTAGAGAGAACGTTGGAAGACGACCGAAACAACTTCTGAATCCAATTTGACATTGAGGCTTCGCATTCATGTGTGCGTTTCATGACAGCACACACACACACACACACACACACAAACTCATGCCTCGTTCTGAACACCACTCGGCTGTAAGACTATCCGCCCACGCGTCGTAGATCAAAACGGATGAAGGACCAGCGCGAGCCCATTCTCACTCAGCACATTGAGCCATCGCCTACATGGCAGGCACATTTTGTGTCCATCCCGCTTAAATCAGGGCTGATCGGGGAGCAGTGCTTAAACATCTTGCCAGTGCGGACCATTTGCTTGCTTTCCTGTATTTTTTTTTCCTTCCAAGTTCATCCTTAATATACCGTGCTGAATCAAAAGAACCATATCAATGCATTGAATTTAAGGAGCAGCATGACAGGTGACTAAATGACGTATATAAGGACATTTTAGAAGTTGAATCATAAAAAGGCATGGTACAAGGACAAACTAGCTGTTGTGCCGACCATCATCTACTGTAAGTAATAGATTATTAAACCTCCTTTCAAATAAACCAACTATCCCTTTAAAGGCAGTCTGGAGTCATATGACTTGTCGAGGCTCATCACCGTCAACTTAAATATCCATAGGACAGGCTGTTGCCTTGGAAACATAGTCCCCTTCCTTTCATGGCACGGTAACCTCCCTCGTGCGTGCATTCACAAATACATCCAGGCGCGTACAGATGCTCCCGCTCATCCGTGACGTGGATTGAAGTGGTTGTGCGGGAGATGCGACCTGAGCAAAAGGCGACTGACACCGCTGATGACACGTTGTCTGATTTGATCACATCATGTTTGAATCGGAGGGGGGGCTCTTGGCCAGCATCTCAACGGACAGATGGGGTCTTATTGTCAGCAGGCTTGCAGTTAAGACCTGCGTGTGTGTGTGTGTGTGTGTGTGTGTGTGTGTGTGTGTGTGTGTGTGTCTAAGTGTGTGAGTCAGTCTGTGCAAGTGTGTACCTGTCTTCCCCGACAATATCCCACATGTGAGATCTGTGTTTGATGTCTAGAAGCACCTTACTGACATTCACTTCCTGAGAGCAGGGAAATCAACATCACTCCACTTTGCCTGCCAATTTCTCCGTCAGTTCCTTTGCGCATAAATCATGACCGAATATGGAAATTGAAAATAGAATAATTGTCAATCTTCCTGACAATTATTCGGCTTGTGTTTTTAATTTCATCTTTCGTCGATGTGGCTTGACTTCCTCTCCATATGTTTTCCATTCTCAAGATCACGCAGCGTCAGCCACACTGAGTGAGAGAGGCAGAAATATTATATCATATTAAGTGTTATAAATACGGCTCTGAGCAACGACAAGCTCTTTACGCAATCGTTCGTGAGGTTCGCTGACCCTCTCCGTCGCTCTTCAGGGCTAAGTGGTTTTCTGTCGTCGTAACGAGACACAGGTAGCTAAGGTCGATGTCGAATGCCACTGAGATGGCTTTTTCGCTACACAAACAAACCTCGGGCTTTCCTGGTGACACACAAATTGCCATTTTGCTGTAAGCGGGTGTTGTATGTACGTGGATGGGGGGGCCGTGTAAGCGAGCGGCAAAGATGGGAGCGAGGGCGTCCCATTTCAGAGGTCAATGCACTCATTCATATCAGCTGGGAGGGAGAGTGCAAACTTTCTGGAATGTTCCAGACAAGGCGTCCGTGTCTGAGGGGAGTATTGTGCGATTGGAGACTCTGGACGTGACAGTTTGACACCGACTTTTCCCCCTCCACTGGGAGTCTTTGTCCGGTACAAGTTAGTGCACACAACGGACCTACTGTTTATCCAGTCGATAACATTAAGAGCACTGAGTGGCTTCTGTTTTTCCATCTGCTACATATGGTCTTGATCATCTGGAAGCAGGGCTTGTGTGGATCTACGTTTCAACATGGGGATCAGGCGCTTTCAGGTCTTCTTTCTCAGCCAAAGTTTTAATAAAAAGATCTGATTTGGGATCTATAATGTTCCTGCTTATAAAATCAGTTATATCCTGTCAGCTCCGGATACACTCTCAGTAGTTTCTCTTGTTTAAAAAGTGTGTAAACCCTGACTCAAGGCGATTAAATAGCCATATTTCTGCATACTGTGCTGAGAGGGGTGATTGATTGTCTGAAAGGTCTCTTTGTGCTCCCCCCCCTCATAACTTGGCAACGCTTCCAGAGCGGCCTGTTTTCTTAAGTTGGGCTCGGATACTAATCTGGCATTGAGCAAGAAAATCTGTGTGCCTGTAGAGCTGTTTACGTCTCCAGGTCGGCTGAAGTGTGCATAAGGGGCGATGTGATGTCACTGCGGTTGGATGATACGATCCAAAAAAATGTAGGGAATCAAAGGGCTTGCATGTGTAAACGCATGTATTTCTCCGCTCTGCTTTCATCCACCTGGAGTTATTACACCTTGTAAGTCGCTTTCAAGGTGCCTGGGATTCCAAAATTGTTGTTTTAGATGTTGTCTTGCACTCACATGTAGCCTATGTGGCAATTGCAGAAAACTTTAAAGCCATTTGGAGCTCAAGCAATTCTCAACCTACGTCTGTTGACCTCCTCAAGCTGTCTGTTGTCCCCCGTTTTCTCTTCTCTGTGTCAATATTAGCTTAGCTTAGCATAAAGACTGAAAGCAGGAGGAAACAGCTAGCCTGGCTCTGTCCAAGAGTGAAACTAAATGTGACCAGTGCCTGTAACGTAACACGTTACATCTCGTTGGTGTTTTCAAGGAGCCAGGGGGAGACTTACAAGAGGTTTGTTTTGGGTCTTTATGCTAAGCTAGGCTAACTGTGTCTTGGCTGTAGACAGACAGATATGAAGGCGGCACCACGGAAAAGGAAAATTGTACAGGAATATTAATGAATATACCTCTAACACTCCAGTTTTCTAGATACATACACAAGACAAGCTTCACTGACTATAAATGTCACTATATGGTAATAAATGCACATGTATTTGCTTGAACAAATGTCACTTCAAAAGCCCTTGAATTCTCTTCATGTTCAAGAGTCAACACAAGTGGGTAAATAACCCAAGTTGAGATGGCAAGAACAGGTTGAATGTGACCCAAGCGACACATCGGCTTCCCACCGGTTGATTTCTGGACTCCCCGGGTCCCCAGATGCCTCAGCTAGAGGTTAAAGACGCACCGAGAACTGACTCCAGTCACACCTTTGGGATTACCTTTCTAAACGCCTCCCTCTCTCTTCCTCTCCCTCCGTTGAGCCGAGGCCTTTTCAGATTTCCAAGACGTGACCAAGGTCACCGGGTTCCTCGCATTAGAAATTCCACCCGGGGGCCCGATGGTGGCTGGCAGCGGTTGGCGCAGACGGCGCAAAGTGGATTTTTTCCTCATCTGGCTTTATCCAAACACCGAACTAATCAGCAGAGCAAAGCATTTGGAATCACACTGATGCTTATTTGAACAAAAGTAATTAATACTTCCCTTGTGGATAGATTAACTTGTGTCGCATTTAATTAGAGGAAATCATTTGATTTCAAGTGCGGTCTTGGCTGGCTAATTGGTGTTTTTTTGTTGAAATCAATTAATTTAATCAAAACTATTCTGTTTTATCCAAAGCGAGTGAAATGCCATGCCAATGTTTATTTAATTCTCCTCCGCCTCTTTTTGTTTCTTAGGAATCAAGAAAAAAAAACCTTTTCATCACTGGGCGATCATTTTAGCGAGCTGTCTTAGTCTTTCCTGTTCTAAAATCTTTGAAGACTGGGAGGCCCGGCTGAGAGCATCCAGCTTCCTCTTTGCTTCCCCGTTGTGGTCTGTGCGCCGCCCGTCTGCAGGCTTTGAGGTTGAGTGCGTGTGACATATGAATGACAGCCGGCCTATCTGGGAGGAATCGCTGAGTGGTGCTGGGATGGAGTCTAGAGAGCAGGCAAGGAGAATATACAATGGGAGGGATATATATCTATATATACATACTGTACAAAGTTTAATATCAATAAGTTATTTCTATACTAGTTCGGAGATATTTCTGTTTGGCTTCTGTCAGGTGACGTGAGACTGTATATATTGTCTTGTGGAGTGGAAGCGGCACTGAATATCAATATTTTCTTATTTTTGACAGGAACAGTTGGATTTATGGACGCACGCTGTCTTAAATCTGAGAGAATCCTGCCTCAACTGTTGCTCTAAACAAATGTTCTCTCCCAGTGCCGTGTGTCTTCACTGGCCAGGAAAGTTGCTCTCTGAAGTCTGTTTGACTGTATGAGGAGACGTTTGTTCCACAACTCTTTAAAAGGCTTCCACACGTGTTGCTGTTGTAGAAGCAGACAATAACCAACTGACAGCATTGTAGCTTCATGTGGTTGCATCATATTATTGGATACTTTCTACATTTCAGGTTCAAGGAGCTCATTGTCGCGTTATTTTAACAGCAACAGAGGTAATGCTTGGCAGGTACTTGAGTGCTCTGAGCTTGGAAGCAGAAAGTTGCAGAGCATTATGAATTGAATGGACCACAATGAAATTAATAACAATGGAGTCCTGTCCCTCACCCTCCAACTGTGACTAAACCAGATTATTCCTGAATGTCACGTCGGTGAGAAGGAATTAGCAAACCAGCCAACCATAACATAACGCTGTTCAAGCGTTCCTACTGAGAAGTTCGAACGCTGAGTTACAGATGTCTCTTTCCCAAACTTTGTCGATGGGAACAAGTCTTTTTTTGGGCACAATCATGAAGTCATGGACCTGGAAAATTGGAATTCAGCCATTTATGTGAAATTTGCATCAAAGCCCAGTTTTCTTTCTGAGGAGACTTGATATCAACCCTCCATCAAACGATCAAACTTCCCCAAATTGTCAAAGTAACGAGGGATTAACTGTAATGTTACTGCTGGATTTCTAATTGTACACAGTTAAGTATTATAACAGGTGCTAAGTAGCTAATATTTGCATGCAGACATGCTCAGCATGTTACCACCACTGAAGCTGTGCAGCCTCACACTGCTGCAGCCTCGTGGACTCCTTTCTGGAATGTCTTTCTTCTAGATATCGATTTGTAGAAATGATTCAGTACACTTGCCGGGATAATAGCGGCCCTTCCTCTCCCAGCAGTGGCAGTACTGAGTGTGGGGGCATAGTAACGCAGAGTGGCATATCATCTGGAGGACTTCTGGTCACTGTTTGAGCCTCTGGCAGCTACTCGTCTCTTCCGAAGCTCTGAGTAGTTTTCAGCCGGAGAGATAGAAGTGTGTTGCAGTGCGTCACTGTTACTTAGGGCCGGCAGTCTGTTTATTACTGTGTTAAAGTCGGGAGGCTGAGTCATCAGCGCATGCTGGTTCTGCTCTTCTCTATCTTTCTCTCTCTTCATCCTTGCTGCTGTTGTTTGGGCTCGACACATTTCATGTCTGGCTATAATTGACCAACTCATCCCTCTGCTTTTCCCCCAGCGGGCAAGAAGAGGCTGCGAGAAGTAAATGATTAAAGAGGATGTGTGCGAGTGTATTTATATGGATGCCTGACAGCGAAGAGATTAGATTTCCTTTAGATTGGTTATTACTGAAACCATCCTTGAGGCATTTCTCGGATGCCTTTCTTAGTGATTTTTCTCCTCGTTTCGCTCAGACAAAGGCGTCAAAGTTTAAAAATCCGGAACTTTTTGGCATTTTCAAGCGGCAGCAGAGATAACGGAGCAGCTGGTGTTGTTTATGTGAAGCTGTGTCACCTTGTAGTTAGTTATTGGGAGGCCATAAACATGCCATCAATCAACCAGGTAATGTGACGGAGAAAATGTTGTTTTTTATTTGTCTCAATCAGGATTCAGACACAAATGAAACTACGCAAATGTAATGTGATAAACGGGTGAGAAACCAAATCAACCTTTCTTAGAAGA
This sequence comes from Eutrigla gurnardus, assembly GCF_963514095.1. Taxonomy (NCBI): domain Eukaryota; kingdom Metazoa; phylum Chordata; class Actinopteri; order Perciformes; family Triglidae; genus Eutrigla; species Eutrigla gurnardus. The sequence continues at coordinate 8,916,524 of NC_139927.1, forward strand.
AGGATGTAGTGTCTCCAACCACAATACTCTCATTTATTTTATGAAATTAATAATAATATCCCCCATGAAGTTCAACTTAAAGGTTAAAATTGGGAAAAAACGGATTCCTCATGTTCTTCCTTTGATAAACTTGGGGTCGTTAAAGTGTCTACTACTGCGATATTTGCATGGCAATCATTTTGTGACAACTTTTGCAAAAATTTACTAATTATCTAATCAATTAGCTGTTCTATTAATTGTCTAAAAATATATATTTTTTTACCTTTATCTGACTGGTCACAATCAAAATAAATGGAAAACATGAGATGATTTCATGATAGGTGTGGTCATGACCACTAGTTTGATTTGGATTCACAGCAGCTCCGTCGCGACATAACACTTACACAGAAAAAGCTACACAAACATCATGGCAGCGTAACAGAAACACAAAATAACACCAAATGTTGTGTTTTAAATGGTTTGATCAACGCCTGATGCTATCCCTTTTTAATGGCATGCCAAACACCTCGTCTGAGAGACTCGTTTTTACAGTAACATTCTGAAATCAATGAGCGCTTGGCGTGGCGTCACGAACACAGTTTCTTTTTTTAAAGCTAATTTCATGCTGTAAAGAGTAATTTTCACTGATATCTGAGCTTCTGTAGGATTGTTCTCTCAATCCCTCATTGCTTATTCATCAAGGTCGCTGAAGACGTCCCCGTCATCTTCCTCACAGAACAGTCCTCTGTTTTTTTTTATCTGCGATGCATGAATATGTGAAGTTAAAGGAAGAGAGAAAAACGAAGAGAAATCTGGGTTAGAAGTGAGGTTTTAAATTGAGACAGACGGGAGAGATGGAAGAAGCGAGAGGGAGGATGAGAGCTTGGGGAACGGGGGGGAAAGGTAACATGACAGAGCAAAAGTGCAACAGTGATCTTCAAGATGGGAGCCTAAAGCGAGAGGAGGCGTGGGTAGAAAGAGAGAGGGAGAGAGAGTTAAACGGATACAGCATATGACAGAAATTTAATCGGGGCCCCTTCAGGGCAACTTATGTGGCACATTTTGTGATCGAGCATATGGTGGGATGTAATATTGATGGCGGCATTTAGCATTTAAAGCTGTTGCTCCTCGGTCTCGTTGGTTTAAGTCATTAAACATTTAAAGACGAGCATTTCTTGCCCCAAAGTAACAGGAGGAGGAAAGTCAGTGGAGAGAAGGAACTAGGGGACTGAAAGAGAGAAGATCAAGGAAAAACATTTGTGTGCGTGTGTGTGTGTGTGTGTGTGTGTGTGTGTGTGTGTGTGTGTGTGTGTGTGTGTGTGTGTGTGTGTGTGTGTGTGTGTGTGTGTGTGTGTGTGTGTGTGTGTGTGTGTGTGTTGAGGGGGAACAAAAGGGAGGGATGGAGAGATCAAATGACAAAATAGAGGTTAGAGCACATAGCTGAGATGAATCAAAGAGAAACAAAATAAAAGGCATGAAGAGACACTGAAATTGGGAGTTTTGTTAAGACGCTGCTTCAACACACCCTTCTCAGGTTAAGGGGTCAAGCCCCTAGAGTGTGTGTGTGTGTGTGTTGTGTGTATGTGGATAGCTGTGTTTGCTCCAATAGCCACCAGAACTTTCTTTGTTGGACTCGGTTAGACTTTGGTCTTTATAGATCTGATACAAAACAGCCAGCGGGGAGGGTTTGTCGGTTTGATTTGCTGCTTGGGTTAAACTTGCACCTGTTGTATACATCTATCACAATAAAGAAATAAATAAATGCAGGAAGCTTTTGTGCCGCCGTAAATCCCGGTGACAAACTCCCTGTTTCGACTTCAAAAGCATTTCAGAGGCTCTCATTGAACATGCATCGATTGGGCTGCCTGTTCTTCCCTCATCACCCTCCTGGGATTACTGAGCTTAGAGCCAGCGTCTCACAGAGATGCAGTGGAAGCTCCTTATTGAGTCGCTCTGCACTGATTTCAGATCAGCTAACCTCAATTAAGAACCCAGAGGTGGGTGGGTTTTTTTAAACATACCTTTCTGTGCGGGCGGAGAGGCGGGCAGCACGCCGGTGACGGGTCCTCTCTGTCCCTCTTCCTTACATGGCTGTCCTTCTTCAGTGTCCGGATGTAAGAGATCCTCCTTTTGAGGCCCCTGTCCTGCTCCTGTTTGCTCCGGCTTTGTGGGTTCTGACTGGACTGGGTGGGACGTCCCAGGGGTGCAGGTGCTCCCCGCCGTCCCGCCTCCAGGTAAACGTGAGCGCACACACACACGGCGGCGAGCAGGGCACCCAAACGCAGCAGCAGTCCCCGGGTTAGTCGCTCCCTGCCCATGTCCATCAACTGTCAACAAGTTTGCTTTTTACCCCCCCCTTTTGCTGTTTCTATCCCATCCTTCCTCTCCTCCCTGTTAAAGCCCTTCTCTTCAGGTCCAGCCTCTCCTTGCCTTCAGGTCCAGAGTCCACCATCAGACCAGGAGCAGGTCAGTGAAACAGGAACACGGCAGCGAGGAAACCCTTCATGAATGAACCTGGGTTATGTTGTGCATGCTGGTGTGTGTCATGAGGCTCTGCAAGCAGAAAAGTACAATGTGTGCCGCCCTCTTTGAAAACTTTGGGAACTCCCTCCTCAAACTCTCAAGCCCCCCTTCTCCCCAAACACACACACACACACGCACACACACACACACACACACGCACACACACACACACACGCACACACACACACACGCACACACACGCACACACACGCCCATTTAATTGCTTTCTTCTTCTTTCTGTCCGACTCATATCACGCACACATTGCTCTGACCCTCCCTCTGGGTTTGCCTCTCCCGCCCCGCAGACACTCGGGTTACTGTGTAACTCTAGATGTGGGCGGGGCCAGCACCTCAGCATCTGCAGTGACGTCAGCGCTCTCATCAATCACAGCCTCGCATTTGCATGCTTTTTTGTTTTGGGCTGCAAAATGTATGAAATTGAGATATTTTATGTACTGCTCAGTGATTTGCTTTGTTGTTTTCTTCCCACAAAGAAGGATCCGTTTCTTACAATTTACACTTTTTCTTTTGGTAGTTCTCATTTACATACCAAATACATTGCAATATTTAATCATTACTCCTATAAGTTATATTTGTGTATACACTGTATATATACTGGGACTGATCAGTTAGTTCTTATAATATCTGGCAACTTACAGAAACATCTGTCTTTTATTTTCCTCGACAATAATTCTCCAGAAATGTCTCCATGGCCTCATCGTCTTCTCAGATTACATTATTAACTGTCACTGATTTCCCTCCGACGATCTCGTTAGTTATGAACAAATGAATAATCAAAGCTCCTTCTTGTGTGGCCCATCGATACGTTATTGATATTTTAGACGGAGAGAGAGCACACATCATTTATCAAGCCTCTCAAAGCGGATTCATCTTGGATGGAGAAAAGCACTTTGGCTTCACAGAGCATCCTGACGTCTATGAAATCCAAGAAAATGAATGCAGGATAATCATACGTCTGCCTTCTTTCTGCTGTTTAGAATCAATGACAAACTTTTGGATATTGACTCATAATAAGCTCTCTACTGCCCTCTTTGGAGTAGAAATGATACTTCCACTGCCTCTTATAAGGAGAGCATAGAGGTGAATGTAATGATATTTTATGATCAGTATGTTTAAACAATAAACGATACATTTGTAAAAGAGACATAGTGAAAGGATGAACCACATTCTAAAGGATACACCATCAGACTTACGATACACATCCCTTCACATAAAGGCTACACAAAGTAGGCTAATAACACTAGAGAAAATATATGGCTAACGAACTAAATAAGACATGCTGTTGGTCTTAATGGGTTTCCTGTAACATGCTCAGTAGTTAGCTGCTCAATCAGTCAATCCATCAGTTAATCCAGCGAATTCTCATTCACAGTTGTATGAAATGTTTGTTTATGACTTTATATATTACCATCCACTGCTAATCCCTGTTACATATTTTTTTTTTTATCCATTCATATATTTATTTGACATTTACATTTGTCATTCATTTTCCTAGTGCATGGGTTTTGCAAATTTCCTCCAGGGATCAATAAAGATTTCTGATTTGTAAAGTGGAATTAATGATAAATAATTTGGAAGTGCTGTATATGTAGTTTATTGTAGTTTTCGGAGATCAAAAACAATTCAGAAAGTGTATGGATTACCAAAAAAAAGCAGGACGATCTCTACTGCCACCCAGTGGTTAGCCTTGGTCACTCCATATGGGATGGATTACAACATAATGTGAGTCTGTGCCTGAAGTGACGTAGGTCAGACGGTAATTGTATTGGAATGGAACAAAGAGAGAATTAGGAAAGCATGCAGCATGTAAGCCGACTGGAGATCCATGCAGAAATCCCATGGAGCAGAACCATGACACATTCAGGTTGTGTTGTTTAGACACGTGTCCGTGTACAGCACACTGTGTGCCTGAAGGAACTTTTATCCCGAAATATATAATAAAAAACTGTCAGACACATGTGTCTCATACACAAAGGGATGTTTTTGTTGTGGCTTTTTTTGGGACTGAACACAGGAGATCCTTCTTCTCTCTCTGTAGACGCCGTAACACACACTGCAACGATTTATCAGGATTTGGCCCGAGTCAGCCGCCACATGGAATGCATTTGTGTTTGGCAACTTGTATTTCTCCACTCCTCTCCTTGACCGAGGTTCAGAGAGGATAGTTCAATATGTTGGCTGTGCACAAAGGTCAGAGGTCAGACAGACCCCCCCCCCCCTGTTATCTCCACATATTGACCAAATACCATTAACATTCTTCTCACACGTTTGGTTTTGATGACCAAAAAATATTGATCATAATGGCAGAAAAATCTTTCCCATCAGACAGTTTGGCTCAAATTCTTCAGCCGTCTGCACACAGAAGGTGTCAAAACAGCAAGATAGGAGAAATTCCAGGGAAAGATAAGTTGCGTGAGTTGCCTGACGCTGCAAACAAACAGCAGGGCCTCTGATATGTACCGCCGTCTAGGCAGGTTTAAATACACACAGAGGGAAACTAGATTGAACTGGACTGGAATCGGTTCATTTTCCTGGCTGGAGATCACGCTGATGGCTTGCTCGGTGGGAAGCAGCCAGTTGTAACAGTAGCAGGTGATCGGAGCGCTTTCTGCACGCTGCAATATACTACTAACTACACACAGACACTGAAATGTAATCTCACAGTCATTTATGTGGGAGGTTCCCGGGACAGGACTGTGTTTTATGACACGGATGATTTTATGGTTTGTCTGTACAAACGTTATTCGGCAGATCTTTTTGTGCGAGCGTGCATTTAAGATCTGTAAGAGAACGTTTGTTGCCTCACTGTAACTCTGGACAGCAACTGATTTTAAGTTGCCGCAGCAAAAAATACATTACATACACACACCTTCCCACATCAAACTTTATCCACTTTCATTGTTATTTATCACAAACAAGTCAAATCAACAGGGATTTGGACAGTTTTCTACCACACCACACAGGAGTCCAGGTGCAGACCGGGGTCTACCACACCATACAGGACCCCAGGTGCAGACCGGGGTCTACCACACCATACAGGACTCCAGGTGCAGACCGGGGTCTACCACACCTCACAGGACTCCAGGTGCAGACCGGGGTCTACCACACAGGACTCCAGGTGCAGACCGGGGTCTACCACACCACACAGGAGTCCAGGTGCAGACCGGGGTCTACCACACCACACAGGACTCCAGGTGCAGACCGGGGTCTACCACACCATACAGGACTCCAGGTGCAGACCGGGGTCTACCACACCACACAGGAGTCCAGGTGCAGACCGGGGTCTACCACACCACACAGGACTCCAGGTGCAGACCGGGGTCTACCACACCATACAGGACTCCAGGTGCAGACCGGGGTCTACCACACCTCACAGGACTCCAGGTGCAGACCGGGGTCTACCACACCACACAGGACTCCAGGTGCAGACCGGGGTCTACCACACCATACAGGACTCCAGGTGCAGACCGGGGTCTACCACACCTCACAGGACTCCAGGTGCAGACCGGGGTCTACCACACAGGACTCCAGGTGCAGACCGGGGTCTACAACACCACACAGGACTCCAGGTGCAGACCGGGGTCTACCACACCACACAGGACTCCAGGTGCAGACCGGGGTCTACCACACCACACAGGACTCCAGGTGCAGACCGGGGTCTACCACACAGGACTCCAGGTGCAGACCGGGGTCTACCACACCACACAGGACTCCAGGTGCAGACCGGGGTCTACCACACCACACAGGACTCCAGGTGCAGACCGGGGTCTACCACACCTCACAGGACTCCAGGTGCAGACCGGGGTCTACCACACCACACAGGACTCCAGGTGCAGACCGGGGTCTACCACACCATACAGGACTCCAGGTGCAGACCGGGGTCTACCACACCTCACAGGACTCCAGGTGCAGACCGGGGTCTACCACACCACACAGGACTCCAGGTGCAGACCGGGGTCTACCACACCATACAGGACTCCAGGTGCAGACCGGGGTCTACCACACCTCACAGGACTCCAGGTGCAGACCGGGGTCTACCACACCACACAGGAGTCCAGGTGCAGACCGGGGTCTACCACACCACACAGGACTCCAGGTGCAGACCGGGGTCTACCACACCATACAGGACTCCAGGTGCAGACCGGGGTCTACCACACCTCACAGGACTCCAGGTGCAGACCGGGGTCTACCACACCTCACAGGACTCCAGGTGCAGACCGGGGTCTACCACACAGGACTCCAGGTGCAGACCGGGGTCTACCACACCACACAGGAGTCCAGGTGCAGACCGGGGTCTACCACACCACACAGGACTCCAGGTGCAGACCGGGGTCTACCACACCATACAGGACTCCAGGTGCAGACCGGGGTCTACCACACCACACAGGAGTCCAGGTGCAGACCGGGGTCTACCACACCACACAGGACTCCAGGTGCAGACCGGGGTCTACCACACCATACAGGACTCCAGGTGCAGACCGGGGTCTACCACACCTCACAGGACTCCAGGTGCAGACCGGGGTCTACCACACCACACAGGACTCCAGGTGCAGACCGGGGTCTACCACACCATACAGGACTCCAGGTGCAGACCGGGGTCTACCACACCTCACAGGACTCCAGGTGCAGACCGGGGTCTACCACACAGGACTCCAGGTGCAGACCGGGGTCTACAACACCACACAGGACTCCAGGTGCAGACCGGGGTCTACCACACCACACAGGACTCCAGGTGCAGACCGGGGTCTACCACACCACACAGGACTCCAGGTGCAGACCGGGGTCTACCACACAGGACTCCAGGTGCAGACCGGGGTCTACCACACCACACAGGACTCCAGGTGCAGACCGGGGTCTACCACACCACACAGGACTCCAGGTGCAGACCGGGGTCTACCACACCTCACAGGACTCCAGGTGCAGACCGGGGTCTACCACACCACACAGGACTCCAGGTGCAGACCGGGGTCTACCACACCATACAGGACTCCAGGTGCAGACCGGGGTCTACCACACCTCACAGGACTCCAGGTGCAGACCGGGGTCTACCACACCACACAGGACTCCAGGTGCAGACCGGGGTCTACCACACCATACAGGACTCCAGGTGCAGACCGGGGTCTACCACACCTCACAGGACTCCAGGTGCAGACCGGGGTCTACCACACCACACAGGAGTCCAGGTGCAGACCGGGGTCTACCACACCACACAGGACTCCAGGTGCAGACCGGGGTCTACCACACCATACAGGACTCCAGGTGCAGACCGGGGTCTACCACACCTCACAGGACTCCAGGTGCAGACCGGGGTCTACCACACCTCACAGGACTCCAGGTGCAGACCGGGGTCTACCACACAGGACTCCAGGTGCAGACCGGGGTCTACAACACCACACAGGACTCCAGGTGCAGACCGGGGTCTACCACACCACACAGGACTCCAGGTGCAGACCGGGGTCTACCACACCACACAGGACTCCAGGTGCAGACCGGGGTCTACCACACCTCACAGGACTCCAGGTGCAGACCGGGGTCTACCACACCACACAGGACTCCAGGTGCAGACCGGGGTCTACCACACCATACAGGACTCCAGGTGCAGACCGGGGTCTACCACACCATACAGGACTCCAGGTGCAGACCGGGGTCTACCACACCTCACAGGACTCCAGGTGCAGACCGGGGTCTACCACACCACACAGGACTCCAGGTGCAGACCGGGGTCTACCACACCATACAGGACTCCAGGTGCAGACCGGGGTCTACCACACCTCACAGGACTCCAGGTGCAGACCGGGGTCTACCACACCACACAGGAGTCCAGGTGCAGACCGGGGTCTACCACACCACACAGGACTCCAGGTGCAGACCGGGGTCTACCACACCATACAGGACTCCAGGTGCAGACCGGGGTCTACCACACCTCACAGGACTCCAGGTGCAGACCGGGGTCTACCACACAGGACTCCAGGAGCAGACCGGGGTCTACAACACCACACAGGACTCCAGGTGCAGACCGGGGTCTACCACACCACACAGGACTCCAGGTGCAGACCGGGGTCTACCACACCACACAGGACTCCAGGTGCAGACCGGGGTCTACCACACCATACAGGACTCCAGGTGCAGACCGGGGTCTACCACACCTCACAGGACTCCAGGTGCAGACCGGGGTCTACCACACCACACAGGACTCCAGGTGCAGACCGGGGTCTACCACACCATACAGGACTCCAGGTGCAGACCGGGGTCTACCACACCTCACAGGACTCCAGGTGCAGACCGGGGTCTACCACACCACACAGGAGTCCAGGTGCAGACCGGGGTCTACCACACCACACAGGACTCCAGGTGCAGACCGGGGTCTACCACACCATACAGGACTCCAGGTGCAGACCGGGGTCTACCACACCTCACAGGACTCCAGGTGCAGACCGGGGTCTACCACACCTCACAGGACTCCAGGTGCAGACCGGGGTCTACCACACAGGACTCCAGGTGCAGACCGGGGTCTACAACACCACACAGGACTCCAGGTGCAGACCGGGGTCTACCACACCACACAGGACTCCAGGTGCAGACCGGGGTCTACCACACCACACAGGACTCCAGGTGCAGACCGGGGTCTACCACACCTCACAGGACTCCAGGTGCAGACCGGGGTCTACCACACCACACAGGACTCCAGGTGCAGACCGGGGTCTACCACACCATACAGGACTCCAGGTGCAGACCGGGGTCTACCACACCATACAGGACTCCAGGTGCAGACCGGGGTCTACCACACCTCACAGGACTCCAGGTGCAGACCGGGGTCTACCACACCACACAGGACTCCAGGTGCAGACCGGGGTCTACCACACCATACAGGACTCCAGGTGCAGACCGGGGTCTACCACACCTCACAGGACTCCAGGTGCAGACCGGGGTCTACCACACCACACAGGAGTCCAGGTGCAGACCGGGGTCTACCACACCACACAGGACTCCAGGTGCAGACCGGGGTCTACCACACCATACAGGACTCCAGGTGCAGACCGGGGTCTACCACACCTCACAGGACTCCAGGTGCAGACCGGGGTCTACCACACAGGACTCCAGGTGCAGACCGGGGTCTACAACACCACACAGGACTCCAGGTGCAGACCGGGGTCTACCACACCACACAGGACTCCAGGTGCAGACCGGGGTCTACCACACCACACAGGACTCCAGGTGCAGACCGGGGTCTACCACACCATACAGGACTCCAGGTGCAGACCGGGGTCTACCACACCTCACAGGACTCCAGGTGCAGACCGGGGTCTACCACACCACACAGGACTCCAGGTGCAGACCGGGGTCTACCACACCATACAGGACTCCAGGTGCAGACCGGGGTCTACCACACCTCACAGGACTCCAGGTGCAGACCGGGGTCTACCACACCACACAGGAGTCCAGGTGCAGACCGGGGTCTACCACACCACACAGGACTCCAGGTGCAGACCGGGGTCTACCACACCATACAGGACTCCAGGTGCAGACCGGGGTCTACCACACCTCACAGGACTCCAGGTGCAGACCGGGGTCTACCACACCTCACAGGACTCCAGGTGCAGACCGGGGTCTACCACACAGGACTCCAGGTGCAGACCGGGGTCTACAACACCACACAGGACTCCAGGTGCAGACCGGGGTCTACCACACCACACAGGACTCCAGGTGCAGACCGGGGTCTACCACACCACACAGGACTCCAGGTGCAGACCGGGGTCTACCACACCTCACAGGACTCCAGGTGCAGACCGGGGTCTACCACACCACACAGGACTCCAGGTGCAGACCGGGGTCTACCACACCATACAGGACTCCAGGTGCAGACCGGGGTCTACCACACCATACAGGACTCCAGGTGCAGACCGGGGTCTACCACACCTCACAGGACTCCAGGTGCAGACCGGGGTCTACCACACCACACAGGACTCCAGGTGCAGACCGGGGTCTACCACACCATACAGGACTCCAGGTGCAGACCGGGGTCTACCACACCTCACAGGACTCCAGGTGCAGACCGGGGTCTACCACACCACACAGGAGTCCAGGTGCAGACCGGGGTCTACCACACCACACAGGACTCCAGGTGCAGACCGGGGTCTACCACACCATACAGGACTCCAGGTGCAGACCGGGGTCTACCACACCTCACAGGACTCCAGGTGCAGACCGGGGTCTACCACACAGGACTCCAGGTGCAGACCGGGGTCTACAACACCACACAGGACTCCAGGTGCAGACCGGGGTCTACCACACCACACAGGACTCCAGGTGCAGACCGGGGTCTACCACACCACACAGGACTCCAGGTGCAGACCGGGGTCTACCACACCTCACAGGACTCCAGGTGCAGACCGGGGTCTACCACACCACACAGGACTCCAGGTGCAGACCGGGGTCTACCACACCATACAGGACTCCAGGTGCAGACCGGGGTCTACCACACCTCACAGGACTCCAGGTGCAGACCGGGGTCTACCACACCACACAGGACTCCAGGTGCAGACCGGGGTCTACCACACCACACAGGACTCCAGGTGCAGACCGGGGTCTACCACACCTCACAGGACTCCAGGTGCAGACCGGGGTCTACAACACCACACAGGACTCCAGGTGCAGACCGGGGTCTACCACACCACACAGGACTCCAGGTGCAGACCGGGGTCTACCATCACACAGGACTCCAGGTGCAGACCGGGGTCTACCACACCATACAGGACCCCAGGTGCAGACCGGGGTCTACCATCACACAGGACTCCAGGTGCAGACCGGGGTCTACCACACCATACAGGACCCCAGGTGCAGACCGGGGTCTACCATCACACAGGACTCCAGGTGCAGGCCGGGGTCTACCACACCACACAGGACTCCAGGTGCAGACCGGGGTCTACCACACCATACAGGAGTCCAGGTGCAGACCAGGGTCTAACACACCACACAGGATCTTAGGTGCAGACCTTGGTCTACCACACCACACACCATAAAGGACTCCAGGTGCAGGTTGGGGTCTACCACACCATACAGGACCCCAGGTGCAGGTTGGGGTCCACCACCACCTACCGCCCAGCGTGGTGGACAAACAACACAGCAGTAGCGATACCAAGTGACAGCAACATCAAGAAGAAGGAACACGAGAAGCTCAAAAAATACCGATGGCTGAAAGAGGAGCTGGAAAAGAAAGTGAAGGCATCAGCGGATACGGTGGTAATCGGAGAACCCGGAGGCCAAGACCCCAATACTGGGACGGTGGCTCCAGCAGATTCCTGGATACAACATCTCTGTCAAGAAGAGCAGTCTTAACAGGTGAGATCCTGAAGAACCCTCAGGCCTCTGGACCCAACCTTGAGTCAGTGGGGTTTTCTTTTTTTAAATAAATATATAGAAATCTGGAAAAGCTTCTCTCTCACACACCTTGATCAAACAATAGAGCAGGACCTTTTATTGTTATTTCCTTTGCATCGAGCTAGATTCGATCTCATTAGAACAATGTAAAAAGAGATCTTATGAGATCCATCCGTGCTGTCAGTTCACTTGCTTCCAGTCATATTTTGATAAGTGCCACATTCTTTGGGGCTTGGCCTGGAGAAAAAAACAGACAGATATCTTGTTTTCGTGGGTACACCCGAGGTTATGTAAGTCAAGCCATAACAAAATGTTATCTGCACAGCAGACACAACATTGTACTCTCTACTCTACTACACGTGGAAGACGACTACTCTAGTGTTTTTCCGGCCCGGCCACAATGTTTATAAGTTATCTGAGCTTTTAATTACACCTGGGCTGTTTGACTATTTCACATCGCATTAAGTGGAGCAGATGGCAAGTTCTGGTGGTGGCCAAAGCAAACAGCGTCACAGTGTGTAGTCCTGCTGAATCCAGCTGAAGCAAGGTGCAATAAGTCAATACAGCCACAGATACCAGGGATATCAATCATTAATCAGTGGCTTCAAAGGGAACAAAGAAAGTTTTTTTTTACTGGCTTTTTTTTGGCATGCACACTTGCCAAACTTGTGGAGCATAAGCGGTCCAAAAGGTCTGTTTTACCCTTGAAGACTAATTAGTGTAGTTAGCTATCAAGTTTCAGCGTTTTGAATGGAGATGGGCAAAATGTATTAGTTTTTTTCAATCGCTAACAAGCGCTTACCCATACTTCAGCAAAACACAATTGGCCAAATGGATCATTTTCTTCTCAAAAACACATTTTGTTAAATATATACTAACTCTTCATTTCAAAATAGAACACATCTTTCTCTGCACACACTAACTTTACCAAAACACTGGCAATCTGACTCAAAATGAAATTATTCTGTCAAAGAATAACACTTGTTTTCAATTCTCAAGGTACATGCAGTCAATCAAAGTACACCAGGTTTCAAAATACTGGCTATTTTTGACATTACAAAAACGGCATAGACTTTTATGTTTCAGTTTTACAGGTATGTGCATGCAAAACATGCAATCCACCGTTTTTACACTACATTTCTTGGTTGGGAACTGTATGTCTACATGTACTGTTCACATTCAAAAGCATTCCAGTAAAAAGCAAATCATTGTTTTCCTTTACTTTTTACTACAAGGAGATACAGTAGAAATACTGTTTACAGTATGATAGCACAGAAAACGTTTTACAGTGTTGCTTACATTGAACAAAATATCCATGAAACACACAAGAGCATTCTGAACAAAAAAACAACAGCAAAAAGCCCAGATAAAAAGTTTGTCTGTTTCTGTTTCCGAAAACATCACTCCTCAAAGTCCTCCTTTCACTGTATAAGTGTCAATGTAATAGAAAAACATAGCCCCTGCCACTGAGTCTAAACCAGCCCAATTTAGCCAACATAAATCAGCTGTGTGTCAATTATTCAATTGTTTGTTTATTATCAGCTGAGATATATTGTTTTTGAACTGATATCATTGCAGAATCAGAGGTTTTAATACTGTATCTAAGGTTTGGAATATTGTTTTTGCCATTGTGGGATGTTGAGTGTTAACATTCGTAAATAATACAAAATCAATCCATCATTTTGTTGGGAGGTATAGCTTGTCTGTTAAGAAAATGTAAGCATTGTGGAAGTGTGTTCCCTGACTGCATATTGTGTGAAAACGACATGAAATGTGTGAATGGTTCAGAACTGGTTGGACAAATGCTTGTTAGCGACTGAAAAAAACTGTAATTGATTTATCATTTAATAGTGTAATGCTGAATATTCACCCATTACATCTTCTTAAATTTGAGAAATGTGTTGCTTTTCCTTGTCTTAATCAAGACCAAGCTGGATATTTATGGGGTCCAGACTATTATGGAAGAAGAATATTCATTACTTGCAGGCCTGGTTCAGAGCCAGTGAAACAAATGGATCAAGGATGCATCATATCGTTGGGTTAGACATTAACTATATTATCTCGTGAGGATTCTGAACTCAGAAGCTTATTACTACACTTAAGTTGTACACCGGGCATATTTACAGCAGCTGTTTCACTCATTTATTGGCTTCTGAGGAAGTTTATTCAGACACCTCAGTAGATGGTTGCCCTTGGGGAGTCGATTTACAGCAGAATAAACCATTTATGCTTCTAAAATGTACATCAGTAGCCTTTATTAGAGCTGCTCTTTTTTATTAATGTGTTGTATTCAATCATAACCTGACTTCATTAGTTGCTGTCAGATTATGTTTAGGGAAAAAATATTTAAATTACATGTTTTTTTTCCCCACTTGTAATAATAAAGTAAGATTTTATAAACACAGCTTTTGAGAGTCTGGATGGTGTTTTTCTATTTCTCATCTCTAGCCGAAGTGTGTTCTTGCGTGCTGCGTGCGTGCGCGCGCGCGCGCCCCTCTTTACACTCCCTGCGCTCCGTGCGTCGCAGCAGTTTATCCCAGTGTCGACGCGCGCAGGGTCCGCTGCTCTCCGGGGAGACACGCACCGGGAGCCTCGACGCACAACCGCACCGTCAGCAAAATGACCGTAGAGAGAATATTCGACGAGCTCGGACATTTCAAAAGGTAACGAGACGCACCGAGATGGCACTTTCCCTTGGTTTTGTGAACGAATTGGCGGTATTTGTTTATTTTTTTTCGTATTTGGGCAATTCTGGAATAACACGTTATTTTTTATATTCCCTGTTGCAAACGCGTTTTCGAAAACACACACCTGCGTAACTAAAATAGAGCTCACTCCACATGCTTTCAGTCCTCGCCTGCAACTTGTCTGACCTATTTACTGCCTCTTTGCAGATTATAGTCAAAACAAACTATCTCTCCTTTTGGAAGACACAGTGGTGAAGTTTGTGCTGTTTGTAAAACTTCTTCATTTTTTATTAATCAGATGTTTTTTTCACAGAGCACATAAATTGTTTTTGTGCATTTTGTCCCATATTTAATTACAAAATATATTCGTTACGACGAACATTGTTGATTTTTTAAACACTTTTTTTGTAGCTGAAAGGAACAACGTTCATTAATATTCATATGTGAAGATCAAGGGTGAGATCAGTTCACCTGTCCACTTTGTGATGTTGACTTGTTTGAACAAATTAGTGTACATTTTCATTCAGCATTCACACTATTGCTATCCATAGTGTTTTTTTCTTTTTAAATAAAAGCCTGATGAACTTAGTGTTCCAAAATAAAAGCTCCAGAATGTAAATTTATCCTAACAGGAAGCTCAATATAACATTCTGTCTAACAACTTGTAGTTCTAAAGGTTTCTTCCACCCAAATCCTACTTTCTCTCAAAGTTATACTTTTAAATACTACGTTCTGTCAAATAGTGTAGGCTACTCTCATTTTAAAGATGTATTCCACCAGTATTCCAAAGTACTAGGCCTACTTTCTCTCTAATGAGTTAACTCATTTCAACTTCCACATTTGAAGTTCTTCTGCAAGTTTTTTGCATTCAGGTTTCGAGGAGTGCAATGCATTTGCGCTTCATGTCTTCTGATGGAATGCTTTGTAATTTATTTCAGCATTCACACATATTTTCTGCCAGAAATGCATTTTCTAGTCTCTGTTAGTTCTTACACAAATAGGCAGAGCTGTATATAGATATAAACGCGTTGTTCCGCTGACCTTTTCAGATGGTTCGACCAGAATGAAGTCACTCATCATCCCATCTTCACTTCTGCTGTCCGCGTATTTAATGCCTTTTTCTTTCTGTTCAGATATCAGGCATGTCTGTACTTTGCCGCAGCCTTCCAGGCCATCGCCTGTGGGATCCACTACCTGGCCTCCGTCTTCTTAGTGCAGACCCCAAACTTCGTGTGCGGCGTGCCCGGCAACATCACAGATGTCCTCTACGGCAACGTGACGGGATCCAGCCTGGAAGACATCCTGCCCATCTTCAAGTCGGCGACCGGGCCCCTGGTGGTGAGGACGGCTGCAGGAGAACAGTGGGAGCTCAGCCGGTGCCGCTGCGCCCTGCGCGTCGACCCAAAGTCCTTTGCGTACGACTTTGACGGCAACAAAACCGTGAAAGCCTGCGGGGACTTTGTTTACGACCTCACGGAAGTTCACCAAAGCATCGTGACGGACTGGGACTTGGTGTGTGAGAGAGAGTGGCTGGCCAAACTGTGCCAGCCCACCTTCATGCTGGGGGTGCTGATCGGAGCGCTGGTGTTCGGGGACGTCGCCGACAGGTAAGCGGATCATGTCACGTGAGACACAGGAAGTAGTAGAGTTTTACCTTTTTGTTGAAACAACACAGATTGAACTAGTAGAGATTTATGCATGTGAATTTGATTGGTGTAGATGAGGAAGAGAATTAGAGCTGAGAGTGCCAGGAAGGAAAATGGTAGCTGTCCAGGCCAGGTTTGGCAGATCATGTGACCCAGGCCAGGTCTGATAAAACTGAATTGGTCAGACTTTGGTCCTATAAAGTCAGTCAATCGTACACTTGCTTTGGTCTCTGCCAACATTCTTGTAAGTTCAGGATGAAGGCCTGCTGGCTGGTGGTTGGTTTTATACCCACCATCACTGATGGCCTTTATGGGCTCAGCGTGTGACTCACAATGGGAGGTCAACCCCACGTTTATGCTCTAAACACACGGGGGAAATAATCATTTGTTCAGCACATTAAAGTTTCAAAAGCAGGATGTGTGTATGCCATGCAATGCCTCGATCACCTGGGTGTCTTTCCCCCTCTCGCTGTTTCCTCACCTCTATCGGTGTCTCTCTCTCTCCTCCAGAGTGGGACGCGTGAGGATCCTGATGTTCACCAGCCTCTGTCAGTTTGGGCTCGGGGTGTCCGTAGCGTTCTCTGGAAACTACTATTTCTTCATGGTGCTGCGCTTCCTCCTTGCCATGGTGAGCTCAGTGTGTGTGTGTGTGTGTGTGTGTGTGTGTTTACAGTATGCAGGTGTGTGTCTATCTGTGTATCTGTGCAAATGACTGATCAGTTTATCTGTAACGTTACAAAAGCATACCAAAAGAAACTCAGCTGATACAGGTAACCCACTGGTGTGAAATTGCAAAAATAAGAAATAAGAATATTAACACTTAAACCCAAACTTTGGGTGCAAATGTTAATAAACAAGTGCTTCTTCAGGTTCATCATGCTTCAATTTCTGGATGTTTTTCTACAAAACTCTCTATGAATAGCACCTCTTGTTGCTCTTGTTAGAGTGAGGTCGAGTCAACATGGAAACGTGAGTAGGATGTTTGTTCCAGCTGTGTATAATAAGAACATATCATACTCTAACCGTGTTACTATAACGGTAACCTTAAATATGAGGAGAAGATACCAGCAGAATCTCATATATCTCTCTATACTCTATACTCCATACCAATGCAGGTAAAACCAGATTTCATACTCCAGCCATAGTTAGTGGACAGCCATTTCTCATCCATACAAAGACTTGATTTATATAAAATATACGTTTATATATATGTTTGTCCCCATTGGTGTTTTTCTGCAGAGTAATACATAGTATGTACATAAAAACAACATGTTTACAAGGCAAGCGAAGGGAGTCAGACGGTCAGAGTTGGTCAGAGTGTTTGTGAAAGAGCACACCTACTCCCCCCCCCCTCCCTTCTCCCTCCCTCCCTTCTCCCACAGCTGTTGTTTTCACATAGACTCTGCAGAGTTGATCCAAGAGTTGATCCAGTGAAGAGCAAGCAATACGGCCTATTTCAACTCGAAAGCAAGTCTTTATCACTTTTAAAAGACAAAAATAACACATTTATTTGACAAATTCATTCGTGGCGGCTAATGTTAGAGAACTGTGCTGACTCTTACATCCGGTTGTTGCTTCTCGGGGGCCACAGTGTCGGCTCTTCTGTGCAAGTTACAAGTGGCCTAAAGCAAAGACAAGCACCTTTTAAAAATCCTTCAATACTTCATACTCACACAAAATGCTGATAAATGCAGTTGCAAGCACGTATATTATACATTTTCAATCCTCCTTCATGTCTCTCTCTCTGACTCTCTTCATCATCCTTACTTTATCTGTCTAACCGTCATTGCCCTTTCCTCCTTCCTGTGATGGAAAGTTGGATGAGTCGGAGCGAGGAGACCTCTGGAGACGGTAGATGTCTTATGCGGAAACATTAACTCGTGCCCGATGGCGCAACAGTACAGCAGTTATGAAGTCTGACCACTGTCCTCAAGGCCAGGGCATAAGAAGCCCAAGTTATATCGAGCGACGCTGCAACCACGTCTGCACTATGTCTAGGTTAAAGGTCAGAAATGTGTGACCTGATAGCGTCTCGTTTGCATCACCTTAATAACCACTTAATAACTCAGATTAAAGGTTGTATCGGCGATTCTGGTTGCCCTCACTTCCGTTGCGAGATCCAAAACAAACAGAGCCAGCTAGCCCCTCCCTCCCGTGTTTTGAAAATGATCATGGACGCGCATATTCATGAACGTGCCACCCACCCCTTGTCTGTGATTGGTTGGAACACTGTTTATTTTTGCTTTTGAGGTGTTGGTAGTACCATTTGTTTTTGTGTGCGATCTCGGAGCCTAGGCTGCCTAGAGAGACGCGTTTTTTTGACGGCCTGCTTATGGGGCGGGCAGCTAGCGGATCGCGAGGTAAAAACAGATGAATGTGATCATTTATGTTTCGGCCCAGAATCGCTGATACAACCTTTAAAGGTGAACCAACTCATCAGACGACGATGATGTATGAGAGAAAATTCCCTCACACTTCCCGTCTTTGCTTCTGGCAGGTGTCCAGCGGTTACCTCGTGGTGGTGTTCGTCTATGTCACCGAGTTCACTGGCATCAAGGTGCGCACGTGGACCTCCATGCACGTGCACGCCGCCTTCGCCGTTGGCATCATGGTGGTGGCTCTCACCGGCTACCTGGTGCGGGTCTGGTGGATCTACCAGATCATCCTCTCCACGTGCACCTCGCCCTTCCTGCTCATCTGCTGGAAGTTTCCCGAGACGCCCTTTTATTTGATGGCCAAGGGCCGTTACAAGGAAACCCAGGCGCTGCTGGATTCAATAGCCCGCTTCAACGGCCTCGAATGCAAGCTGAAGGCTGAGGATCTCCTGGAGCCGGACCAGAGGGAGAACAGAGGTGCTCTGCTGGGCGAGGCAGAGGAGCGGCCGCCGCAGTCCGACGCGAAGCTGTCCATCCTGGATCTGTTCGGCAGCTGGAGGATGACTGGCCGTACCTGTACGGTGTGGGCCATCTGGTTCATCGGCAGTCTGGGCTACTACGTCTTCTCGTTGGGCTCGGTCAACCTCGGAGGAAACCAGTACATCAACCTGTTCCTTGCTGGTAAGTCATTTGCTGATGAGTGTGAATTATGAAATGTCGTGTTACAAGCGTAATAGTTTCCCTGTGTGTGTGTGTGTGTGTGTGTGTGTGTGTGTGTGTGTGTGTGTGTGTGTGTGTTTTTCCCCATCTGTTAAAGAAATAAGATTTTTACCATCATAGACACTTTGGATTCATGTAATTCTATTTTGAAAACACCAGGCAAACATTTCATTTATCACACAGGCACGTCTTGAGTACTACATTTAGTGCTCCTACAGGGAATTTCATTGTGCTGTGCAGTATTTACATTATATTCCCCCCTCTTTTATTCTTAACAGAAAACACAGATTTAATGTGCTTCTTTTAATATCCATTCAGAAGATTTTTTTCAAGCCCCATTTATGTAATTCGGAGAAATATGATAGAGCAAATTCTGGAGGCTCGACATTGCAGATGTGGGTTATTTAGGTCGCCTGGATAGAATGTCTTGGTGTCAGTGTGTCAGTGACACGATGACCCACTGCTGTGATTGGCTGTTTGCAGGTGCAGTGGAGGTTCCCTCTTATCTGGTTGGCTGTTTCGCAATGGACCGAATTGGCAGGAAGAGGACCTGTGCCCCAGCTCTGATCCTGGCCGGGGTGGCTTGTATGCTCATCATCGTGGTGCCTGCTGTACGTACTGCATGTGTGTGTGTGTGTGTGTGTGTGTGTGTGTGTGTGTGTATTACACAATATATATGAGTTACAAATTGTAAGTTTGCAATAAGAAGTTTGTTTCAAACTTTAAGTGTTTGACCCCAAATGTAGAGAAATTATGATGCCACAGAAATCAGTCATATTCAATTTTGGCAAATGATCCCTCGAGGAATGCCAGTAACAGGAGGAGGCTAACTGTAGCATGGGGCTATTCCAAAGTATTTTCTCTTATAACCTTAGCTCTTGAGTTCACTGTCCTGACGTAACCCCAGATTATTGGACCACATTTGAATTCTGATATAAGACACATACATTTCCCAGAATGCCCCGATATGTTCTGAGCTCTGACCCAAATTTGACAAACGGCCGTTGTGTAATCTCCAAGTAAACATGACCTTTGACATTGAAAGCCATTCTGCAGACGGGGGACAGAGAGTCGTCTGTCAAACTCACTTTTTCTGCTCGTGTCGCTGTAGCAACGTCTGCAGGATGGCATGAAACTCCACTTGCACCCTCGCACATACCAGAGTGTGTGCACCGTCCTTTGGTAAACTACATGGGCAAATATACCTGGCCTTGGCAAACACGGAGGATAGCAACACGTCTCCTTCCCTCTTAGTTCCTTCACCATCTAGTTACGTTGTATATGCAGCACAGCAATAAAGGGGAGGGGGGTGTTTGAAGCAGCTGTTGCAACACATGTTGGTGCATGATGATATCTGCTGTCCAACTGACTTCCCCCCCCCCCTTCCACAGGACATTGAGGCTCTGGCCATCGCTCTCTGTATGACAGGGAAGTTTGCCATCGCTATTGCCTTCGGTCTCATCTACCTGTACACCTGTGAGCTCTACCCGACCATCATCAGGTAAGAAGACACAGAATCCAAACGCGTCCAGATGTCTGGACGAAAAATACATTTGCAATTTCTCTTCAAAGTTCAACACATACAGACGAGAAAAGAAATGATGGCAAAGAATAAAACAGAATATTTTGTGATGGATAAATAATCAAGGAAGGGGTGTCATTAATATTGTATGTTGTGTGCACATGTTTTTGTACATTTACCACTTTCTGCAGAATATCATAGACGTGTTAAAGTTGCCAGTTCAGTGTCTTTTCATGTCAGAAACACAGACACTCATTCCAGTGGTTCATGCAGCTGCAGATATGATGCAAGTCATGTTGCTTTCCAGGATTCTTGTTTATATTTGTTGTGGTTGGCACATCACTGAGTCTCTGATGCTGCTGGCTTTGTGTTTGATCTCCATTCAGGTCTCTTGCAGTGGGAAGTGGAAGTATGATGTGCCGTGTTGGCAGCGTTGTGGCCCCCTTCTGTGTGTACCTGGCTGATTTCTGGATCTACCTACCTCAGGTATACATGTTCTCCTTTGGCTGGTTCTCTCAGAACAACAGATATTATTCCATGTTAAATTACCTCGTCGATTCTGTCAGCTTTGCATCCTGGTCCCATTCGTCACCAGACAAAAAAATGTCCTTTATTTGCAGCTGATCGTGGGAATCCTGGCATTCATAATCGGTGTGCTGACATTGTTGTTGCCTGAGACCCTGGGCAAACCTTTAACAACCACGTTGGAAGAGGCTGAAGCCCTGGGACGCGAGCCCAGCAAGAAGAGCCTCGCCCTGGGCAATAAAGATGCAGAGGACGGGTTGGAGATGAACCACAGTGAAACCAAGCCTGAGGTGTACAGAGACTGACCCAGAGGAGAGAAGGAAAGGAGAGACACCACAAGTCGATATGATCATTCATTTAGTGTATTGTTGAACAGAAAAACTGCTTTTTTTGATCAGAACTTGAAATGGTGTCTTTATTGACATTTATTACTGCAAAATGACCAGAACAGAAGTACACCGGGATTCTTGAGACATTACACAAATGTGTGTGTGTGTGTGTGTGTGTCTCTGTGTGTGTGTGTGTGTGTGTGTGTGTGTGTGTGTGTGTGTGTGTGTGTGTGTGTGTGTGTGTGTGTGTGTGTGTGTGTGTGTGTGTGTGTTTCCACACCCAAGAAAATATGAAGGATATCAGAGGATCATTTCAACTTCAGTTTTGTATTTGTGCTATTTCTATTAGTTATGATACCTTTGTATTGACCATAGTAACTGATGAGATCTGGGAATACTGTGACAAGAAACACCATCAGTTCGATGATCAGTGAAACAGATGATCCAAACTGCTGTCAGTAGGTCAAAGTTCAAATGGAAAACGTGCTGGATATCTTACAGTTGACGGTTTAGGTGATGATTGTACCGTCTGCTTTTGTTTTCTTTCTAATTAGCCTGTTTTTTCCTTAAATGTGTCGGATCCAAACAATCGTTGATATGACAGATAGACATATGAACACATGGAATTATTCAAGTAGATGCTCTGTGACTTAGTTACCGCTGTAAGTGTAGAACTGTAATCATCTATAGCTGTACCTCTATAGCATGCAGATAGCATTGTTATTCTAAACACACTGTTCCTTTCCATGATCCAAATAATATAAATGTTTTATTCTCATAAAGAATTATTAGAATTATTTTATTTTAAATTCACCTTTTATTAATTTATGTTTTTATTATTATTTAAATCTCAGGGCATCCAATTTTGGATATCACTGTAAAAAGGTCCTTATTAATGTACGTTTTAGATTTACACTAAGTATCAGACATCTCAATTCCATCTTGTTAAAGATGCCAATGCTTGGATTTAATTTTGTTATCTAACGTGAGTGTGTGTGTGTGTGTGTGTGTGTGTGTGTGTGTGTGTGTGTGTGTGTGTGTGTGTGTGTGTTAGTAATTACAATAGCTCATTCTGTGTATGCACTCAAGATGCTGGACATACTGAAGGACATTTAGTTAGAGTAATATTGCATCACACATGTTCAAGAGTCAAGATGTGATCTCCAGATGTTTGGACCAAAGACAGGAAGGAACCAAAACAGTGTGGAGATGTATTTGCAATATTAGTAGTGTACTACTACTACTACTACCATGTTTTATTTGTTTCATGGTGCTTTACTCTGAAGGAAAACAACTAACCGTGACAATCAACAGAATTCAGTGACGATATTTGATCTTCACGTGATCAAAGTGCTCAGGTTCAACATTCAGTTTTGAACAGTTTTGCAATCAGTATGAGTTTTTGTATCAATATTTTGTTTTATTTCATGATGAACAAATAAATAAAATGGCTAAAACTCGTATTTATTGCACCACCCTCGTCTTGTTTATATGAATCTGCTGTAACAACTACAGAGGAAAACCTTATTTTCTGAAGGCCTTTGCCGATTAAATGCTCTTGTTTTTCTATTCCCTCTCTGTCTGTTAAGGGTTCAACCTGATACTGGAAAAGTAGGGAATCTATTTTGGTCTGGAATATAGAGCAGGTCTGGGAACAGCCCACCGACAGCAACAGCTTCCTATTTGCCAGTGCGGAGGAGGTCCCCTCTCCACCCAGCACATGAACAAACTCTTTTTGTTCAGCTTTGGAGCAGAAATCTCTGCAAATGACCAGCTTGTGTTTGTGTGTTCTCTTAATGTTATACCTAAAAAAAAACTAATTTAAAAAAGGATGTAAACAGGCAAACTATATCATGTTGAAAAATAATGTCCTGAAAGAGTCTCAGAATAGTCAGTAGTTTATAGTTTTTACAATAACGATGCTGAAAAAAGTCATAGTGTAGCATGTTAGAAAAATGCAATAGTATAATATCATAAAATATTCATAATACAGCATGTCAAAGAAAATCCCAGTATTGTAAAAAAAAAGTCACGGGTATGTTGAAAAAAAAGTATAGGTTTTATTGCATATTATAGCTAATCTAAAAATAATACTATGTTGAAAAATTCATAGTAAGTAGGAAATTGTATTAAAAAATAATTAATAATTAAAATAAAAATGTCATTAAAATGTATGTCATATAATTTTCATAGTATTCTACCCCATAAAAAGTCATGAAAATGACTTTTTATGGGGTAGAATACTTATATATATTATATATATATATAATATATTTTGTATATATATATATAATATATTTTGAAATGTTAAGTAAACTATTTCATAAAAATTAGATAAAAGAAGTTACAGTACAATTATTATTGTCTAGTATGCCATAAAAGATCTCTGATATAATGCCTCCTACAGTTTGTGTACACACACACACAGACACACACACACACACACACACACACACACACACACACACACACAGACACACAGACACACACACACACACACACACACACACACACACACACACACACACACACACACACACACACACAGACACACACACACACACACACACACACACACACACACACCTCCTCCCCACTGGCCAACATTCCTCAATTTCACAAAATGTCTTCACTCTCAAGGTCTAAAACTCCTAATATAGAAGTACAAGTACACACATTCAGATATGTTTACAAGTACAAACTGAACCTGTACACTTGGTTTCAATATTAACCCAAAGTGCTGACCCCAAACTCTGTATTTGTTTTGCTTACTGTAACAGGACACCATTTGTTGGCCAGGGCTGGTGTTGCATGAAAGTGAATGGCTGAACTTAAAGTTTGAAATGTAATGTTTCACATTTCCATTTTCAATGAAGGAACCGTCAGAGAATGAGCCCGCCGTTATTAACAATTATTGGTTGCCCTAAATGAAGGCAAGGCTTGTTGCAGAACTGCTTTTTCAGCATTAGTAAGCACATCTGACTTCTTTGAGACTACTTTGATACATGTATGTAAAATGTATTTGATTATATGATGTGCATCCTTTAATCAGAGGTACCAGATAAGAAAAAAGTGTCACTCCTAGGTTGCCAGGCTTACAAGTAGTTTATGACAAAGAGCTGAGGAGCTGAGGCAACAACAAGAAGGCAACAGATTTAACACAAAATGTATCATCCAAAACCAGAAGAGTCATTTTGTATACATATTTAAACCACAGGGTCAAGATCAACTGCAAATAAAGATGAAAAGTATAATAAAAATCATGCAGCAGCAGCAGGGTCAGTCATTTCACAACTGACCTGGAGCGATGGCCATGTTGGTCCGGAGGCTGTCAGCAGGAGTCGGGTGCAGAACTTCTGACGTGGCGAAGACGCCACCACAAACTACTTCATACGTGTTTTTCACCAAAATACAATGAGAGCGGAGACAACAGCTGCAATAGTTAGAGGACATTTATTTTGAAGACTGTAAAATGATGGACTGCATTAGTTGTTGTTAACAAGTTTTCAGCTGTTGATAAAAAAAAAAAAACCCATTCGAGACAACCTTAAAGTACCAAGAATAGTTTCATAGCCGCCAGAAACCAAAGATACAAACGATCAACTTATTAAACATCTATTTTTTTTTTTCCTTCCTGAGAATCGTATCTGGAATGCAAATGAATACAAAATAATAAATTAAACTGGAAAAAAGGAAACACTGAACACAAACCAGGACAATGTAAGGATGGTAAAGTGAAATATGTAGGTGACGGTCATATATTAGCTTATGGTTCCTGCTCTCTGGATGATTTATGAATGAGTGAAAAACATGCTGCAGAATATTAAATGTTTTAGCTGAGAGATCGATAACACTTCTCATGTGTTCATGATAGTTTGAGAGGGAAAACCAACCCATAAACAGTAACATCATCCTATTTGAAATGACAATTAGTATCCAGTTTTGTGACCAAAATCCCCCATTTTTGCTGCAGAACGTCAGAAAAAGTCACCTCGGAAAAACGATGCAGTATATTCATACAGTTTTGTATTGTATTGCAGTAGAAACACTAGTATTTGGCAAGCTCAATCTTTTAAACTTTGGATTAAACAAACTATATATTCTCTTTTAATGTTTGACTCTCAACAAATGATAACATCTATGCTAAAATACACAGCTGGTTTGGTCAAACTCAATCACTCATGCACACACAGTGGGAATTCTTTGAATTCATAATTGAGCGCTCACTGTCTAACCCTCATTTATACCTAATAATATCTTACAAATTAAACAAAAATGTTATAAACCGATACTATCACAACTGACTTGTGTCACAACTCCACCAGCTGTGCACAGAGGTTTCCTGTTAGTTACCGGAACTCTTGGTGGGTTTTTTTTGGCACTTACAACTGTCGTAGACAACTAATATACAAAAAAGGGTTTTGGTACTTTTTTACTCCTTGGATACCATTTCCCATTCCAGCTTTAAGGACATTAACCTCTTTCCTGGGCTACGTCTCCGATGTCCTCTCCTACAGATTTCACCCCAGCGACCCACATTTAGAAGATTTCCCAACACATTAAGCTATTCACATCCTGCGCTAATCTCTCCTGGAGACTATAGCAATGATGTTGGGTTTTTTTTGTTGTTGTTTTTTTTACATAAACAAACCCAAAAACAAGCTCAAATTAAAACAAAACTTGAGTCAAGCCAATTGAGCTTAACAGTAATTCCAACTGTCCTTGGTCTTTTTTTTTTTATTTAAATAAAGCATTTTGTCCTTCCAATTACTCAACCGTATAGTCCTCAGTGCTGAGTCTGTCATGGGAGGAGTCTATTGCAGATGGAAGAGCCCGAAAAAACGCGAGCGTCAGGATCCACACGCCCCTAAACTCAGCTTTTTTTTAGGAATGCTGAAAGTCGGGGGGCACTCCCCTTTGCCCCTCAGGCTGCCTCCAGCTATCTCCAGCCAATTCTAGCCAATCAGCTTTTGTCTGGCCACATCCACCGTTCATCAGACAGCCCCTTAGGAATGGACCAGCCAGCTGTTGGCATCCTCCAGGTCTGCATCCAGCTCCTCGTCTTCATCCAGAGGCTCCGGGGTCCGCAGGGCCAGCTCCCGGAGGAACGCCTGCGAGTGGGCCGGGGGTCGGGAGACAGACTTGAGCCCGATCTTTTTCTTCGTGAGGTGGAACTGGTCTCGGATGAAGTTGTAGAAGTCATACTCGTAGCGCATGCGGTGGTACAACACCTGCAGGGCCTCCAGGGTGGGGGTGTGTTTACGAACTGTGCCCGTCATGTTGCCCATTTTCTTATAGTCTGTAGAAAGAAGATGAAATCAGAGAATCAGACAACATTTGTTTGTTTTTTAATTACATTTCTGAAGGGAAGAAGTACAAATGTGATACTTGAACATTGGAACGTGTATCTACCAGGACTCTTGTAGATGTTGAGTACTCCAGTAAAGTAATGAGGTAAGAGCCTCTCCAGCAGCAGCAGAACGTCCTCCAGCTCCTCCAGGATTCCCACAAGGAGGTAGTTCTCCAGCACGTTCTGTTTGGCCCTCTCCAGAGCCCATACTCCAGGCTCCCTGGTGGGGAGGGAAGAGGAAATTAAAAGAAAGCTTTACGGGGCGGTCAGTGGCGCAGTGGTTAGGGCAGCCGCCCCATGTACGGAGGCTTAACGTCCTCAACGTGGTGGTCCCGGGTTCGATTCCAGCCTGGGAAGTATTTCCCGCATGTCTTCCCCCAATTTCCTCTCTATAATAAAAAAAGGCTTGACAGGCTCTTAAAAAAGAAAAAGAAGCTTTACACGACACGCTTGCTGATGTCTAAAATGCTTCGTCATGCTTTTTGAGAGTCTGAAGATTTCAAGATTTTTTATTGTCATGCACAAAATATAAACATAGTTCATACTGAGCAATGACATTCTTATTCTGCAGTTTCCCTTCACACAGTGACCTCAAGTAAAGAATACAAATATATACTAAAAACTAAAGGTATAGTGCAAGATGTTGGGGAAAACAAATCAATTAAAATATCATCCAGAAGAAATAGAGAACATTTCCTAAAATATTATAAACAAATATATATACAGAAACCTCTGTTAATAAAGTGGAAGCAATGAAAACGTTTCTAAATGAATTGGATTTACTTTGTATTGGTAAAACACAATGACTTCATTAAAGCCGACGAAGGCTTTAATGAAAGGCTTTAAACTAAATATCACAAAGAAACTTCTGTCATTTCATTAAAACCCTCAGAGGAAATAAAACGTAGACACAATTTAAAATGGGACTTGGAATCAATCAAATATTTAGGGTTGAACGTTGTAAAAAATCTGAACAAATTATACGAAGCGATCTAAAATGCGATTAACCAGAACATTAAAAAAGAAAAAAAGATATTGAAAGTTGGTCCACCTACCCATTAGATTTGAGTGGTAAGATTAATGTAAAGATGAACATAGATACTGTATCTGTTCCAAGCTTTGCCAGCAGGGGGCCCCCAACAACAGTTCTTAACATGGGACAAACTTACTTCTAGATTTCTCTGGAATGGAAAGAGGCCTAGAATAAGATACACAACCCTTCAACTGGCCAAAGATAAAGGAGGAATGGCACTCCCGAATCTCCAAACTAGTTTTATGCAGCTCAGTTCCGTCCCTCATTTCTTTGGTGTAATTACAACTATTTTGCCAGATGGAAGGAAATTGAGACACATGTTGAGGGTTATCAGATCCAGTCGGTTTTGGAGAAAAATAAATCCCTGTGGTAGTCAAATGTAAAATAGACTCAATAACCTCTGGTGTACTAGAGTTCTGGTTTCACTTTGTTAGGCAACACAAACTAAGGAAACACCAGAAAGTACTTAGATGGAGAGCCTTTGATACTCAGTTTAAACCAGGAGAAGAGAATGCCAAATCCAAGCAGTGGGCAGTAAAAGGTATCAGGGCAGTACAATAATGCAAAACAGGGAATTACAGACTTCCCAAACATTAAAAGAGGACTTTGATCTCCATAATTGGGATTTATTTAGGTATATATTTAGAGATTATTACAATAAGGAAATAATAAGATAGGGAATTCACGAGAAATAAACCTGGTTGTAAAAAAGATGATGAATGCATATAGACCAGATAGTAAAAGCATTAAAAAGTAAAAATATTACATCTGAAATCAAGGTGGGAAAATGAATGAAATGTGGAAATTCCATTAGATGTATGGTATATGTGTGAAACTTCTTTTTTATCACACCTTAAATCAGCAGTCGAGCGGCTTCAACAGTGGAGACAATGCGGCTGTTTGGAAGCACACCATTGACATATTTTTTTGGAGTTGAGAAAAACTGAAGTCATTTTGGGAGGATGGACATCTGGTCTTGATTAATGTACTTGGATACGGGATTGTCTTGTACTTGGGTCATATTTCACCAGTAACACTACAGGGGGACCGGTACTTACAGGAAAGATACTCCTTACAGCAGCAAGGAAAGCCATAACTACACCTAAAACCCGACTCTGCTAGCCTGGGTTTGAGGGAAGATGTGTTTGCAAAGAGATGGCAGGAATGGAAACTTTACTCAGATAAAACCTAAGGACACTGGCTCACAGCTAGTACTCATTTAAATTGTTATTTGAAATTCGCTTAATTTATTTTTGTGGTTCCCATCAGGTGTTCTTTTTATTTCTACATAAATAACATCTGTAAACGGATGTGATTGTGTACAGTTGTGATGTACTGTAAACTCAAAAAGTATTATTCACAGTCTGTGCAGTTTAGCAGCAATTATTGTACAGATATAAAGATATGGATATAAATATATATATATATATAATATAATAAAATATAGTGCATTGAGCATGGTGCATAGATACCTGCATTGAGGATGCTGTCCACAGAAGTATGGGATGATGTAGAAAACTCTGGGGTTGGAGCACTCTGGGTAATTCTCCAGAATGCACACGTTGATATCCTGCAAGCAGACACAACACATAGAAATCCTTTTAACTTTACAGCGCTCATTACTTATAGTCTTATTTGCCGTAGGGGAACGTCAGAGGGAATTGCAATGCTTTGTTCCAGCCTCTAGAGGGAGGGCTTCACCAGCGTTGCCTTGAACTGCCTGATAGTCATCATGGATGCTATGTGAACGCACATACTGAACACAAAGATAAAGTCTGCCCCTTCACCTCAGGTGCTCTCACAGGCTGAGGTGTCACATAAGAGAACATGTACAGCTTATTAATTAGCATATTAATGCGTGCGATATAAAGATGGTTACCATGATCCAGCCCTAGAAACCAGACAAGCAGGGATGAACATTCATGTGTGATAAGTGAGACATGAAGCGATTAGATCAGAGTTGGGAACGTTTAAACGACCCCTGGTCGAAACGTGGGAGCTATTAAATAATGAAAAGACCAAAAAAAAACAAAGGACAGATTAAAAACACACATAGGACTGAAGCTGGCCAGCCACTCAGTGCTGTGGAACTAGCAGTCAAATCCATGTCAGGTGACGTAACCCTTATGGATGGCAACAAGTCCCGAGCAACAAAACACTCCACGAAGCATGACTCACTCTCTCTCTCACACACACTCCAACACACACGTATGGCTGTATACACGACGTGTTGACAGACCCGTTGTATAAAAGAGAACGGCATCTCAAAGTAGGCACGAACGGAAAGTGTAAAGATTGCATCAAAGCTTGTCTTTTTGTGATTTATACTCGGATAATTCAGTATTCAGACGATTACAAACGGAGCAATTTGTCAAAGCAAACACTGAGGCCGACACGCTCCACCACTGGGAGTGAGTTGGGTCAGACGGGCCGGGACCCTCCCGGAGGACGCAGTCTGAGATTGAGGGTGAGATGTGAGGGGCCTGTGGATGAAAACGGGGGGGATACACCTCACTGACTGGGCTGTAAACATGGATGCAGGGCAGGAAACGGTCTGTGTGCATGTATGAGCTTGAATCGTGTGTTTAGACGGCAACTTACTTCCTTACTCTGCCTATTCCTCTCAATATTTATGCATGAATTTGCCAATTTTCTGTCTTTTCTTTTATAATGCTAAAGAAATGTTATGCATGAATACATTTTCACCCGTGACACATAATGTAATCATTGTCAGATGATTGAAAGCAACAATATTCCAACTTTATGGGCAGCAACAGTGTATATTGACAATCTCAGCTCAAGGTCAACACCAGCTCAAGCTTTCAACCTTCTTTGTTCGCATACAGAGTTTTCCTCATTATGGGGTGAGACTACATTTTGGTGATTCTGAGCACTTTCATGTCTCCCGGTCCATTTTGGCGCTGCAGCCTTTGATCCGTTTGTTGTGTTTTATTTCTGTCCGCATGTTTATGATGGCATGAAGATAACTTTCCGATCCGATAACAACGCATCTTGACTTCTCCCGAGCCTCTGAAGAAGCAGCCACGAGAGGAAGCGCGGGAAGGCTTTTAGCTGGGATGACATAAATTATGCACTTGGTCCGTTATTTCCTTTCCTCGCATACTGTGGTGTCTGATTCATCAAGCGGCCGCAGGGCTCGTTTGAACTTCACGACTGAGCTGCTCTATGAACCGGGAACGGGAGTTATTGGTGATCAGTGAAGCAAAGCGCTGGAGAGCTCTCCAAAGAAACCACAACCTTTAGAAAACAGTCAAGCTTTGCACTATTGTTAAGAGTAGGGGTCGCGTCCCCGACTTTGAGCTGCTTGTCTTCGATTCATAATTTCAAGAACAATTTGTTTTCCCTCTTGTGTTTCGTTATTGGAAGAATGGCAGCGTGAGCATGCCCGGTGTTTTATCTGCTTGCCATGAATCCACAGTTTCCAGTCAGTGATGAGTGCTACATGTTCTCAATGAATACAATAAAGGTCTCTGTGTGAGAGATGTTTCCACGCACATGTATTCAACTATTACTATTGTAATTTTCAATTCCATACGGGTCATAAAAGAATATTCTGTTTAGCTACAGGTCGCTCATAAAGTTGGAATAATTTGCAAATGTCTTGTTTTATAGCGCCAAACAAATGGTATGCATGAATTCATTCCAATGTAATCATTGCAAAGTGATTAGTGATGCATTTAAATAGGAATAAACAGAGGATTTCTGTCTGAAAACAAAATATTTCCAACTTTATGGGCAACAGTGTGTATCAGGGTTTAGGTGCATTCTTGCATTAACATTAATGAGAGATATAGGCTGCATGTAAAATGGAATATTCATTTTCATTAGCAATATAAAAAGCTCAATATATATAGTCTTATAGACATCAAAAGAAAAGTTGCAGTTTACATGAACTGACTTGAACTCCTCACTGTTACTTTTCACACACACTTGCTACGCTAATAAAAAGATAATGGGCACGGACTCCAGCGAGGCTTTTTTCTCTCCCTGCAACTGCAGCACGGCACATTCTCTCCTAAAAAAAAGCTTTATATGCCGATCTATGAACAGAAAAAGTGAGGAAAAACAAAGAGAGAGGCGGACAGGAAGTGACCCGCGTGACGCCGTTCTCATCGCCAGGAAGTCCCTCCTACGCTCTGCTCCGACACTTGATACGGGACCCTTAAATGCCTCAGCATTTAGGGGACCTCTGGGAATAAAGCCACAACTCATTTATATACAAGGACGCACGATCAAATACACACACACACACACATGGGCGTCAGACAATACACACTCTCTTTAGAGGAGCCATTAGTAGTTCCAAGAGAGCTCCTGTGTGCACACTCGGGCTCATTGTTCCTATTCTCACTGTGGATTAAGCCAACTGAGCAGTCACAGAAAAGTGTAGCCAAACGGGCCCTAATCTCTACGACGGCCTCCCGTTCCACTGAAAGGAATGTATGCATGAATCAGGAGGAACTGATGATGTAAACCTTTCCCGTGGGACAGTTTGCCTCGGCTTTAAAGTGGGGAGCATGGGAGTGGAGCGCCGAGGTCAAATCGCATTCAAGCACCGGGGGGGGGGGGGGGAATTATTCATGTGTCGGTTGCACCTGAGGCGATCAAGCCTGTGACAGATACACCACCCTGCCGTTTTCTAATGTCGAGGCATGCCAGGGCACGATCGCCGGCGGTGGAGCCTCTCCCGTTATTTGTTTGAGAGCGAGTGTCGTTGTAAATGTCGGGTTACCTGAGTGTGGGTGATTCACCCGTGGGAAATCATCCGTGGGAATCTCACCGGATCGACCGGTGTTTTTGAAACTCTGGGCTCAGTGGAGACACTGAATTAATCCATACGATTTTTTTTTCCCACGTTTTGATTGATTTTAGGACAGAATATGACTTGTATCATTTCTGGATCGATGTTTATTCTGCACTCTCTGTACCGTTTTCCGTTAAAGAGGTTTGTGATTTGGGGCTTTATAAATAAAATTGAATTGAACCTGATGACTCCACTATTTATGATATTTATACACAGACACATAAAAAGCACATTTAACTGCAGGTACTAAAATAATGTGAGCAGATCAATCTGAGCTGGCTTTTTAAAACCCCTCCTTCATTGCAAATAAAAGCTCTTGTGTCCTAACTGACAGTTTGTGCATGTGCTCAGTCGCATGCGTTCAAGTGTCCAGTGCATGCCTTTCTATGTGTGTGTGTGTGTGTGTGTGTGTGTGTGTGTGTGTGTGTGTAAAAAGGGGTGTGGGGGACCGACGGAAAATCCAAGCCGACCACAGGAATGTCTCAGTAACACGTGCATCAGGTTCCCTTGGCCCTGACAGTGTTCTTTCATTGACACCTCTCACATACACCCAGCACAGGGCAGGCAGGCCAATGCACACCTGGCAGGGGACATAACCAGGACCAGTCCAAACTGCATGTGTTGACAGAGCAGGGCACTCACGCTGAGATATGTGAGGACAATCGTCTCCTGGCCCCAAATCTGACTTTATATATAGCTTTTATATAAAGCCTTATTTTGGATTATCAACGTGAATCAAATAATAATAATAATGCTGCAGTTTTTGGTTTCTGATTTGCCAGATGGAGTCCTACTATGTCTCCCATATAAACAGCTGCTTCCAGTACAAAAGCTAACGGAGGCTAAAGGCTGGACTCTCTTAATTAGCCACTTGCCTTTAACTTAATCCTCAACCCTAAATCCAATCTTAATCTTAGTTCTACGCAAGAATCCGTTTCAATACGTGAAACTACTGAATGTTAACAGCAATCACACATGGGCCTCTGTTTGTCTGGGATCTACTGTCTGTTGATTCCTATTTTATTGCTTTCTACAGTGAGGTTCAGCCCATTCTGCAGTAAGTAACGTTCACTGCACCCGCAATGCATTACACTGCACAGATGCTAGTGTGGCCAGATGCTTCGGATATGATTTAACACATAACTGCAAGCTGTTTTTGCTGACTAGGTAAAATAGGTCGTGGAGCCCATTGGGGACAAATAAAACAACAACCAACAGCTGCAGTGTAAAGCAATCGGCACAGCAGAGCCAATGAAAACCATCTGAGAGACACTTCCACGCCGAAACCGTAACATGATAGCTGTGCAGTTGGTTTGAATAAATCCAGACAATGAGTGAATCTCAGGGATGGAAGAGGACAAGACTTACAATACACTTCAGTGTTTATTCTGACTACTGTAAAAAGAAATGAGCACCAGCAGAATGTCATCACTTTGGAAAGTTTTAGTCATTTTCAACCCTGTTAAGGACTCTCTGGCCTCGTAAATATATGAGTGTAAACACACACACTCACACACACTACAGGTAAGCCAGTCTACAGCAACACAGCTCCCCCCCCTCCCCTTTAACTGTAGCAAGGCGCCCCCGTGGTCTGCATACTTTAATAACTCAACTCACATGGTCCGAAACTCCAGGGAAAGCAATGCAATACCTAATTACACCCAGTCAGTCTCCAGCCAGAATGACATTCA
Organism: Eutrigla gurnardus; assembly: GCF_963514095.1. NCBI lineage: Eukaryota > Metazoa > Chordata > Actinopteri > Perciformes > Triglidae > Eutrigla > Eutrigla gurnardus. Next base: position 8,951,128 of record NC_139927.1, read on the forward strand.
CTCTGCTCGCCTCTCAGCGTGGCCTTCTGAGCTCTCAGGGTCTCTGACAGAACGGAGCGCGGCGAGGAGTGCGCCCGCCTTTGCGCCTGGATATGGATTTGCCATTAAAAGTATTGACATAATCATTAGTTTGACCTGCCAAAGTATGCCTCGCCGCTCCCTTGATCCCAAATGTGGCTGTCTGTCTTATTTTAGTGGACTTCCAACCTGACGTTAGATCATGAACTCGTATTATGGCGGCTCCTCCACGACGTCAAACTCACTCAGAGATGAAAAACTGGCAATTTGAAAATGAAAGTGAGGTATGTAATGGTTAAATATGAGACGCATCGCCTCTAGTGTGGAGCTACTGGGGTAAACAACTCCGCCAGGCAGACACAGGGTAGCAAGTTCTTCATGTGGTTGTAATAAATAAGGCCTCTAATTGGAATCATAATCAGATTTAATCATTGGGTTTGACATCAGGCCGCCGTGTCCTTACAATTAGCCTCCCTGCCTCCAGCAACACCATCTTCAAAGACAGCAGAGAATGATTTGGATTTAGTTCATAGTGAAGAAATGTTGGAACAATCTCAAATTCAACACACAAGTCATCTTTCCGAAGCAGGAAATGCTATTTCATTAAATATAGTTATTTAATGAGTGTTAGAATGTAAAACAAATCTATGTCAGTAGGATTATGTGGTTTTTATAACCTTTTGTGGAAGATTATACGATGCGTTTATATAACATAACACAGCAGTCGGTATCATTACTGCCTCTGTGTGCGTCTGCAAACACTCCTTGGCTTATGCGCCTCCATAATTAGAGAACATATCGCTCCCTAGAATAAGACGTGAATACACGACATTTCACTTCATGTCTCAACGGAGCTTCAGGTTATGAAACCAGCTGGCCTGCAACCAAAACAGATTGAAAGCACTCCTGGCAAACGACCGGCTGTACTAAAGGAACTGCGCGGCTCCCGTCAAAAACTGCAAACGCACAAGTATTTCAAAACCATAAACATCTGAGGCATTGATTCGGCGAACGTCCACATGCGAGTGAATGGGCCTGTGGGCGTCCGACATGGAAGGCCAGCGGAGGGGAAGTCGGCTTAAAGATTCAGGATTTCTATTTAAATCACATTATTAGAAAATGTTTTCTACATTAAGCGCGGCTTCTCTTGGCACTGAGGCAACATGGGTAATGTGGTTCCCTCTCTGAAGCTGGTTTATTTATATCTGTATTAGTAGTTAGAACATATTATTTTAAGATTTTGGGGAGAAGACACAATGTTATGGCCAATAATGCAACTCTCCTCATACAATCGCCTTTTCAATCCGCAAGGCAGGTGCAAGGTTTTGGCCACGAATCTACAGCTAATTAAAAGAGGAAGAGGAAGAAGTAGTTCTGATTAAAAATCTGTGCGTCTCACATTTGCATTTATGTATTAAGGAGTTCACAGGGTCATATCAATAGAAACTTATAGCAAGTTTTAATTCGGAGACCATTAAAAAAGTTTGAGACACCATTACTCCGGAGTGCAAAGTGCAAAAATGTGCATTGTATGCATGTATCATTTTCTCAAAGGAGAAGATCCTCCGTCAATCACACTGATGTACTTCAGCGTACACACAGCTTAAGAAATACTGCACACAAGACAAAAACAACAACCACCTTCACACAAAAGGTCTCACCAGGTATCTCTCATCGTCCTTCATCCCCGGAGTGCGGATGAGGTGGTTCTGCTCCCCCCGCCAGTCGCCGAAGCGTCGGAAGAAGTAGTTGGAGAGGAACCGGTTGATGGGGTCCCGGATTATGTTGATGTACACCGGCTGCTCTATCCTGAACCTAACAGAGACAAATACAAATGGGAGTACCTGCTCAGAATCAGGAGCATACATTAGGATTTAACAACAGAACAAAAGGCTGAAGCTGAGCATCCCTGTGCTTTAAGGGCACTGCTGTACCTGGTGAAGTTGAGGAAGTGGACATGCCGTGTGTAGAGGAACGGTTGAGGGATATTACTGATGTTCTTCATGAGATCCACCTGAAAGAAACACAACAAAAAAGATTAATTGTCAATCACACCTCCTCTGTCAAAATAATAATAACTATAATTTATTTTAATGCCTGTTTCCATAAAAACACACAGTTTCAAACTCAAACTGCACAGCCTCAGATTGTTTCGTTCATCTAACTAGATTCATCACCATAGATCTCATTTCCCCTCTCTCATGTCATGCACAGGAAAGCCAACGTTTTCACAGCAATTGTTCCAAGATTCTTCTTCCTCTGTTGCTGTAACAGTTTCAAAAAAGCATCCCAAAGGCTTTCCAGGCCTGCATGGAGAGGTGGGCTCACAGTAGCCAAAACAAACGTAGAGATATCACAGTAGCCCCATATACAAGCGCCGATCCCTCACATGAGCTCTCCGACTGAAGGCCACGCCGCTGAAACCTGATTCTTAGTCATTCCATTCATAAATAGATCCATATTGGAAGACTTCTCTCTGTGTGTGAGATCCAGTTGTTCCAATCACGTATGTTACAAATTAGTGATTATGTGAGTCTGCTCCAGTGGAATACAAATAAAATAATACAAACAAATGAAATGAAATTGACTCATATTTTATATTGGTCTGGATATTTAAATTCAATGAAACGCTGAAGCGTTTCTACCAATTTATGACTTGAAACTTGCAAGTTCTAGTAGTGGATTTATATCTCACATGATTTCAAAATGTTTTTCCTTCATCCCCCTCCTGCGGTCCCCATCCCCAGACATCTCCACTGCTGGTGTAGACGGCCACGTGCCACTTCCACCTCTGTGACACACGTTGTGTCCAGACGCTTCTATTCTCCTGCCAGTAAGCGATGCAAACGGTCAACAATTCCTTTCATCGCATTCCCCGACATCCTATGCAGCATGTTGCAGGCCCCTCGACCCACGAGGAGAGACATGGACGTGAATATCAATCGCTGCTCGGATTGTGATGATCCGAACACACTGCTAGGTGCTGCTAGGGTTAGGGTTATGGGAGTTAAAACTCCACAGTGGTGTGTGAGCTTAAACCTGCTGAACCCATCAGTTTCCAGGGGGATAAGGAGTCTGAGTAGACTAGAAAAGTAAAAAATACTCCTTAACATGACTAGTTGAAAAGTGGAAGTTTACAGAACACAAAGGAATAATGAACAACAGCTGAACGCTGCATGTTTAATACGTCCCTCTGTTACCCAGACAGTAACACAGAGGCCAAGCACCGAGCAAACCTGGAGACCAGGAAATGGGGAAAAGGAGGCGTACACATGGGGGGAAACCGAAGAGGAGACGTGGACAGCGCTCCCAAATACCACCGCTGATCCTGTTTTTTGAAGGTCCTGAATGAAAGAAAATAGGATCTACAGTTGGATTCCCCTTCACAAATCCAAATGAGTTCAAACGGGTTCAGGCTTAAGGCAGTTAGTTTCATTTTAGCAGCATTTTGGACTGAACATCGGCATGCTAACATTCACACACTGAAGGCAGGAAACCAGCAAGAGTCCAGATAGTTATACTTTGTGTGTGACAGCTTGTCACGGGCCATGTGGAGTCCACGCTCCATGTTATTGACATTCAATGCCGTAGGACAGCAGAGCGGGGAGCATTTCCATCCCTCACTGGTCCGTCAGATCAAGCTGCAGAAAAGGACGCAGGGATTTCTAGGTGCAACTCTGTGATTTCTTGGTTTGTTCCCTGACAAACAGGAGAGAGAGCAGCAGTAGAGCCGAAACACTCAATAAAGCATTCCTGGGGAGAAGAATGTACAAGTCTGGTTGTTTGACAGCAGACTGGTACAGTTGAAGCTCGGAGAAGTGGCTCTTCATCAACCTTTAAGGAACAAATCCTTAAAAATAAATAATAACACACCACTCACAAAAAAAGTGTCCCATCACCATATTTCTTCAACCTGCAGTCTGATTTTGTTTAAAAGAACATATACATATGTGTGTCCAACCCGCTGAGATCAGCGATGCCGTAAAGACATAAAAAATACTCTAATTAGAAACATTCTATTTTTAGAATATCTCTGGAACGCTGCAGTCTATAAACGCACTTTAAATTGTCTGCTTCCCAACGGGGATTCAGATGTGATCGTGTGTCTTTCAGAAGATTGAGACTTAAAAGGAATAAATCCTACGATGGACGTCTTATTGTTACATGTGTTGAAAGCAGTTGGAACACCAGTGATGACAAACTCATCCATACAAAGTATGAAGCAATCCTCCTCTGCTGCTCATGGAGGGAAAAAACGAAACAATGTACAACTAATAGATAGCGGCCCAAACTGATAATCAAGGACAGTGGACCGCTCTAAGCAGCTTATGACACATAATTAAAATGACTAACGCCAAGATTTTATCAATAAAATATCTTTTCTTTTTCGGATCATTTGAATTGTGTGCTTTTTATGCCAATAGCCACAATGGATGAATACAATAATGTAAAAGGATAAGATTTAGAGCTTTGGATAGCTGACTTCGGGGTGGTTGAGATTATATTTTGGGACGGTGGAGAAAAAAAATAGTCTTGAGCCTTTTATACCAGCTGCTATATATATATATATATATATATATATATATATATATATATATATATATATATATATATATATATATACCATGGTATTGTTGGCAAAAAATGTGATTGGAAAAGTTTAAAAGTCTTAAAGTTATATTTGCTTCCCGTGTGTGTGTGTGTGTGTGCGTGTGTGTGTGTGTGTGTGTGTGTGTGTGTGTGTGTGTGTGTGTGTGTGTGTGTGTGTGCAGACAAGCACTGCTTTCAGGAATAGCACAACTAACGTTTTAGGCAAAAAAATGAGCAGCGACTCGACTGGAAGAAATGTGATCGTTTTTGTTGGCACATTTCAAAAGCCCAAACTCTTCTGTTTTTGTTTTGTGTTCATGGTCATATAACTATTTATACATTTATGTGACGTCACTGCAGCATAGATATTCTATTAGCCCAGTTTGTCCTGGAAAAAAAGAGATGTAAATATGAGGTTATATCTGAGTTATTACAAGAGGAGACCTGGGGAAACGGCTGAATCCCTCTTTACATAAAGATCTTTCCAGCATTGATCAGCGGAGGAACTGAACGACCTTGTTTGAATGTCCTGCTGTTATGAACTATGTATAGGCACCTGTTACATCACAGCGAGACTATTTGGACAGCAACTGTAATATGTATACTTGTTTATGTACACAGAGAAGCTAATCTGAGGCCCCAGTCACATTTGGGTTGAACACCCTCCCTCTTCTCCTCAAACTCAGTACATTTCCACTCGCTCGCCCTTCCACCTTCCGTGGATATCTGCTGCTGTAAAAATGTTCAAACTTTCATACGTTTTCACCACTACAGGGTCCCTCCTGCACGCTCTGTCTCTATTAATCCATTTCACTTCCACATAACAAAAAAAAAAAGTAAATTTTCTGCCATCTGCCCCGTCGGTCATTAGTCCAGACCAATTAGCCCAGAGCGAACCCCTGACGCCCCCTCCCCCGATCCCAGGCTGATGTGCAGACCCTGAACACATTTGGCACATTTGGTGAATGTGTGTGTGTGTGTGTGTGTGTGTGTGTTTTCTGACCCACCCCTGTGGTCTGTCTGGCCAGGCCCCCCTCTCATTTACCAGGGAGAGCTGCAGGGAGACGGAGGAAAAGTGGAGGACAGTCTGAGATTCCAGGCATACCTGCAGCACCCCCCCCCCCCACCCCCCTCCTTCCTGAGACCCTGTGGCACCCACAAAGGGCTCATCAGGGGGAAAGGAGGAAGAGCCAAAGAAACCTCAGAAAGCTACACTGATCTGCAGAATGAAATGTGCTTCTCTGTAACCGGAGAGAGGGAATATGGCAGACGTTACAGAAAAGGACGATCAGTCCAGACATTAAATACCACTTAACCTCTTAAGACATCACATTTCGGGTTGTCCACGCTTGTGTATCTGCTTAAAGTGTCATTATACAGGACGCAGGAAGTGAGAACTTTACTCCACAACCACTTGCGTTTCAAGAAAAGACGTTAAAGCAGCCACTTCAAAACCAAATGTCAACTTCTTCCAGCGCCTCAATCCGATTCTCCGTCAGCGACCAAAGGCAAAGTGTTGCTTTGAGATGCTTCCTCGGGAATGACTGTTTACAATCTCTGTTTGTACTGGGTCCAGTCACTCCTGGGTGTTTGCGTGTCTGCGGCCGTGTGATGTGGATGCACAAGCTTTGCGGCTGCAGGGCATCTGTCTGCTGGTTAATGGTTTTTGGTAACAGGGAGGAAATAGGATCCCACATGAACGCAGAAACGCTTACAATAAAGATGCTGTCTTTCTGTTTCTGGAGGTTTTTAAGGACTTTCTTCTTCCAGGAAAAGTCTTAAACCTCTCACTCCCACTGAGCCTGTTCCCCCTTTACTGAAAGGGACCAATAAGGCACCTTCCCTTTTTTTTTTGGCAACACGTGGGATCAACCCCGGTCAAAGCCATTAGCAGACTACTGGAAGACCAGCGTCTCTAAACTTAGTCGACGTGCGTCGTCTGGATGCGCGTAGGTCAACACGCACACAAGCATACATGCAAATAAATAAACACTTTACAGAGTCGCACACAAACACAAGCTCAGGCGTTCTGAGGGGATCGCTCACAGAGACGTTTTATGTCCAGAGAATGAATGAGCCTGATGGTGTTGGGCCTCTGTGTGTGCAGCCAGCGTTTTCAGGGTTTGATGAATGGAGAAACACGTCGCTGCTTCAATATTGGCTCAACATTAACATTAAATCGGTCAGTAATGGGCAGACACATTTAGCATCTACCGACCATTCAAACGTGAGTCTGTCGATAACGTTATGTGAGAATGTGGTTCGTCCAGCAATAATCTCACACAGCCGGATCAGTGGGAAATGCCAAATTAGCATTTTGGTCCAAATGGAACCATAATTGACTAAATGCTGTTTTGAGGACGACTATAAACTCGTGTTTACGATGTTTACTGAGGTAATAAATCAAGTCATTTTCTCAGAGACTTCAATACAATCAGACTTATTATTGCCAGTGTTTTCAGTGTATGCTTGTATTCAACAACATAATTCAAGAGGAAAATATTGAATTTGTGATTTTCAAATGGATTTTCTGACATAATAATATTCCTTTTCCCAAATAATTATAACAATACAATAGAGTTTAGCATTCTGGATGTTTTTACACGATAAAACACGAAGCAGGACGTGTCAATAGAAAAAGAGGATTGTGCTGGTGAGATTATCCAATTACATACATAATAAAAATGTTAGCCTAAAAGTGGCTACTATTCATTATAAGTACCTTTACTGTTAATATTTGTGCTGTGGGTTATCTAAGTGTTAATGTTGGAACTTTTATTTGTCTTGGACTATGTTTTTAAACTGTAGTATGTGTACTTTTATTTCAGGTCTGAATACTCCTTCCACCACTGCATTGCTGCACGATAAAACCTCAGTCCAGTTGTTGCTCTAAAAGCAAGTGAACTTAAATCATCCAGGTCTCTGGATGATGCCAGAATCAGCTCTGGAACACGGTGACATCCAAACTAAATTCTTAAAACTATTTCATTTAGTTCATGTTTATTTGATGAAAGTGGAGTTTAGTTGTGTGGAAAAAGTCACAAGAGAAAGTTTAATAAAAAAAGATTTGTGCCATTTAGAGATGCTTCCTTCACAGCAGCACATGCGTTGGCATTCCCACTGGCAGCAGTTTCTCCTCTTTAAAGCCAACACTCATGTCCTGGAGATATTCAAGGAAGTAATTAAAGGAGATCCCCTCTTCTTCATCCTTGTTCTCACCATGAATGAAAGCCAAACAGTGAACGAGCTCCTGCTGCTGTTATTTGTTCAACGTGAACCACACAGTTAGGTGCAAAATACTAATCAATAACATTTTTTCCCTCCAAGCACAGTAACGTGTTACCTACTGTACACTGGGGGAGCATTAAAATAAAAAGGATTAAACAGCAGCTACTTTGAATCTGGTTATTTAAATTAAAGTTAAGTTATTAATATGATGATTACATGAATTAGTGGCTTCAGAAGTGGGATCTATAAACTATAAAGTCCCACAGGGGCCAAAGTGTTAGCAGCATAATACAAATTACAGAGCACAAGAATAAAGACTAAAGTTATAAAAATGGAAATCCGAACGTCATCATCTGATTTGGTGAAGATCATGCGACGTGATCGAGACTTCTTACCAATCTCCCATCTTCCCGTACTGCACCATGCCCTCCTCAGTCTTACCTGCTCATGCTTGGTGAGGCGTGTTTTGTTGTGGATGTCGGAGGAGACCAGGTTGAACTGCTGTTTCTCAGCCAGCAACCTCAACAAGATGACCACCGTCCGGCTGCCACACTTCCCCACACGGTTGTACACCACCTGGCTGGGGAACGGCAGCACCTGCAGACAATCACAACACAAAAAGTGTAAATTCAACTGAACAAAACTGCACATGAAAGATGGTAAAGGAGAAAACAACACGTGTAAAAGTGATACAAAGAGGGGGGAAAGCACGAAATCTAAGGAAAACCATCAAGTTCTGGCTGGATTCTCTCGTCTCTTCCCCTGTGACCTTTGACCTCGTGTTTCTCACATCTACTCTCCCTGGGGCTGGAGTCGATTGACCTTGCAACGTATTCCCTTCCAGTTACGTAACACAGGATCGAGCGTAGACATGCATGGTTTCATCTCCTCTCTTCATATTCCCTCGAACCTGATGACTCAGATACTCTGACGACTTCTCTGCAAAGTGACACTGACGCAACCCTTCAGTGTGTTATCACACACACATGCACACACACAAGCACGTACACGTCCCCATGACTCACTAATTAAACAAGCCGTGATTCAGAGAAATAAATCGGACGCGAGTGTGTAAAAAAAACGTAAAACTCGCAGCGTGACAGTAAATCTTTGCTCGCAAAGAAAGAGGAAGTGGAAGCTGACGTGCGTATTGAACATGAGACTCACTTTAGCACAAGGGCAGCAAGAATGCACTAATTTGGCAATTATCCCTGAGGGCCGACAAGGTTTACACAAGCGGCCCCTTAAGAATGAGGGCTATCCGAACGAATGCACCGGCGAAAAAAACAGGAGTGACAGAAAATTGGGGCCAGTTAGAGGAATTAAAGGGAAGAGGGAGACGGAGGGAGGGAGGTCACTGGAAAGACATCTGGAAGATTTCTTTGACAGAAAAGTGATAGAGATCCACCACAAAAACAAGATCCGTTCTGTGTTGCTATGAAAACCTCCTTCCTCATCACTTCAAATAAAGCTTGTGATATATTCTTGTCGGCATTCCCAGTCTGGAATGGCGATTGTGCATTTCCCAGGGGGGAGTCTGGATATCTGACAGCGAGTCTGACTGAGTTAACTACTTCGCTGGCTTGTGGGGTGGCTAGTTTACCAACAAATTGGCTAGTTTCTCAACTGTCTCAACTGCTTGTTCTCTCCCCGCTGTGACATTGAATTATCACGTAGCTTTAAGTTAATCCCGGGCCTTTAGCTCCGGCGCTGCAGACCGCTGATTTTATTCCCGTCTCCTCCGACAGCAGCAGTCCCACCCAGGTGCTGTAAATCCTGTGAGAGCCTGTTTTGCCAGGTAAAAAAGAAACTAACAGGATGGGAAAAAAAGAAATAGAGAGGGGAAACTAATTGGATGAGAAAATGACAGGCCATCACTGTATGTTTGTTTTCCCCAAATTAAGAGTAGTTTCTCGGATGTCATAAGATACTGAACCAGTTTGACGCATTGTGAAAGTCAGGTGTGTGTGTGTGTGTGTGTGTGTGTGTGTGTGTGTGTGCACTTAAGGAGGACCGGAAAAACAATTCAAAGGTGAAATCTGTGCTTCTACAAGCGTCCACACGTTGTTGTTGACAGGCGTGATTCAGCTTCACTTCCTGGAATAATGTCATCGCTTACTGTAAAGCAACATGTCAGTCCTAGTTTGAAGACACATAATGATCAAGAGCTGCAACTTCACTCACTTCTTTGGGAACATAGTTTGAACAGATGGGATGTTCTCTTTGGACGAGCAGTCCAACGTTCCTGAGTGTTTGCCAACTAACTAACAGACTTCACAGCTTATCACAATAATGAGTCGGATGAAATATATGCAGCGTTCCCGCGGCGATACGATGACACACGACTGCGTCAGGCGTCTAACAGCCCGGTGTTGGATAACACCAGAACAACATCAGAGCTGCCATCAAAAGTCCAAATCGCCCGTCGGCGTCTACGCCAGTGAAAGTGTGGCGACCTTTCCGTTTGTGCTATTGTTGCTCCCACTCCGGTAAGGTTTCTGATGCATGCTGGGAGAAATGTTCGCAGGGATTGTGTCGATAATCGATCCATGGTGTAAATAAATACTTAACAGGGCTGCTTTTTCCCCATGGAGTCGGATCGGAGCGCTCCGACTCCATAGTCAAACTGTTGTCGTGGTATTTACAGCTCATTGAGAAGATGAGTAGACATTTCCTCTTCCACTCACTCTCTTCTATTTGTTCGTCAGCGTCCCTTTTCTTTTCTAACGCTCTGCCATGGCACCAAATCCTCCGAATGCTCCGTTCTCTTTGGAGACATTCTCAGATGTGACATTGGTCCAAAAGACATACATGAACTAGTGACACTGGGAATCACAGAGTTACTCACGATACGATAATATCACAATATCATGGCCCGTGATAACGATGATATCGCGATACAGCGATATATTGCAAGAAATCATCTACGATATGTATCACGATACTATCTGAAGGAGAAAAATGCCAGTGAAACGGCAAAAGTAGAAATCCTATACTGTGTTTATTCACTTAATTATGGTGTCACAGCTTAGTCTAGCTTAGCTTAGCTTTAACACACTGATGAACATGTCTGTGCCATCATTCCAATATATCCATAAACTGGCAAAAGCAAGAGGAGTCATGAAGTCGTTACTCTGGTGAGGCAACATGGTAACAGGTTTAATGCATGGAATCAGGAAATAGTACCTGCATTAGAGCATGACCAATATATCGGCGGGCCGATATTATCAGCCGATATTAGGCATTTTCCAAACTATCGGTATCAGCATTTATAATGGCCGATAAATGAATATTTTAAAAGTAAAATAAAAACGTACGAAACACCCTTATAGAACTTAACAGAATTTGTCTCCAGTTTTGTTTTAAGTTATATTTATGAAGTCTTTTAATACTGGTAACTTTGTGTTTGGTTGTTGTTGTTATTGTGTTTTTGTTCAAAGGACTTTTATATCTTAAGTTTGTATTTTTATACATTTTATTTATCAGAACTTTAATATATTCTGATGTTCCTCTGTTCCGTTGTGACAATAAAATAAATATTAATAATTTTTAAACTGCATTATCATATTATTTTAGTGAAGACTCATAAATAACTACAAATAACTAATGTTAGGGAAATCTGTTAATGTTTTGTTAAGCGTTTTTCAAATAAAAAATATCGCAATATCGGATTTTTAAATCCGTTTGTATCGGTATCGGCCTTCAAAATCCTTTATCGGTCGGGCTCTAGCCTGCATTTTTTTTTTTAATATTTAATTAAACATCTCTGCAGCACATGAACAGATTCCCGTCTCCTCCAATCACAAGACAGCAAATTCGACGTGTCCTGGTTTGCCGCACGCCGGGACCACCACAGCACGCACACACTCATTCATCTTTCCTGGGAACCGGTACGTCACTGCCAACACTGCCCTGGGCTTCATTACTCTCCGTTATCAACTGCTCATCCCACGCTGGGCGGAGAACAGCGTGTTGAGGCTTCGGTCGGGGGCACAGCAGAGTCTCAGCACTTCCTGTCATTAATGATCCAGCCTCTCGTCTCCACTCCTCCACCCTGAGAAGGAGCGCGGGGGTCTCACTGCTCTAAGTAGCTGTGACAGCCGAGTTGTTTACGTGAATTAAGATGAATTGACTTTCAATGGACGGAGAGGAAATGGGGGGAAACTCTGACTACATTTCCTCAGGCTCCTTTACACTCGGGCAGAATACTTAATGCGTGTGACGAACGGAGATCGAAATGCTTTTGTTGGATGACTAATAATGTGCCAAACTCGCAAAGAGCATTAGGATAATATCTGGAAAGTATGAACTCACAACATCATCAAAACTTCTCCAACATGCTTCACTCGGTCTTCAAAGACATTTCAGCTTCACTGTCGTCATTCTTTAGATCAGAATTCAACATTTCAAAATAAATATCAAACTATAGCAGCTATAAAAATGCTCCGTTTAAGATGTAAAATGAAATGTAGACATTTCACACACGTGTAAAATGTAGAGGGTACATTCTTGCCATGCATCCGTACACATAAAGGCTCTCTGTTCTCTATTCTGAGAGCTGCGTGGTTTTTCCACGAGCTTTCATTTACGTTGAGCTTTCAACTCCATTTCTAATCTTTCCCCCTACATTTACCCAGAACCTCAGGCTCCCTGCGTGCACGCACGTCCATGAGACCCGCCTCGGCCGCTCAGCTGCAGCAGGACACCGACAGCAAGATAATGAGAGACGCGGGTTGACATCAGCATCGTCCGTCCGGCAGCGACGGAATCAATCAGTATAATCTATAATCGCAGGCCGCCTCGTGGTACTTTGTAAAGAGACTAACATTTCAAAGTCGTGAAACCAGAGTGGAAAAAAAATTAGTTGATTGATTTCAAAATAATAATAGTCTATATTGTATGTAAATTACTGGGTCATTTATTCTTCAAATCACATTAAGGTGTTGATGATGTCGTATTTGCATCTTTACTCAACTTTACTGCCTTATTTATTATAGTGATGGTCAATTCCAGACTCCTTTAGGAGAATATTCACTGTAATTATTAAAGATGAAATTATACAAGCCTGAATAGTGTTTGCAGATCTTCAGGTTGTGCAGAGCTCCTACAAGTCTCCTGATAGGACAACCACGTAGCCTGAGAGGGAATATTACGAGCAAAATAACAGTTGTGAGCCGACAGCTAGAGGTGATCCAGACGGATGTATTATCAACTCTGATGTTGAGTACAAATCTTCGAGGTGATGAATGTCTCGGCTGTAATTATTAAACAGCTTTAGAAAGGAACATGATTATTCAAAAGCTACAGAAATTAATCATAGAGTAAATTCGTCTTCATCAGCCTCCAATAAATTCAAAATGGATTCCAGAGCTTCTGTGTTTGTGTAAAAAATATGTAAACACTGGTTCAGAATGGCCTCAGGACACAGTCAAGCTGTCGCAATCTCAGCTTTTAGCGCAATGGAAAATGGTGGAAAGTATTCCGTTTATTAGACTTCATTTCTGTTAAATTTCTACGAGCTCATATAACGTTGTGAGCTTGGCGTCGGCAGCACGCGTCAAGTAAACCCACGTCGCATGAGCCCGCCGTAACGCAAACTGCTCCGCCGGTATCAGCGTTGAAGCGAGCGCTGCGGTCGTCTGGTTTGGCTCGGCGGCCAAATCAAATCTAAACAGTCGAGCCCAGATGTGGATCAAACAGAACAGCTGTTCATATCAGCCGCAAACCAATCCGTCACAGAGTGAAATGGAAAGTGTCAAGTTAGCTACTAGCTCAACGCTACGCCCCAACCAGGAAAAAACCCACTCTTCAATCACAACGGGAAGGGTGGTGGGGGGGGGTCAGATAGGTGAGAAAGGAGGTGAAAATAAGGGGGTGATTGATTCAAGAAGGAGATAATGAACAAGGAACAGACAGAGGAAGAAAGAAGTTGGCAGGGAGAGAAAGAGGGAGCATAGAGGAGAGACGGTCATACAGACGTGCAGCTGCCTGAATACAAGGCCTCTGTGTCAGCGCTGTGTGTGTGTGTGTGTGTGTGTGAGTATTACTGTAGCACTGAAGCCAGGTCTAGTTGGTATTTAGGGAGAGTTTGCACGCAGATCTTTCACACAGACCTAACCCTTATCCTGGCTGGACTGAACTGGCGTGGAAAACACAGGGCAGCACATCAGAGAGAGGCGGAGAGGTGGGAGGGGAAAGGAAAGGTCAAAAGGGGGGGAAAAGAGGAGGAGTGAAACGGGAAGTGAAACAGAGAGGTATAGAGGAAGACTTACTCTTGGAGCAGGAGGTCCGTGGTCATCTAGATATGTGGATTCACCTGCAGAGAACAAAGAGAAAGTGCATGTTAGGATTGTGACAAAAGCAAAGTACAAAAAAGTTCCTTTCACAGAGACCAGAGGACTCAAACATCAGAGCTAGAAAGAATGACGAGCATCAAAAACAGCTTCATCAGTCCATGTAAGTGTATGGTTGAGAACCCCGAACAGTGTGAAGAGAGTTCCCCAAAGAACATGAATCAAAGTCATTTCTTTGCACTTCTCAGTTCAACAATTTACTTACTTTAATAACGCATTTGTGTCCAAATTAAACCATTTTTGGGGGTTTTCTGATGAGCCGATGGGCGTCTTGTTAAAGGTCCCACTTTGGAAACTAGACAAGAGTTCACATCCCCAACCTCTTTCAATTAAATTTGTTTTTCTCTTTCCTTCCTGTGTATCTTTACCATCTGAGTTAATCTTTTTTTTTTCTCCAGTGTGCCACAGTTTCAGAAGCCGCTCTAAACAACAGGTGTCACCCTCCGTCACAGTCACCCACAGAAGACAGCATTAAGCCCGGGGACGTCACCACGTCTTTTCACAGTACATAAGCAAACACTCTGGGGCCGAGGGAACAACGGACATCATTCACGGCTGGAGAAAAAGCTATAAAGAGAAGAAATATTACAAGGGAACAATCTCTCCTTATGTCTGTCAACACACATTGGCACACACTTAAAGATATCGTCGCATGCTTTTACTGTTGATATAGTGGTGTGTGTGTATGCTTTGAATAATAAGTGTTACGCTGAGATCCAATCTGCCTCTGTTTGGCTTTCTTACAATATCCCAAACTCATGTACACACACTGCAGTCGCCGTAGCATCTGCTTGACTCTCCGTGTGTGTTGTGGCTCATTAATTCATTATATTCATTTATAAACACTGACACGGCTGAAGAATGCCGATGGAGGTTTGCAGCATCTGAGGTCACGGCAGGACGAGGATGCAGACATCTCTGCTCGTTCCTCTGTCATCCATCACGGACGACCATCCCCCCCACCACCATTCCACCGCCACCAGTTCACCGAATCCCGCGTGTGCTTCTCATTAGCATTTTGGGATCAGGGATGGGAACTCAATTTTTCCAGGGGACGAGGGTCGTAAAAGCTGACAGCTGTCCTCCACCCCCACCACCCACAGAGAGAGCAAAATGAACCTTCTTTACAGTATACTACACTCATTCACTCCTTTGTCTCCGGATCTGAGATGACACTTTCAAGGGAGACTTTGGCGTTGTGAAGAAATATTTAAATTCCAAAACAGGCCACAGCCCACAAAACTGTACCATCGGTTTATACAAATATATAGGAATTATATTTTACTAGTTCACTAGTATGAACATGATGTGAATGTGGCACTAGAGGGTTAACTAATGTAAGTAAGAAGTGAAATTCAAGAGAATTCAAGAGAATTTCCAATGAAACTAAGGTCAGTGTCCTTTCTGAACATCCGCATGCTTGTTTCGTTTGCTGTGTGTTTGTGTACGTGTGTGTGTGTGTGTGTTTGTGTACGTGTGTGTGTGTGTACGTGTGTGTGTGTGTGTGTGTGTGTGTGTGTATGTGAGTGACTGAAGGAGAAGCTAACCGGAGTGTAGCTATGCATGGGCCTGTAGCTAAATGGTTAATTGGATTACTGTGTCACAAGATCCGTGGACTCGCCTCTGACTAACAGCAGCTGCATAACTATTCCTAAGAACAATTATCACATCAATACTGCCAGATGAACACCATGAATCAGTAGTACTTTTATTTTTCAATCACGGACTTCTAAAAAGTCTCAAAACAAACATCCAGAACGGTTCGAGCACATAGCGGTGGTGTTGCTACATACAACCCTCGCTAATTAGGAATCACTACATTTTGCAAGTGTGCGTCATTTCCACCCCCACAATACATCTGCAGCGGGTCTGTCTTCATGACAAAAAACTGTATCAGATAAAAGGCTACAATTCTGCACAGCAAGACGTCTCCACAAATCAATGTGTTTTATGATTTTCAGAACAACACATGCAAGTGAAACTGTACAAGATGAAATATTAAAGGATGTGATTAGAACAAAATGTGAAACTCTGTGAAGCTGATTATTGCCCAACATGGGATTTTCTGCACGATTAAAACATCCCACGAGATATTTGATTTGGAATCTGATGAGGGGAATCTATCGCACGCTATTTTTCTTGCATATTTCAAGGACAACAAAGCAAATGTGTAATCACAACACAGGAAGTCCCTATCAGAATCAGAATCAGAATCAGAATCAGAATCAGAATCAGAATCAGAAACATATTTATTGCCAAGAAGGACTTTATACCAATGAGGAATTAGTCTTGGTGACTAAGGTGCATACATTGAGGCGAAAACAGCGACTATAATATATAGTTTATACAATATAATCGAACCGAGACATAAAGTGAGGGATGATTGACATCTTCACTGGAAGAAAAAACTAATCGGAGACGTGGAAAACAAATTCCGAGGTCTGGAATAAAAGTGAACTGTGATGTTGAAAAAGGTGAAACTGTGCCGTATTGAGCAGAATACCGTCACAGGCCACATTCTTTGGCACGGCGAGCTGCAAAGAAAACTGTGCACTGTTTAGCGATACCTATATTTGCTCTAGAGTAACCCATTGGGCTTCGTCCCCAGAACAATTCCTCCAGGCTCTTGTAGTTTTGGCCTGCGTGAGGAATGCTACAGCAAAGTTTGGGAATGTTATAAACATGTATTTAGAGCGTAGACCACTTTTGCTTCGTGAAACTGGCGACCTAGCTAAGTAGAGTTTAGGAAAGAACACATCCCAGAATAGGCCCCCGAGGTGGGAGGGGGGAAACACACAGGAATGGCTGCTGAGAATACGGCCAAGAAGATAGCACTATAGGGCTTTTTTCTGCGGGACGCGACGGAAGGCTACAGAGCTGGAATGTCCAAGACTAAACTCTCATCCTGAACCACATCCTTCTGTAGCTACCGAGGTAGAAGGTGTTCGCCTTCCAAAGTGTGAAAGGGGTGTCGGGGTGGACCGGCGAATAGCGATCTCATCTCCTCACTGCAGTTGAAGATTACATAACTCCCGCCTGATCCAGCTGTGTGAAACACACCCAGTTAAACTAGACACATGTCTATGGTTACAGTCCTCACAAAACATTTGGGCCATAACAGGGAGCATACACAAACAGAGTCAGGGTGTACATGTTACATTCGAGGCCTTCTGTGGGTGTTTGTCTGTGAAATGTGTGTGTGTGGTCACCCAACCCTTTGATTTGGAGCGAGGGAGTGGCCCCTCTTAAGACCCGTCGCTTTACCTAATTACAGAAGGGAGTTAAGCTCCGGGTCAGGGTCTCCACCCACTACGCCCTGCTCCGCATCACGCCTCAGTCGCTGGAGGATCAACAATGGTCAGACAGCGTTGTGATATAAATAGAAAAAAAAGGCCGCGTGTTATTGCAGGTGCCCGAAAGACCAAAACCTGCTGGGGAAACTAATTTGTGGACTCCCTAGCTCCCCTGAAATTTTGGTTTCAGAAAGGGAGTGGGACGACGCAGATGCATGCACATTGGCAGGCGGCGGGATGACTGTCAGCATGTCATTTGTGGACGCCACCGTGTATCCTGTATAACAGGGATTGTACCGCTGAAGTGATGACCCAGCAGAGCAACTCCGACTCTGGTGGAAAAGTAATGATGAATCATTTCCAGTGTGAGGAAAAGAGGAAACGGGAGTGACTCGAATGGTGAATCAAATCGTGCATGTTTTGCTACATGATCAGCTCTGTATTTAAACCAGCTGTGCATCTCAGAAAAGTTGGGATTTCACACTTGACAAAGTGGACTGATCTTCCAGACGCCGACTGGGTCATTTGATGTCTCTGAATGTGAAGCAAAGTGAATAAAATCAAGTGAGGGAAGAGTATGAAGGGTAGAATCACCCGGTTAAAAGCCACAAGTCATGGTGCTGCAGACTTCCTGGATCTAAAGCTACAGGGAAAAGGATTTCCATCACTTTAAGAATCAAATCACACGGTGTTTTTGCAGTATAATCAATTTCATTTAGGTGAGCAAAGTACATCGGGTGTTGCTCTTGGGACCGATGTGGCTTCGCATTTTTCCTCGGCAGTACACAAAAACAGGTATGAGGTTTGACCTTGCAAGACTCTAATCCATCTGGCAGGCTGTCACACAGTCTATGAGCACCGACTGCCTCCGCAAATCGAGCTTTGAAATGAAGAAATGAGCCATGAAGTAGAAAATTGTGCAAAAAAAAGTTGAAACTCTAATAGATGTCTGACGCCAGGCAGCCAAAGTAGAGGAAGTAACCACTCATCCGTCGAATGCTCTTCCTCTGTGAAATCTTGTAGGTCGTCGTGTCAATATTTGCCCCGAATTATGAGAAAGAATCAGACAATATTGGTAATCAGGATGTGATGCTGTCATGGATTTCTGATAAACTGCATGCTGTCCCCGAGAGCACAGGAGCTCTAACATTATTCCAAAGCATTGTTGTGTGTTTTATGAAAAGCATGTGGCACATTCCGGAGAAAAGGGCAAATGATGTCAGCAACACTCCAGAACAAAGAAAATATGTTTTGAGTAAAAACAAATAAATAAATAAAAATAAATCCAGATCCAGATGTGCAATGCGTGATAGAATAATGGCTGGGCCCCGCATCAACACACAACCACCACTCCTGACAAATGTGCACAACTGGAAGTGTCCCATAAAACGCTGGAGGCAGGTGCCCGACCCAAAACAACACAGCAAAGACAATATCGATGAAGGTCTGCACGCTGCAGCTCCCTTGACTGCAGTTTGTTAGAACATCTGCAAGTGAAGTTTTGAACTCTTGAAACCTAATTTGTGGATATTTTCATTGCATTCTTTCCATAAATACACATTATGAGGGGTGGAAAAGTCTAGAAAAGTGCTATAGAAAGGCGGGTCCATTATTGTGTCATCAAGTCTTTGACATATATATATATATATATATATATATACACACACATGCACACACACAGTAAGTTTACAGCCACCTTGGCTCCTCGGCTGCGACCGGGACAGAAGGTTCTGCCTGAGTGAGAGAAGCCAGACAAACACCCCGCTTTAATTGTTTGTTTACAGTACAGCCTCCTTGGCCTTGAGCCTCGACCGAACCAAATCACTTCTTTGAAAGGATCTACTTTTTTGGCAACGCAAGAATGTTTATCCCCCCCCCCTCCTTTTCATCATCTATACAGAAACTAGTGCTTACCGAAATAATGACTTTCTTGTGAAATGCCATAAATATCTGATTGGAACCGTCACCCTTGAGGTTTAACTGGTAACCATTAGCCAGATAGAAGGATACAGGAGTTGTAAATACAAAAAGGATAACGATGTGTTATTATAACTCCTTTCATCAGGACAATGTTGAAAACAAGCCGGTTGTGGGAACTGCAAGCACCCTTGTTTTAGGACTCCATCATGCTGCTGAGTCAGAAACGAGGCATGCTATAGATACATCTGGCTGCACACTCACGCCTGGCTGCACAATCATCCCCAAACCAGATATTTTCACTGTTGGTGAACGTGTATTTCTGGCGTTTCATCTCCGCCACGAAGGCTTCTTTTCTGCCTCCTTTGAACCAACTCAAAACCCGCCATTAAGAGCCGAGCGTGGACACACACACACACACACACACACATACACACACACAAACATACAAATGTTTGTGGAGTCCTTAATCCTGCGCTGTGTGTGATTTGACACGGAGCACCCGTCGGCTATCTGCTTGCTTTAGGTTTCATGCTCGGATGTGCGTGCAGCCACCGAGGAAGCTCGGAATCTGGAAGACCTGCAATGTGCTCTATCACAGTTGCACAGAGCAGCACGCTTTGCCCCCGCCGCCGCCGAGGACACGCACATGAAACACACAGGCATGAAAACATCTGCGAGGAGCTGGAATGAGGCCACGTGATAGTGAATCACAACTTAAAGGAACAGTTGGACATTTCGGGGGAATACACTCATCAGCTTTCTTGTTGATAGTTTGATGAGACCATCATGCTAAATGTAGCTTAGCATAGCGTCGCTCTGTTAGATAGCTGAATAAAATACGCCTCCATGCACTTCTGATTTCATTGAGTTAAAGGTGCTGGTATGACTTTAGCTGTTCCCCCATGTTTCCTGTCTTTATGCTGAGCTAAGCTAAGCTAAGCTAATCTGCTGCTGGCAAGAAAACAAATGCATCTATTTCCTAAAATGTCAAACTATTCCTTTAACCAGTCGGCTCCTCTATTTCCTTGCAGTTTGCGGATTTTTAAAATTAAAAGAATGTCTATACAGTTTCAGATAACTGACACACATGCAGAAGGTCTGCCCTGCGGGACCCTTTGTGTGTGTGTGTGTGTGTGTGTGTGTGTGTGTGTGTGTGTGTGTGTGTGTGTGTGTGTGTGTGTGTGTGTGTGGGAGGAGGCACACCGGGAGCAACGGAGGTAAGGGGGAAGACAAAAAAAAAAAAAAGCACCATATGAAGGAGGAATCAGAAAGAGCTGGTGATTTACTACAGAGGTCCAGAATTCCTCTGGGTTCGTCATGTGACAGAAAAGTCAGGGAAAGCAGTTGCTGCAGCGCGGCGAGGAAATGAAAAGAAAAGAAAGTCAGGTGGGAGGGACGGCGAGGGGAAGGGTGACGGACGGGGAGAGGGAAACAGGAACCAATTGCTATCAAATCAGTTTGTGTGCTCTCTGCACAGATCAGCAGAAGAAGATAAATTGGCACCAAGAGCTTCCTCAACGGCCTGAAATGCCTTTAACAGAAGAAAAAACTCCCCATAATGATTCCACCAGGAAGCACAGATTCATGCACACACACAGAAGTACAGTTCTGTATATACAGTAGAACTGGCACACACTTAAAGTACTGACATACAGCTTGAAAAACCATTCTCAGTTTCCCTCCGCCCGACGATATCTGACGTGATCGCTCGTGAAAGAAAATAAGGAATACAATTATGATTATTGTAATTATTAAGCAGGATGCAGCCTATGGAATGTGATGGGATTGTATTGCTTCCTGACAGGAAGTGGCGGCCCAGGGGCTCAACCAGCTGTGAGAAAGACCCCTCGTCTTATGGCCGATGACAGGAGGGGCATGCATTCCTCTGTATATTGTTATAAGCTATGACAGAACTTTAATAGCAACAATGTGCCTGTCCATGTGTCTAAGTTTCCACCATGTGCGAGACAAACAGGAGAGCTATTTATTTTCTTGCCTCGCATCTCAAATCTAACATCTAATCTCCGTCTGTCTCTGCGGCGGCGGCGGCGGCGGCGTCATGGTGCAGAACAAACTGACAGCATAAAAAGAGCCTCACACCGGAGTGAGGGACAGAAGAAGGGTGAGAAAGGGACTTAAAGATACAAAATAAAGTGAAATGATGGAAAGAAATGAGCAACTTACAGTTGAAAAAGGCCTTATTGGACAACCTTAGTCAAAAACTCTGTCATAAAGTATATTCACGGGGGGGGGGGGAAAGTGAGATCTCACACAATGGGTGACTGTGGTCCAGTAGAGTTTCTCATGGGCTCCATCAATAGACGTTTACAGGACTGTTTCACACAGAGAGGTGTGATTTCTGCAGAGGGACGATCCATTCCAGACATACGGGATATTATTACAACACATAAAACGATCATTGGCTGTCAATTCACAAGACAAATGGATCTTTGGATATTAATATCTGTCCATCCAAGTCCATTTGATGTGATTTCAGGTTATTAAAATGATTGAAAAAAAAAATGTACTTCCCATAGAAACATCCACAAATTCAATGTAAAATGTATTACAATATTTTCTTTTAACAAGAAAAAGAGTGATGCAATATGTTCCAATGCAAAAGTCACATTTTCCCTTTTTTACACAATTAGATAAGATAATAACTCACACACTGATGTGCCAGGGCACAAAAACTAAAAGTCTGAAAGCCACAGCCTATGTAACTATGTAACAAAAACATCATCATCATCATCATCATCATCATCATCATTTGGGCAGCAATTCCCAAAAGTCCTGTCCACTGTGGAAATAGTAAATACTAGTTGGTCAAATAAACTGTAACTCACCCTTTATGACAGTAAAAATAGAGAAAAAACATAAAACAAAGTAGGAAAACTGCCTCCGCATTAAACCCCAAACATCACTGTAGCAATGGAAGCTTCATAAATAGACACATCACAATCAGCAGAATCATACGGTGGCCCTGACAGCCATGCAAACGGAGAAACTTCTTCACCAATTTGATGCCGCGTGCACATCATGTACGAAAAGCGTTTTTCTGCTGCAACATGCTCTGATTGGTCCTGAGAGCATGTTGAGCTCTCAGGACCAATCAGGTTCGAGGAGCCAGAAATGTACCTTCTAGTCACAGCCGACAGGAAAGCAGACCGGGAGCGAGGCCAACTTTTGTCTGAGCTACATCGTGTCCAAATGCCAGGGACTTTTCCACTAGTTGATTTATTTGAATGCAATAATTGCTTTACTTCAATACTCCTAATACATCATCATTATAATCATATTTGGGTATTATTTTTCTTACCTAATTGGAAGAATGAAACACTTCCAAGCCATGACTCTCCCTCTCCACCTGTTTGCGAATCTTTTCCGCACACATCAGTGTGCTCAGGCTTTGTGGGAGTGCTTCTGCAATAATGTGTAATAGCCAGAAAAAGCATTTAAAAGATCTGAACGTGCATATCGTGCATGTACCTGATGCGTGTGCATTCTCACGGGCATTAACCAGAGTCGAAGAAACCCCCAAACCTCTCACTAATTACACAGCGGACGGCGGTAGAGTCCTGGCCCTCTGTGCCGGCATCATCTGTTACATAAATACTCATTCGACGGAAACTGCTGTCAGGCTCCATCTTGGTCTGCAGCGCTGGTCAGTGCCAGGTTGAACCGCCGAGGGACAGAGACGCTGCCACTCCCTTGTTCTGTGCTTCAGTCCTCTCAGGACATGATGTGCGCGATGTGTGCAAGACAGCGTGGAAAAACCTGGACGCGAGAGTGAGATATGCAGATTTTAACGTATGTATGGAGTTTATGTGAGAGACATATGTACGTGTGTGTGTGTGTGTGTGTGTTCATTTTACAGTGCCCGTTACCAGAAACCACAGGATGTGCGTCTGCAGCGGACCACCTTGTCCCCCTATGACATCACCACGTTATTTCCCCCCCACTATCATCAGGTGCCACATAAAGTGCATTGGCCATGTGTTGAACACATGTTGGTGATCTAAAGAAGAACTTTTTGGAGTAGCCGTTATCGCGGTATCGCGTATCAATGCTCGCATAATCCAAAACGAGTTTACTACATCTACAAAACCATCCCGACTGAACCAATTCTTTTATTATTTTGTTTTTAATAGACAAATAAAAATGTTTTATTTAACTGAAGGGAACAATGGAAACGTGGAGTGGCGATGTCGGAACAGTTTGGTGATAATGCAGTGACAGGCGTTTGGCACTTCACCGGACCACAGTGGCCAGAGAGAGAGAGAGCAAAGACCAACAAGCAGGCAATAAACAACAGATGGCAGCTCTCACTTCCAAGAACAGCAAAGTATTAATAGACGAGGCCTTCTGAAAACAGGCTGCTTACTGCGGCAATCAGGGCATTTTAAAAAACTAATCCAACATCATCGTGAATCACATTCATCAGAATATTCTGAGAGTCTGCACTGTTTGACCGCAAAAAATAATTATCGCATCCAAAAACATAAAACAACAAGATAAGAGGGATTGGGCCAGCTTTGCTTTCGGAAGCAGATGTAACGTGATATTTGAAGGGACTTGATTGCGGAAGTAATGGAGGTATGTCTCATTAAATAAGCACCTGTAGGTCGATTGGGGCCCAGGCTGCGGAACATGTAAAGACAGTTAGATCTGTGAAAGCTTCTGAGAACTTCAAAGCAGCCTCCTGCTGGAGTTCTGCAGGTGTTCGACACAAAGTATATAATAAGATACATGATACATAAAGCATACACATGATTTTGGGCTTCCTACACAAACAGAATATAAGTCAAGTGGGCCTATAACACTGCCAAGGTGGACCCCATTTCCACTTTATAATAGACAATAGACCCTTAAAGGCAGAGTAGGTCCTTTGGAAAAAACACAGATGACATTTTTAATTTCTTTTTACGTCATTTATTCATTGCTATCGGTATGTTATGATGATTTCAAGCAATATAACAGAAAGTGTACCTGAATAGAATCACCTACTCAACCTTTAAGCTATATAACATGTTAAATCTAAGCGGTTATGATCAATTAAGCCAACAGAAGCACTAATGAGCGAATGCTACATACTTGTTGCACAGTGAGCTTCTGAGCACACAATTTTTCCTTGCCCATTGCACTTTTTTTTTTGTCTAGTACTAACTGGCACCCAACCCCAAAACCACAAGCAATGGAGTAATATACTGTACACCTATTATGGGTCGTTAGGAAGCTAATTTTCTTCATAATGCGGGTTTCCCTACAGTACCAGCAGAGTGTATTCCTTCTGTTTCTGTCATCAGGGGCAGAGGGAGTGCTGTTGAGGCAGGGTTACGCAGTATATCTCGGTTAGAGGCGGCCCACTGAAACCCTCTACTGTAGTCTCCCAACAGGCACCCTGCCGAGCATCACCCCCTCTCTCACCCCCACACACATTTAGCTACTGTACACACGCAACGCAAACACGCGGCATCCACGCGGCCAACGCTGTTGATTCACGCTAACAGAAGGGCCTGCGAGAGCTCCGCGCCGTTAAGGTGAGGGAGACTCTCTCACCCTTGACTGGCCTCTCGGAAACGCGGGCACGGCGTCCAAAAAATCCAGACCAAACACTAGCTCACAGAGAGAGCGGCGGCGGCGAGATATAACTGGCTCTCATTCATAAACACCGTCCGACGGCCGGCTCATTGTCATCCGGGGGGCAGCTGTGATGATTAAGTCTCGGCCGCGGCCGGGCGGCCTGCCTTTGAATGGCGGGCATTCATTCATGGGAGCCGCGACTGGCACGCATTAATCTTCACACCTTTTTATGTGAAAAAGGAGGTGTGAAAAGTGAAGGACAAAAACAAATTCATAAAAAACCACATCCACGCCTAGTGAGCGCTGGATACGTGTTGCGTTCGAAACCACAACATGTCACTGGCATTCCAGAGAAGTCAGCACCGCTCGTGCTTTCGCCCCCGCTGTATTTGTGGCCATTTGTGTCCATCTGCTGCCAGTCACAGTTCACAGACTCAGACGGTCTGCGCTGGCCTATAATCAGTGTGTCATGTTGCTCTTAGCTCGGCCTATAAATACACGAGCAGGAATCTGTCCCGCTCGTTAGGACAGCAGGAAGAAGAGACACAGATAAAGAGACGGAGGAAAAGAAAAAGGACATGGCTAATGAGAAAACAATGCAGGAGGAGGACGGCCTCGTCTTCCACCTGTTTTGAAAAGCATTTCATATTCCAAAGCTGTGATGTCGACCGCAAACTCCTCGAAAGCTGGGTTGAAGCGATGTGGCTCTCCAACGCCGCCGGGGAAGCTGGGAATTGTTTGGTGGGAAGGATAACCCACACGGACCAGGTTTCTGCTGGCCCCCTTTATTCAGATCCCACTGGGATCCTTTGCTCTTATAAATAGACAGGAGGCAACTTGTACACCACAGTCTATATTAGCATACGTTACTCACACGTATGTGACTGAGCCAAGTGTGGCTCCGCTTTAATGAATAAGGGCATTGATGCTTGGCATAGCTCGGAGGTTTCCCGCTACTGTACATTTAATAATTTTACTAAAGTATACTTTTGAGGTACTTTAATTGTGTAATTTAAATCAAGATTGTGTTTTTTGGCAGCTAAAGTTATTCTCCTTTAGGA
This sequence comes from Eutrigla gurnardus, assembly GCF_963514095.1. Lineage (NCBI taxonomy): Eukaryota > Metazoa > Chordata > Actinopteri > Perciformes > Triglidae > Eutrigla > Eutrigla gurnardus. The sequence continues at coordinate 8,977,174 of NC_139927.1, forward strand.
TTAAACATTTTAATAGATTAAAAAACAGAAGTTAAAAAAGCTCCACTTCAATCTACAGCAATAAAACACTTAATGTGGCGGTAATTATACAACATATACAATAACATGCCTCTGAAATCATCGGCCTCTCTCATTAAACTACTATAGAAGATTTTAACACTATTTTTACCAAATGGATAACAGAGCTTTAAATAAATGGCGACGGCTCTCATTATCATGTGCTGTTATTTAAGGGCAATGCATTGTGGTCATTGCAGTTAACTGCTTTGTTTCGGCGCTCTTTTGTTCAACTAGACACACGATAAATCCAACGTGGTGCATCAGAAACAAACAAAATGCACTGAAGTTTTTTTCAGAACGTTTTCTATGTTTGCTACTCACCAAAGCGCACCGGGCTGCCGTCTCTGAGCGAGCGTGGCCTTGAAGATGGAGGCGCTCTTTAATTTAGCAATGTGGGCTACTACGGCTAGTCCTCTACGCTAGCTGGCGGTCGGCGGTTCGCTGCAGCCTTTTCTGAAACACCTCATTAGAACAGAGCGGCTAATTATAGACACGGCGACACGGAGCTACACGCGAGGGCCACGACGACCTGTTGGGAAGCATACGAGAAAGAGAGAGGAGTCGTGAGGGGCGGCATCTTGAGAGTCAAGGGCACTCGCTTGCATAGGGAAGATAGATGATGATCATTTAAAAGATAGATGTTTCCAATTTTGCGGTAAGCTGCTCTTAAGAGACTCTGGGTTTTTTTTTTTTTTCTGAGAGAATTTAAAAGGCTGGCTGATGGAAATGGAAATGAATCCCCACAGGCTGTGGTCTTTTATCTCTTACTGTACTTTGAGAATCTAGTCAACTACGTGTTTGACTCATGAACACACACAAACCCTCAGACGGTGAATCAGCAGACATTTTTACACCAACGGATTACATAAATCTGTCAAGTACGACGAGGCCATTTACGGCTGGGTTTTAATGGACTGCAATTAGCAGACATAGCTTTCGTACCACAATCCGTTGGATAAAATACACAAATGTGAGAGTGTGCATTGCGGAGTTGCTGACGTGGTGCTGCTTGTTTACTTGTCGGTCGCCGAATTCTCTACCGCGGATCAAAACGGGCGTAAACAATGAGCGCGGTCACGTGACCGTGCGGCGGAAGATACAGGGGAGATCAGAGAGACAGTGGTTTGGAAATCCTGCGGTGGAGTATGTAATGGAACGGCACGTCGTGATTAGAGACGCAAACGATCCAGCTGGCAACGCCACATAGCCAATGCAAACCCAGTGGCATGGTGTGTGTGTGTGTGTGTGTGTGTGTGTGTGTGTGTGTGTGTGTGTGTGTGTGTGCGTTCACGCTGCAGTGTGTACAACATAAAGGCCGCATCTGTTCGCTCAGAGTTTGCTCTCCAGGAAAGAATTTTAGTTGGATTTTTTTTTTTTCTGCAGAATTCCAGAAAAGGAAAATGTGAGGAAGGAGAGAAAAAAGAAGACAATGGTGAGAGGAGAGATACGCGGCGGGAAGATGTAAAGGGAGAAACTGTCAGAGAAACAGATGAGAATGGAAAAAAGAGAGGAAGAAGTAGTCTATCGTAGGCAACTCTTAGGGTAAGGAATTGTGGTAAAGAATAATAACAGCAGTGATGGATGAATTTACAGGACAGGCAGGTCCAACTGGCAGAGATTCAGCCCAGCCCAAACTAGACTGGTGCTGCAGGGAAGGTGCTGGTGGGCCAAGAGGCAGGCAAGTGGCTCCGGGCCGGGCCTGTGGAAACTCTACACAAGCAGGATCTGGGCCAGCGGACCGGGCCAGACGAGCTGAGGGCTTTTCAAGGGGGGGTCGTAGCGACACTGTGTGTTTAAGTGTCAGCCCCAAAGAGTTAACCTTTAACCCTCAAGTTGGGTTTATCCGGGGTCCTCACATGACCTTTGACCTCTTGTTAATGTAAGCTACAAGAAGCTAGTTTATTGTGGCGGGTTACATTCCTGAAGCTCTCCGGTTGGTCACAAAGTAACTACAGTGAAACGTTTGAGTTTCAGTCCATCACACACACACACACACACACACACACACACTAGTCAAATGCAACGCATCACTCTCCAACCATGTAATCAACACCAGTTACCACACCCGCTGTCTCCTCTACTGAACCAATCCCCTGCTGAGAATGAGGACTCAACCTCAGTCTTGACCGGGCGAGGGAAAAAAAGAATAACTTCTTGGAATCTGGGCGTTTGTGTGTCTTTGGATAAAGACTTTGTTAACTTTGGACTGTGGCGCTTTCACTCAAGATGTCTCTTCTGGAAACATCTGGAAAATGTGGTTCCTCCAGCAGACCGGAACATTCATACGGGGTTACGGTTGCAGCTCAGAACGGCAGCGAGTCTTGGCCGGAGGAATCTGTTGTTGAGTGTAAACACAAAGAAAAAAAAGCCAGGTCTGGATCTTGAAGAGCTCCTAAATTTGACAGGGTGATAGCAGGGTGTGGATTTTAACACTAACCCTCACAATTTGTGAGGGAGAAGCAAGCGTATCAAAGAGGAGAGCCAAGTGATGGGAGACAAAGGTGGGCTTCAGTGGAGGAGAGCACATTTTGAGACGGAGGTGTGAGATTTGGGCCGAGGTGAGGTTTGCTTTCCACAGGAGACGATCACATTCCATCGGAACATTTCAAATGCTTTTCAAGTCGACCTCAGAGTGTCCACCCCATCAATACACTAATCTGTCTCAGGCCAGGCAAGAAGCTCCCGGAAAAGAAATACCTTTATTCTCTAAGGAGAGTTAGTGTAGTATTCCACCTACTACAAGGACTGTGATACTGTAATAAGATGTCTGTTTTGATGGAGAATGGAAATGCCATAAGGATTTAAAAAAAACAAAAGAATTGCCACGGTTAAAGTTAGTAAAAGAGAAGGAAAAGTAAGGAAATTGTTATTTATTTCAATAACGTTTAATTAGAAAGCCCCTTTAAAACTGATTTTGGAATGTTGACGTACACGTTTTTTGGGGAATATACATCCAAACACACATTACACTTCAGTCTCTCACTTGATCATTTTAAAGTGTGTAACAACAGCCTGAAGTAGACAGGTAGTACTTCAGGCTGAGTTTCTGAGTGACAAGTAGAAGTAAAGCCTCGTTGCATAAAGGCTTTGTTTGTACAGAGAGGGTGGAAAGGGGCTTGAAGACATCTGTCTCGCTCTCCTCTTTATTTCGCTTGGCCTTCAGATATGTGTGCAGAGGCTCTGTCAAAACTATTTTTCTCTAAACAAAAATAAATGCATTCTTTCGAGCTTGAATAAAAAGTGTTTCTTGTAGAATAAATAAAGTAAGAACTAAAACCCATGCTGGCTCTTAGACTAAACAAAGGATTTTTTTTTTCAGGGTGGCGAAATAAAAATGGAATGTATGGTCATTTCTTGCAGCATCTGATTGAAAGGATTCAGTACGTTGCGTAAACTGAGCAGCAGCTGAACGAGCATGAATGAGTTCTGTTTCATCTGAGACCAACGAGGATATTTTAAAGGCATCTCTATGGATGTACAAAGAAGTGGAGGGTAAATCCTGGCCTTTCAAATGTTATGATTAGGGCTTTTTGGGCAAACGGACCAGATGAAAGACCTTCATACACATGAAGGCTGAAGACTGGAGAAAATGATAATCTGTGTTTTGGTATCGTTTTACAAAAAGGCAACCTCTGATGTCTTTGAAAGGCCACTTTGGCTTTCGGTTTCAGTCCTGGTGTCTGGAAAAAACTGAAATATCTAGTAACCGTGCAACCTGTTAATAAATTAAACATATTCCTGAATATGACTTTAGTCATGCATTTATTTGGAGTCATGTTTCCGGTTACTTGAAGAATTTAAGTACAATATTCACTGTTCTTTAAACCTCTTTTTGGTCTCCACCCACCTGACTGATATCTCAGGCTCTTTAGCCTTTAGATGCTTCACCATGTTCATCAACTAGTTGCTCACTTTGTCTGCCGTTAAGTGCTGAGTCGGTAGCGTACGCTGGGTTGACCAGAACTTTTCCTGAAAACAGCTGTTTACCTCATCTGGATAAACTGCCAATGAGAGCGGTGAGAGTGAGCCAAAACAGTAAAGTTGAAGTCCACAAAAGAAGCTAAAAGCCTCACTAATAATAATACTGTAATTCTCTCTCCGCTATAAATAGTTATGATATACTCTGATACGTAAAATTACTTTTACAAATAGAGTAAGTATCTAGAAAACAGCAGCACTTTATCATTCTACTCAGCTGAACCCAGAAAGGGAATGGGCTATATAAAACTTTAAAGTGCAAGGCGATACATTTCCCAAAACCAGCACATTGTGGTTTTAACAACATGGGTTGGGCATCGCTGCTCTATCTTCCCTGCCGTATACTTAAAGCTGCTATTTTAAACCACCATATATTTTTTTTCACTGCCGTGAAACGAGGCGAGCAGACAGAGCTGCGGTGAACTCAGTCAGAACAAAGATAGGCAGAGCTCCTTGAACAAGGTATGTCGCCGACCACCGGCCAATGTGTTTCTTTTTTAACAACTCCCATAACAACCAATTACTTGGATGGAGGCTGCGTGTTTGCCACCCTGGACTACGATGAAAAAAAGAAAAAAGAAAGTCAAACAGTTGTTGAATCAAATTGGAAAATAATTGCTTGACTTCGGCGGCCGTGCAGACCTGCTGTTTGATGACAAGTGCATATGCGGCCAGAGGAAGGGAAACAAGAGCTCTACATGTTGGCTGTTGGGTGGCAATAAACAGAGGAATGTGGAGTGCTACCACACTCGCCAAAGTAAACAAAGAAAACCTCCCAAATAGGCAAAAAAACACCAGTCACAGCTGACCCCCCCCCCCCCCCCCCAAAAAAATCAAACATGCTCACGAAAGCAAACTTCAAATATTGGGCTTTTAATCCGGTCGTGAAAAAGGACCCCGGATTCAGATTAGAGGACGAGCAGAGCCAATTAAAACGGGGCATTCAGTTTAGATGTAAGCGGACACCTAATTTCCTTACAGGACCTCTATTTATCCAGGCACTGAGCTTTTAAATTATGGGATGTACAGCACGTCTTTCAAGCATTAGCCAGGGCACCACCCAGCGGCTGTGGGCGCCGAGCCACCCACTTGTTCGCGCACCGCCACGGGAGCGAACATAAAAGTCACCACAACCAGTCTTCGTCAGTGTCTTGGCAACCCCTTAAAAATAGTCCCTAAAAGCAAACCCCCTTCCTGAGCTGATGTGTATGTGCTCTTTGACGATACGGAGCACAACGGGCTGAAAATAAATAGGCTCTAGCTTCGGGCTGTGTGGAACACCATACCTCACTGTTACATCATAAAGTTCACCTATAAAACCTTTTAGGGGAATAGTTCATCATTAGGGGATTACACTTATTTGTCTCCAGAGAGTTATATAAGAAGGCTGGTACAACTCCTGTTTAATAGAAGGCTGCAGCTAGCAGATGGCTAGCTTAGCTTAGCTTAAAGACTAGGGACTGGGGAAGCTAGCCTAGCTCTGTCAAATGGTAACAAACTCCACAAGAACCCGCAAAGCTCCTGTTAACAGGTTGTGTATAAAAAGATGATTATTTTATTGAGGTTAATGTGTGAGTGTCAGTTAGCTTAGCTTAGCATGAAGAAATGCAGCCCGGCTGAAAAATACACCTACAAGCGCCTCTAATATACCTCAGTTTTAAATCTATTTTCAGTTTGGATTAAAAGAGAAAGATGTTACACTTGAGAACACATTTGCAAATTAAGTAACACCTTCATGTCTGTCAGAATATTTCAAAGTCATCCGTTGTGTATTTACATTAACTGACCATATCTCAAACCTGTAGAAGTATCTATTTGTACTTGTTCATTTGATCAATCCTTCCAAGTCACGTATCAAAGGCAGAGTCCGTAAACATAACACCGTCGGCCACAAACGTATCTAAGATTTCTTTTTGGTTATAACCATCATTGCTCAGTAAAAGCAGTTGAGGTTTAACAGCGTTGGCACATCGTCATTTTCTTATTTTTATTTCCATCTGCTCTCTTTTAGTGTGGTGAAAACAAATGCACTAATGGAGGATAATTACCCTGTGTTGTTTTAGTGTTTGCCCGTCTCTCTGGAGAGGCCAATAGCAGCCTCTCGGGCATGGAGACGCTAATTGGTAATGCTAATTGCTTCTATTATGTAATCACTCGGTTTACATGAAGCTATTTGTCAAACGATTTCATAATGCAATATGAAAATAAGGTTGCAAAACAACATCATTTATGATAACTAATTAAAAAGACAACGTGTTAATCCATTCACCGCATGCAGAACCAAGGGCTCGTGACAATCATGAAATATCAATCTCATTTCTTCTTTTGTTTCGTCTTAAATCCTCTTTGCTTTTCTATTCAAGTAAAAAGTATTATCCCTTTATTGACCCCTAAACCCAATAAACAAGCTGGCATGCACGTAAGGAGGCAGGTAAATAAACAGAGCACGGCGAGACTCGGCTCAGCAGGGAGGGCTGCTTGTTTTACCCACCCAGAGGGAATTACACGCTGTCTGATTGTTTTGGCATTTAGGCTGGATGTGACGCCAGTCGGGAGTTGTTTTGGGGTCTGTCAGAAGCAATGCTTAGTCTTCCTCGACACATCCGTGAGCACCGACATACCGTAGGAGGAAGGACCGAGCTGTCCTGCGTTCACCTCCTAATGAGCCTCTTCAGCTGGAGGTGTTGGATGGATGCATAATATTATTCTTCACCCCCACAAAACACGAAGTTATCCCAGTTTAGTATTAAATATAAATGTGTGAGCTTTGCCACCTCTGCTCAAACATGACACATGTAAATAAGAAAACTGAGATGGAGTTAATGGGTTGAGTACTTTTCCCCGTGACCAACTTCACCCCCGAGTCTGACCGGTAAACACCTGGCAACCCTGCTGGTCATTTGAAAACGCAGAGTGACAGCTTGACCGACGCCGGCCTGATTCCCATTTTAATTCACACTTTGGTAATTCGCCTCAAAGTATGAACTCGGGTGACTTGACGCAAGATATTTGACTCCGAGACTTGGGACACGAAGCTGCTCCCTGGACGGAGAGTGTGGTTTTCTGTGGTTGTACAGGTCGTGTGAGACAGTGTTGGAAGATCATATTCTGGTACATGACTCTGCTTATCCTACGTGTTCCGGATGACAGATCTGATCTGCAAGATATGCAAACATGTACCGTGGATTGATGGCATGCATGCCCTTTCTTTTATCTACCACAATGATAACAAATGATTTGCTTGTTTGAAGGCACACATCTTCATTGTAGATAATGATGCACGCTCACATATGAACTCCTCGGCCTCTGCACCGAAACTAACGATGGGATTTCTGACAAGAATGTAAAATGAAGTTGTGTGCACAGTTGAATTGGTCTGGCAGTGTTGAAGGGTTTAAAGTCTGCAACTGTACGTCTGTCACGAAGCGCACTGTGGTTCTGTTGTTCATATAGTGCCGGAGGATTCTTGGCAACCGTTCACTCTCCCTCTCTCTGCATCACTTCCCCTCTCTCCATCTCCTCTCCCTTGTTCTTTATTCACGCCTAAAGTTTATTTAGTTAGCACTTCTTCTACCAAGTGGTCACCAGCCAAACTAAACTCTATTTGCATTCACTTAAACAGATTCCTTTTCACTCACTTTCACTTCATGGCTGCTGTTAATTAGACAGAAACCGTGGGGGGGCGGGCAGGGGGGGGGGGAAGATATATCCTGAAGCTTCTTCTGTGTCCACACATACCTGTCTAATCCCTAACACCGCCCAGCAGTCTACAACGCCACCACTTTGCTGACCAGTTCCTGGCAAATCCATTAATGCGTGTGAGTGTTTTAAGGTTACAGGGTTCTACTGACGAGCAGAGCGATGTGTGAGAGACCAGGTTTGTCCAGGGTTTATGATTTATGGGAGGTGTGGGGGGGGGGACTGTAACAACACACAAACACGGAGGAATACCAGCATGCTTATACTGTAAGAGTCCCTTAAAAGTACATTACAATTTGTTCACATGGAAGGATTCAGCGCATGCTGGCTAATCCGGTAAGATCCACCGCATATTAACTTGAAGATTTGAGAGGACGATCCTTCTCTGTTTGGGCTCTCGGTGCTACTAGAGGATGGCATGCCATATCAAAGAGCATTTACATCCCCTGAGATCATGACAGTCCTGAGAGTCGACTAGTATTTGAAATGTCACTGCAGGGATGGTGTGTGTGTGTGTGTGTGTGTGTGTGTGTGTGTGTGTGTGTGTGTGTGTGTGTGTGTGTGTGTGTGTGTGTGTGTGTGTGTGTGGAGAGAGAGCGGCGAACACAGGCTTCAAACTCTGGCTATTGATGTCTTATTTCAGTCATTAAGCTACACTCTGGTGTTCCCCTGACCTGGGAACAGTCACAATGGCCAACAGTAAGTGAAACGACCTTTCAAAAAAAAATCATTATATTTCAGTCAGAGAACCGAGTCGACGTCTTAGAAACGGTGCTACACATTCAGGTGCGATTGTGCATTCACACTTACACACAAGGTAGCTGGGTTGAGCTCATATCAGCATGTATATATATGTGTGTGTGTGTATGTGTGTGTGTGTGTGTGTGTGAGAGTGAGATTAAGAAAGTGTGAGAGCGAGTCCATGACAGGCTGTCGACCCGAGGTCTAAAGGTCTGCACGTTTAAGCTGCTGCAGCTTCACGTTGAGTGACACCCTCAAACACCCACCTCCCTGCTGGTGGCCCAAACAAAACAGGCTCTGTTCCTTCCCTCCACACACACACACACACACACACACACACACATCTAACACACACTCGCACAAAATCAACCTACTATTCTCTTCCCCATGCATGCCCACATTCCCCCCTAACCCCACCAGGACTCCTCGCCTTCATCTCGCCACGGTGCAGCCAAAAGCAACACGCGTCAACTCCAGGTAAATAAATCAGCTAATCACTGGACGCTCAGAAGAGGCTGCTCGGCCGCCCATCACACACATACAGTATACATACAGTATCCATACATCGGAGGAGTGTTAATGCTGAATATCCTCTTTATTTTCTCACTCATTCTAGATGGCGGGGTGAGGAGGTTCCTCTATACAGCGCTGGCTGGAGAGTACCTTCAGTTCCTGCCGATGTGGACGGAAGAAGACAGGAAAAGAAGTCCACTGAAGGCTGATAGAGAGACTGTAAAGACGACCATTTGCCACAACATCTTATAAAGATCGTGCACAAAAAGTTCTCCACCTTTTCTCCTTCCTGCCAGACGTCTCCATTCTCACTTTGAAGCTTATCAATCCACGCTTCCTCTCCTCCCTTCTCCGCCAGATATCAGAAACAATTCTCAAAAGCCCAACAAACAACACCGTCCGACCCGGAAACAAAGCTCCTCCATCGGGACTGATTCCTCACCCAGACCCCAGCGGAGGTGTTTGTGTCACTGTTACATAAGAACCCCCCCTTTCCTCAATAGAGTATAGAGGAGTCGGTGTGCTTGACGGGGCCCCTGGCCCCTCAGGGTTAAGATCACGTCATGCAGGTGGGCCCAGACACTCATTCATCTTCTGATGGAGGGAGTCCTCGTGGTCCACACGTGGTCCAGTATCGGTGGAATATGAATAGTTTTCTCCACCGTGTGTGTGCTGTCACCTTGAGCGAGTGTAGTTCAGTACACACATCCATACCGCATCCTGTCTGATAAGGAGATCCAGCTGATAACTCAAGTGTTTGTGGTGCAACGACTCCAAAAATCAAATGCACGTCTGCATCGACCGCTGCTCTGAGAGCATGAACGCTCTACGAATAAAGCTATAAAACCGGCTTTTAATTTGTGCAACATTTGGACGGTATTTTTTTAACATGCTGCAAAAAAAGGAAAAAACGACCTGCAGAACATGCCCGTGCTTATGTTTGGCAACACTGGACCACATCCAAATGACTTTTTGACAGCTGCTGTGTGCAAGCATGTGCATGTGTGTGTGTCGTAGGCACGTGTCTAGAACAGGAAACCAATCTGACCCACAGGATTAGTAGCCGACTTGGTGAGCGACTCTCGTTCTGTTCCAGATGTTTATCACGTCATAAAGGCCTCCAGCCCTCGGTAGGTAGGAACACAACCTCCACTCGACACGCACGCAGCTGCAGCCAGAGTTGTAGTGATGCACATGTCGATGAAAACGCTTCATGTCTGCAGCTTATCAGCCGGTCTTAAGTCACTAGAGCACATATAAATAAACAAGCTTTCTTTACTTTAACTCTTGATGCGTCACACATGCAGATGAAGCCCCATGATACACTTTGTTTTGGTCTGATCGTCCACTTTCTTCTAGTTATCACCTCATTACACATTTCCATGTGTTGTTCCCCTCAGGGCACAATATTTCACATTCTTGTTGATATGAAAACCCTCCTCGTGCCCCCTTCACTGTATCAGCCTCACACACACACACACACACACACACACACACACACACACACACACACACACACACACACACACACACACACACACACCAACATTGGAGTCTCCAGAACACTATCTCGTTTGTCCCACCGGTGCCAGTCGTGCGTAATGAGCGCCGTGTGGCCGGGAGCGCGCCAGGAGAAGGTGTCAGTCACTTTCTCCTTAACAAAGTAGATCCCAATCTCGCTCCGAACAAGTCACAACTGATGTGGAAATGGTGCGAAGCGCAGCGCATTCCTCAGGTCTCTGAATCTGATTGAATTGGAGGAACGTCGTGAGACACATAGAGAGTCTGGATGATGATGGAGGACAACTTCTCCGAGGTGAACGAGGTCGAGGAGGAGACACCGTGGCCTGCACTTGATCTCACGAAAGAGACTTTTTGAGAGGTGCAAGCCTCAGAAAGTGTCTTCTCCCTTTCTGGATGAACTTTCCTTCCACGCGTCGAACAGAAACAGGGCGTCCGGACGCGCCGCGCAACTTCTACTCAAAAAGAATCGCTTTGACAGTGACGCGCTTCAGCCAGCAGAGGAGAAAAGGGGAGAGAGAAAAAAAGTTCTTACCGAGGTACTGTCGGATGTCCAGCAGGATTCTCGGCGGTCCTCCGTTCAGCTGGTAAAACAGGGAGCCGAAACAGAAGAGGAACAGCGTCGCCATGCAGAAAGCATAACCCCGCAAGGAGAATCTGAGCGGCGCGGCGGAGAGGACGCTGTACTTTCTGCTGTTTCGCTCTCGGACGTGGTTGGGAGGCTGGCTGTTGCTGTGAAGGGGACTGCTGCTGAAATTCTTCATCATCTCCTCCTCACAAAGCGCCGCGGAAAGTCACCCATCCGCATGTGGAAAGTGAAACTTGTCGCGTCGAGACGAGCCAGTTCTATCTTTTTGTTTCTTTTCTCTCTTTTTTTCCCGCTGTTGGAGACGCGCAGGCACTCCAGACTCTCCTCCGCTGCCGCAGCCACGGGCTCGCTTGCTTTTTTTTGCGCACAGACGTTTTTCGCTTTTGCTCGGCCTCTCTCACTCACTCACTCTCTCACTCTCTCTCTCAGTCTCTCTCTCTCTCTCGTCTGCGCGCGTCCGAGGACTGTTCCTTCCTTCCGTCCTTCCACTCGACTTAAGGGTCCATCCTTCTGCTCCGAGACTTTCGGGTGTCAGATTACCCAACGTAGGGAAAAGGACTAACTTCCACCTCGCACATGATTCGTTTTCTTTTCTTTTTTTTGGATTGCACTGCGAAAACAGCGACACCTAGCGGCCGGGGAGCAAGGGGAAGGGGTGGCTTCGATTTCGATTTCGAGTTCAAAGCCTTATCCTTTGGACAATACGATGATATTAAAGTTCTAATGGAGTTTATTAATAATTTCTGAGACATCACGTGACACTGACGTCAGATAAACACCTTCGTCCTTAATAGAAACATCAGTGTAAAGTGGTGATTGGTTTCCAAGATGTGTTGAAAAGAAGCTGGTGAGATGCTGCTCACTTTGTGTGTGTGTGTGTGTGTGTGTGTGTGTGTGTGTGTGTGTGTGTGTGTGTGTGTTCTACACTTTCTCTCTCCCCCGAGGCCGGCTTACACAGAGCCATATATCTTTCCACAGCGGGGCCAGAGCCCCCACCCCTCCATTAGACTACACCTGCACTTAGGAGGCGACAGCAGTCATTCAGCACACTAACTACCTCTCCGAGTGGCTGCTGTGCTTTCACCGGCACCGACAGCTCCGGGAGTCGAGGGGGGAAAACGGGGGGGAAACACAAGACAAACGGCAATAAAGAAGCCACACGGTTGGGCTTCTCCACAGGTAAATTCACTGTGAATAGCAGTACTATATTTTTTGCAAGCCAGGCACAATGAGTGTGAATGCATCACGGGTTTATAGCCCAGTCTCCCCTATGGCACAGCGGTTTATTACCCGGACCAACAGTGTGGGTGTCGGGAAGGTCACTTAGTGTAAATCAGGTTCAGTCCAATCAAAGCTACCGGCCATGAGATTTGAACCTGGTGGTGTGTGACTTTTTTAAATTAATTTGGACTGTGGAAACAAACAAACTAAAAAGCCCACATGAGTATCAGTTTTAGCTGTTTGTAAAATGTGACGCACATTCAGGAAACGTCTACCCACCTTATAGTAGAGTAAAACAGTAGGAGATGGGGAGAAATTAACCACACATTTCTACAGATGTGACAGAAAGCTGGATTTTCACAAACATTTTAGAGGAACGACTCGCGTGACTTCTGGAAGGAAACGAGAAATTCACAGTCAGGATCAATAAAAGCACGACGCTCCTGGACCGTGGATCGCACGCAGACACAAATACAGCCGTGCATTAACTCCGCCAAAAGGAAAGTGGCTCAGAATAATGGGGAAGAAGGAACAGACGGTCTTCATTGCGATAAGGTCTCGTCTTTTTCCTCCCGAGACGTTTTAAGTTGGATGAGCAATTGTATCTGCGGGAGACAGTCGTGAACTGGAAGCTAACTGCTCATTACTTCAGTGTGAAGGACAATTATTGGACGGCGGCTCCTTTTCTTTATAGCAAATAGGAAGACAAACTTTTTGTAACGATTCTTCCAGATAGAAATTCTCGCTTGGCCGTGTTAGAAAAGTTATGTTAAGTGTAAGATGCAGTTATTAAACCCGGGTGGAGGGTCTGGGTTCCTACTGGGGCCTTCTTGGACCGGAAAAACAGACAGACAAACAAATGTGTTGTTTTCAAATGAGGCATTACAAGAAAAGAAAAAAGGTCAATAAAGGGTCAAGGCGATGTTTTTCAGCTCCTCGGTTTCTTCAACCGCCAGCTGACCTTTTGACCTCACACAAGTTGTTATTCAGAGATACTGCAGCGTGCACATCCCAACCACGTCACACAATTCTCTGCTATTTTTATTTCTGACCCTAACTGTAGAAAATTAATAGCAGCTTACTCTGCTTTTTTTGTCAAACCCAAGAATAAAATAAGTTTGACAGACAGGTTATTTTTTAATTAAATCAAGTCGGGTGTTATTATTCTTTTGGTTGGCCGTCCGCACATTTTCACTTTTAATTTGAAAATGTTATTAAGAAAGTAATCAACAGGCCAACGTCGCCACATTGATGAAAAGAGCCAACAGGCTGTGCCCAGGTTTTTCCATTACTCTGTGTGTGTGTGTGTGTGTGTGTGTGTGTGTGTGTGTGTGTGTGTGTGTGTGTGTGTGTGTGTGTGTGTGTGTGACTGCAAAGTGAGACTCAAAAGGTCGGTGTATGGCAAGAAACAGTTTTTATTATATTTCAGAATGACAAATAGTTATGGACATTACTTTTTTGTTGTTTCAATACACAAGCAAATCTGTATGGACAATCATTAAGTATATGAAAACCAAATAAAATAATTTGTACACATATTTTACAATACATACTGTAGTTCCTCACTGGCTAAAGCAATATGCATTTTGCAGGAAGGTATTGCTATTCATATAGTACAGCTAATTACATGATGTGAAAAAAAAGAAGAAGCAAAAATAAGTTATTTAAATATCAATTACATATACAGAATGTGCAACGTCTGCTAAGCATTTCATATATGTAATTAATCATTTATTTTTTTTGACTGCAAAAAACAAACTGGAAGTGAGTAACAGGTTAACCTGTGAACGGTTAATCAAACTTGGCATTGGGAACTCAATATTCAAATAAAATACCAGCATAACCCACTGAAACCCTTTACAATACCTGACAACGTCCGCTAGTGGACCCGTGAACAAAATGTAGCCAATTCCTCCTATAAAACAGCTAGATTTACCCTCTAAAGTGCATTTACAGTGTCAGTATTTTCATTCTTTACAAAAACACTTCTTGGGTCTTTGACTTTCTTTTTTTTTTTTTTGTGTGTGTGTGTTGATAACGACCCCCACCCTCGCTTTCTCAGAGCAACACATTTGATTGAAGAGGAAAAAAAAGGCATCAAACATCTATCTATCAAGTGCCCACTGCAAATAATAAAAAAGTTTAGCAATAACACTTGGTCAAATTGATTTTTTAACATGAACTCCTTGGTCTTCAGTTCAATTCTGACTATGAGAGATAGAACTTTACTGTTAGAAACACAAATGTTAGCTCCATTTCATGCAGAGCGCCTAAATTAAAGAAGTTTCAGGTTGTTGTTTTTTTTTAAGCAGGCCGACCCGACGCAGTGTTTTCCCTGATTTACTATTTAGTGTCATCGTGTGCTGACTTTCATCCGTCCTCACCATCTGAGCCTCAGTGTGTGTTTGGGAAAAGTCCAATTACGATTTCCAGACATTGATTATATAGCGACGGTAAAAATGTGTTTACAAAGTCCCAAACAGATTATTATTCAGCCATAAATCAACTTCCTCAAACCAAACTGCAACCAAAGTGTAGACGGTCCAATAAATTCCAGATATGACAGCCCAGATGTCAGCTGTGTTCTTTGGGAACGTTTCCATTTTCTCCTCCCACAATCCTCGGCGTGGAACGTGTCCGTTCCTCACAAGAACACACCATCCACGACGTTTGGTGCTCCACGTCCACGTGTGCCACTGGAATCATCCGGCTGAGTGTTCATATTTCAAAAATGATTTCTCAGACACATTCAGAACAAAAAAAAGAGGCGTGCTCCTTCAGCACAGCTCATCCCATAATATACATATGTTTGTTTTCATGAAGCGATTCATTCGTAATGGTAAGGCGACTTAAAAATGTGCTCGGATACAAGGGGGGGGGGGGGGGGGGAGCCGGAGCTTTCTGTAAGACGTATATTCATATCGGGCCAAGATCGTGCATCCGAGATATGCAGTGAAATAGGTCACACGGTAGAATATGAAATATAAAAGGTGTGACGTCAGCTGTTTTCAGCTTTAGGAATGACCCGAGAGCTGGGCCTCGAAGTAAGGCTGCAAACATTCACAAGGCAAAACAAAACTAAGAAACGAAAGATATGCGTTAATGCTATAATACAGAAACATGATACAAAAACGAAGCCATCTCAAAACAACCAGTTATTCATAGTTGGATGTGTTAAGATGATTAAAAGTCCAGATAGTGAAATCCTGTCATCCTCGTTATGGACCTGTTAGCGGGAATGAAGCGCTGAATGAGGAGTGAAGTCACTTTGGCCGAGCTACTTCCTTAAAATGACCCTCCGATGAAGATGAAGCACTCATGAAATACGCAGGAAGTAAACCGTCCTTTCTGTATTTAAAAAAACATCCATCCTACAAAAGAGTGTGCTATGTTCCTCCAAGGCAGATCTTTATTTTAAGACGTCGGGGGTGTCTGCAGAATGGAAGCCATCCCACAGAGTCTTTTTTCTTTCTTTTCTTTTTTTAAAAGGCATCTGATATCTTGTCTTGGCTGTTCGGAGAAACTCCTCGACGCCGTAAACATTTGAGAAAAGAGAGAAGATCGGAGAGCAGGGCGGCTCCGTTTGAGTGTTTTGACACATGCGAGACAGGAAGTACTGTAGTGCTGCGGTCGCTCGAGCGATCGCCGAGTCCCGCGTCCGGTTCGTCCTCGGCCGCCGACTGACCGCGTCTAAAATGAGATGGTGCTGACCAGTGAGTTGATACCTGCTGTTTTAAACGCCTCCCTCCGGAAACGGTTTAGGACTGCGGCTCTGTGTGCGAGACGACCGACCGCGCCTCGCCGACGAGCCGGCGGGCGTGCCTCTCGTCCCGCACGCCCGCCTCCCACACGGCGCTCTCTGTTAGCGAGGCCACGCCACTCAGCGAGTCGACCCCCGCCGCCGCCAGGGACGCGGCGTACATCGGCAGGCCGATGGAGGTCAGCCAATCGGAGACTGTGCTGATGTTACCCGAGGGCGGAGCCTTCCGGCACATCTCTGTCAAACCTCCAGAGGGAATCTGGGAGACACAACACAGAGGTGAAAGGTCATCAGTTACAGTAGCTGCTATGATGATGTCACAGTACGGAACAAACAGAGAGATTTGTGGTTAAAAAAAAGAAATTTTCAGGTGTTTTTATCCAAATCATGTAAAGTTATGGGGATGAGGTGACTTTTAGTCTGCTTACAACAATAATGCATTGACATTTCCCCTTTAAAAGTAAGCTTATACCTCCACATTCAGCCAGCTTCTTAGATATTTAAGCTCTTCAATCATGGCGCTTACAGGGGAAATTACTGCCTCACAACTGGCCTATTTTCCAGCCTGCGTTGTCATTTTGTTAGGAAAGCCAAAACAAGCTTTTATCTCGCTCTATAACTAAAAAATAAATTGGCTCCAACATTCTCCACTGATATGAGGTTCTCAGGGAAATCGGCGGTGTTGCCTTACAGCCATGCGGTGCTGTTTCCGGAGCTCTTTGACCCGGAGCTGGTCCATGGTGGACGCCACGTCCTTGGCCGGCTGCTGCAGGTCCTCGGAGTAACGCTGCACCAGCAGCTGGGGGATGGCACACCGGCCATGCTGGAGGGGGGGGGAGGGGAGAGAGACATCTTTAAGCATCAGAGAGCAGTGGACAGACGTAGCAGCGAGAGGCAACATGAAGCGGGCCGACAGTCATTACGAAGACAAAGATCTGAGGTTGTTCATGAATGAATGAGGCAATTATTCCTCCAAGAACATCTCCTGGCAAAGTAAGGAGCATAATTGTAAAAGAAGTCAGAGAATCCTGAAAGAAAACATCAAGATTAAGAGACTATAATTAAACCCAGGTCTGTTTTTGTATCCCTGCCATTAACATGGAGGTGTATCTAGTTTTGGACTCATCCATGGGAAAATATTTTACGAGCAGTATTTCCGCAAGGGGATAAAACAAGAGAGCTCTGCTGAACTTTTAGAACATGTTTTCTTGTTCTCACTCTCTCTTTGTGTAGACACCTGGACCGCTGGCAGGTCTCCAGCGAGGTCTGGCTTTGGTTGGCCGAGCTGGACCGGAGGTCCTTTGAGGATCAAACGGTGGGTGGACGGAGGAACTGATCCCTCTGGAGAGCGGGTCATATGTGTTCGGCCTGGATTCGACGCCGCCAGACGCCTCTAGGCGGCCAACAATGATTTTATTCTCTCTTATCCTGCCTAGGGCTGATATTGGATTGATAGAATAATATCTGTGCTGTGATATTTTTCTCGATAGCTTAGTTTTCGGAATACAAACGTGTTTTTCTGACCCCTAATTCTGCTGAATTTCATCATTCGTAACAGCAAATATCCTATAAAGGAGTAAAAGGTTCAAGCTATTTTAAGTAGTGGGCTAAATTATTATTGAGACTATTTTTAAAATAATTGATTTAATTACCAAATGGTCGGAAATCCATTTTAAAACATTCTCTCCACTTTTGACCCATATGACGTGGACTGTGTTGGTGCAGCGGTCTCACCCTCCGTGCTGCTGCTACAGCGGCAGCCTGCCTCTCCTGTACCTGCCAGCCCACTTCTGACTAATAGGAGTCCAGCGGAGCCGCGCTGCGGTCTAACGCGCTGTTTCCCACTTCATCTCTCGCTGCCTCTGAGCGTCGGCTGTACTCCTGCCAGTGTCGGGGGCTCGGCCGTGTTACGGGGGGAACCAGCTTGGGGTCTGGCGAGCGGCAGAGGGTTTTTTTTTACGACCTCCGTCTGCCTTCAGTAAGATTCAGCCCATAAACTTAACAGTCTGAACCGCATCATAGTGAGACTCAGTCCACAGCTCCAGGCAGCATATTATTATCACACACACACACACACACACACACACAAACAAAGGCATCTGCACACAAACTTTAGACTCTATTAGTCTCTATTTTTAAACTAAACGAGTTCCAAAGCGCGCCGCTGTTGTTGTTGGACGGAGCCATTTGGATCCAAGCGGCAGTCAAATTATGAGTGCGTTAAGTAAGGCATGTTACGACGCTAAACTAAAAATTAAAAGCCTGACGCCAGACGAGTAAAGCCCCGAGGAGCCTCGGAGCCCCAAAGTCACACTTATGACAAATATGACTGTTATGTAAGATGCGGTTCTCTCAGCTCAACACTTCTCCTTAGTGTATGTTTATAACCAGCATACCTTATACCAACGTGTATTATAGAAGTTCACGTTAGAACTGATGATCCTCACCTTGTCGGAGTAGGGCTCCTCCGTGAGATCGATGCCCTCGGCCTCCAGCCGCTGCTCCAGCAGGGTGAGCAGGTCAGGACTCATCTTGGCATGGGAGACCTTCCTTGCGACCGCCACCTTGCCCCCCAGATCCGTGAGCCACGGCGGCTGCACTGCCGGGGCGTCCGACTCGCTGCCCATGGACGAGGCGGACGACGTGGCGCAGGGGCTGGTGGGGGTGCTCGGGGTCTTGGCAGGCAGAGCCGGGGCACCGTAGCTGGGGCTGCGGACTACGGGGCTACTGGGGTGAGAGCGGGTGAGGGAGTGGGTAGGGGAGGGGGTGGGGGACGGCGAGGAAGGGAGGGAGAGAGGAGGGTGACGCAGGCCGTTGGCTAATCGTTCCTTAGACTTCTTGGCGGGAACGGGAGGAGGGACGGGAGGCTTTTTGGGGTGAGTCCGGATGACCCTGTCCCCGCTTGCACTAGAATCAGGAGGACTGGGGGTAGGACTGGAGAGGAGCTCTGGAGGGGTGGGGGATGGACCCGTGGGACAAGCTGGGCGGAGAGGTAGCTGGGAGGGCACCGTCGGCCTGGTGGCCCTTCCTTTTGGGCTCACTGTTGGAGTCCCATTGTGAGCTGGGGAACCCTCATCTCCACAAACCTTGGCGGGGCTGCTGGTGCCCGACTTGGATCCGTCCCTGATGAGTTTAAGCTCCACGCCTAGATCCCTGTGCTCAAAGGTCTGCTCCCAGTGGAGATCTCCCAGGGAGTGGGAGCGTTTCCAGGGTCCAGCGGGCTGCGGGGGTCCGTCCAGGTCCTCACAGCTGCGACTGGCCGGGATGGGGGACCGCCTTTGAGCTTTGCGCAGCAGGCTGAAGCCCTTCAGGGAGGGTTTGATGAAGAGGCTTTTGGGGAACTTTGTGCGCTGGTTCTTGCTGTTCTGCTGCAGAGCCTCTGTGGAGAGGGTCATGGGCAGCGTGGGGTAGTCAGGAGACTGGAGGCCCGCCGCAAAACGACTGGAACGGGACGCCTTTCTGCTCTTACCTGCAAAGTGAAAACATTCTCTTAGTAAGCTAATTCCAAATTCCCGTTATTCCCCCCAGCTTTTGTCAAACGGCAAACAGGAAATGAATCATTCCTCGCTACAACCATCAACATGAGACCAATAAATAAAAAACTGCATATGACTCAGCATTACTGTATTTTGATGCCTCCTGTCCAAAATATTATCCTAAAATATTAAGCTACTAAAAACTACTTATATGAGTATTAAACATCCTTATTGATTAAGGGTATCTGTGTTAATAAAGAAGGCTGATTTATATATCTGGACGGGACAGAGCAGAAACGTTTTAACAAAAGGCTGAAGCAACTTACCATCTATCCTCTGGCATACAGAGCTAAATGGATGGATGAGATGGGTGGATGCCATACGGCGTGGCTTGCCAACGAGTTTAAACGGTGGAATGACAGAATGAAGCTCGATAAATGGGATGTCGTAAAAAATATCTTAACGGGTTCCCAGAAAAGTCGACCCGAGTCGGCAGCACTTTAAATCACAGCTCTGCGATAACATGGCGGGCTAATGGTTTTATAATAAAGAGGTTAGAATTAAGTAATGCCAATTACAGTTTGGTATCACCACCAGGTATATCAGACTGAACGTCAGGCCAAAAACAAATAAGATACATAAAGACATTTAAAGATAGCATCGAGGCAAAACTATTTCATAATACTATAATAATATTTTGGTAACAGCATGATAACCTGTAATGTAACAAGTGTAATCTTTAATGTGGTGACATTATGTAATAACAAGGTAATAATGAGTATATGCTACCATCCGTGTAATATTATATTATATATATATATACAGTCAAAATTGCATTTTAATTATCAAACTATGTATCATGCTACCAAAAGTTAAGCATATTTGTGTTTTAATGAATAAGTTTTAGTAAATTACAGTTAAATATTGCTTAAATATGAATTAGGTGTCCATAAAACACCATTCAAAATATTAAATTTGTCATCGACTTCTGTACGATGCATTCATGGACTTTATACCAACACTGATCGATAATAGATCGATTTGAGATACATGGCGTTTTCAAATGTAAATAAAACCTAAATATCTGAATTACCCACCTTTACTTAACTAATCAATACATGACAGAGTTATGAATGAGTGAAAGTTGATAGATTACAGAAGTCATTTGATGATGCGAGGAAGATTTACTACATCTAATTAGAGGAAATCTGATGAGACACATGAATATTAAAAGAAGGTCATTTGACTAAAAGGGTCTTCAGGGTTCTACAGTGACTTTTTTGTGAAAACTTTGGAAATATAGTCAGACCTTATTATGTTTAATTACCTCCCATTATTCAAATCAAATGTTTTCCAGTGATCTAGACTCATACATATTCAGGAATAGCCATCAATATACGGTAATATATTAATGTTTTACGAGCTGTGGAACCCTGAAGCCTCCAGAAGAAACGCACAATGTTTACTAAATGTTATGCAGCTGGTTTGAACAGCGTTTAGTGGCATGGAAGAGAGAAGAAAAAAACAAGGCAGAAAAGAAGCAAAACAGGAAAAACCAAGCAAGCAGCACCAGAGTACTTTTGTAAAGAAGTGGCTTTTATTCCACAACCTTAAATCTCTCCTGTGGCAGATTGCACACGTTCCTGTTGAAACCTGAATGACACGTACACACATGAAAGGGAGATCCAGTATTTACACCGGAGCCCAACAGACACAGAAAAGAAGACATGGTTTCCACAAAGCTGTGATTTATGAGTTATGGAGTTGTTAGAAAACAGTTTGAGGTAAAGAGGAGAGAGCCGTTTCAAACAGAAACCTCACAAATAAGACCTCCATAAACTTCTAGAATCTGAATTACTATTTAAAAATATTTGCATCCACATCTTTTTTTTTTTTTAGGCACACACTGTTGAAGGGATGTTTGTGCAATATGGTCACTATAAACACAAGGGAAGTGACACATTGTTACCTGACAAGAACATTTAAAAAAAATAAAAATCTATCAGCCTATAGAATCACCACTGCAAAAAAACAAACATGCTACTCTGCAAGCTCTATATGAAAATCCACTCAACAGAAATATTCTCTGAGCCCGTCATCATCATCCTCCTCCTCCTCCTCCTCCTCCCGATATCCTTCTACCAGCTTCGCATCCACAGGCGGCAAAGCTGGAAATCTGAGTCCTTGACTGGGCAGCGAGTTTGCTCTCATCAGAACAGTTCTGTGCAACGGGGAGGACCTCCCCCTCTGTGCTCCCAGCATTGTGGGCTGGACTAGGCTTAGTGGTCTTGGACCTGGCTCCCTCTCACTTACAATTGGACTTTGGCACTGATGACACAGAATGCCTATGAGATGGTGAAGAAGAGTGAAAGGACAGTAAAAGTGTGTAGAGTATGAGGCGGGGTCAAAGGTGAGGTTTCGGGGTCCGGAGGGGTGGAATGGGCGAGGTGTTGCAGAAGCATGGCGAGAGTTAAGAGGAGAGGCGGAAACCCCACAGAGGGAAAAGGGGCGAAGGAGGACTAGGTCTTAGCCTTGGGTCTTGGTGGTCTATGCGAAGCTATCATTACCATTCTCCAGGTTCTCATTGCTCTCGTAGCAGCCGGAGTCTCGGGGCGAGTCTCCCACCAGGCCCCGGCCCTCAGACAGCAGATTCTCCTGGGAGCCCGACAGGCCGCTGCGCTCTGGATCGCTGCTGCCTGACAGGACAATTCATCAGAATTAGATTTTTAAATCATTTCTGGGGCATTTGAAGCCTTTATTGTGAAAGCGACAGAGGAAATACAGATTTGATCTTTTCTACAGGTAAGGTGTTTTTCTACTTACTATCGTACTCCTGCAGCAGCTCCACGGCGGTGAGCAGCACGGCTCTGTGCTGGGGGTCTTTGATGTTCAGCTCATCCAGGTCCTCCTCTTCCAGCAGCTTGAACGTGTCCAGGTCCTCGTAGCCATTGAACAGGAACGTGGGCATGTGCTCCTGCGTGACAGGGACGACACATCTGAGTTTAAACTCTCATTTTTAAAACAAAACTTTGAATCTGAATCAGTGGCATCAAACACAAACATGGAGTAAGGAGAAAATAAAAACAAGAGTTGGGAACTTGTCATCCGCTCATAGTTTCGAGTAACATTGTGGCGTGTGTTGCCACGACAACAGCCAGGCAAACCTGGAGGCGATCACATCAAAGACTTCCTCGACCACGGAAGACAAAGTTTTGCACATCAACACAAACAACAACCAGAGGTAGTCGCACAAAGACATCCAGACACGCCCTGTGATCAGCCGACACCATCATTCAACACGCTAACGACGTCCACGTCCAACATCGCGCACACTTCGTTGGACGGAGACATAGACTCTGTGTCACCAGCGAGACCGTCAACAATGGTGGAGTCCTGACTTGGAACTGTGTGTTCCTGTTCTATTTCGGCTGGATGATGCGGGACTAAACAAAGGACCACCGACTAACACAAACACAGGCAGCCGGGTCCGCTCACTCACAGCATCTTTTGTCTTTGTGGCCTGTCGGAAAACTTAACAACACTCCAGATCCAAAGGCTGATTTAGAACCCATCTAGCATTGTGGAGATTTAAAATGAGTAAGAAAAGGCCTTCTCACACCGATAATGCACCCTGGATCTCGATTCTGTGACTCGGCCTCGACATGAAACACACAGCCCACAAAGCCTTTTCCTCCATCCGGGGAAGTGAGGCGTCCTGGCTGCCCGAGTGGGAGGAGATGCTATCAAGCTCACAGCTAACGTGGAGGTTTTGATGAGAGAGCAGAGTTGTGTGTCGGGGCGTGGCCGTGAGAACGTGGGTGTTCATGTTTATGCATCAGCGTCAGATCAGCCTGTAATCGCCTACACCGCGTCTATTTCTGCTCGTCTGCAAATGTGTTCGGCTAAAACAATACTTCATTATACTCCTTGTCTTCTCCTACTCCAGTGCCAGATGGGTGGGTTATGTTATTCAACGTCTGCCACTACTGTACTTTGAGGTTGATGCGCTCCAGCAGATCCTCCACCGACGTGGGTTTGGGTGGTCGGCCCTTCCTCCTCCTCCTCACGGGCCTCTTGGGCTTCTCCTCTTCCTCACTCAGCACGTCCACGTAGATGAACTTGAAGGTGCCCACTTTGTTGTTGAGCAGGCCCATCCACGTCCCCATGGGCGGCTTGCTGATGATGTCGATCACGTCGCCCCGCTAGAGAATCGCAAAAGACAATGTAAGCATGACATATTGAGTCTGGTTCAAGTCCCACAGCTGTTTTACAGGTCCCAACGCGTGTTTTACCTTCAGTTTGAGGGAGTCCGAGTCGTAGGGGCTGGGGGTGAAGTCGGTGTGGACTCGGGCACGGCCACAGAACGGCCCTCTGTAAGGCGGCTCTTCGTCGTCACCATCCTCGGACTTCACGCTTTCTCTGTTGCTGGCTGATGAGTCAGTGGTGCTCACTGTCTGTCCACCTGGAAACAAACACACACACAGATTTATATAAGCTATATAATGCCTGCTCCTGTATAATAGAATGCATGTATCAAGTAGCTTAACGAGGCTAGATCTGAAGACGGAGGCAAACTATTCAAAGATTATATTGATTTCATTTTGCGTCCAAACACTTACAACAACATTATGCAGGAAGAAATGAAGTATTTGCTGCATATTCACTTCTGTATATGAAGGAAAGCTGCTGAAGTCATGTCAACATGGGGCAAGATCTCTACCGAATCATTACGGCATGTCTGCCTGTGTGTTTGTGTGTACGTTCTAAGTCTTTAATTCACAGCTGAGACGACAGAGGATGATGTGTCCACGAAGAAGACATGACGATTGTTGAAAAGTCAGACATGACAAGTTGTAATTAGATAAGACGACTGGAGAACGAGATCACTGGTGAGACTGGGAGTCATTCCACAAAAATCATAATTGGTGATCACGTAATCGTCTGCGTGCGTTTGAAATAAAGAGTGGGTGCTATAACTTTAATTATTACCAAAAATGTAAAGTAACGTCAAGACAGAAAGAATGGAGGACTTGATTTAAAACTATTCTCTTTTCCAAAAAATCTATTTTTTTTTTCTTTAAAGAAAAACTATCAGTCTTAAAATCAGTCCTTCTAAAAGAATGGTTCTTGTCTTACTCATTGAACTCTGTCCGCTGAGTGAACTCCGCAAACTTTCCACCGAGCCTCCAGCCTTCAGCTTGGGCTTCTCCAGGGAGTCGGTGTCGGGCTGAGGGGACTGAGGAGAGCCAGGGGTTCCATCCGGACTGGACTAAAAGACAGAAAAAGAGATGCAGATGGGACACGGAAGGACACGGGGAGGAAATACAATGGCAGCGTTGTGCAGTTGAGAGGTGAAAGGAAGTGAGAGAAAGCGGGGTTAAGAAGTTGACATGAACGATGGAAACACAGAAAAGAAGTTTGTGAGTAGAGAGAGAGGAAAAGGGAAGAGGTCGAGTCGTCAGGATGTTTTTCATTGAATAACAGGTACATAATGTTCACACATTAGCTAACCATGTGTTAACAACTTATTCCAAGAGGAATTACATCATATTATGGAAGAAATGATACTCCTGAATACGACTTTTAAAGTGGCATTTTTTCTCAGAATAACTGGATCAAAACACTTCAGGGTAAATCTGGAACCATGCAGGAACAACATACATCCACTGCACTGTGTGTCAGCTATCCACTAGGTGGCACTGTGGTCTATAAAATGACCCTGGTGGAGTTTCTTTTTAGTTGACTTTTTCGTGTTCTTTGCCATCCGATGGCTCCGTGACTCATGCCAGGATAAATGGGTCACCGTGTTGACACCGCTGTGACTGACAGATGTTCAGCTGTGCAATAATGACACATTCTGCCGGGGCGACATCAAGCTGAAAGGGCCGGACAGGCCACTAGGAAAAGCCACAGGACGGCCACAAAAATTAGGCCAGCGCAGATGACAGCCATTACACTCTCTCCCACTTCCAGGTCTCCATTTTCCAAGGCGCGAGCCTCTGGGAGACTTGCATCACTCCATGAGCTCAGCACACACACACACACTCCACCCTACATGCTGATCCCAGCGAGAGGAATCCAAATGTGTGTTTTACTGCTGCGTGTTTATTCTGTAACCAACACAAACACTCCCACCCGCTCGCAGCCTGTGGACAGAATATGCGGCCGACGCTGCAAAACATCCTCTAAGTGTTTGCAGAACACGGGGAGCTTTTGTTTCTTCACTGCTGCGCTTCGGCTTCACGGTTTTAAGGACTAAAGAAGGATAATGTTTGGATATGTGGGGGCGTTTAAGTGTTAGCGGCTCCGTTTTAAATAAAGCAAGGGTTGACAAGGTTTATAGATAGATAGATAGATAGATAGATAGATAGATAGATAGATAGATAGATAGATATGTGTCTGTGTGTGTGTGTGTCTAACCTGCTCAGACAAGGAGCTGCTGTACTTCTTCGACATGCGCTTCCTCATCGTCTCCTTGACCGACTTGACCTTCTTGCCCAGCGAGATCCGAGACGTCGTGGGGGATTTGACCACTTCTCTGTATATAGCCTCCTGCTCTTTATTCTGTGATTGGAATGAGGAAAAAGGATGGACGGAGAGGAAAGCCACGACAGAGACGGGGATGGATGGGGGGGGGAAGATGGGGACAGGAAGAAGACAAAAGGGCAGCGGGATCACATAAACAAAAGGGAGAACGGAGAAAAGAAAAGGTGATTTAGTGCGACGGGAGAGTTCAGGTCCTGGGAGTCTCTTTTTATTCTACGGGCCGCCAGCACTCACGTTGGCTTCGGCGTTGACCACGTGGAGCGAGCGGTTGGACAGGTCGAAGCCCCCGAAGCTGCACGTTCTCTGCGGGGAAGCCAAAACAGAATCGAATGAGTCACACGTGAGACGGCGTTGTTACGGGAACACCCCGTCCACACCCAGCGAGGGGTCAGCGCAGCATGATTCATGCTCGACACAACACAGGCAGCACTCTGGGTAATGCACATGGGTGTATGGTTGGTGTATATATATATATATATAATATATATATGCAGGGGCGTGATGTCATATGGGACCTGTGGACGGCCAACAGACATGATGTAACACAAACTGTTATACGGGCAAACGAGCTGATGGGGCTCCAACAAGTCGCTCATACGCTTTAAAGCTCGACTCCCAGGAGAATATTATTAAGAAAATCAATAAATCTTCATGTGGCCAAACTATAAAAAGTATATATATATTTGCTTTTGAAAGTTTTTGCATTAGTCTTGCGGTTAATTATGAGAAATGTCAAACGGGGCTTAGTATGCAAACATGCACAACATATAGGTCGCTTAGAGCCAACGATATGTTATTCTCATCAGAAACATGTTTTTTTTTTTAGGGAAAGTGAAGTGTTTCTGCTGAGAGGACAAGGTGATATGGAGTTTTCTTGACTTAGGGGTACACAAAAAGGGGGACTATGACATGAGAGGGACAAAAAAGGGATCCTGGATCTTATCGCTGAGCTGGCTTTTTGAATCCGCCCTTAGCTCTGCAGTAGATCACACACAAAGACGTAGACACAGACATGCAGGTACGCATCTGCCAGAACGCCGTCTCGGTTCAACTGGGGCACTTGATGGCATTTCACCTTTGCAGGGTCTTAACTAAACTAAACTCCCGTAACCACTGGGCTGAAGATCCTCCACGTTCAGAAAATAGTTTGTGTATTAGATGTCCACAGCTGCAGTCCACATCACAACTTCCCAGGAGGAAAAAAAAAGCACAGTTTGGAGCACAAACATGTTTGAAGAGACGTCCAAAAAGAACTCTGAATGTGATGGCGATGTTCGATGGAATGGACATGCACCCAGAAGAGGGAAAAAAAGTCTCTCAAATATAAATTACAGGAAAGAAAAACAGCTTAAAAAAATTAAAAAAAATCACATCTGCAACCATAGAGGCACGGGCCAAAAAAGGACACGAAAAGCAACAACAGAAAAAAGTGGATTTTGTCGGAGAGTTTTTGGATGAGAGCGACCTCCGGTGATTTCACTAGAACACGAGAGGATTCAGGTACCCTCAAAGCTGCAGGATAGCTCCAGCTAGCTTATGTGTCGCTACTTGTGTTGATGCAAACGGGCTAGTCAAATAAACATTTAAAGAGGTATTATAAGTATATGTAGAGTGCATGTAGCTGAGCTGTTTTCTGTTGCTATACTCAGCCTTACAAAATTAATTAATGTATTAAATACGTGCTGACCAGTCCTAAGGATCTCTTTTGCCCACGGGCATCAGTGTGACTGTGCCCATGTTCTTCAGGGATCTGACATTTATATAAAAAATATATTAAAAAAAAGGCACTTAACCTTGAGAGTGGGCCCTTGTACATTCCAGTATTTTGTATTCAGCTGAAATAAAAAAAAAAAAGGTTCAAAGCCAACGGCGCTCACTTAAAGGTCACAGAAGATGACATTCCTCTCAGGGCAGTTAAGTCTGTGATAAATATACCAGCCACTGGCGCTTCTTCCACACATGAGCACAGCTGCAGTGCTTTGATGTGGATTTCTTACCCGGGTGATATTAAACGGATAAGTCGAAGTCATTTGACCTTTGCGTGTGTGTGCGTGTATCTTTGCTCGATCTTTCCCTCAGAACCTCTCAGCTATTCTGCAACTTTGAAGCACCGGGTCCTGCTCACACGAGGCGGCCGACTTTAAACCTCATGGTCTGAACTCACAGACTTCTGCTGGATGCGCAAGAGCACCCGTTTGGTGCAGCGGTCCACACTGGCCGCCCACTTCCTGTCCGCCTCGCGGTCCTCCTCCAAAAGGCAGCGGCGCTCGGCGCGGCTGAGGGTAACGGGGCGGACCAGCTGGGCCCAGTTGAGGTGACCGTACAGGCTCCGCTCCACCACATAGGTGATGTTCAGCTCGCTGACCGCCGTTCGGCCGCGCAGCCTGCGAGACGGGAACACCCAGCCCCCGCCCCCGTTTCCAAAGCCTTTGGATTTGGCTCCATCGCAGCGGGCCGGGGAGGAGGGGGTGACGGACAGAGGGGAGATGGGGGTCTTGGTGCGCGAGCGTTGGTACAGTAGGTGCTTGGTGGAGTACGCGTAGTTGGGATCAGGTTTCCGGTGGGTCCAGCTGCCGTGGTGCCGGATGGCAGTGTGGGCTTTGGGGCTGCCTTGTGGACCGTCGTCCAGGGAGATCAGGAGGCGGGACTGGGAATGGGGTTTGGGGCGGGGTTTGGTGAGGCCATAGTAGGCGTAGAGAGCCTCGTTGTTACTTACCCCATGGGAGATGGAGCTCAGGGCCTTCCGCATCTCGCTGTCGGTCGTGGAGCGTGACAACTTTCCTTCGTCGTCCAATCCACAGCCATCCAGCTCCGAGAATGAGGAGCCACTACCTCCCACGCCGGAGTTGGAGCCCCCAGAGCCAACCGGGGTTCTCCTGGGGGGCCGTATGAGGCCGTGGGTGCTGGAAGACTTGTTGAAGGTTTTGACCAGCTTGTGACCGGACCAGGTGTCCAGGCTGCTGGAGGACGGGGAGTTGGTCAGACTGTCCGTGTCTCCATCCAGAGAGAGCTGGTCCTGGGTGAGGGAGGGCAGGGAGATCTCCTGGGGCAAAGGGGGCCTCTTCAGGACCCCTGTGTACAGAGCTGCGTTGTCCTCACAGGTAGGAGGTGACCCCAGATTCAGGAAATCTACAGAAGACAGAAACCACGGATAGTTTGTTACTCAGAAGGATTGAGATATCACATTTCCCAGTAGTCCCATGACCCATCTGTGGTTTTCCCAAACCACTGCTAGCCAGCAAAAAATATACAAAACACATTCTTAAAGTCTGAGTATTAAAGCAAAACCCATGACAGACAAGAATGATCTGCTTTGGTATAGAAAAATAAATTGTACTTTTTTTTTTTTTAAACAACCAAGTCATTAATTTCCAATAACTCTCAGTTGGAAACACATCTTACCTCATTTAAGGGAGGACAAACAGACTGCAGTGTGGCTTGGAAAATACAAGACGTGAACACACATTTTGACTGATTCAAACTTCAGACCAAGGGTTACAAACCTTCGGAGCCATGTTTCTTGCCCTCCTCCACCTTGATGAGTTTCTTCCTGACCCGGCGTGTTGAGTTCACCAGCTTGTGGAGCCGCTTGAACTTCACAGAGTCCTCCGATTGCTCATCGTCCGACTGTTCACGAGACTGATGGGGGAGAGAGAGAGGGAGGGATGATATGATAAAAGGGGCAAGTCAAACACTGATTCAATTGGGGGGAAAAAATGGGTAAAGGTTATTCTTCAGCGTGACATTCCATTATTGAAATGTACAGTTTTTATTATTTTTATTTATTTGACATAAGTCGTAGTGAAGCAATAAAAACAAACACATGGAAATGAAATGAAGATTTTGAAGACGCTGTTATAATAACAGATGGGATTGTTAAGGGTGGAGTCAAAGTTAGTGAGAAATGGAGCACACCTCGTCATATTAAGGCCACATTCAGTGTAAAAACGCACTGAAAGTAATGAACCAGTGATTTGAAAGAAAAAGAAAATTGGCAAAATGAATCAGTATGAGAATAAATGGTCTGATTTGTGTGATGTTTCCGCTCCGCTCTAACTCCCTGTGCAGTGTAGCGGAGTGGAAAAGAGAGCGAATAATGAAGTCACAAACAGTTTCCTCAGCCACACGGACACACACGCTAACCCGACTGGTTGTGTATGCACACGTGCACCGTCTCCCTATGGCCTCCATGTAATGATAATGCAGATGAGCCAGCTTTGGCCTGAAGATTGGCTTGCAGGAACTGCCATCATTAAGCTCAAACAACTTAATTTGCTTCTATTTGCCACTGGGTTTCCACGGCAACACCACTCGTCAAGCGCTGCCAGCTCCACGGTCGAGGTTGACTGCGTCGCTGACAAAAGGGACACACACACACACACACACACACACACACACACACACACACACACACACACACACACACACACACACACACACACACACACACACACACACACACACACACACACACACACACACACACACACACACACACACACACACACACACACACACAAAACTAGACAGCCTGCAGTGCTCAGCTCATAAAAACACGCAGTCTTCTCCTGCAGCTCTAAAGCTAACAAGGAAGAAAACCGCTTTCTCGCTGTCGTTGACCACAAGCCTGGCTCGGAGGCTGCTGACATACAGTAGGGATGAGGTTAATAAGTGCGGTTCGGTTGGAGCGAACCGATCCGACATCCACCGCAAGTCCTCCGTGGCACCGAACCACCTCATCAACCTCGTGATATTTTGATTCCTGCGTGGGCGTTTACGAAGCCTTGCACATTAATCAATGTAGCATCGTGCAGTCTATCAAACCTCCCGCTCCCCCCCCCCACTCTGCACTTCTATCATATGAGCCCAGCGGACCAGATCTGGTCTGACAAAAGTGCAGAAACAGGCTCTGAAAAACAGATAACTCCACTGTCGCTCTGCCCAGTTCTCGCTGACAATCCCACAAATGAACCACACGATTCTGGCTACGGCGGCGACTACTTCAACTTTCCATTTGCTCTGGACCATGCATGTCAGCTTCAGAGAACGTAATGTAATAACAAGTCAGTGTCAGAGGAGGTAGAAAGCCTGTGAGATCACCAAAAGGTTGGATTGGCTCCCCTTAATAACTATTAATTAGAATGAAGTCATTTTGTAATATGTGCAGGACAACGTTCCCGTTTCATAGTTAAAGCACACAAGTTGTTCTTCTCCTTGTGTAGAAATAGGACTAGGAGATGCTAAAGAGATAACAATGATATATACGTCCTAACCCGGCCCTGTGGAACACCATCCATGCAAATGACCACATAAACAGGGGGAAAGAAACACACGCAGACAGCCAGTCAAACATAGAAGGCCATGAATCAAGCTGGGGCTGAAAGGCAGCCATCAAAAACAAGGTCAAAGCAACAATTCCAGTGTCTCAATCGCCATTTCCTCCACAAATTACTTTGAGGATCGTTCCCATAACTTTGGAGACGCAGTTTAACTTCGAAAACAACATCTGCACGATGCACACCAGAATCTTTTAACTGCCCCGCGCCACAAAATCAGAAAAATCACAAAAGGGACAACGTCCCGTAAAACTTACCACCTTAATTAAAATCAGCAGGTCACCACTTTCCGAGTTACCAACAGGTTTCAGAGCAGCTCCCGCAAAATCACCGCGTTCTCACGCATGCACGATCCAAAATAATGTCTGTGCCCCCCCCCGGTGAGGACGAGCTGGCGGATACAGAAGCAGCCTGTTTCTGTGAATTCGGCTCTGAGGAATGAGGGGACTGTTTGGAAGTGCCGTGCCGCGCAGCGAGCAGAGAAAAGGCGTGTTGTGCGTGGAGAACAATCCCGGCGTTTGAGCCCCTCTGACCCTGCCTTGGCCCCCACATCGATAATGGCCAGCCCTGGAATGTGGGC
This sequence comes from Eutrigla gurnardus, assembly GCF_963514095.1. Lineage (NCBI taxonomy): Eukaryota > Metazoa > Chordata > Actinopteri > Perciformes > Triglidae > Eutrigla > Eutrigla gurnardus. The sequence goes on from NC_139927.1 coordinate 9,009,194, forward strand.
TACGATCGCCGCAGGAAGGCCGGCCGGGGGAGAGACGGCATCAAAGAAAAGGCACAGAGCGGCCAAAGATCCTATATTGCAAAACGTGCCAGCTACAAGCATGTACATTAACATGTCTGTATATAGAGGCGCACACAGACATGCACAACTATTTGAGTTTGTGAATGATCTAATGCCATTCATGAGCGGGGACAGAGGGCAGTACATGACACCAATAGAGGCCCCAGCAGAGCAGCAATATTTCCTGTAGCGGCCAATTTTGGAACTCGCGTCAAAGGGGGAGACCCTTTTCAGGGCTTGGGGGTAAATGTGGAGTCTTTATCTTCTGTATTTGTCCCCCCCCTTGTTTCCTCTCTGCCTCCAGCCCTTGTATTTGTTCACAGCCTCCAGAGCCGAGTTGTGTGTTCCTCTCACAATACCCCTTCAGTAACTCTCCCATCCTCTCCCCCGTCTGCAAAAATCCCCCAATCGATCAATCTTCTTCCTACAGGAAGTGAGCGGCTGGCAGCAGTCGGGGGGATAACATGAGGGTTGGCAGACTGATGAGATGATGGGCTAACTCATGCACAATTCACACATCAAAACAGCCACGCAGAACTTGAGCGGAGGTTATGTATGCATAATTAACCCATTTTTCCTATGGAAAGAAATCATCATTCATTACGTAGAATACCAAATCAATAAGGACCCGTGACAGTAAAACTATTTTGCATGAGTTTGTGGTTTTACCAATTCAGTTACAGTAAGTAATAGGCATGTTGATCTGAATTTCATTGAGTTTATGAATGCAAACTTAATGTGATTTCCTATAAGAACACACAGTGCACATGCATGGAGCTGCTTTAAGTGGTTAGGACAAAATGCAAGAGGGTTCAGAACACGTCCGTGCTGTTTAGTCAGGAATTAGTAGCACATTTCCAGATAGAAACAGCACACGTGTGTGGGGGAAGTATTCTCAGAGTACTTGGAATTTTTTTTTGTGTGTTTGGATAAACTCATTTCCTGCAAAGAAAAGTGGGTCAGTGTGTATGACTGCATATTCCCATATGATGCCATAAAGTGCAGAACTAATGAAAAGCCACCGTGACCACTGTGAATCTGCATCAGAGTTGACCTACATTTAAAAACACACACACACACACCAATGCATGGACAAACTGCATCCAGCAGAACCTGCAGTATGAGCTCCAGCTCGGAGCTCAGAGAATCCTCGAAGGTTTCGACTCAGTCAAAGGTTTCGACTCAGAGGTTCGGAGGCCTCCTCTCCACGGACCACAGCTGACAGAATCGCTGCTAACAAGAGCTTTTGCTGCAAACGCTTCGGCTACATTTCATGACACTCTCCACAATTACAACTCATTGATGGGAGACAGACGTGACCTAAATTTAAAATAATTTTCTTGGCATTACAGCAGCTGAATTTGACTTTGTTATGGACGTATTTAAAATGTCCTGTGACGAGATTAAAATGAATTAAACATGGAAGAGAACTTGCAGCACGTGAATCGTGAGGTAACACCCATAAGATTGAGATGACGCATGACATGGTGGAGGGAACACATGTGCAAAAGGTGCATTTGGAGTCCGGCCAGTGAATGAAGAAGAGAGAAAAATAAGATATACGTTATGTGAGGGGGTTTATGCAATGGCATGTGAAACCGTCCAAATGGACTGAATCTGACTAAACACACAACATCCATGTGAAATGACGACGGCGTTCCTCCTCGGCTGAAAAATCAAACTTAAAAAGGTGAGAGTGGTCGAGGTGAGAGTGTTTAAAGAGGTAGAAGGGGAGAGGACAGGGGAGGGGGGGGGGATGTTGGGCTAATGGGGTGTACTTACGTTGCAGTTCGAGGACTGGTTTAGATTGGATGCAGATCCGTCAGTCCACTCTGCAGTGTCAGTACTGCTGGACTGTCTGCTGCGCTCATACTCCTTCAGCTACGTGGAGAAGAAGAGTTTAGAGAGGCAGAGGAAAAGGGCGGGGCCACCCACTCTCACCCAGCATGCTACAACTCTCTACAGTCTAACACAGTTGTGTGCATTCACAGTGCATGTGTACGGACAGACTGTGCTCGGTTATGTTTTATGCAAAGAATTAATCTGATTTGAAATGTCTTTCTATTATGTGTAGTGGGATTTTTTTTACGAAGCAAATAAAGACACAACAAGAAGTCAACGGTCCACAAAAGGCTGATCATTGATTGGTTTGAATGTCAAAAGAAAATCATTGATCTGGGGGGGGAAAAGGTCACAAGATAATTAACGAGCTGCTTTGTGGAGAGCAAACCGGTGCTCAAATGCCTCTGGGCGGTCATGCTACCTATGGGCAAGGCATTACAGAGGGAGACTCAAGAAGAAGAAGAATCACCAGAAAATGAATCAAAAAATGTAAGGAAAGGAAAGCAAAGTAATTATCCACCATGTCCATGTCCTGGAGAGAAAAACCACAATGCACCAGAGGATCCCCACCAACAGGTGGAGCTGTTGAGTTGCTATCGCCATCGACCACGCAATTATGAACTGAACACACACCCACCACCGCACTCCAAGAGCCCCCACCCTAAAATCCCCAGACTCCTGAACCACTGGAAACACCCAAGGTCTGCAGTGTGTGTGTGTGTGTGTGTGTGTGTGTGTGTGTGTGTGTGTGTGTGTGTGTGTGTGTGTGTGTAAAGAGGACGGGTTAAAATGTGGGGCCATGTACAGGTTAGTAAGAGTGAGTCGTTTTAGTAAGATGGAGATATGGAGCAGAAGGGAGGGGAGGGGAGGCTGGGGGGACCAGTTCAAAAGGAAGGGGTCTAGTGAGGGTGGGGGTGGTTGCAACATGAGACGGGACGTCGGTGGAGCTTCCTACCCGAGCTAAAGCTTCTTCAACAGTGATCATCTTCTCTTTCACCATCATCATTAGCTGGATTCGCTCTTCATCGCTCATAGTGATCTCACTGGCCACGTAGCCTATGTCTTCACCTGACGGAACAAAAGGGGAAAAACACACAAATATGAAGTAACATGTATTGATTACAGTAGATTTGGAGAAAAGAAATAGAGCCACGCAAACCTTTGGATGTCTGTCGCACGACTGGCTTGTGCTGAGATTTCTGTCTGAAGTTCTGCCAAAAAGATTTGTTCTTCTTCTTATGATCCCATTTACCTAAAGAGAAGGCAGGTTAAATACTCTCTTTTAGACCATCCCTGTACTTCTTGCAACAATTAAGTAGGATTTCTGCCTGGCTATTCCTATCTTTCGATCTCACTCCAAGGTAATCATTGATCATTTGAAGGTTGATGTTAAAGTATATTTACCTCCGGATCCATCTTCAGAGCTGGATTTGTGCAGGGGCATTCTGTGGGTAAAAGAGTAAAGAAAGATAATTAGCATAAAGTCTGCGGTCAATGCTTCAAAACACTGCAACTGTTTATCAGCGTTGCAGTTCTGTCTGTTCACCACTTGGGGTCAGTGGTGGTACTTATGTGGCGGCAAAGCCAGGCTCCTGAGGCTTGAGAGGGAGAAGGTGGAGGAGAGGATGTAGACAATGACACCCCTGCTGCAGAAAACAAGAGGGTCAGATGAAGACGACGGCACTACAGAGTGTTTAAGGAGCAGTGGAGAACGAAGGAAGGTCAACGAGATGAAGGCAAAGACAGCGTGAGCATGTGAAGAGGGAAAGTGTAAGGGGGGGATTCACAGGGCAGACTCAGCCTGTTTGTGTTTCCACTTCACTCCACAGGAGAGACGGTCACGAGGAAGACGGGGGGGAGAGAGGGCACAAGAGAGGGGAGAGGAGATGGAAAATTTGAAAAAAAAAAAAAAATATGTCAGACATATGTCCAGATGTGTCCATAAACCGTTCTAAATAACCAGAGCCAACAGGGAGAAAATAACAATTCTAAAGCCCCTTGTGAGACATGGACTGCACTCGGCTCCCAATCAAAAAGTCATGTATGAGGAGCCTCACCCAATGTTCTAGCAATTTCAGCAGCATGTGAGGCTGTGGCCAACTCTCCCTGGTTCTGACGGAGATGAGAAACCAGATCAGCTGCAGTCTATTAAATATATATATATATATATATATATGGTGAGCTTCAGCAGTTCATGTTCAAAGAAGCAGCTCAAATCAGAAGAAGAGACTCTGTTTTCAGATTGAGTTAAGTGGACTGAGTAAGAGGGCAGAGAGGGAGTGAAGCTTCAGGGCGGATTATGTCTGTGGATAACATCCTACAGGTGTGTGTGTGTGTGTGTGTGTGTGTGTGTGTGTGGTGGCTGCACACTAAGCCTTTGCATTCTTTCAATTAAATGGGAATAAATCATAGGGGGGGGGGGAGGAAAGGAGCGATAAGAACGACACATTTGTCTATTCGAGACCCTCAGAGACTTATTAAGTAAATCGCTCTGCAGGAGACACAACTGTCGCACTCTCTTACTTGCACACTTTCACACATCCACACGCCCTTTACCAGTGGAGTCCAGTGCACATGGGCTGCTGAGCCACAGCAGAGAGACAGGTGGCTGCCAGGTAAAGCGATGTGAAAGTGCGTGACATAGGTCCCCTCCTTCTCCAGTGGCTGCTTGTGTTTGTGTGTGTGTGTGTGTGTGTGTGTGTGTGTGTGTGTGTGTGTGCGTGTGTGTGTGTGTGTGCGCACATATGTGTTCATATGTTTGTTAAGACATGGCAGCCCTCTCATGCTGCAATGGGAAATCTTCACGTGGCTTGAAGCCCGGCTGCTATGGCAACATAATGAGATGCTAATTGAATGGAGGCCTGTATGGTTTGCCCCTGTGTTCATCCCCCTCTCAGATAGGCTAGGGCCAAAGCTAATGCTAATAGAACTCACTCAATAGAAGCTGGCAGCGAACCCCCCCCCCCCCCCCCCCCCCCCGCCCGCGCTATAAATTAACCTCCACTACACACATCCACACACACACATCCACACACACACACTCTCAAGCCCGAATGCCTTTCAAAGAGTGTCAGTCCATACATTGTGTGGCTCGGCAACTTAATTGGTTTAACCTTAAATCTTTGGCATTCCCTTCCATTTGATTTCCCTTCTTTGTATTGATTCGGAGACATTTAACTGCCTTTCATCTCATTAGCATAAGAAGGCAAATTCCTATTTTCTGCATTACAGTAACTTTGGCTGAACCTCTGTAGGATCGGTGTGTATTTTCATGATACCTCTGCACTGGGAACATGTGATCTATGAGGGAATGGCAAGTTTGCTCAGTGAAAAACATCTTTCTCCATCAAAATGATAACTGTATAAAAAAAAAAGCAGCATGAATCCCAGGTTCAGCATCCTTTGTGACGGAGCTGCTGTCCAGGAAAGATGATGAACCAGCACATAGCCAGGTTTGGACACACAGCTGTGTGCCCTCAGCATAAACCCCAGCAATGTGTGTGTGTGTGTGTGTTGGGCTGGCCACCTGGAGTGAGGTGATCTCCGGCGTTCAGGGAGAAACAATGAAAGGCAGCGACCCCGTGCGACAGTGGCATCGCCGCAGGAAGAGCAGAGGGGTGACCTCTTCAGGGGTCAAGGAAGAGATCAGAGGTCACGTGCAAGAGGAAGACGGAAGGTCATATGGAAGGGAAATAGAAAATCATACCGCTAAAACACACATAATTGAAAATCTACACGCTTTTCAGTGCTCGTGCACGTCTCCCTTCCTCCTGTGCTTCACTCTCAGAAGCAAATAACCGCTCCATGAGGGCTTCAACACTCAGCCACAAGTAAGTACGCTGATGAGGTACTTTAGTTTTCCAACATGGCACTGTTGTCTAACACAGATTCCTCCCATGGCACGACATCTGATTAGTTGCATAAGTCGGGCATTCCAGTAGCACAACGGCCTCTAAATGTGCAATCTTACCAACCCAGTTCGAGCCAATAATCACCGCGCGTCTGCGCTCGTGAAGGCTTTCATCAAAATCCATTTAACTCTGCTGTTAACTTCTCTGATAAGCTCGCTGCAACAATACCCTCCAATCAATCACCTTTCAAAACAGGAAGTGCCCAGCTTGAAGCCTTTAGCCTTCTGAGAGCGCTTGCATACCGGCCATTACAGGGGCTGTGCCCGCCTCCTGCCAACAGGGTGACACGGGTGGCACGCCCCAGGATGAAGCCTCAGGAGGTAATCTCCTCCGGGTGCTATTGTCCGCCGGTGGAGGCGATGATGGGGGTATCCGTACTGTGAGGGAATGCGTGGTGAAGAATGGAGGAGGCTTGTCTATCACTCGGCCGGCTCGTGATAAATCACTCTACCTGAAACCCCATTCACCACGGTGGGAAGGGAACAATGAGCGATGTAATAGAGAGCCGAGCTGGGAGGAGTGAGAGGAGAGGGGCCTGGCAGAGACGGATAGATTACAAAGGAAAAAAACGATGGGGGACATTTTGTTCTCGATCATAAAATTAATAACATAAAGGTGATAAAAAAAAAAGTTCTTCAGACCCAACTTTTACAGTTTGGGGCTTTGAAGGAAGAATAATAAATAGAAGGATGTGTGGAAATGACAGAGATCATTTCATTCCAGACTCAAGGAGAGAAAGTATGGATGTTTGTGAGAGGAGGCACGGCCGAGAGAACGATACCCCGACAGGAAGGAGTTAGGGGCTCTTTGTGGGACTCTCTGGAACAGCAGAGAGACGTCATCTGAAATTTTGGCATCTGGTTCCCATCATCCTCGGCATGTGTCTGTGCAACATATACAGCCATGGGAGGAGAGATCATGTCCGTGGTATGCGCTTCCTCTGCAGCACGTGTCCGTCACGTGAACATGACAATTCCGCTGGGGGTCACACGGGGGTGACGGTCACGGACGAAGCCACGGAGAAGGGAGGGAAAGGAGATGGTTTCTGAGTTAGAAGGAAGATGGATTTAAACCTCGGGCCCTGGCAAACATGGCGTTGGGAGTCTGACAGTTCCTTCGTCTATCCGTCCACTCGTCTTCCTGTTATCTCTTCTTCAAATGAAATGGGGATGTTTCTGGTCTCCACCGCAGGGCGATTTATTCTCTACTGAAATATCCATTAGTCACCTCGTTATTAGTTGTTCAAACACGTAGCTCACGGTGGGCGGTGCAGAGATTTCACACACACACACACACAGAAATACAGCTGTGCGCAAAAATGAACACTTTGTGTTACAGGAACCAGTGAAAAGGAACCCCACCCATGCCGGGTCCCATCCTGCTCTTTCGTTCATGCTCCTTCGCTGTAATCATTTGCCCATCACCCTCTCTGCCCCCCCCCTCCCGTCTCCCCTGCTGGACACAAAGGCAGGAAGGAAGCATGGACGGCCAGACCTCGACTGCTAGACTGAGCAGGTCAGCCGGAGGAAGCAGTCAGTGGTTTTCCTTTAACCACAGCAGGGATGTGAGCAAGGGAGCGTAGTGGACCTCTATGAACGTCGGAGGTTGATTTCCTTTATGCTCACTTACTCATCTGTGTATTTATTAGGTCATGTTTTATCTCATAGGGGTTTACTTCATCAGTATAAGCACGTCAGCTGCTCACTGTAGTTTTCCACCTGAGGATCTGAGCTTTATGCCTCACAGGCCACGTCAGAGACCGTTTTGTCCAAGCTGTCATATGAGAGATCTATCAGTCTCGTGAGCTGCATACGGAGGAGCGTGCATTTCCACTCGGCTCTCCATCTTCAGCTGCGGACGTGCAGAAAGGTTGAATGTGATCCATGTGTGTGCAGGCATGCAGGCTTCGATGCGATCCAGACGCAGGCGGCCCTTGCACATTGTTTTGACATGCAACAGACGCCCATTTCAACCCGAGCGGGTTTCACGGTGCCGCGCCGGCTCCGGTCACACGTTACTGTGATGAAGTGATAAAAAAAAAAACTTACTTTCTGTCTGTTTCTGGAGTGGACACCTCACTGCTGAAGCCTAACGATTCCTGAGGAGAGAGAGAGAAGGAGACAGGTGTCAGATTCACGTTTGAGCTGAAGATCATGCAATACAGCTGATGTTTTCGTCACACGATGCCTACCTGGATCTCAGTACGGAGCTGCAGGGATGTGCTGCTCGGATCCTGTTTCTCCTGAAAAACATGGCAAGAAAGGAGGTCAAATGTCAAGAGTTACAGGTGAATCACTTAATAACATATGAGCTGTCAGAGCAGGATTGAGACCGAAAGGAAAAGAGGACCTGTGTAGCGCTGGATGGCATGTTTACGATGCCCTCATGTGGGAAAGACGTTCTTGGGTCAGGTTCATGTCGACACGCCCGCGTGTCAGTGGAAAACACAAAACACGAGCATGTGCGCAGACACCAACAAACCCGCCCCTAGACGGTTTAGCAAGTCAAGGCTAGCCTCAGGTAAACCTGCAATACTTGTTCTGATTGTTTTGGAATACCGCTGGGCGGTGGTGCGGCCTCGTGAAGTCTGTGAAGATATCACAAAAGCGTTCGACGTAACTGCATGAATTCCACAGTGTGAATACAATCATAACACAACACCTGCTGGGTTGCCTCAAATCTTTTAGAATACAATATTCCCTATGTGACCTAATAAAATAGGAGCACGCAAAGGGCAAACTGGCTTCGATGGAAAACTTATGGAAAAATAATGTCTGTTAGGACTGTTTTCCCCATTTCACAGGACGGGTGCTTGTATGTCCAGAGCAGGTGTCCTCATCATGGCGTATCCAGATACAGATGTGCTTTCTACAGACAGACACAGATGCTGCACGGTCACAACAAGGTCTGCCATTTGGATCTTAACCTCATGCGTGTGATTATTTAAAGCCAATGAGGGACCGGACCAAGTGCACAGCTTCCTTCGTTGTGTTTTGAACTCTCTCTGAGGAGACTACCCAACTCCCCTGTACTCACACTCACCCAACCACGCTATTCTTGTACTGTGGAATATTAAACACCGCAGAAACAGATGGCAGTCAGCACTTTGCTGAAGGGTAGTGACCAGATTTGAAAACATGTGGACCAGGGACTCACAGGCGTGCATCCCGAGCCTTGAGGGTTACCATCATTTCAACATTGTTCACTGATGGTGGTCATTTTCTTGCTCGTTGCATAATGAGATATATGTGGCTTTCCTCTCCGTGTGCCTTTAATCTTCCTGGCGTGAGCTACGAGGGCAAGCAAGGATAACCAAGCCTCTACTACTTGCTCCAGTCGTGCTGAGATGGCATAGGAATGAGCTATAGTTATATTAAGAAAAGCTCTTTGCTTTCATTTATTTTTGAGGAAGTGTTTTGAGATTCATCAGAAAGAAGAGAAAATATAACTCAAGACAAAGAGAAAGTTCCTGTTTCTACTGTCTATGTCTATTTGCGTACATGTGCCTATCTGGTTCCTCTATGGGAATGTTGCTCAACTCGAAAATTAACACAAAACCTCCCCTGGTAAACCACGCGTTTAAACTCACTCTTAGTTTAAATGCATGAGGTATAGCAGCTAGTTGACTTACTGGGGGATCGCCGTGAGGGATCTAGTGCCGGCCACGTAGAAAAGACAAATTTAATCTGGGGTTTTTCCGAATGGAGAGCGGGAACAGATAACGTGTTGTTTCTGAGAAACACTCATAATTCTCTATCTCCCCGCCCAGATATTCTTTGTAGGATAACAGTCACAGGAAGCCGAAATCTAAAACACTTCCTACACTTGCTTCCTAATCAGAGTGACCTGTAGTGTGACCTTCTTTGACTGGGCTTTGGTCAAGTTGGTACAATCCTTCCACCCTCTGAGCATGAGTCAGAGGGTGGCTCATAGTTAAAGGACTTGGAAGTGACAGGACCTCTTTAAGTCTGCAGGTCATTATCGCAGGACAGGCCAACAGTGCTGAGGTGGCTAAAAGCCTCAAAATTAGCCTGAAGCCTACACTTATCATAGCAGTAATCAGCTGGAGGCAGACAGTCAAGTTGTTAGTGAGACAGTCTGGTCAACTTTAGCACAAGTCCTCCTGGCCTATTTGGCTTGTTTATCTGTATTTGTCTGGTACAGTGATCAAGCAGACAGAGACTTGGGTCCGGATGTTTCCTTGGTGTGTAAATCAAGGATCATCGTCCCCGGGGAGTACGGCGAGTCCCATAAGTCAGACAGCAGGTACTTGCTGAAGGCCATAAAAACCTCCGCTACCAGACCTACAGACATACAGATTGGTGTTGCTGCAGAGCCAGGCTGTGGGACAGAACTAGATTATTTTTGCCTACAGATGGAGATCTTACATCCCTTTAAGCACTGCTTTGACAGGCCGCTCAGTTTAAACTCCTGCCTGGTGGAGAATAATGTGGGTGAAACCCACATAAAGAAGGAACAAGGTGTGTGTGTGTTGACATACACACACACGCACATCACAAATACTTCCGTAAAAGGTTGTGGCAGATTGCTTTTGCTCTCAGATCCTCTTATGCATCTTAGAAAGATATGCCAGTCTCGCCGATGGAGAAAGATACTATTTAAAAAAAAAAACACACACACTGCCCCACTGTCACACAGCGAGACACGAACCCATGACAGAGCCACAGACCACCACAGACGTAAACCTAGACAGCACCTCCACACACTCCACCCGCCTCCACTTCCACAGACAGAGCTCCTAAGACCCGGAGGCACAAAGCAGCTCTCTGTTCCTCTTGCTCCTCCTCAGCTTCCCTCTACTGCGTGCCATCCCTGACATGGAAGGAGTGGGTGAGAGGGCGAGAAGCTGAGAGGATCTGTGCAAAAACAAACAAAACCCACATCCTTTAACTGCGGAGAGGAATCCATCACGTCTCAGGACGTGGGGGTTCAATTCGGGTTCCTCTCAGACCTGTGCCAACGGTGAAGGAGCTGCTGGTGTAACTGACACAGATTCTAAAAGAGAATATCAAATTGATATGGGTTTTTTTTTTTTAGGGGTGGGGGGGAGATCTGTGTGTGAGTCTTAGATCTTGCAACACGCTCCCAGAGGGAACACGCTACCCTTCGCTTGAACTCACCAGCATCAGCTTGAGATACTGCCCTACTTACCCGCAATTGACACGATGCGTGTGAACGTGCACGCGTCCTCTAAACAGATGGCCGCAGGGTTGTTTGTGCACAACTCGCCGCGTGTGCACGTTCGATATGAGCGCGAGACCCTGATTGCTTAAGCATGACTGAATTGAGTTAAGATGAAAAGAGAGTGAAAGCAGTAACGGCTAATGAGGATCACTATGTCTGCAGAGGGAGGGGGATGGTGGGGGGGCTACGATTTCCATCATTAACCCAGAAACTACAGTTAAACCCTGCGTTTCTACAGCAACAACTACATTAATGAGAGGGAGAGGACAGAAATACTTACTCGCCTCAAATAGACACAATTTAGTCCAAACAGGACTGCAAATCCCACCGAAGGCTCAAGCTCCCACAGTGGAGTCGCTGCCAACGTCGCAGGCTAAAGTAGCGGATATGCGGCAAAACTAGAGAGACCAGATGGCTTAGTGGAGGTACGCCAACTGGCATGGTCGGGTAGATCTGGGTGGGCATGTAGTCCACAAGGTTTCTGAGTAGGCCTGCAGGTGTGGAGGGACAGGCGCCGCCTGGAAAGCCTGGTGCACCAAAGAGACGTTAGCGCTGGGGCGAGTATGGTGCAACGTGAGCTTGTGGAACCAGATCATTCGGAAAGATCTCGCAGGAAGATAAGACACACACTCACCACTGAAGTCAAGCGTGCATTGCTATTAAATCTCACGCACAGGAGCAGGAAATACATTTGCTCAGTGGGCATTAAAAACCAGAGTCTGTGAGCTGCTGCACACCGAAAACACCTCGATCCACTTCCTCCCCATAAGGCCTGTGTGTGTGTGTGTGTGTGTGTGTGTGTGTGTGTGTGTGTGCGTGCATACTTGCAGCGCAGGCATGTGTGCGTCTAAAGTGAGAGGCATTCCTAAGCCATGAGGATCATCATTGTTTTGGTATTTCGAGACAAATTCCAGCGTTATTACAAATTCCAATGACAGTCTCACGATCCCGACGCCGAAATCGCAGCATAAATTACAAATATACCGCTCGCTTGCCACGAGGGTTATGGCAATAACGGAGCTATGCAAACATCGTTTGAAAGTGATCTTGTGGCAACAAAAGGCTTGCTGTCGACTTGCCGGGGGTTTTCTAGGCAAAAGCCCGAAGGCAGGAAGGACAAATAAGCAGCCGAATTTGTGACAGTTTGTCTTTCATCCACGCTGTGGTTTTAACCCAGCTGAACTGACCCACTCGACGACTGAACTTCACACAGGCCTGATGGCAAAACAAAACAAGCCCGTACTTGATTGTTGACCCCCGACTGTCAAAGCTGCTGAGCTAGAAAACCATTACAGGGCATTCCTGAGACGAGCAGGTCAATCTGACACCGGCTGAGGGGTCAAAACTGGTCCAGTTACGGAGACAAAAATGAGACAGGCAACTGCCAAAGCAACAACAGGATTTCATAGTCAAGCAGGCCTTGACTATTCTAATTTGATGTTACCCTCCGACGGCTATACGCAATTATCCACCCGAGCAACCGGTCCCCACAAGCCTAGAAGATCCCTCTTGCAACTTCCACGTCCGTCTTTTGGTGTGTTTTCACCTTCGGTAGCAACTACAAAAAAATATTGCAAACGAAAGAAGCAGACGAGTTAAACAGATCGCCACAAGGAGCTTATCTTGAGGAAGTAGCCCACAACAGCTGAAAGGGACAAAGCAAAAACATCTAATCTCTTTAATTGAAGCCGGGAAATCAAATTAAGTACAAGTAAACACTGACTCATCTGCATATAAACCAGCACACCTTGTTTTGTCATTTGTAATAGGTGGTAAAGACAAAATGACTTATTTACAGCAAATAAACCAATATAAAATAGCACTAAATGCTTTAAATGTCATTCAAATCTTTAATTTCGTCCTTTGCTCTGACCTTTCATTTAAATCAACACGAGTTGTTTCAGTTGCCGAGCTCTTTGCTCCCTTTTCAATACTTCCTATCACTTCCCCTTTTAAGCCGTGTGCATCACCAAAACAGCAAAGCCACCCGAGAGCCAAACTCTCATTGTCTATAGGAGCGCTGGGAAACTGTGCGTGGATTACATAGGTCACATTCCCAAAGGGGGATGTTTATTCACCCCCTTGTGTCGCCGCTACTCATAAAACTAACACGAAGATGCGGAGGAAAGAGCCGGCGGAGACGAGGCAGGAAGAGGGCACATGGATAGCCATCTCTGAGAGAGCCTCCATCGTCAGCTCCTAATAGGGTTTTCACCACAACAGGCAGCCATCACTTTGTTAATACAGAGGCCCCTCGGGAGCTGGCAGACACATTGTGCAAGTGGAAACACACGCAAGTGGTAAGCTCCGCACATATTTTGTGAAAAAAAATTGTGTTGCTCGAACAAAATTCAAAATCCCCTCTTGGCATAAGAGTCAACTTGAGAATGTTTTGGAGAACAGAAAGAGTCGATGCGAGGGCTTCTTCTTTCGTTTCGGTGTCACCATTCTGACCACACTTAAAATGTCTTGTGGGAAATTTTATAACAGCAAATTGCCAAATGTGTTGTCAGCAGAGAAATGTTAGACTTTAAATCAGACCGCGGCCGTGCATTTAACTTAGGCTCCTCTCTTATGGCGCCATGCACCTCCTTTATTATGCTTTATCCCCATCTATATGCAAATAAACGGCAGCCGTTGCAAAGATCACAAGAATATCTGTAATAATAGCCTAGATATTCATGAATTAAGAACATTTATAAACCAAAAAATCCATGATTGCAGCTCACAGAGATTCAGAGCCGAGGTGACAACAAGCAGACAGGCAGGTGTGCAGAGCACCTGACCGCAAGATTCACCCTCGGTGGTTTCTGTGATATGAAATATGGCAGCAGCAGGCATTTCCTGTGCTTCCTGAACTTGGAGAGCAGTCCAGTTGTGATCAGATCACCGAGGCTGCATGTGGATACCAGGTTTGAAAAGGGCCCGACTTAAGAGCCATAATTTGGAGTGACTGAGTAACCTTACTGGTCGCAAAAAGTTGGAGGAGATGTGAAATGATTAGAGGTACTTGGAGAACAGAGAAAAAAGAACACAGACAATGACTGGAGAGGGAGTGGGTGTTGTGGAGACATGATTGCATCACCCGCCATCCTGTACCCTTTACAAATGACAGGTCTTTCCCTAAAGGGCAAGTCCCTCAGGAGTGCAACTGGATAAATGTCTCCCTATTATTGTTGCTCTTGGACATTGTGACCTTCTTAAACCATCAGCTATTGGTCCTAAGGGAGGCGGATGCATGACGTTGCCACTGATTTCTGGACACAGTTGCTACTCTCCTTCTGACTGGCCGTCCATTATTATTATCACTATATCGTCTTTCTCCCCGTCTCCTCTGGTGTATTTTACTTTTTTTTATTCTAGTTTTACAGATCCTGCACCAAAGCCTTTCAGTCTAACAAGATATCAAACACAGTGGAAAAATACTGCCTGAGAGGAAGAATTCTGTCTCAGCCGACTCGTCCCCTCGGTTTAGAAACCGGCTGTTCTCGACTGGAATATTCCCAAAACCTAATTTTAGAAAAGGACTTCACTGAAATGCAAGGTAAAGTTCGATCCATACAGCGTAGGTTGATACTGCACTTGAGAGCTCTCAATAAGGTGTTGTCTGACCTATATTCCTTCCTTCATGTTTTTCTCCCCCCCTCTCCCTTTCTCCTATATTTTGCTGCCAAACTTTGCAGAGTGGCGGGACAGCTGCAGGCTCTCTCATTCCCCACTCCTTCTCTCCATTCCCCTCATCCTCCACCCTTCGTCTTCCTCCGCTCACATCCTCATCCTCCTCCTGCGCTTTGCTTCAGGCTCAAGGCTCAGTCAGCTCTTTCCTCTCTTCTTACACCCGGACTGCAGAAACAATCTGCCCTGAATACTTCCTCCCCCTGTTTTATTTCCCCAGGATGAACCCTTCCATAACTATAAAACCTCCAGAGGTTATCCGTATCAACGTAAACTCACACGACGGCCACACAGAGAGACCGACAAACCCAAAACATGTCGACGCATCCACAGCTATGAATTTGTGCTGTCCAAATCCATCCCGTGGAAGCTGTGAGAACAGGATGTCTGTCTGCAGTCATTAAAAGAAAGGGCACAATAAATCAGCTATCTAAGCCATACCTAACCCAAGCAAAACCACATGAAGAAGAGGAGGCCCTCCTACTGGACTGGAAAACCAGGAATGACAGATAAAAACATGTGAGCAGAGACAATTTAGACAGGAGCTCGAATGAGAAAGCGCTGTGGTAACGCGATATCAGCGTGAGCATAATCTGTGGGTGGAGACCCGAATCATTATTTTGTCATACGGCACTGTTATAACTGCCTCATTTTATTTAAGATGGACATTTTTCTCATGAAGCAGATCTATGCAGGAGGGTAGCAGCTAACCTCAATCAGAAAAAGGGACTACTTTTTGCATTAATTTGTTTTAGAAATAAGTGTTGAAACCAATTAAATGTACTTTGAATAATTCACTATGAATTTACCAGAACACTTGTATTTGTGGACCAACTGGGTAGCGTGCTGCAGAGCTATGCCCCCTGTAGCAGCACCTACAACATTCCTTCATTCACTTGTGTGCAGCTTGGCAACCAAAGGGGTGCCCCACTAGCCTACATCCTTCTGAAAAGGACCCCCAGAACACCAACGCATTCACATCCAGAAAAAGGCATACTGCCTTCAGGGGAAAGTCTTAAACTTTAGCACACATCCATGTTTGTTACGCTGCCGATGTTCCTTGCCAGGTTGTTGGCAAAGACTGTGGAAATTACACTGTGTAAAGCTATGAGACTACTCTTAAAAAAGGGGGGATTTTTTTCCCCGGGTCATTATTAAAGGATTTGCAAGAAAAATGATCATTTGTCCAAAGCAATTTGGAAGCTTGCGAACTGAGTAGGGAGCGAGAAATGTTGTGGCTCACAGCTGTTTTTGCTCTAACCATGTTGTCTTCTCATGTGTGTGTGTGTGTGTGTGTTGGCATTTACCATATCAACCTCTTGGGAGACTCGTCTTTTGCGTAGCTCCTCCATGCGGTCGTTGACGTCACTGAAGCATGTGTTGTAGTACTCAGAGTACTCCTGGGCAAGGTCATCTATGTTGCCCAGAGAACCATCCTGGAGAGAGGAAGAGAGGTAGGGAAGTTGTGGTTTAGCCAGGATTATGTCATTTTTGGGAACACAGCATCGCAAATTATTCTGGGAATCACTTCAAAATGTCAAATAAGAACAAAAGCAAAACTAACAGTCAATGTAATCATTCAATTTCATGCAGCTTCCATCGCTTAAACGACATCCCACCAGTGCCTCAGGAAAGGAAAAAAAAAAAAAGAAGAAGCAGAAAAACGGCTGACCAAGCTAGTACACTGTGTGACAAGCACATCCCCCTCCATCCTCTCCGTTTACAGCCGAGCACAGCTTTATAAAACCACACTGTCACGTACACTTACAATTAGTGGCGTACAACAGGGTACCTGCAGGCATGCCTTTGGGTAAAAGTGGAAAAGTGGCACGGGGACAGAAACCAAAATCACTCATCAACACCAAGTGCGATGAGTTACGCGTTGTTCACATTGGCCGATCCACTCGCACGCTCCATACAAACAGCACAACCTTAAAATAGCCCTCAATAAAAGGTCAGTGTCCCCATTCAGTGTATTTGACCAGCCAGGGTTCAAGCTCCGGGTTTTTGTCTTCATGGAGGCTCGTATCGAGGATGCCCTTTACCTCCTCAGACGTTCGCCGAACTCCAATCCAAACACGCTCTTCCGGTCCGCTGCAGTTTAGATCAGCACATTTCCTGTCTTTGTGTGGAAGACATGTGTTTAGGATTGAGGGAGGAAGCCGTGCTCCAAACAGAAAAGACCTAACAGAGGACTCTGTGGGTATACATATTGTTGAAGACTGGCCTCCGAGTCACTTCTGGAAACGTGAATATCATGAAGCGGGCTGGGGGGTCAGTCCACGTTTAAGGTTCGGAATATATCAAATGATCCGGGGTTGAAGTCAATGCCCCATCAGACCCGAAACATTCTGAACGATGAATTTATTCCTTTAATTAAGCCCCGAAGAGAGCCGACTCTTTTGTTCGTGGTGGGAGAGAAGACTGACACTCATTTCTTGCTTGGTTAAAATGTAGGCCACTCTGCCAGGGATGGCAAACTGTTGAATATTCATCAGTGTTGATCTAATCTGTGCCAGGCAGACAGCTAGCATTGAGTCACTGTGTAGGGTCCGAACAGTCTCTCTCAGTCTCCGTCTCTCTCAACCGGACTCCCTATCTGGGGTGCCAGGCCACAGATGAATGGATCCCTGTGAGTGCGAGTGCCACACACACACACACACACACACACACACACACACACACACACACACACACACACACACACATTCACGCACGTGGGCATGAGGCCCCTGTGAACCCCACATTAGCATGCACACACATGCGTGCAGGAGATTTCAAAAACACTGGATGAAAACAAACTGAGGCAAACCAGTCCGATACAACGCAGCCCAGTGGAAGTTGTGAAAGGGCACTTACTGGTTGTCAAAAGCACAATATGTTGTTTGTCAATGTGCAGTCCGGAACGGCTGTGATCTATCCTCCCACACTTATTACTTGAGAAATTCTGTTTCTGGCCAGACATGTGGTCCGAGATGACCCGAGATCCCCCCCCCCCCACACATTGAATCTCATTTCACAACTCCCGAGATGTTTTTATCACCACACACACATGCCACGACTGGGCTGATCTATGCACCGCATCTGGAAGATAACAATGAACCCTTTCCTGAGATTATACCAACTCTTTGATTGACGGAGGGCTTCTCCAGCTGGTGCTTTAGATGAGTCGGGTCCTAGCAGCAGATTTAACTCAAATCGGCTATCGCGATCCACGCTAAAATCCTCCGTCGTCCCATCCCTGCCGTTCTCAGACTGATCTGGAGCTGTATGCATCCATGCGTGTGCTTCCATACGTGGGATTCCTCCGATTCCCAAGTGGCATGAGCTCACATGTGCTCCAACACATCTGGCCCTCATCCCCACCACCACCACCTTGTAAAGTGATAGCACCTATGCTCACTTATGCATACATCCATCATGAAAACAAGTGTGGAGAGTGAAAACGCCCTTTGGGAGAATCGCAGCAGCTGAGTGAACAAGTTAAAGGAAAATCAGCTGTTCTCTCAGGATGTTAGATTGACTGTGTGTGTCAACGGATGAACGAAGGAGTTTGGTCCACATTTCAGAGAGAATCTGTCAACGTGGGAGTGAAGGTGGGAGAGCATGGAGGGATCTGACAGTGGTCCACACATTTAAACTGTGTGCAGGGGGGGAGAAGGGAGGGGGGGTTGGACAAGGAATGATTTGTGGGATACTGACTAGGGCAGCTGTGGGGTGAGAGGAGAATAAAACATCTGGAGTCTGGTAGGGAAGAAAGAAAATCTGCATCTAGAGAGATTCTAAGGATGAGTATTAAATCTGTGACCATATTACCAGTTAATTAATAACCCTAAAAACAGAGCTAACTAACAATATGATTCAAAACCACTTAAGAAATAAATAAATAACACGTCTAGTGTCATGATGTTGGAAATGGAGGCTGATGCTAGATTAGCTGATGTAACTGCTTCTCCACCCTGGATGGAAGGGGAGGCCAACTCCCACTCAAACAATAGCAACAATGCAGAAAAAAAACCAACACTCAAGCAAAAAATGCATGAGTGGGTTTGTGTGTATTTACAGGAAAGAGTGTGTGTGTGTGTGTGTGTGTCATTTACTGTTCAAGCCTGCTCCATCGAGATGGCTCCTCCTTTTTTCCAGTGTCACTTCTGGACTTCACTCAAAGCACAAACGAGAGAAATGCTTCTGAGAAACGTCACACTTGTGAGAAGTGATAGTCTGTGTAAATACTCGGACTTAGCGGCTGCCATGTTGTTCCACAAACTGCTGGTTTTGCACCACAGTGGATAAATATTTCAGCAACGTGTGATATGGCAGTTACTGAGCCATAACCAAGTGATTCACACAATATTCATTCAAGACTGTGTTGTGGAAATGGAGATGATTAGCTGTATACTGGGGATGTATACGCTCAGGAAAGGTAGACGAGCCTCTGCTCGCGCAATCAATTAGCCACTGCCTTCCTCGGCTTTCAGTAATATAAAGCAGCGTTGGTTTAATAAAGAGGCAATGCTGCGTTACCATGCTATGCTAGAAATATACTTTCTACCATTCTCTGAAAAACTGTATTATAGCTCCTCCAACATGGACATCACTCTGTTGCCGAAGTGACAGTTTCTCCACAAAAGAGCATATGAATGGCATCCCACGAAGCAATCCCTTGCAAGGCTATTAAAAAAAAATTCCACAGCCGGCCTGCGAGCCACAGATAACTTAGGTCTCCTTGCGTGCTTGGGAATCGCTGCCAAGGCACATGGCTAATCTCGCAATCAAGTTACACTCAGATTTTCAACATCATGTTGGACGTTGCGAATTCTCGGAGAGGAAAATGCTTCTTTGTTGTAACCAATGAAAAGGACACGGCAAAAAGGCTGAAGCCATTAGCCCCTGGGCCAGGCATGTTTGTTCTGGTCTCTCCTTTGGGCTCGCATTCCTGCCTGGTTTGAATGGTGGTGTATGTGGTGTTAACCATTGTTACAGCCTGGTGGTGACCACCCGTTCTCTGGGGGGGTGAAGAACAATGACAACACTTCACAATGGAGGCATCTGATGTAATGTTTGAGCGTCGGTGGTGTGATCGCTCTCACTTTCTATGCAACAGGACAGGTGCGGCAGGTTTGAAACCGCCACCGACTGTCTTGCATTGTAGTAATGTTTTAACAGCAACAGCATTGTACACATTCAAGCTGAGTCATGGATATGCCGGTTTAAACCCAACCCACGCCAGATCTCCCGTCCAACTGTCCCCACACAACCATCAGAAACGCAGTAGTAAGTAATCCCTCCTTTACTCCACCCAGCTCATCCATCTGGTTCCCCCGGCTCCACCAACAGGGAAGATTTGATCACCCCCATTTTTTTCCTGCATGACTGGCATCGCTGAAATGCCAACCGATGATGATAAACGAAACAGATAGAGCAGAATAAATGAAACAAAGAGCCAGTAGAGTATGACTAAGACGTAGTGTTGGCAATGGGGAGCCCACAACAAAGACTGTCGAGGAAGGTGAGGCCAGGGGGCAAAGCCCACCACTTCAGAGGGCTTCCCGAGGATATCCGTGGCCTGAGCAGAACAGTGCTCTGCCATCCCAAACACAGGAAACCCGCCAGATCTCTGCGTGACCTCAATAACGAGTCTGGTCGGGGATGGGCAGCGAAGAAGTGAGCGAGCCGAGTTGGACTGGGCAACAATGGACAAAATTAGGCTATGAGAGACTGTGTTAGTGGCCCAGCACACCAGCGTTTGGCAGAAAAGGAGTGGAGCATATGCAGCTACTCCGTATGAAGTGCTATGTGGGAGGAAGCACATAGAGATCACCTCAGCGAAACCATATGTTTGGCAGACACAATCAATATTCATGTCTACAAGAAGTATTCAATCCTTGGTGTGGAGATGAAGCACCGTCTAGTACACAATCAGTGTAAACTCCCACCCACGCTGTGTAAAACACCACGGAACTCTCTTCAAACAGAGACGGATTTACAATCTTTCCTCAAGGCTTGAGACGACCTTGCAAAGGGAATAGCTGGTGACTGTCAACTGTCCAGGTTTGTGATCAAATCAACTAGATCACACTGAACCCCCGCCAAAGGCGGTGTAGTGGAAAAGGACACGGGTGGGTTATTACAAAGATCTTAAAGTGTGTACAGATGCATAACTCAAAACACATTATTTTGATGGAGAATTGGCTGATTTTACACTCAGGACAAGATAGTTAAGGACAGCCCTGGTGTCTCCTGAAGTACTAGCGGTTGGGTCTAGTAGCAACTCCTCATTCAGACATCTTTAAATCCGACTGCTTTGAACAGCTAAAGCTCCAGCGCCATTCTGTCATAAACTGCCTTTGACTCTTAATTAGCCCAAGCGATGTTTACTCGGACTCCACCACAAATAAATGACTGGCTTACGTCGGTATTCTTATTAAACACATTCCGCAACAGGCAGGCTACTGTGTATGATTAACCTCAAAGACAACCCCCCCCCCCCCCCCTCCTCAGAACAATACTGCAGACCGCAGAGTGCTCTTTGATTTAGGAAAACTTTCTGTTGTGGACGAACTCTTAGCCACTGGCTGTTTTAATTCTCATCTGTAACCTGAGAGTTTGGAGGAGTTCTCGAGTTTGGCATTTGAGCTGAAACAGAGCAATCACTGAAAGACCCGAGGATAGCAAGTAGACCCGATTGTTATCGGGATGGATGTCTATCTGTACAATTAGGCCTGTTCTCACGTGTGGAGAGCCGAGCCCAAACATATTCGCAACACAAGAGTCAAAGCCAGGTCAACGTGTTTGGGGCAAACCCAAATTAAAAGGGCACCGCATTCCCATATAGGGAGCAAAACAAAAGCCCTTGAAAGTCATAGGGCGATAGCTATATATACCAGCTCCATTTAACGTTGAGGTAGATGGTGTTCATTGTGCTCGGGGTATTCATGTCACAGGATGCTGGAAGATAATAGCCTGAGCTACGTTGCTAGGAATAAAGCTCATTACATAAAAGGAAACTTTTGAATGCATTATTTCTACCAATACATTGATAAATCAATCGAAGATACCTTAAGTTTTATACTTACTCAAATGCCAAAGAGTACTGCTAAAAAATGTTTTACTGGACACCATCACATTTACATAAATCCCGCCCGCAAGCTGCCATCAACTCATCACCATAAACTCACTCTGGGAGAAATCCCCCACTAGAATATCACGGATTATCATGGCTGTCGACCGGTGAGTTCTAGCATGACAAAGTGACCCGCTGAACTTTTTAAACACCTCGTCAGCAGCCAAGAAGGCCGATCGTGTTCCATACTTTCACACGTCTAATCTTTCTAGTGTAGTTTCGTAGGGAAAATAAGATGGCCGCGGCCACCCGAGCCTCCCCGGGACTGAAGACATAAACATGTAAAGCGATAAGGCACGCGGAATAGGATTTCAGCAAAAGCTACGCTGGATGATTTTGAAATAATAGAGTGCGCGATGTCGGCTGGCCGACGGCATCACATTAACTTTTTTTTTTATGTTTATGGACAGGATAGTTTGCCTCTTAAAATGAACGTTACAAATGGTTCATGACCCCCAACCACGTTGATGTTAGCAAAGAAATATGATGTATTTAACTTTATTATAAAAATGTGAAACTTAAGTATACACTAAAGACAAAAGGGTTCAAAAAGCTAGTTCATGTGTATTTCAGCTCAGGGGGACAAACACATTAGCCTTGCAGACATTTGCCTCTAGAGCAATAAATCTGGATACATTTCTTGGCTGAGAGCCAGGTCTCCCACCCGGTGTCAGAGGGCAGGGCCTCCCCCTCCCTCTCACACACACACACACACACACACACACACACACACACACACACACACACACACACACACACACACACACACACACACACACACAGACTTGTGCATTTCCACACCATTCACATCTTCAGTGCCAGACCAAACCAAATTAACACCTCTGTCTCTAAACACACTGGAAGTGACTGCAACACATTTGGTCAGCAGATCAATCAGACCCCCGCGGCCTGTAAAAATCAAGGCTTCTCTTGCAGCCAAACAAAAGAGCGTTGCTACAATATACAGCATCTCCAACGTCCCGGGCATGTAAGGCACAGACATGTGTGGCACTGTAAATCCAAACCCCTGTGGGCTGAGATAATGCAGTTTACAAAGAAATCAGGCCACTCAACGTCTCTTACAATCAACGGGGGCTGAAACCTTGTGGGAATTCAAACTTGACTTACAACATCAATATGCAAATGAGCTAAATGCTCAAAAATGTGTGCCTGATAGAGGACCAGCATGTCTGGGACCTTGAGGTTAACTCCTGGAAGGTCAAAGCATCTCTGATAATTGTAGTTCATGTTTGGCACCGTTATCATCCAGTCTACAGCACAGACACAACACGTCTCCACAGCTGGAGGCCTCAGCAACAGAATCAGGTTTCTGCTGCAGTGGAACCAAGGCTGCAACGCTCGGGCAGCAAACACAACACAAAGTACAACAGGCTACATACCATCTCCTCAGTCACCAGCAGCCTCCAAACTAAACCAGCTGAGTCCCAGAGCACATGTAGCGCTCGTGCACGCGAGACTCGGGCCTATAAGCACGCGCACTCTTGTTGTGATTTGCATGAGGCCGACTAAGCTGGCTACACGATCGCTCATTCGGCAAATCAGTGTCAACTTTGAGGATGAGGGTGAAAATCCCAGTGAGCCGCGAGTCTATGATGTCAGTCTATGATCGTGTCACCCCTCCCCCCCCTAAAAACTTACCAGCATCCCCATGACGTCCGTCCACAGTTGGGAAAAACTGTCGGACGCTGCAGCGCTTTCTGCCCGCGGCTCCTCGGAGGGCGCTCCGGTCACCTGGTCCCCTTCCATACTGTTACCACGTCGCTGCCAGTCAGATCCGGTGCAAAAGCGTGGATCCGAGCCAGGCAAAGCGGAGAGGAGAAGTGCCAAGGCTGCTCCTACACAAAGTTGCCCTTGACGCACCGGCGAAACGCTCCAACGTTGCTTGGCACGATCCAAAGTTTAGTGCGTAAATTGCGTCCTGGCATGTTTGCGAAACTCCCACAACAAACTCGCCGGATTCAAATAATAAAAAAAACACACTAATGGAACAGAAAGGCGGTTTGATCGACAACAGGTCATTCGTCTGAAAAACTTCCTGGGGTGTTCCCTTCGCTCCGCAGTCCGCACCGCACGGATCCGTGCCCGGGCACAAACCAAACCACACGCCGGGGACGGGGGGAGGGGGGTGTTGTCCGAGAAGTTTCCGAAAAGTTAATGGAATCCCTCCGCGAGTGACAGAAAAGTGTCTAAACCAGCAGAGAGAGCACAAGCGGGCTTATTTCCATGGAATCAATCGAGTGAGAGAACGCCCGGAGCACCGAGCAAATCCTCCAAACACTGCGCCTCCCCCCTCTCTCCACCCGCCGTCCCTCTCCCTCTCTCTCTCACACACACACACACACACACACACACACACACACTCCTCCCAACAAAACACGAGAGCAGAAAAACACACACTTGCCCCTTGTCAGAACTGCACGAGAAGTTAACTCAAACGAATAATTAATAGTCCAACGATAAGCCACGTGACGAGATATTCACATCGTGACTCACATTTGTTTGAGTTATGCAATATAATCTGACCATATGACCTTTTTTTGTTTTAACCCTGAACGTCAGATTTGAGTAACATTAGTGATCAGATCCCTTTTGTGATTTTAATTGTCTTCTATGCACCTTTTTAAACAGTGAGTTTATAGTTTTTGCTCTTAGTGCAGTTTATTTAAAGGGATTCTTTTTTTCAACCCACAAAACTTTTTTTTTTATCTCATGCTGACAGGGCTTTCCACCAATACATCTACCCAGCCCAGCGTTGAATGGGGACTGTGAACAAAGCACATTCTCCACACAATTGTGTGAAAAACAAAAAAAGCCTATGGGAAAAAATGTTTTATGGGGGGTGATGCATACTGCGTCCTACGCCTGGAATGTATCTGGACAAAACGCTTAACAATAACACGAAAAAACATGAAACTTTGACTAGAATGACTTGTTTTAGGATTGCCTCAAACAAGCATTCGGTATACAATGTAACAGCAATGTGCTGCAGGTCTCATTTAAATACGTAAGATTAAAAAAAACTGAAATGTTTTATGTACAAGCATGAAATTGCGCAGCTATCCTTTCTGATCAGCCATTTGGTACGGTCTGCCAGCAGGCGACTCTATTGTAATAAAGAAGTCTCGAGACTGTCTCTGATTCTCCCCGTTGTTGTCAGAAGCACATTTTCTCAGAGAGGCAACAGCTGCCAGATCTTGTGACAGATGCTGTAAGGATGAGCGAGACAGAGAGAGGGAGAGAGAGAGAGAGACAGAGAGAGGATATGAAATCGCAGCTCCCTCTCCCGTGGTT